>NC_090648.1:332865309-333490508 GCF_040937935.1 Hyperolius riggenbachi | reverse complement strand
CTCTATGCTGCTATTGCCACCAGGAATGCGAAGAAGCAGATGCGTGGCCAGGCCTGTTGGGTCTGTCACCGAAAGTGAAAGTAACTGCCGGAAGGGGACAGGAGGATCCGAGCGAGTCTGCGTAGGCACAGGATGGCTGCAGGGGGCTGGTAGAAGCCCCAGGTAAGTAAAGAGGAGCTGCCAGCCATATCTTCTCAGAAAAAAGAAAAATGCATATAAGTAGATAAATACTTGCTCTACTTACATAACATATGTATTGCACTCTCCACATTTTGATTTTAGTGATTTTTCTATAGTAAAAAAAGAGAAAATACTTCTTAGAATTTTCCATTTTGACTCTGTCTATCTTGAAGCCAATCCTGAAATAATTTCCTATGTTAGGGCCTATTCACACTTGAAAGTGCAAAACGCCGGTGCTTACCGCCAGTGTTTTGCGTGAGTTTTTTTTTTCTGCTGAAAAATCACTGAACACTGCGGCTATTTTTCTGCAATCGCGTTTTGCGCTTCTATAGCATTGAAACGCGATTGCCGGGAAATCGTCTGAAAATGGTGCAGGCGACGTGTTTGCATTTTGTGATTTTGGGTGATTTGCGGCGATTAGCGCAAATCACCCAAGTAAGAACGGGCCCATAGGGTTTATTTACACTAGCGCTATCAAAAGCACTACCGTTTGAGCGTTTTGCTGAAATCGCCGGCAAAACGCTCAAGTGTGAATAGGCCCTTACGCTATATATGTATCATTGTAGGAGGGGAAAAGGGAATGAAAGAGGCTTCAGCCAATCAGGTTGCATTAGTTATGTCTGAGGGGAAAGTAAAGAAGAAAAAAAGAAAACCCAGCATGCCTTGCAACTTCCTTTGTGCGGCAGTTGTACCAAATAAAAGCCAGGGAAACTGGGGATTCTGGGAATGATGTTTTATGGAGAAGAAAAGTAAGAGTGATTTTTAGCTTTTGGATTGCCTGGTTATCATCCCGATTACTTGTTTACCAGATATAAATAAAGAATTGTTTTAAAATATATGATAGGTATTTAGCAATCACCAAAGAAGTAGGACAATTTACTACCTTGTTGATTAGATGTCATTTTGATTTAAAAGTGAAAAAGCAATTTTGCAAAAATAACAGTAGTGTGAAATCTTATAATTTCTAAAAGGCGCCCTTGCCCCACACGACTTCTATTTAAAGAGTAACTGTTAGGCATTATATGTGAAATCAATTTTCTATATTAGTCTATTACATAGACAAAAAGGATGCTAAAAAGGCAATGCAACTAGTTAAAATCATTCTTACTTTTTTCCCTAAGAGGTTTTTCTCTCCCCATGCCTGCAAAGCCGCAGAACAGAAAGCCGCAGAACAGAAATGACAGGCAGGCTGATTGGCTAAAGCCTCTGTCAATCACCTCTCTGCTCTGTGATTGGCCGCCTGCTCTCCCCTTGTCTGCGGCGGTTGTAGCCGCTGTAAGAGCGCACGGAGGGGGGCCAGAGGCTATCTCCTGTCACTGTCCTCTGCCCCCCTTCTTCAGTGTGATGTCCGCGCCCCCCCTCTGCCCTTCTGCTGCCCGCCGCCGCATTATCCTTCTTCCCCGCACAGAACTTTGGGGAAGGATAAAGGCAGCGCACAGACTCCAGGAATAATGTTCCCAGGCGCTGCAGTTCCCCCCATACTCTCTGCACTGCCGCCGGTGGTAGTGCAGAGAGTATAGAGGGGAACTGCAGCGCTTGGATCTATTGTTAGGTGAGTCTTTGCTGTCTGCAGCTTTTCCTCCCCGCTGTGCTGAGGATAAGTGCGGGGAGGAGGGGAGTGCGGGGGGGGGGGGGGAATATACCCGGAAGATGGCCCCTGCCATGAAGAGAATGTCCCTTTATTTATAATCTAAAATTATATTGATGGAAACCGAGGACAGTGCAATACATCTGTTATGTAAGTAGAGGAAGTATTTATCTACTTACATACGTATTTTCTTTGGGGGGCATGTTATTGCTAATAGTGCCTCTTTAAGGTTACTTGTTTGTACTGACCTGAGGAAGTGGGCTGAGACCCGCGAAATGCATTGTCTACAATTAATCACTTGATAATTAACCACTTTATAATAATACCATACAGTAATTATACTCAGACCCATTAGTAGAGAATCTGGGCGCCTCCCCAAACCTTTTTAACAATTAATAATAAAATAATGAAAGACATTGCAAAGCCAACAACGTTAGTGCATTTGATCGACACTTGGGTACATTGCTGAATCTCGTAACTGGCACTAGAAATGTATTCTAAGTTTAGCCTGTAATGCTATTATTCTACCTTAAGTGCATAAAAAGGTAGCCTGAAAAATAATGCTAGAAAAGGTAATTCAACTCTACATACAGTACTGAAATTTGTTTTCTTTTTTTTTTAGAAAATGAGAACATAGCAGTCACTTTGTCTGCGTTGTTAGCCAGCCTAAACAGCTGCTGCAATCCCTGGATTTACATGTTCTTTAGTGGGCACCTACTGCAAGATTTCATCCTCAGCTTCCTGTGCTGCAGCAGGTTAAAGCACAACGGGAACAAGGAGGATTCGGACAGCAGTACAAGAAGGCAGACATCATTTACCAGGATCCAAACACGAAGCCCAACACACAGTACTGACACCTGGAAAGAGTCCCCCAAATCATCAAAATCAATTAAATTCATTCCTTTACAAACCTGACAAATGGAGACAGGTGTGTCTGTCTAATTTGGATCAAAGTTCATGACTTAAAGCACTTTAGATGCACAGGTTGTAAATATGCAGCAAATTGTGACCTACGTTAACTGCTTCCGGACCGAGTTGGTTGAAATCTATGTCCTGCATGTGGCTGGCTGCGCAGCTCTGACAAGACATCGATTTCAACAATTGACGTCACACGGTCCCGCCACTTCCACCAATAGCACCGCTCAGCCGCGCCGAAATCCACTCGAGCCCTGTGAGCCCATGAGGTGGCGTTTTCATTGGCTCCTGACCCTGTCATCACTGTAAGCCAACCCAATTGGCTTACATTGATTGACAGCATCAGGAGACAATGAAAGCTGCTCTTGACCAGCGCACAGCACTCTGCCATCATAGAGACAGCAGAGAGAGGGACCTGTGGTGATGGGCGTGCAGCGTCACCGATGAGAGTGGCGGGGCCACGCGGAGATTCGTCGGTGAGCGCCATTTTACACCGCTTTGCTTCACTGGCAGTCTCTGGTCCTTAAGGGGCCAGAGACTGCTGGTACGGAACAGGTTAAGAAAATGAACAAGAAAACAATATATTTTAAGTAAAAATAAAAGTATTATTTTGTGTACTGTGGCTAAGATATTGCATATGAATCTTGTAAATATATGCTATTTGTTCAGCAACTATACTGAAACAAAACCCATCTACCGTTCATGTGATATGTTATACACTGTCTCCATAATTAATAATATGTGAAGTAAAATTCATTGACCCTTTTGTGTTTGTGTGATATTTCTTGAGATTTGATGTACGCTAAGATACAGTAATGAATTGCATATTGTCTATGTCAGTGGTTATCAGAATATGTGGTGTATGATGTTAAAACGTGTTATTGGAAACACATCCTCTTATCGTATAAAAAGATCTACAAAATAGATTGGATTTTTTAGAAAGGTATAAAAAAGGTGGGGTTTTTTGAAAGGTACATTTATTATTTTTACAAAATGGTACATACAGTACATACATACATCCATGCATATACAGTAATTATTAGGGTTAGCCCTACTAGTTTTGTTCCACTTCCAGGCTCATCAGAGCTTCAAGTCTGGAAGTGATGAAGAAACGAATTGGGCGGAGTCACTACATGAGGTCTTAGGGCACTGTACAGCGCAGAGTTCAGGAGGCAGAGACTGACTAGCCAGTGGGACGCCGTGTTTGGTGAGGTCTAGGAATCCCGGGAGATGCCTGCCTGTTGCCCATAGAAGTGTGATGCAGTGTGATATGCTTATAAATAAGAGTTTTGATGTAAGCATGGTTTTACTGGAGCAGTGATTACATTTTGGAAGATTTTAACCACTTGCCGTCCCCCGAGATCAGTATCTACTTCCCTGCAAAACACCACTACAGCTTGCAGGGGCGTATATACTTATCTATTGCCGCCACGCACTCCCGCTTCCTCCTGCGCATGTTCTCAGCACCGATTATTAGAGGGGAGATCAATTAATGGGTACGCAGTTTCCATTAATTGATCTAAGTCCCAGTTTCAATGATCTCTGGCATCAGTGAGATGGTGATTGTAAAAAAGGAAGTTACACTTACACGCATTACTTCCTGTTCGCGTACTAACAATACCCTTAGGAGGCTAATGAGTGAGGACATCTTGTGCCCAAATAGTACAATTATGTTTAAATACATTTTTTTTTTAATAAATACACCGACATATAACATTACAATGAACCCCTTACCTCCTCCAGTCTCCCATCGTTACCCCCCAAAAAACATTTGCATATTAAAAAAATGACCATTAAGAAAAAAATACATAAATAGTTACCTTAGGGACTGAACTTTTTTAATATGCATGTCAAGAGGGTATTAACAGTATGTTACTAATTGCTGCTCGGATACCCCTTTTCAAAATCCGGATCCGATTCGGATCCGGATACCCCGATATCCGATCCGGGTCGGATATCCGAGTTCATAATTTTCCAATCCGAATCAGATATCTGACCTCAGTATCCGGCGATTCGGATATCCGGATAGAAAACCGGAAGTGTCCTTTAAATTGCTTTAAAAACATTTTTAAGGGTATATGAGGCATGTAGCATCATTATTTTGTAAAGGAGAACACGAATTGATGATGTGGGGACTTAAAATCCCCCCCCCCCCTCCCAAAAAAATGGCTGTCAATTAACATCAGGACTAGGTTCCAGGAAGCGGTCGTACTGCCGCAGTTGGGGCCTCCCCACAACTTGGACAGCACAGACACCTCCAAAAAAATTACACAGTTATTGTGTTCAGAGAATCACTATGGCACCTAGTGTTGGTAGTACCACAGCACAGGTAGAAAATTAAAGAAGGAGAGGTTCCAGGAAGCGGTCATAATGCCACAGTTGGGGCCTCCCCACAACTTGGACAGCACAGACACCTCCAAAAAAATTACACAGCTATTGTGTTCATAGAATCGCTATGGCACCTAGTGTTGGTAGTACCATGGCACAGGTAAAACATTAAAAAAGGAGAGGTTCCAGGAAGCGGTCGTACTGCCGCAGTTTGGGCCTCCCCACAACTTGGACAGCACAGACACCTCCAAAAAAATTACACAGCTATTGTGTTCATAGAATCGCTATGGCACCTAGTGTTGGTACACGGCTGCAAAAAATTTTTTGAAGCTGGCTTAATGAAGATGGAGCCAGGAGGTTGTGGTGGTAAAGGGTGGTGAGGCAGGCATAGTGATTCCCACTCAGCCACTTCATTTCCCCCTCTTGCCAACAACAGGTGCCTGGAACTCACCAACCGCCCAAGACTGGTTAATTTTTTAAAAAGTCAGTCTGTCCACAGACTGGAGGAACAGACAAGAGCGCTTCTCGATGACCACGCCACCGGCCGCACTGAAGCACCTTTTTGACAGCACGCTGGAAGGCAGGCAGGACAGCACTTCCAGGGCATACTGCGCCAGCTCGCTCCAGATATCCAGGTGCTTGACCCAGTAATCCAAGGGGTCCACAGGGGTGTTGGTGTCAAGCCCGCTGTAGGACCCCATGTAGTTGGTCACCATCCGGGTCAGATGCTGGTTCTGGCTTTGATAGCCAGATGCTGCTGCAGGCACCTCCTCAGTCGGCAGCGGTACAGGTGTGGCGTAGAGCGCCTTTGTCAGAGACAATAGGTTTGTTGGGCACCTGCTTCTGCTGGATGCAGGCACCTGCTGCTGTGCTGACTGGACTGTGACAGCAGGGGGGGCGGAGTCTGGGGGAAGGCTTCCTCCAAGCGCCAAACCAGAATCCGCTGCAAGTCCCTCATTTAGCACACAGGGTTTCCTCCTACAGGCAGGAACTGAGCCAGCTTCCCCTTCAGCCGTGGGTCCAGCATCAGGGTGATCCAGATGTCCTCCCGAGCACGCATCTGCTTCACTCTTGGGTCTTTGCGCACGCACTGCAGCATGTGCGCTGCCATGGGGAAGAGGGCTGCCATCTCTGCTGACACATACTCATCTTCATCACCCCCAGTGCAGTCCTCCTCCTCTGATTCCTGCTCCTCCTCCTGCTCTCTCCACCCCCGCACCACTGCAGCTGCACTTCACTGTGCCCCCTCCTCTTCAAGGTCAGGGACCTCCAAGTCCTCAAACTCCTTCTCCTGCAGCCCAGAGATGGACTGTGAAGGTTGCTGCTCCTGCTCCTGCTGGATCAAGGCTGCCTCTCCCACTTACAGCAGAGCATTGAGGGCATTGAGGGCCTTGTCCAGGATGCACACCATGGTCACCCACTCACACAGTGACGCATGGTCCCGGCTGACCATGTTGGTGGCCTCCAGGAAGGGTGCCAGCACCAAGCACATCAGCTGCATTTTTCCCCACTCAGCAGGGCGGATGATGTCCGGGAGGTGGGCGGTGCCGGTCCCGGACAAGTTAGCCTCCTTGGTGGCTTTGGCCAGGTAGCGGTTGATAGCCTGCCTCTGTTCAAAGAGACGTTCCAACATTGCCAGGGCGGAATTCCAGCGTGTTGGAACGTCTATGATGAGCCGGTGCCGTGATAGGTTCAGTTCCAGCTGCACGGCTTCCAGGGACGCTGTGGCACCACCCAAGCAGCAAAAATGACCCACGGTTTTCCTTGCCGCTCCCAAAAGAGTGTCCATCCCCTGGTAGGTGCGCAGGAATTTATGCACCACCAGGTTCAGGACATGGGCCAGACAGGGGATGTGGGTGAGGTTTCCCTGGTGGATGGCGGCAACCAAGTTTGCCCCATTGTCGGCCACCATCTCTTCGACTCTGAGGCCTCTGGGGGTCAGCCAACTCCTCTCCTGCTCTTGGAGCTTGGCCAGGACGTGGTCTGCCGTAAGCTTGTTCTTCCCCAGGGTGACCATCTGCAGCAGCGCTTGGCCTTCACGCTGCTGCTGAGGCGGGGGTGTTTGGGAGCGGGTTTGCCGGAGGGTGGAACTGGATCAGAGCTGGAACCTGCTGCACTTCCCCTGACCCTGCAGCGGGGTGGCACCACCCACTGGAGTGATGATGCTGCTGTTCCCTCCTCACCCCCTTCCACCAAACTGACCCAGTGCGCCGTGAAGGACAGATAGCAGCCTGTCCCGAACCTGCTGCTCCAGGAGTCCATGGTTACATGGACCCGCTCACCCACCGCATGATCCAGCCCAAGCTCTACATTGACCTTCACAAAGCGGTGCAGTGCTGGGATGGCTATGCGTGTGAAGTAGTGGCGGCTGGGGATTGGCCAATCCTGCGCTGCGCACTGCAGAAGCGCACGCATCTGGCTCCCCTCCTGCACAAATGAGTACAGGAGGAGCTGGGAGGACATGGCCCATGTAAGCAAGCCGTTCAGCTGGCATATGCGAGCCCTGACCACAAACGAGTCACTCAACAGGGTCTGGTGGTGATGGTGGCGTTTTTGGCTTGCACGGGAAGCTGAGAAGGGAGCAGAGGAGACAACTGAGGAGGACTGGCTGCCTGAACAGGCCACAGTGTCGGCAGGAGTGGCAAAGTTGGTTATGGTGCTCTGACCACTGCAAGGGCCAGCGCCAGCTTCCTTCAGCCTCTTGAATTCCTTTTGCTCTGTTTGGTGTTTATTGACCAGATGGTTGATGAAGCTGGAGGTGCCATAATTGGAGGGGTTAGACCCTCTGCTCATCTTCACATGGCACACATTACAAGTTACAAACTTGCGATCAAGTGAGGGCAGATGAAAAAACTGCCATATTGGGGATTGCAGTTTGCCCTTACATCGCTCAGAATGGGATGATGCTGCTGCTTTTCTCCCAATGGTGGTTGTGGCCTGGGGTGGAGTGGTGCGGCTGGTGGTAGTAGTGGCAGATGAAGCAGCAGGCTGTGGGTCACGCATTCCATGCCCACTGCTGCTCCTGCCAATCCCTGCAATGCTGATCCTCCGTGCCTGAACCACTGAATCATCTTTCTCCTCAGAGTCAGAGCTGACATCCCCCTCTGGTGGATGGAAGTCCTGGTCCTTCATCTCGACATCATCATCAAACTTCCCCTCCTCGAACAACTGCTGGGATGATGAGCCCGCCCCAAACTCCTCTTCTGCTGACACATCATGGAGGAAGGACTCCCCCCAACAATTACTGTCACCATATAAGACTCTTCCACAAAGCCCATTGCGTCCAGAATGTTTTTTGTAGGGCTGGTGGTGGCCTGCTCGTCATCCACCATCAGCTGCATCACAGGCGCAGCGTCTTTCTCCTCCTCCAACCCTGCTTGAAAATGGCCACTACACACTGCTGCGTCTCTGCAACGTGACTCCCCCTAACTGCTGGACGGCCAGTGGGTAGCGGCGGAGTGGAGACTGATGCGGCAGAACTGCTGACGGAGACCACGATGTTGCTCCCTCTCCTCTTGGCCTTGCTGCCCCTCCCCCAGCTGCCAGTGCCAGACATAGTACAATATATGTGTTGATGTCACAGATGATGTGTGGGGTACTTGTACTTTATTAGCGGGCTTGGACTGTGAGTCAGCACGGAGTGACAGACAGCAGAGTACAACAAGACACACTGACAATGCTCACTGCTCAGTCAGCAGCACTGCAATAATCTGTAGTAGCTAACACAGTACTACTCTCACTCTCTAACAACTATAGCCCCCCTCCTTATACACAGGAGAAACTGGCCAAGGTTCCCCTCTGTGATTGGTTGCTTGTGCTTAGGCTGGGAGCCCTCTGATTGGCTCAATGACGTCATGGACGTCATCTCCATGGTAACAGTACCCGGATTCGGATATCGGATATATCGGTATCCGCGGATATCCGGGTATGCGACCAAATATCCGCGGTTTGCTATCCGGATTTTTGCCCAGGTATCCGGAATCCGAATCCGGTCGGATACCGTAAAAAAGTTCGGATATCCAGAATCCTGATGAGCAGCCCTGAAGTTACTGTTATTTTTTTATATGATGGGCTTGTAATTAGTGATGGATGCAAAACTAAAAATATATATATATATATTGGCACCATACATTGTACTATGGATATATTTTGAACATTGCAATAACCGGGAAAAATGGGCAAATAAAATGTGTTGGCTTTATTCACAGTAGAATGTTTTATTTTAAAACAATACTGGGCAAAAACTGAAAAATAATGAATGTTTTCCATTTTTTATTCTTTCCATTAAAATGCATTTAGAATAAAATAATTTTTAGCATAATGTACCACCAAAAGAAAGCCTAAATGGTGGTGAAAATCAAGATATAGATCATTTTGTTTGTGATTGTTGTGATAATCTGTGATTAGTTGTGGTTAAGTTATTGGTGAAAGAAAGGGAGGAGCGCTGAAAGGTGAAAATTGCTCTGGCGTTTAAATGACAACTATCAAAGTTAACTAAAATTCTAAATGCCTCATACATTTCCAGTAATTACTAGCAAATAGCAATGCAAAGGCTTTTTTTATCTTTTCATGATTTATATGAAGAAAGTTACATTTACAGAGAACAGTAAAAACGTGATCGGAACTCAGAAAAGGATCCCGGGAGTGCAGCGCCACGGGTGGATGATGTGTAGAGAAGCTCCCTGCGCCACTCTGCATAGCCTGCCAGCACCTGAAAAAAATTGTCCCTGCAGCCACATAAAGTTTTACTTTATTTTGCTGCTAGTGGTTAATGATAGGTACTCCTAGCCTATTTTTGGCAGATTATCATATACATCAAAGGGTAACCGATGCAAGATAAACATGACATGACATAAGGAGAGGTGCTGCCCTACTTGCCTGCTGATCTTTTCTGCTTTTAATACTTTCTGTCTTGACTCAAAATCAGTAGGTAGTATGAAATCTTCCCTGTCTCCCAATTCTTGTTATTTCAGGTTCCTTTAAACCTCCCTGCGGTGCAATTCTTTCATGCAATTTTAGACCCTAAAAGAAGGGGAAAAAATCACAGCGCAGTGAGATCCAGCTCTACAATTTTACCTCCCTCCCTCCTCCAGGTGGTGTTGGACCACTATAGTGAGATCTGTCATCATGACAACAAACAGTGATGTCACCCAAGTGAGCCAGAGCCTCCGAGGACTGGAAGAAGAATGTCTGCCAGTGTCTGGATCCCCGGGTAGGTGAGTTGAAATGCTCGCTACACCAAGTCAGGCTCAGGATTAACACCCTTGGCTCCTTTTTTTCCACCCTGAGCCCCCCTTGTTGCTTATTATTCAAGAGAGTCCTGCAGAGAGGGAGAGAGAGGCTTTTCAGCTCCCAGCATGACCAGCATTGCACCTGGTATCTTGCCCCTGCAGCATGTCACTGGGGGATAGGCTACATACAGTACATAAATAAAGGAAAAGATGCCTTATTATTAAAATTTTAAAAATAGAACTTTAATACACTTGTAATTATAAATACAAATAGGGGAGCAAAGGGAGAAAATGCTAAAAGCACTTCCACTTTAAAGTTAACTGTTAAAATGTCAAAAATTGGCTTAAAGCAGGGGTCCCCAACCACCGGGCCGCGGCCCACTGCCGGTCCATGGGCAGCTTCCAGCTGGGCCGCGGCGGGTCTGGCCTCTCGCCCCTCCTCCCCCCGCGGCCGCCGCTCCTGTCACTTATTGAGCTGGCGGCCGCTTCCTGTCACAGATTCCCCGTAGCCGCTCTCCTCTGTGTACATCTCCTATTACAGCAGCGCTTCCTGTGCGGCTGCTGTAAGGAGGGAAGGAGGCGGGGCAGCGGCTTCCTGTAGCGGCGATCGCCGTTACCATGGGAACCGCTGCCCCACCTCCTTCCCTCCTTACAGCAGCCGTGCGACGCGCTGCTGTAAATAGAAGATGCTGCACGGAGGACAGCGGCTACGGGATTCTGTGACAGGAAGCGGCCGCTAGCTCAGAAGGTAACAGGAGAGGCGGCCGCGGGGGGAGTCGGCTACACTGGCGCACTATACTAGCTATCTTGGGGCACTATACTAGCTATACTGGGGCACTATACTAGCTATCCTGGAGCACATTGGGCACTATACTAGCTATACTGGGGCACATGGGGCACTATACTAGCTATACTGGGGCACATGGGGCACTATACTAGCTATACTGGGGCACATGAGGCACTATACTAGCTATCTTGGCCCTTACTGGGCACTATACTAGCTATACTGGGGCACACTGGGCACTATACTAGCTATCCTGTGGCACACTGGGCACTATACTAGCTATACTGGGGCACATGGGGCACTACACTAGCTATACTGGGGCACTATACTAGCTATACTGGGGCACTATACTAGCTATCCTGGAGCACACTGGGCACTATACTAGCTATACTGGGGCACACTGGGCACTATACTAGCTATCCTGGGGCACACTGGGCATTATATTAGCTATACTGGGGCACACTTGGCACTATACTAGCTATCCTGGGGCACACTGGGCACTATACTAGCTATCCTGGGGCACACTGTTCACTATACTAGCTATACTGGGGCACTATACTAGCTATACTGGGACACATGGGGCACTATACTAGCTATCCTGGGGCACACTGGGCACTATACTAGCTATACTGGGGCACTATACTAGCTATCCTGGAGCACACTGGGCACTATACTAGCTATACTGGGGCACACTGGGCGCTATACTAGCTATCCTGGGGCACTATACTAGCTATACTGGGGCATATGGGGCACTATACTGCTATACTGGGGCACTATACTAGCTATAATGGGGCACATGGGGCACTATACTAGCTATCCTGGGGCACACTGGGCACTATACTAGCTATACTGGGGCACACTGGGCACTATATTAGCTATACTGGGGCACACTTGGCACTATACTAGCTATCCTGGGGCACACTGGGCACTATACTAGCTATCCTGGGGCACACTGGGCACTATATTAGCTATACTGGGGTACACTTGGCACTATACTAGCTATCCTGGGGCACACTGGGCACTATACTAGCTATCCTGGGGCACACTGGGCACTATATTAGCTATACTGGGGCAACTATACTTGGTCACTTTGATACTAATTATACTGGGGCACTATACTAGCTGTACTGGGGTAACTAGACTCCCTATACTGGGGCAACTGTGCTTGCTGTGCCGCCGCGAATACCCGTCCATAACCCATAACCCCCCCCCCTCCGGGACCCAGAGAAAATTATGGACGGTTACCACTCCCCGGGCCGAAAAGGGTTGGGGACCCCTAGCTTAAAGGACAACTATCAGGGTTAACTAAAATTCTAATTGCCACATATATTTCCAGTAATTACTAGCAAATAGCGATACAAAAGCTTTTGATGATGAAGAAAATGAGATTTACAGAGAACAGTTCTAACTGTGGGCTTTGCTATGAAGGACTGTGCCTAGCACATCCAGCATACAGAAACAATCTTCACCAGGGCCGGATTTAAGCCAAGGCCACATAGGCCATGGTCTAGGGCACCAAAAGATGAAAGGCGGGTGGGTGGCAGGCTATACTGGGGGGTGTCACCTGGCTACCTACACTGGAGAGCGGGGGTCTTCAGGCTACCTATAAGGAAGGGGGAAGGATCATCTAGATTCTTATATTGAACGAAGGGGGGGGGGGGGTCATCAGGCTACCTATACTAAGGGAAGGGCATTCATCAGGGTATCTAAGCTGGAGGAGGGGTTATTTGGCTACCTATACTGGAGGTGTGAGGGGGGAGGGTCACCTGGCTGCTTATACTAGAGGGAAGAGTCATCTGGCTACCTATACTGGAGGGGTCATCTGGCTACCTATACTGAAGAGGAGTGACTGCTGAAAGTGGCCTTGGGTGGTAAAGAGTGCAAATCCGGCCCTGATCTTCATTGGCTCTAATAATGTAACTGGAATCTGTTCATAATGAAAACAGAAATATATCTTTAAATGTGTGTAAATAATTATCAGCTGAAGCTCTGTGTTCCTGTCTGTGTGTTTCTCTCGCCATGCAGTGCAAAGTAAAAAGTTTACAGCCAGGTTACAGTTCAGCTCTGCTTCCCCCTTTACCTGATGCCGACACAAAAGCGCAACAAAACAGCTGGTAAACATGACTTTTTTTTCGCACACGCTGTGCTCAGAGACCTCTGAAAAGCATTTTAGTGCTGCTGGCTAAAAGCTCTATATGTGGGGTTTACAGAAAAACAGATTCTTTGATAGTTAGGGCTTGCTTAGTCCAAGTAATGGCATAATTTGTTAATAGTGCTATGATGTGCTTAAATCTATAAACTCAAGCTAAGAATGTTTTTACTTTTAGTTTTATAAATTATAGGGAAATGTAAAGTCTAATGATGACTAGTAGAAAAAATAAAAATAAAACTGTAACATTCAGCTTTCTATGGACCTAATGTGAAAATTAAGAGCAATGGCTGTAGCTGCTGGTTAATTTACTAACTGCTAAGTAATTGATCAGTACTTGCTGGCTTTGACTTGCTAATTGTTTGCTGAGGAAACCCTAATCACTTGGATCAAAAGTGAGAAAATCTCTTCTCACTAGAAACACAGAAACAAACAAATCATAGCTGGAGGTCTAATCCTTCTCCACCTTTCTACAAGGTTGTGCTTTTGCTGCTGCTTATGAGCCCATTGGAAAGATTTATCCCCAATTCCTGCCCAGAGGGAACTCCAACCGTGTAAGCAGAAGTGGAAAAGCTCCTGCACAGAATCAAGAACACAAATAAAAGCTTTCATAAACATCTATTTTTTTTCTCACAAGAAAAACTACTACAGCCTTTAAAGGGATACTGTAGGGGGGTCAGGGGAAAATGAGTTGAACTTACCTGGGGCTTCTAACGGTCCCCCGCAGACATCCTGTGTTGGCGCAGTCTCTCACCGATGCTCCGGCCCCGCCTCCAGTTCACTTCTGGAATTTCAGACTTTAAAGTCAGAAAACCACTGCGCCTGCGTTGCCGTGTCCTCGATCCCGCTGATGTCATCAAGAGCGCACAGCGCAGGCCCAGTATGGTCTGTGTCTGCTAGAGATGAGCGTAATGACGTAATTACGATTTCGTGAAATTTCGCGTAATTAGTGTAATTACGATTATGGCCGTAAGTACATAATCGTAATGAAGAAGGATTTCACGAAATTTCGTGTTAGCGTAATTTTCGCGTAATTTTCGCATTACAGTCTGTATTACGAAATTAATGCGTATGGCCGTGCTCCCAAGCGGAAAAGTTGACGCATGGATCAATGTTAGGTACCCGCCGACTTTAAGGGTTAATAGCAAAGCCCCCTTAAATGCTAAGAGCCTCAAATTTGGAGATTATATTAAGGAGATCAGAAGGAATAAGAGGAAAAAAAATGTTTTCAAAAAGACCTTATAGTTTTTCAGAAAATCGATGTTAAAGTTTCAAAGGAAAAATGTATACATTTAAAAACCCGCCGACTTTAACGGTTAATAGCAAAGCCTGCTTAAAGTTTAGGAACACCAAATTCCCGGGGTACATTAAGGGGATCAGTGGGAATAAGAGGAAAAATTTTTTTTTCAAAAAGACCTTATAGTTTTTGAGAAAATCGATTTTTAAGTTTCAAGGGGGAAAATGTCTTTCAAATGCGGAAAATGTCAGTTTTTTTTGCACAGGTAACAATAGTGTATTATTTTCATAGATTCCCCCAAGTGGGAAGAGTTTTACTTACTTCGTTCTGAGTGTGGGAAATATAAAAAAAAACGACGTGGGGTCCCCCTCCCAGACCTCTTTAACCCCTTGTCCCCATGCAGGCTGGGATAGCCAGAATGCGGAGCACCGGCCGCGTGGGGCTCCGCACCCTGACTATACCAGCCCGCATGGTCCATGGATTGGGGGGTCTCGGAAGGGGAGGGGCAGCCAAGCTTTCCCCTCCCCCTCCGAGCCCTTGTCCAATCCAAGGACAAGGGGCTCTTCTCCACCTCCGATGGGCGGTGGAGGTGGAGGCTGCGATTTCCTGGGGGGGGTTCATGGTGGCATCTGGGAGTCCCCTTTAAAAAGGGGTCCCCCAGATGTCCACCCCCCCTCCCAGGAGAAATGAGTATAGAGGTACTTGTACCCCTTACCCATTTCCTTTAAGAGTTAAAAGTAAATAAACACACAAACACTTAGAAAAAGTATTTTAATTGAACAAAAAACATAACCACGAAAAAAGTCCTTTAATATTCTTAATTAACCATTAATACTTACCTGTCTCTTTAAATAAATGATCCCTCGCAATATCCTCGGAAATTGGCTAATCAGTTACAATGTAACAAAGTTATTACAATGTAACAACTTTGTTACATTGTAACTACAGCGCACCCGACGTCACTCGCTGCTCAGCCGCCGCATACACTTGCGCGTCCGTGCAGGACGCTAAGTCCCCGCCCGCTCCCACTGTCCACCCCGCCCACATCTGTCACCCACATGTGGGTGACATGTGGGTGACATGTGGGAGAGGCGGGGAGGGCAGCGGAGCCGGCGGAACTTAGCGTCCTGCACGAACCCGACAGAGCTCTGAGCTATATAGCTCAGAGCTCTCTAAGCATCTTTGTATTTGGGCTCCAAGGAGCCCCATTGGTCCTTAGCAGACCAATGGGGTTCCTTCAAATCAGAAGGAACCCCATTGGTCTGCTAAGGACCAATGGGGCTCCTTGGAGCCCAAATACAAAGATGCTTAGAGAGCTCTGAGCTATATAGCTCAGAGCTCTGTCGGGTCCGTGCAGGACGCTAAGTTCCGCCGGCTCCCGCTGCCCTCCCCGCCTCTCCCACATGTCACCCACATGTCACCCACATGTGGGTGACAGATGTGGGCGGGGTGGACGGCGGGAGCCGGCGGGGACTTAGCGTCCTGCACGGACGCGTAAGTGTATGCGGGGGCTGAGCGGCGAGTGACGTCGGGTGAGGCGTAGTTACAATGTAACAAAGTTGTTACATTGTAATAACTTTGTTACATTGTAACTGATTAGCCAATTTCCGAGGATATTGCGAGGAATCATTTATTTAAAGGGACAGGTAAGTATTAATGGTTAATTAAGAATATTAAAGGACTTTTTTCGTGGTTATGTTTTTTGTTCAATTAAAATACTTTTTCTAAGTGTTTGTGTGTTTATTTACTTTTAACTCTTAAAGGAAATGGGTAAGGGGTACAAGCACCTCTATACTTATTTCTCCTGGAAGGGGGGGTGGGCATCTGGGGGACCCCTTTTTAAAGGGGACTCCCAGATGCCACCATGAACCCCCCCCCAGGAAATCGCGGCCTCCACCTCCACCGCCCATCGGAGGTGGAGAAGAGCCCCTTGTCCTTGGATTGGACAAGGGCTCGGAGGGGGAGGGGAAAGCTTGGCTGCCCCTCCCCTTCCGAGACCCCCCAATCCATGGACCATGCGGGCTGGTATAGTCAGGGTGCGGAGCCCCACGCGGCCGGTGCTCCGCATTCTGGCTATCCCAGCCTGCATGGGGGACAAGGGGTTAAAGAGGTCTGGGAAGGGGGACCCCACGTCGTTTTTTTTTTATATTTCCCACACTCAGAACGAAGTAAGTAAAACTCTTCCATCTTGGGGGAATCTATGAAAATAATACACTATTGTTACCTGTGCAAAAAAACGGACATTTTCCGCATTTGAAAGACATTTCCCCCCTTGAAACTTAAAAATCGATTTTCTCAAAAACTATAAGGTCTTTTTGAAAAAAAAAATTTCCTCTTATTCCCACTGATCCCCTTAATATACCCTGGGAATTTGGTGTTCCTAAACTTTAAGCAGGCTTTGCTATAAACCGTTAAAGTCGGCGGGTTTTTAAATGTATACATTTTTCCTTTGAAACTTTAACATCGATTTTCTGAAAAACTATAAGGTCTTTTTGAAAACATTTTTTTGCCTCTTATTCCTTCTGATCTCCTTAATATACTCTCCAAATTTGAGGCTCTTAGCATTTAAGGGGGCTTTGCTATTAACCCTTAAAGTCGGCGGCTTTTTTATACGGGAGCGTTACGGTTTAATGCGAAATTACGGTATGAACGAAACGCGAAATTACGCGTTGAAAATTACACTTACGGTATTTTCAATTACGATTTTAATGGCAATTACGCTACCGTAATTTCGCATCGTAATCGCAAATTTCGCATGCGTAATTATAGTAATGCGAAATTACGAAAATTTCGGCTCAACTCTAGTGTCTGCGCAGTACACTCCTTGTGACATCAGCGGGAGCGAGGACACGGGCGTGCAGGCGCAGTGGTTTTCTGACTTTAAAGTCAGAAATTCCAGAAGTGAACTGGAGGCGGGACCGAAGCATCGGTAAGTGGCTGCACCAACACAGGATGTCTGCGGGGGACCATTAGAAGCCCCGGTTAAGTTCAGCTCATTTTCCCCCGACCCCCCTACAGTATCCCTTTAACTACGAGAAGGACATTTATAGTGAAAGACTGACACTACAGTAAGTGTTGATTAATATTTAAAAGCAGAAAAGCAAGACAAGACAAATTACATTTATATTCCTTGGCGAACTCAAATTTACTTTTCTCTTGGCGAACTCAAAGTGCCAGAGCTGCAGCTAGGGCATGCTCAGCAAGCAGTAGCGGTGTTCGGAAGTCTTGCCCAAGGTGCTGGCTTAATAAACAGGAAGAGCCGAGGTTCATATCCAGGTCTCCTGTTTCAGAGGCAGAGCCCTCAACCGCTATCAAGGCACCTTAGATTCCTAAAAATCAGGTCACCTATTCAGCATCAACAGAATCGGTCATGCAAGGAAGCAGGGGCGTAGGAATAGACCCTGCAGCCCCTGCAGTTGCAGGGGGGCCCCTAGCAAGTCAGGGGCCCGGAGGAGGAAAGGCTGTCACCACCGGCGTACCTACCGGGGATGCGACTCTCTCAGCCGCAAGCTGGCCCTGCCGCCCGGGGCTGCTCTGGGGCCCGCTCACTGTGCGTGGGGGGAGCGCTGCTCTGGACCCCCCAGCAAGGTGCTCAACTGGCCGCAGCGTCTAATAGACGCTGCGCCAGTTCATTCCCCGTAGCTCCGCTCCAGCAGCCTGCATAGTCTCCGGCAGGCAGAGCAGGGCTACGGCAAGATGGCCGCCGAAGAAGCCCTACACTGGAGACTATTTGTGTCTCTAGTACAGGGCTTTGGCAGCCATCTTGCCGTAGCCCTGCACTCTGCCTGTCAGCGCGGGAGATGTGCTGCAGGAGGACTCGGGGAGCTGCGAGCCAGATGCCGGGAGAGGAGAAGACTTCTGTCAGGTAAGTGAATTGTTCTTTTTTCACAGGTGCATTTTTTTTGTGGTCACTGCTGCCTACATTGTGATTTTCAGGTGTCTGCTGCCCACATTATGGATTTTCTGGTCACTGCTGCACACATTGCGATTTTCAGGTGTCTGCTGCCCACATTATGGATTTTCTGGTCACTGCTGCCCACATTGTGATTTTCAGGTGTCTGCTGCCCACATTGTGATTTTCAGGTGTCTGCTGCCCACATTACGATTTTCAGGTGTCTGCTGCCCATATTATGATTTTCTGGTGTCTGCTGCCCACATTACGATTTTCAGGTGTCTGCTGCCCATATTATGATTTTCTGGTGCCTGCTGCCCACATTGCGATTTTCTGGTGTCTGCTGCCCACATTATGATTTTCTGGTGTCTGCTGCCCACATTGCGATTTTCTGGTGTCTGCTGCCCACATTACGATTTTCTGGTCACTGCTGCCCACATTACGATTTTCTGGTCACTGCTGCCCACATTGCGATTTTCTGGTGCCTGCTGCCCACATTGCGATTTTCTGGTGTCTGCTGCCCACATTATGATTTTCTGGTGTCTGCTGCCCACATTATGATTTTCTGGTGTCTGCTGCCCACATTACGATTTTCAGGTGTCTGCTGCCCACATTGCGATTTTCTGATCACTGCTGCCCACATTACGATTTTCAGGTGTCTGCTGCCCACATTACGATTTTCAGGTGTCTGCTGCCCACATTACGATTTTCAGGTGTCTGCTGCCCACATTACGATTTTCAGGTGTCTGCTGCCCACATTACGATTTTCTGGTGTCTGCTGCCCACAGGGCCGGGCCGAGGCATAGGCTGGAGAGGCTCCAGCGCCTCAGGGCGCAGTGTAGGAGGGGGCGCAGAATTCATTCAGCTGTCATTCCTAATTGTGTTTGAAGCAGAAATAAATAAGAAAAGGGGATACATAGCTGTGACTGCAAGCCAGATAACTAGATATTAAGGTGTTGGGGAGGTTGTGGGCCCTGTGGCGCCTCTTAGTCTATAGCAATCAGTGTGTGATGGCTGGGGTGGGAGGGATGGGGGGGCGCACTTTGGTGTCTCAGCCTTGGGTGCTGGAGGACCTTGTCCCGGCTCTGGCTGCCCACATTGCGATTTTCTGGTCACTGCTGCCCACATTGTGATTTTCTGGTCACTGCTGCCCACATTGTGATTTTCAGGTGTCTGCTGCCCACATTATGATTTTCTGGTGTCTGCTGCCCACATTACGATTTTCTGGTCACTGCTGCCCACATTGCGATTTTCTGGTCACTGCTGCCCACATTGCGATTTTCTGGTGCCTGCTGCCCACATTGCGATTTTCTGGTGTCTGCTGCCCACATTATGATTTTCTGGTGTCTGCTGCCCACATTATGATTTTCTGGTGTCTGCTGCCCACATTACGATTTTCAGGTGTCTGCTGCCCACATTGCGATTTTCTGATCACTGCTGCCCACATTACGATTTTCAGGTGTCTGCTGCCCACATTTCGATTTTCAGGTGTCTGCTGCCCACATTACGATTTTCAGGTGTCTGCTGCCCACATTACGATTTTCAGGTGTCTGCTGCCCACATTACGATTTTCAGGTGTCTGCTGCCCACATTACGATTTTCTGGTGTCTGCTGCCCACATTGCGATTTTCTGGTGTCTGCTGCCCACATTACGATTTTCAGGTGTCTGCTGCCCACATTGCGATTTTCAGGTGTCTGCTGCCCACATTACGATTTTCTGGTCACTGCTGCCCACATTGCGATTTTCTGGTCACTGCTGCCCACATTGCAATTTTCAGGTGTCTGCTGCCCTCATTACGATTTTCAGGTGTCTGCTGCCCACATTACGATTTTCAGGTGTCTGCTGCCCACATTGCGATTTTCAGGTGTCTGCTGCCCACATTGCGATTTTCTGGTGTCTGCTGCCCACATTACGATTTTCTGGTGTATGCTGCCCACATTACGATTTTCTGGTGACTGCTGCCCACATTGCGATTTTCTGGTGACTGCTGCCCACATTGCGATTTTCTGGTGACTGCTGCCCACATAAGGATTTTCTGGTGACTGCTGCCCACATTAGGATTTTCTGGTGTCTGCTGCCCACATTACGACATTCTGGTGACTGACTGCTGCCCACATTAGGATTTTCTGGTGACTGCTGCCCACATTACGATATTCTGGTGACTGCTGCCCACATTAGGATTTTCTGGTGACTGATGCCCACATTGCAATTTTCTGGTGACTGCTGCCCACATGGCGATTTTCTGGTGACTGCTGCCCACATTGCGATTTTCTGGCCCACATTACGATTTTCTGGTGAACACTGCCCACGTTACGATTGTCTGGTGAATGCTGTCCACGTTACGATTTTCTGGTGAACACTGCCCACGTTACGATTGTCTGGTGAATGCTGTCCACGTTACGATTTTCTGGTGAACGCTGCCCACAGTACGATTTTCTGGCCCACATTACGATTTTCTGGTGAACACTGCCCAAGTTACGATTGTCTGGTGAATGCTGTCCATGTTACAATTTTCTGGTGAACTCTGCCCACATTACGATTTTCTGTCCCACATTACGATATTCTGGTGAACGCTGCTCACATTACGATTGTCTGGTGAATGCTGCCCACGTTACAATTTTCTGGTGACTGCTGCTCACGTTACTATTTTCTGGTGACTGGTGGTGCCCACTTTACAATTAATTTACAGTGAAACGCTGCCCCATTACGATTATTTGGCACCTATGGGGGGGGGCCCCATCCAAATATTCGCAGGGGGGCCCAGTGATTTCTAGTTACGCCCCTGCAAGGAAGATATGTCCTTATTTGGGTATAGATTGGAGATCCTTTTCCTCTTTGTTGATGGATTGTTCAATAAAACTTCGTATGGTAAAACCAAAAACAACTTCTGTACTTTAAAAAGGTGAAGCCATACAGACTAGAAGACAGAGGTGTCAGAAAATAAAATAATTTAAAACAAAAAATACACCTCATCAGGGCCGGATTTGTACTTTTTACCGCCCAAGGCCAACTATATCGTCTGTATGGTTGTTAGCTCTGTGTGCCCCAACGAGAATTATCCATTATTGGTGTCACAGACAATAGCTACTTTAGTAATATGTGTTATGTTTTGAACTTTTATGGTATGCTTGCCATCTTGTTAATGATGGACCCAATGTGTCACCATGAGAGTTAGGCTGATGTGTACCTGCAGGATAGAGCTTACATATCTTGCAGGGACATCACAAGTACAGGACAGTGAGTTCAAAGGTTAAAGCTGTACTTGCAGATAAGGATGGCTGCATAGAACAGCTTTACTGCCACTCACTGAGCCGCCTCTAAACTTCTGGTGCCCTAGGCCATGGCCTATGTGGCCTTGCCAGAAATCCAGCCCTGCACCTCATATAACTCGCAACAAACAAAACTGAAAGTCTGACTATGTATTTCACAAAACAATGTGCTTTCTTGTTTTACGACAACATCATTGGGCCAATAATGTAATCTATGTCACCATGGAGGATTTAACTGACTGAAATGTGCGGATAAGAGACGCTTGATGAATACTTTATGGTCACCAAGGTCATGTTTTTAACTTGATTAAACAATCACAGAATAAAATAATGCCATACTTTGCTCAAGCAACACTAAAATTGTCTTTGCCATTGTTTATCATGAACTTTACAAGAGCTTGTACATCCTTTTATGTTTTTTTTTTTTTTTTTTTGGGAGGTGCCTCTACCTTCAAGTGTTCATTTTACTAACTTTAATTCCAGGTTATACAGCAATTTTCTCAATTTGCAGATTTACACATATTTGATTTTAGTATTGCAGCTAATACTTTACATGCAAATTCTCTTGTATGTATTGCAACTCATTACTGTTTGTTGACCTGGTGAATAATACCTTAGAGCATCTGAGATTGATTATGCTGTACACACTTTGCATATCATCACATATCAACTCTTAGTTTTGCATTCGTAGACTTTGCTGGAGTTTGAATGCTGTAGGACTAACATTCTTTCAAATGTCTTTACACCATTGCTTTTACAGGTAACAGAATGCCTTGATGGGTATCCTGCTGGACAGAATTATGTTTAGAAGGCAGCATGACCAATGGATTAACAGAGAGCAGTGATGTTAATCTTTGTGAAACAAATTAATTCTTACACTTAGACTTGGATCTGACACTCTTCACTGTAACAGACTGTTCACGGTACATCATGCTGACAGAAGTGCCTTAGAGACTGCTCTCATAACTTAGAAGTTTGGAGATAGAATACATTTTTTTGGCTATGTAGACACTCATTGACTGAAGAGAGTTTGACTTTTAAAGTTGAGATCCAGCAGAGGAATGCAGTAATCTGAAAGAGGCCAAATAGCTATGATTTTTGGATGCATCCCAAGCAAAAACAAAAGAAAAAAAACAAGACAAGAGCTGCAGTCACTAGAGAATGCTCAGTAGGCATTACCAGTGTTAGAGAGTCTATCCCAAGGACTCCTTACTGAATAGGTGCTGGCTGGCTTATTTAACAGGAAGATCTGAGATTCAAATTCAGGTCCCCTGTGTTGGAGGCAGAGCCCTTAACCAGTACACCATCCAGCCATTACCCAGCCAGATCCAAAAATAATAGTGTATCTTTACTGAGCAATTATTTCATTTGCTGCTTTACTCATTCCTGTTGCCATGTATGAAAAAATAAAGTTACAAAATTGCAGTGGTGTTTTTAAAGCAGCCAAATGATTGTTTTCAAATCTAACCGACTACTATGACAACACCATCAATTTTCTTTCCATAGTATCTACTGATTGTATCAGCCAAACACATTATAGAGTGGCTATTTGTGAAGCCAAATGAAACATGTCGAGAATTTTAAAATCAGTAGGCCAACAAGTCATGCATTTAATTAAAGGGTAATACATTTTTTTCATTCCATTCCTTTCGGTATTTTCAGAACATATCGTTTCAGGCTTTCAGTATCTTATTTCATTTAAAATAGCCACACATATTAACACTGCTATCTACTCAACCTCTCAGCTTACATGCTTTCAAATGTAATTCATTTTCTACATTAAATACATGCAAGAGAAGGATGACTGAATAGCACCTTCTCACATTTTTAATAGAAAGCTGATGTAAAATGTTGCATATTAATTATTAAAAAGCACAAAGGTGGCCGAATCAACACATAATACAGTAGCTGTGAATACTAAACGGCCTGACAGGCCATGAGTATAGCAAACTCAAAGCCAAAGGTTTTTAAATTGATCTTAAACCAAGACTTAAAGTGAAACCGTAACGAGGAATTGAACTTCAGTCAGTAGCTGATACCCCCTTTCCCATGAGAAATAATTTCCATTTTTCAAGCGGATCATCAGGGGGCTCTCTATGGCTTATTTTGTGGTGAAACCCCTCCCACAAATGATGTCAGCGCCTCACAGCACTGAGGCACTGGCATCACACTGTGGGAGCCTTGTTGCATTGTGGGAAATAACAGCTGTTTACAACTTCCAAAAAAGCAAGCAGCATCTCCTTACAGTGACATCACCTGCCAGCAGCAAAAATGTCGCCATGTGATAAATGTCTGAATGTAAATCAGGGGGAAGAAAGATTTTACAATGAGAAAACTCCGACTAAATCATTTATACATAATTGTTGTAAAAATTAAGCACTTTTTTATTACATTATTTTCACTGGAGTTCCTCTTTAACCCATTCAGATTTCGTCGTTTTCACGTGAGAAATGTTCACCTCCCATTCATTAGCCTATAACTCTATCACTACTTATCACAATGCACTGATCTATATCTTGTTTTTTCGGCCACCAATTAGGCTTTCTTTGGGGGGTACATTTTGCTAAGAGCCACCTTACTGTAAATGCATTTAAACAGGAAGAATAAGAAAAAAATGGAAAAATTCATTATTTCTCAGTTTTCAGCCATTATAGTTTTAAAATAATACATGCCTCCATAATTAAAACTCACGTATTGTATTTGCCCATATGTCCCGGTTATTACACCGTAAAATTATGTCCCTATCACAATGTATGGCGACAATATTTTATTTGGAAATAAAGGTGCATTTTTTCCATTTTGCATCTATCACTATTTACAAGTTTAAAATAAAAAAAAATAGAAATATTTCATCTTTACATTGATATTTAAAAAGTTTAGACCCTTAGGTAAATATTTACATGTTTTTTTTATTGTAATGGATTTTTTTTTTATAGTAAACATTTTATTTGGGTACTTTTGGGAGGGTGGGAGGTAAACAATAGATTTATAATGTAAATGTGTGTTAATTCTTTATTTTATTTTTTTTCAGGTGTAGTATTACTTTTTGGCCACAAGATGGCGGCCATGAGTTTGTTTACATGACGTCACTCTAAGCGTAGCACGCGCTTAGAGTGACACATCGGGAAGGGAACGGCCAGAAAAGGCGCAGCTTCCGAGAGAAGCTGTCGCTTTTTCAGCAGGGGAGAGGAATCAGTGATCGGGCTCCATAGCCCGATACATTGATTCCTTGGCTACCGAATCCGCGGCCGGGAGTGTGCGTGCACGCGCACGATCGGCCGTGGGAGCGCGCGGTAGCGCGCATGGTTCCTGGACGTAGAAACTACGTCCAGGAACCAAAATAGGTTAAGCTGTGTGTGCGTGTCATTAGTCAGGATCAGTAGTAGGTGTTACTCAGTTTTTCCTGTGTTCTATGTGCACACCAAACAGTGTGAGGCCTGAAACCAGTGTTGCTCAGATACAATCCATGGTTCACGAGCATTTTTTCACTATCCGACATTGTGATCCGAATCCGTGATTGGGGGAATCGATGTAGTAGTCAATCATGAATTCAGCCGTTATTCCAAGTATTCGGCCCGTGATCATGGCCATGATCACGGGAAAGATATCCGTGATTATCACCTGAAAACCCGCCGACTTTAGCGGTTAATAGCAAAGCCCCCTTACAAATGTCGGCTCTTAATACAGTGAGGCACTTGATTTGGCCTGAGGAAGTGGGCAGGGACCCACGAAACGTGTTGCCAGTGCTATTAAAGTTCATTTCATATGAATTTGTGTCCATTGTGGTAAGCCACCTCAAACTTTATTTATTTTATTGTTTTTAATTCATTTTATCATTCTCAGGGCTCCTTTTTATCCTGTTGTCCCTTAAATGGTAGAAACACCAAATTTGCTAGATATGTTAAGAAGAATAGTGGGAACAAGAGGGAATTTTTGTTCTTTCAAAAAGACCTTATAGTTTTTGAGAAAATTGATTCTAAAATTTCAAAGGAAAAATGAATACATTTAAATGCATAAATGACAGTTAGTTAATGAAGCTAAAACCCGCCGAATTTAGCAGTTAATAGAAAAGCCCCCTTACATGCTAGAAACACAAAATTTGGAAGATATGTTAAAAAGAACAGCGGGAAAAATAATCTTTTCCTGTTTTTTTTAATATATATATTAATATATATATATATGTTCAGTATGTGGGAAATTTTAAAAAAAAGTGATGTGGGGTCCCCCTACCAAGCAAATTTAACCCCTTGTTTCCCATTAAAGGGACACTTAAGTCAAACGAAAAAAATGAGTTTTACTCACCTGGGGCTTCCAATAGCCCCCTGCAGCTGTCCGGTGCCCTCGCCGTCTCCCTCTAATCCTCCTGGCTCCGCCGGCAGCCACTTCCTGTTTCGGTGACAGGAGCTGACAGGCTGGGGATGCGAGTGATTCTTCGCGTTCCTGGCCACAATAGCGCCATCTATGCTGCTATAGCATATATCATATACCATATAGCAGCAAAGAGGGTGCTAATGTGTCTGGGAATGCGAAGAATCACTCGCGTCTCCAGCCTGTCAGCTCCTGTCACCGAAACAGGAAGTGGCTGCCGGTGGGGCCAGGAGGATTGGAGGGAGACGGCGAGGGCACTGGACAGCTGCAGGGGGCTATTGGAAGCCCTAGGTGAGTAAAACTCATTTTTTTTGTTTGACTTAAGTGTCCCTTTAAGGCTGGGATAGCCAGAATGTGGAGCCCTGGCCGACTGGTCCATGGTATGGGGCGGGGCTCCGGAGGGGAGGGGCGGCCAAGCCTTCTCCTACTCCCGAAGCCCTGTCCAATATTTTTTCCCACTGTTTTCTTTAACATATCCTGCAAATTTTGTGTTTCTAGCATGTAAGGGGGCTTTGCTATTAACCACTAAAGTCGGTTTTGCTTCACTAACTAACCGCATTTAAATGTATATATTTTTCCTTTGAAATTTTAAAATCGAATTTCTCAAAAACTATAAGGTCTTTTTGAAAAAAAATGTTTCCTCTATTTCCCACTATTCTTCTTAACATATATGGCAAATTTGGTGTTTTTACCATGTAAGGGGGCTGTGCTATTAACTGCTAAAGTCGGCAGGTTTTGGTGGGCTTTTAATCACAAATCACGACCTGTGATCCTGGATTCTGATGGTAATCATGGCTAAAATTGAATTTTAATTCGTAAGTCAGTTTCAAATCCGGGTCACAATCACGGCTTATCCAGATCGTGGGAGTGTTTTCCTAGCTCCTATACAATACATTAGAATGAAAACGCTCCCAAAATGTTGCATGTCCTGCAATTGTGATTTCCTTAATCACGTTCGCTCTAGTGGAATCTGTCCAATCCATTAATATTAGCAGAGCATTTAGGGAAATCACCAGAGATTGAAAGCGCTTCCTAAAGGCTCAAAAAAAACTCTCTAGTGGGTTCTAGTTTAGGCCCAACTTTACCTCACTGGAGCCTATAGGCACAGATGTCCTTGCACATATTTTACCCTCCATGAACCTACAAACCCCCACTGAACCACACTGAAAGTGTGCTGGATGGCCCAGCTGATACTTTTTCCTTACTTCCCTTGCAATCATAGGTAGCTACAGATGCCCCTTAGCATTAGGTAGCAAGAAGTCCCCTAATTATTAAGTAGCTAAAGATGCCCCCAAGTATTAGGTAGCTAGAATAACATCAGTTTTAAGTAGCTAGAGGTGCCCCTGACTGAAGGGAGGTCTGCCAGTGGAATGGCGAGAGCATGGTGAGTTACCTCTCATTTAAGATCTCATCAGGACTCTGCATAGAAAGGGAGCCACTCGGGGAGGAGAGTGAGCCCCCTTTCCATTTTCAAGCACCTGTAGGCATGTGCCTATAGTGCCTTATGGTAAATCCGGCATTGGTAAAGCTGCACACACACTTAAATATGTACAGACGTCTTCTGTCATTGTTGTAGTAGCTGTTAGTAACTCATCAAGCTGGATCCCTTGTGAATGACCTCTGTTGTTATTGTTATATATTAAAGGTTTCTCATCCTTCTCCCCCACTGGTGACCGCCACCATGGAACTTAAAAGGCTGCTCAGTGGAGAGCCTAGAGATTTTATACAGAGATGGATCCAAGACTGTCACATGACATGATCACAAATCATTATTTCCAACAACCTAATGCATGGGCGTCGCTAGGGGCTTAGATCTGGGGCACCGCCCCGATCTGTTGCCATGGTGCCACAAACATGTTTATTCGGGCTGATCAAGGCAGTGCCCCGAACAGCAGACAGGCATGGCTAATGCACTGGGCACTACCTCCTTCCAGCCACTAGGGGAGCAGTTATTTTCTCTGCAAAGGGAGGAGGACACAGGAACTGCTGGGACCGTGCATTCCTCCCAGCATCACACGGGAGCAGGCAGCCGACCAGATTTTGTGCACACACAACGTGGGAGATTCAAGTGCAAGAAACCTCCACACAGATTGAGTACTGCTGCCTGTCTCCCTCACTTCCATGTAACTGCAGCTCTGTGTGCACAGTGACAGGCAGAGACACACTGCCCATCTGTGCTGCAGTCTCCTGTGTTTCTCTGCCTGCAACAAGTTTCACCCTGTATTCTGCCCACAGCCCTGAAAAAGAGGCAAAACTGTCTGCCACTGCATAGAAATATCTCCCCTCCTAGCTGTCAAAATCAGAAATAGCCAGGTATGGATTGCAGTGTAGTGAGGGGAAAGGGGAGAGTTGTCCTGGAGTGAGAAGCTGCTAGGGCTTAATCCATCTCTTTTCATGCCTCATCCCACCTCCATCCCTCTCTCCTTATCCTCATTCTCTTTATTTCCTTCTCTTCCCTCATTCCCTCCCCCAGCCCTCTCTCTCCTGTTTATCCCTCATTCCCTCCCCCCAGCCATCTCTCTCCTACTTATGCTTCATTCCCTCCCCCAGCCCTCTCTCTCCTGTTTATCCCTCATTCCCTCCCCCCAGTCCTCTCTCTCCTGCTTATCCCTCATTCCCTCCCCACAGCCCTCTCTCTCCTACTTATCCTTCATTCCCTCCCCCAGCCCTATCTCTCCTGTTTATCCCTCATTCCCTGCCCCAGCCCTCTCTCTCCTACTTATCCTTCATTCCCTCCCCCAGCCCTCTCTCTCCTGCTTATCCCTCATTCCCTCCCCACTGTCCTTTCTCTCCTGCTTATCCCTCATTCCCTCTCCTTCAGGGGAGGACTGGCCAGGGGGGAAGGGGGGAAATTTCCCCCCAGGCTGCCTCTCATTTAATGTTTTAGGGCTGGTACAGTGCCTGGTACATGTTTTTGTATAAGGCAATGTGAACCACTAGGCTGGTCGAGGGAACTCAATGCCTAATTACAGAGTAATTAGAGGGTGGGCAAGTTGGTAAATATAAACAGCATGATGCAGAGCAGAGGCTTTCCTGCAGGTCCGTGGGAAAATATCTGTCTGATTTCGGGTGGAAATTGGTTGAAAGTATCGATCTGAGAGGCTGGGCAATCTCGGGCTGATGAGGTTGATCCAGTGTGATAATCACGAACAATGAACGCGACGGAAACCCCGGCCACTGTAACTCAAAATATTTTATGTGCCCCCCCCCCCCCAGTTGCCAGTGCATTATACTTTACCTGTCACGCTGTCCCTCATGTGTCCTTGCTGTATTTCCCATAAGACTTTTGGCATATAGCACGTGGGGCACGTGTGTGATGTAATTTAGGGCCCGGGCTGCCGTGAAAATGGGCCGCTAGTTTGTGTTTTCCCTCCAGGCCAAAAGGTCCCAGTCCTCCCCTGCTCTCCTCAGCCCTCTCTCTCCTACTTATCCCTCATTCCCTCTCTCCAGCCCTCTCTCTCCTGCTTATTCCTCATTCCCTCTCCCCAGCCCTCTCTCTCCTGCTTATTCCTCATTCCCTCCCCCCGTCCTCTCTCTCCTGCTTATCCCTCATTCCCTCCCCACAGCCCTCTCTCTCCTGCTTATCCCTCATTCCCTCTCCCCAGCCCTCTCTCTCCTGCTTATCCCTTGTTCCTTCTCCCCAGCCCTCTCTCTCCTGCGTATCCCTCATTCCCTCCCCAGTCCTCTCTCTCTCCTTTTTATCCCTCACTCCCTCTCCCCAGCCCTCTCTCTCGCCTGCGTATCCCTCATTCCCTCTCCCCAGCCCTCTCTCTCCTGCTTATCCCTTATTCCCTCCCCCCAGCCCTCTCTCTCCTGCCTATCCCCTATTCCCTCCCCACTGTCTTCTCTCTCCTGCATATCCCTCATTCCCTCTCCCCAGGCCTCTCTCTCCTGCTTATCCCTCATTCCCTCTTCCCTGCCCTCTCTCTCCCGTGTATCCCTCATTCCCTCTCCCCAGCCATCTCTCTCCTGCTTATCCCTCCCGCCAGCCCTTTCTCTCCTGCGTATCCCTCATTCCCTCTCCCCAGCCCTTTCTCTCCTGCTTATCCCTCATTCTCTCCCCCCAGCCCTCTCTCTCCTGCGTATCCCTCATTCCCTCTCCCCAGTCCTCTCTCTCCTGCTTATCCCTAATTCCCTCTTCTCAGCCCTCTCTCTCCTGCTTATCCCTAATTCCCTCTTCTCAGCCCTCTCTCTTCTGCTTATCCCTCATTCCCTCCCCCCAGCCCTCTCTCTCCTGCTTATCTCTCATTTCCTGCCCACTTTCCTCTCCCTCTTGCTTATCCCTCATTCCCTCCCCACAGTCCACTCTCTCCTGCTTATCCCTCATTCCCTCCTCACAGTCTGCTCTCTCCTGCTTATCCCTCATTCCCTCCCCCCAGCCCTCTCTCTCCTGCGTATCCCTCATTCCCTCTCCCCAGCCCTCTCTCTCCTGCTTATCCCTCATTCACTCTTCCCAGCCCTCTCTCTCCTGCGTATCCCTCATTCCCTTCCCCCAGCCCTCTCTTTCTCCTGTGTATCCCTCATTCTCTCTCCCCAGCCCTCTCTCTCCTGCTTATCCCTCATTCTCTCCTCCCAACCCTCTCTCTCCTGCGTATTTCTCATTCCCTCTCCCCAGCCCCCTCTCTCCTGCTTATCCCTCATTCCCTCCCCGCAGCCCTCTCTCTCCTGCGTATCCCTCATTCCCTCTCCCCAGCCCTCTCTCTCCTGCTTATCCCTAATTCCCTCTTCTCAGCCCTCTCTCTTCTGCTTATCCCTCATTCCCTCCCCCCAGCCCTCTCTCTCCAGCTTATCTCTCATTTCCTCCCCACCTTCCTCTTCCTCCTGCTTATCCCTCATTCCCTCCCCACAGTCTGCTCTCTCCTGCTTATCCCTCATTCCCTCCCCCCAGCCCTCTCTCTCCTGTGTATCCCTCATTCCCTCTTCCCAGCCCTCTCTCTCCTGTGTATCCCTCATTCCCTTCCCCCACGCCTCTCTTACTCCTGTGTATCCTTCATTCTCTCTCCCTAGCCCTCTTTCTCCTGCTTATCCCTCATTCTCTCCCCCAGCCCTCTCTCTCTTGCGTATCTCTCATTCCTTCTCCCCAGCCCTCTCTCTCCTGCTTATCCCTCATTCCCTCCCCCCAGCCCTCTCTCTCCTGCGTATCCCTCATTCCCTTTCCCCAGCCCTCTCTCTCCTGCTTATCTCAGCCCTCTCTCTCTGCTTATCCCCCATTCCCTCTTCCCAGCCCTCTCTCTCCTGCTTATCCCTCATTCCCTCCTCACAGTCTGCTCTCTCCTGCTTATCCCTCATTCCCTCCCCACAGTCCACTCTCTCCTGCTTATCCCTCATTTCCTCCCCACAGTCTGCTCTTTCTTCCTTATCCGTCATTGCCTCCCTAGCCCTCTCTCTCCTCCTTATCACTCATTCCCTCCCCTCTGCTGAGTTCATGTACATTTAACTCCACCCATGACCACATCCACTTTCCCGCTGCTTAGCCACACCCACTTTTTGCCACGGTGCGCACCACACATTTACTCTCACTGAATGCTCAGGGGTGCCCCAGATCTCTCACAATCCTTGCAATGCCCCTGACCATATCTAAAAGTGTGTATGTCGTTTTTGCCTATGGGAACGTACAATTACAAGAAATAGAAAACTGAGCCATGTTGCTGTTTTGTATGTTGCTTGGAAAGCAGCTGCTACATTTGATTGGTCAATTTCCAAGATTCAAGATATCTTGATGGGTATTATTTTGTTAGGTGCATAGTGAAAAATGAAATAATAAAGAAAAAGTAAAAAAATGGATCATATGTAGACATGCCTGGTAAATGTTTCTAGCACTCAATAAGTTTGCATTATTTAAAAAAATATATAGAAAGCATGTTACCCAGTATATTTAAAATAATAAGTATGGTAGTTATATAGGCACCCCAGCAATACCACCTGAGGTCTTCAAACAAACCACAGTGTCACAGCTGCCACGGCTGGATATGTCCTTGTATCCAAAGAAGTCTAATAGTCTAGTATGCCACGGTGCTGGTGATTAGTATGTGACAGATATTCAGCACAATCCACTCAGCAGATCCTTCCAAGGCATTGACACAACCTGTGTGTGCACTCAGTGCAAGAAACCAAAGGGGGATTCTCTCAGTGTGTTTCAGTAAATGTATCCACTTTATTTCAAGTAAAAAAACAGCCAGAGTAAAGCAAGGTCCACTCCGAGGCTATTTATAATAATTGTATATAGTAATCATAAACTACAGAAAGTATTAACACAAATCTGTACTGAATTTAAAAAAGAAAAATGTTGATAGTTCCTTCTGGAAAGGGAAGGCTCTAGATCCTATAGTATAGAGCAGGGGTGCTCGGATGTGCCTCATCCACGAATTTGGCAATCCGCGTGGTTGCAAAAAAAAATCCGCATTCGGCCCCGCCGCATGCGGATTTTCGTCCGCGTCCACACAACCACGCGGATTTTCTGCCGTGAATGGCGTAATCACGTGTGGATTCCCGCCCGGAGGCGGAATTTCTTTTAACGTTAATAACAAAGCCCCCATACATGCTACAATCCCCCCAAATTTTTTTTTTAATGGCCTTTAAAGACAAATCACCACTGTAAATGGGGCTATTAATTGTTAATACGTGGTTTTAAAAAGGGATATACACGTTAAGCAATCAAAGAGGTGAAGGCGAGTTCCAATGGCACTTGGCGGCGAAGGTACCGCTTGAGGAGGATGAGTGGCTAACGCCAAAAAGGCCCCAGAGAGGTTTTTGTAATTTTCTTTTTTTTTTTTTTTTTGCAGCAATTAGCAATGACATCGCAGCAGAGTTGTCAGTGGACACGGGCAGTGTGAACGCAGAGTGCAGTGGTGGTAGCGACTGAGTCAGGAGAAGGACTATGCGGGCGGTCAGTTCAGCAGCACAGAAGGACCACGGCAACATACTGGTAGTAGTAGTAGCAGCACAGCGTCATAGTGCTGGCCAAAAAATTAAATGCACCCGGTGACCCGGGCAGTGTGAACGCAGACAGAGTACATTGGTGGAAGCGACTGAGTCAGGAGGAGGAGGACAATGCGGGCGGTCAGTCACTGAAGGATGCAGTGGGCACAGTACAAGGTCACTGAAGGATGCAGTGGGCACAGCAGTGGGCACTGGATATACAACTAGGTCACTGAAGGATGCAGTGGGCACAGTACAAGGTCACTGAAGGATGCAGTGGGCACAGCAGTGGGCACTGGATATACAACTAGGTCACTGAAGGATGCAGTGGGCACAGTACAAGGTCACTGAAGGATGCAGTGGGCACAGCAGTGGGCACTGGATATACAACAAGGTCACTGAAGGATGCAGTGGGCACAGTACAAGGTCACTGAAGGATGCAGTGGGCACAGCAGTGGGCACTGGATATACAACTAGGTCACTGAAGGATGCAGTGGGCACAGTACAAGGTCACTGAAGGATGCAGTGGGCACAGTACAAGGTCACTGAAGGATGCAGTGGGCACAGCAGTGGGCACTGGATATACAACTAGGTCACTGAAGGATGCAGTGGGCACAGTACAAGGTCACTGAAGGATGCAGTGGGCACAGCAGTGGGCACTGGATATACAACTAGGTCACTGAAGGATGCAGTGGGCACAGTACAAGGTCACTGAAGGATGCAGTGGGCACAGCAGTGGGCACTGGATATACAACTAGGTCACTGAAGGATGCAGTGAGCACAGTACAAGGTCACTGAAGGATGCAGTGGGCACAGCAGTGGGCACTGGATATACAACTAGGTCACTGAAGGATGCAGTGGGCACAGTACAAGGTCACTGAAGGATGCAGTGGGCACAGCAGTGGGCACTGGATATACAACTAGGTCACTGAAGGATGCAGTAGGCACAGTACAAGGTCACTGAAGGATGCAGTGGGCACAGTAGTGGGCACTGGATATACAACTAGGTCACTGAAGGATGCAGTGGGCACAGTACAAGGTCACTGAAGGATGCAGTGGGCACAGCAGTGGGCACTGGATATACAACTAGGTCACTGAAGGATGCAGTGGGCACAGTACAAGGTCACTGAAGGATGCAGTGGGCACAGCAGTGGGCACTGGATATACAAGTAGGTCACTGAAGGATGCAGTGGGCACACAAGGATGTCACACTGTGTAATAAGATGCTTATATGCCAGCGAGCGAGCAGTGGGCACTGGGCACGGCACAAGGTCACTGACAGAATGAATGAACAGCGCTGGCAGAGAGTTGCGGTGCCGGCGGTGTGACTGGCTGCCTGAAAATAGTACAAGTGAAGTGTATAACTGTCACTGAAATAATATACAAGTGTGTAATGAGATGCTTATATGCCAGCGAGCGAGCAGTGGGCACTGGGCACGGCACAAGGTCACTGACAGAATGAATGAACAGCGCTAGCAGAGAGTGGCGGCGCCGGCGGTGTGACTGGCTGCCTGCAAATAGTACAAGTGTATAACTGTCACTGGAATATACAAGTGAACACTGCAGCTGCACTAACCTGCCTGCCTGCACTACACACAGATAATCCCCACTCCCACTACACTGACTACACTGCAGCACTGAACCTGCCTGCACTACACACAGTTAAATAATCACTAGACTCCCACACTCCCACTACACTACACTGACTACAACTAACTACAGCAATCACTCACTGACTAGCTAACTGTGTACAGTATAAGAGCAGTGTTAGCAAAAAAAACGCTTTGTTTTTAACACAATAAATGAACTTGCTCAAACAACAATGGCCTGGAGATAATCCTCTCAGCACCACAGTCTAGCAAGGACAGAGCTTTTCCATCATGGCCGCCGCTTTATATTCAGGAGGGGAGGGCATAGCTCCCCTCCTGTGATTGGTTGCTAGGGCCTGGCTGGGGCCCTCTGATTGGCCTGCAATGTGTCACTTCCGCAAAGTTTGACGCATTTCCGCTAACCACGACTTCAGCGCCGGGTTTCACGAGCGTGAATGCGGATTTCTGTCCGCATTCACGCGAAGCCGAAGCAGATTTTCGTGGTTGAAAATCTATTCACGGCTTAGCGTGTCCGAGGCGGAATGCGTCAAAATGGTCGTGAATCCACGCGTAAGCGTGATCATGACCTGGCGGTGAGCACCACTGGTATAGAGCAGTGATGGCTAACCTTGGCACTCCAGCTGTGACAAAACTACAAATCCCATCATGCCACTGCCTACCCGAGTTATGCTTAAAGCTGTCAGAGTATTGCAATGCCTCATGGGACTTGTAGTTCTACCACAGCTGGAGTGCCAAGGTTAGCCATCACTGGTATAGAGCCTTACCGCTCTTCTCTACATCCCATTCCTCAATACACTAGTAAATAAATGATTTGTACTTTCTCTCCCATGTAGTAATATTTATGCTTGGCAGTTTTTCTTTTTAGTTGTATGTTTTCCTCAAGTTCTCCCAGTTAACAAATGTTGGGCTGCAATCCAGGTCAGCCACTGAGAAGCTTCAGGGAATTTCAAACTGAAACTGACAACAGTATTAAATTAATCTGTGTAAATCGATTCCTCGCGTTGTTTAATGCTGCTTAATAAACTTGACAAAAAGCAATATACGATAAAATGCACTTTTTGAAAATGGAGAAGGAAAACCATACTGTCTAGACACAGAGGTGCATTCATCTATAAATTGTTTTACACTCATAGTAAAACTTAGAAATATTTATATATTTAGAATATATACATATTGACACTTTTCATAAATTAAAATGCTTGTCCTAGCTGATCAGCTATCATGCTTCCATATGTGGATATGCATTTGTATATCAACAACTTTAGATATTTGACATTATATTTACATTTGTAAGCAAACTAAGGGAAATCTATTGTTCACAATCAATTAGGTTCATGAACTCCATTCTAGCTCCATTCTAAAGTGAACCCAAGATTAAAAAAACTATACATGGTTTAAACATTTATAAAGTAGATTTAATGTTTTATTGCCTCTGCTCAATTGTAGTCTCTCAACAGTCCCAGAGCTAAATATATGAACTATTGGCCTTTTTTATCTATCCCCTGCTCTCAGAAGTTGTTTTCTGCCAGGAATGTGTATGGCTGTTTGTGTACTGGTGAAGGTATAATCCAACAAGGGTGCGACAAGAGAGAAGCTGCCACTTGCATGTCTGAAGGTTAACTCTTTTACCCAGTTAATATGTTTGGCACTGTACATACACATGTTATCATCATGTCATATCAATTTCCAAGGAGTCTTTTTTGATAATTTTTTTTGCATTCTCTGATTGGCCAAATACTTCCAAGTTGACACTGCTTTCTCTGATTGGTCCAGTGCTTCTGAGTTCTGTGATTGGGCTAAAATTACTGAATTCCGAGTTTTTTACATGCGATTTCGATTTTTTTATCGTTACTGCATGCTGCATTTTTTCTGCTTTTTTCTGTTGATAGCATTCAGGGAAAATCGGAATTGCAAATCAGAATCGGAATCGCAAATCGGATGTGCAGTGTGCAGGGAGCCTTAATCGCTTTTCTGTGGAATCCAAATGAGCATCCCTACTCTCCTCTAGAGGTCTTCAGGGCACTTTTCATGCTTAAAGTGAAAGGGAACCCGTATTAAAAAAAAAAAGTCAGATACTCACCTAAGGAGAGGGAGGCTCTGGGTCCCATAGAGCATTCCCTCTCCTCTCCCGGTTCCCGCTTTTTTCCTGGCTCCCCCTAAGCGTTATTCGACCGCTTCGGTCAAATACCGCTGTCTCCCGGTTGAAGGGAGGCTTCGGAAATGCTTTGGGAGCCCAAGTGCTCCCGAAGACGGGACTCTCTACACTGCACATGCGCGTGCCCTTTATGACGCACTCACGTGTGCGCCACCTGTCTTCAGGAGGACTCGGCTCCCGAAGACTTCCAAAGTCCCCTCAGCGGGGAATGTGAACGGAGGAGCCAACGCAGCACCGAGGGCACCGGGAGAGGAGAGGGAAGGCTCATTAGGATCCAGAGCCTTCCCTCTCCTTAGGTGAGTATCTGACTTTATGTTATTTAAATTAGGCCCCATTCACACTTGCGGTTCGAGTCCGCAAGTGTCCGGGGGTCCGGGTCCGGGGGCCGCAAAGAGACCGCACGGGTCTCTGCGGTGGCCACAAGTTGCCACCAGTTGCGGATCCGGAATGTATCAGTTCCGGCTACATTAAAGTAGCCGGGAATTGGATACATTGCAGTGCCAGAAAGGCACCGCAAGCATGGGGGATACTGGCGTGTAGTCCGGGCCCCCCAAGTGGCATAGGACCGCTGCTGGAAGCATCCGGTCCTATTGCCAGTGTGATGAGAAACATCCGTTTCACATTGCACAGCATAGCCACATGTTCGGGTCAGGATCCGGCCCGGGTGCGTGGGCCGGATGACCGGACCCGAAAAATGGCACATGTTGGAAAACTGTCCGGAGTCCGGATCCGATGCAGCTCCGTTCTGTACAGAACGTACGCATGTGAACGTCCGCATAGACTTTGCATTGCTATGCAAAACGTACGTTCCATTTGTACAGTATACGGTCCGGATCCGATCAGGCGGATCTGGACAGCGAACGCTAATGTGAACCAGGCCTTAGGGTTCCCTTTAGCTTTAGGCCCCTGATGAGTCCTGTGGGAGGAAATGCTAAGGGCAGAGCTTGATTGATGATGGATGCAGGATGCTGGAAACAACCCAGGACTTTTAATATACAATGCACATGATTTTATCTTTAATGTGAGTGCAATTGTATGCTATTTTAAAGTTTAATAAACAGTATTACGCTAGGCAAAGCCATTTGTAGTTGTAGATGTAAAGGCTGAAGGCTACGCAGAAGGCTTGCCTGCTTAGGAATACTGCCACCTAACAAACGATATCTGCTGGTCTGTGGTCGGTCAGCCAGCGAATCTGGTGAGCAGTTTATTTTGTTACAGGTGATGGATTATCACAAGTGGGTGCTGTTGTGGGTTCTCATAGACGTGGAATCTTGGTGGTCGGGTGTTACTGCCTTATAAGGACATACTACACCAAAAGTGTCTGCATTTGAGGAATGCTGATGAAGATTTAAGGATTCAAGAGGAGACAATGGTATTGGATTCTGAGCGTGCTTTGCTGGTCTGTCAGCTATTATATATGGTGAGAAGTAATTTTGGATGATATTGTGGGATTCAGGAAGTCACATGAGGATCTGACATGATCTGCGCTGCATAATATGTTGGCGCTTTATAAATACAATAAATAAATAAATAAATAATAAATAAATGATGGACTCATTTGATTTGAAGTGTTATTCATTGTTATAGTGGAGCGCCAAAATACCATATTGCACTTTTATCACTTTTCATGCTTTGCCTACCTCAACAATCATGAAAATGTAAATATATATTTTTACAGACAGCGAAAATCTCTACTACACATTACACATACATTACACATTACACATACACATTAAAATCAATTAAGCTGATAAGTGAATATAAATAGTGTATAGAATACCTTTTTTCATCAGTTCAATGTGTTTACTAGTGCATCATAGTTAACTGCCTGCCCTTTGTAGATTTAGCTTATGGGACATTAGTTAAAAGTGACTATAGGCCATAGTATCAAAAGTTAAAGGTAAAGTTGCAGTGCGCAGACAGCGCACAGTAATTCTAGGTAATGCATAGCACACATTACTCTAACAACGCTCGTGTGTTACCTAGGTAAAGTGTGTTGTGCTAATTGCACAACACATGCTACCTTGTCAGGGTAAGTTGTGATAAAATTGCAATGCACTACTTAGCATTTGTGAATATGGCCCTTAGTGACTCTAAAAGTAGGAAGAACACTTAAGAACAGACTGCATTTCCAAAGGGGCCCATACACTTACACGATTTCCGGCCGATATACAGAAGATTCGACCATTGTGATCGAATCTGCTGTGAAATCGTTGCGCAAATGCTGACCTAACGATCGATTTCCATCCAAAATCAATCGTTTCTGTCGGCGCCGAAGATTTCGCTCGATCGCCGGCGGGTCGGGAGTGCATCGACAGCAGCATTTAAATGTCCGACAACCGACGCTAGCGGCAATACATTACCTGTTCCGCCGGCGCGTGTCCCCGTTGTCCCTTCTCCACGCTGGGCTCCGACTGGCTTCACTTCTTCCTGTCCCCACAGGAAGTTTAAACAGTAGAGCACCCTCTACTGTTTAAACTTCCCCCGACAGGAAGTAAAGTGAAGCTGAAGGCCTGGGGCCCAGAGCAGAGTAGAGACAGCGGAGACCAGGGAACTCGCGCCGGCATCAGGTAATGTATGAGGGGGGGGGGGGGCAACAGTGGCAGCTCCACAGATTGTGAATCAGTTTCATAGTGTAATTGATTCAAAATCTGTTCGCAGTGTAGGAAGCCAATAGATCCCTATAAATTCAAAAATAAGGTTTCACATGTATATGTAAATATATCAAAATTTCTTTATTCAATCGTGAAGGACTTGCTTGGCATATACAAATCTCCCCCACGATATACTGTATAACATACGGACTATATAATATGGTACCACCTATAGAGTTACAATTGTTTGCTAGCATATGGTTGCATGTGGTGCGTATGAATGGTGCATGACAAATTGTTAGCTGGCCAGCACTGTGTTTTTTGTAGCTCAACTATGTGTTTTTTTGTTTTTATTTTAAAACTTTCCCTTCCCCCCCTCCCCCTCCCTTTTTCTATACTATCACAGCTTTTAAATGTTGATAATTCACGATTGAATAAAGAAATTTTGATATATTTACATATACATGTGAAACCTTATTTTTGAATTTATAGCATTCTAAACTGGTTGTGTATTGGAGTGCAGTGCCAAACTTCATGCGCATAAAATAGTAACGCCTTGGCCTGCACAACTATACAGACCTGGGAGGTTTAGTCACACCTCCAATATTAGTAATAGCCAATAGATCCCTCTTTGATCAAATTCGATCACAGAGGGATCTATCTGCTGGTCGATCTGGTGGCAATCGACCAGTGTATGGCAGCCTCAAGAGTCATTGAGAGCAGTGGTAATTAAGCCTTCTGTGCACTAGTAGGTCGTGGTAAGAGTGATTTCAAAACTCTTCTTTCTGAACAAGAGTAAACCACTGCTTTTTAGCAGTGCATGGGCATGTCCTGTCACAGATGCTATTCCTATTTCATAACCAATCCAATGGCACTTTAAAGGAATTTTTGTATAATGACCCATTTGAACTTCCATTAACCTCCTTAGCGGTAACCCCGTGCAGGACACGGGGTAAGCCGCTGCGGAGGATTTCTCAGGCCCCGCTGGGCCGATTTGCATAACTTTTTTTTATACACGCAGCTAGCACTTTGCTAGCTGCGTGTTACCTACGATCGCCGCCGCTCTGCGCCGATTCGCTGCTACCTGCCACATTAGAGGGTGCCCCCCCGAGACCCCGTGCGCTGTCTGACCAATCAGTGCCAGGCTGCGCTGAGGGGTGGATCGGGACTCCCTCTGACGTCACGACGTCGATGATGTCGGTGATGTCATTGCGCCCATCGCCATGGCAACGGGGGAAGCCCTCATGGAAATCCCGTTTAGAATAGGATTTCCTGATGCGCCTGATCGCCGGAGGCGATCGGAGGGGGTGGGGGGATGCCGCTGCTCAGCGGCTATCATGTAGCAAGCGGTAGGCTAGCTACATGATTTAAAAAAACAAAAATTAAAAATAGTGCTGCGCTGCCTCCCTGGCGGATTTAATTGACCGCCAAGGAGGTTAACTTGCATCTGATGGTCTTACCCACGACTTCTGGCAGGCTTAACTGTGGGCTGTGGGGGAGCAACAAATCATCATTATGAAGCAAAAAAAGTTCCCCTCTCCTAAGAGCTAATAGACCTTCGAGCATCTCAATGGCATTTTCAGCAAGCAAGTCTTGAGAGGTAAACAAACTGTCTTTATACAGTAAATCCTTTGTGTTGACAGCAGTATAACATGCTGGCCAAGGCTGTCAGATTAATGCTATTAAAACAGACTTTTCTCAAAATACTGGAAGCATTATCTTCTGGTGTTTCAGAAAAGTCCTCTCACTGCTCTGTAAAGCTTGACTCACCACTGCTACCCATCACAGCGCTGGCCGCTATGACCCATCTTGCCAGCATGTGGAATGATATTCTTTAAATCATAATAAATACACCATAACCCCAAATTATATGTAGGATGAATTCTTGTTATTTAATTGGCATCTAGGCACAACACAATGGTCAATCAGTTTGCTAAAGGCAACAAGTATATAGAAATGTAAAATGTATGATGTGCTAAATAGCTCATAAAATGTAAGTATTAATTGGGATTTGGGATATTCAGTGAATCATGACTTGTCATGCCCCGGATAACAAAGCTGCTTAAGTGTAAATTGCTTTTTAAAACAAGCATGCCTGCTATCATTTGTGAGTGTTTTGTAGAGCTTACTTCAATTGCACAGCAGTAGCAGATTACTTTTACTTAATTTAATTTTTTTTTTCAAAAAAGGTTTAACTTTTTCTATAGCTTTTAAAGCTATAACCTGAAATTTTCGATTTAACTACAATAAATGCTTTATTTAAGTTGAATTTAAATATATAAACTAGACATTAACTAGTTACTGCACCAAGTGCAGTATATCTACGCCCTGCAGGACTTCATCTGAACTCCCAGGGACGTAGATACTCATCTACACACGTTCTTGTCTCCACCCATTAGTACAGAGATCAGTGAATAGGAACACAGTTCCCATTCACTGATCTAAGTGCCTGTGTCAATGATCATCAGCATCAATGTCTTCAGGGCATTGACAAAAGTGAAAAAAAAAAATAAGCATACACGCATTACTTCCTCTGTGTACTGTTCAATACGCAAGAGGAATAAATGGTGAGGGGACAACTAGTTGCCAAATAGTAAAATTACACTCCCATACGTTAATTTAATAAAAATACATACATTTCCCATTAAAATTAACCCCTTACCTCCCCCACCCTTCCATAGTTACCAAAATAATAAAAAAAAAAATGTTATATGAAAAAAAGACATTTAAAAATAATACAAAAATAGTTACCTTAGGGACTCAACTTTTTTAATATGTATGTCATGAGCGTATTTTACAGTTATTTTTGCAAATAGGGGCTTGTAATTAGTGACAGACGCAAAACAGAAAAAATGTACCTTTATTTCCAAATAAAATATTGTTGCCATACATTGTACTAGTGACATATTTTAAATGTTTAATAACCAAGACAAATGGACAAATAAAATGTGTGCGTTTTATCCACAGTACGTTTTATTTTACAACTATAACGACCAAAAACATAGAAATTATGATTTTTTTTTCCATTGTTTTCTTATTATTCCTATTAAAATGCAGTTAGAATAAAATAACTCTTAGCAAAGTGTACCACCCAAACAAAGCCTAATTGGTGGCAAAAAAACAAGATACTGAACATTTTGTTGTGATAAGTAGTGATAAAGTCACTGGCGAATGAAAGAGAGGAGAACTGACAGGTGAAAATTGTTCTGGTTCATAAGGGTAAAAAACCTCAGTGGTTACCTAGTTAATATACTGTACAGTAATTCAGACACATGCATGAAAAATGTATTTCACTTATGTTAAGAAAGTATGCTTCAGTATATGACAAAGTCATAGTTGTAACAATGTTTAAAGGACCACGAATGAGGAAAAAAATAAAAAGTGGTTTATGCATAAACTATTAAACATCCTTGTAAAATAGTGTAAAAAGTTTTTTTAAAAAATGAATGGTTTCATCAATATAACATGTATTGTAAATAGTGACGGATGACGGCTGGGAGGCTAACCCATTTGTTAGGGGTGGGGTCTTTTTTACTTTCTTTTCACAACCATAACTGCTGCCTACATAGTTTTCAGTGGTATAACCCAATTCTAGCAGGAATCGCCGTTATAACCCTAATAGCTGAGCTCCACTGAGCTGTTGAATATGTGTTTACATTGTTGCTAGGCAACCAGACCCCGGGTGCAGAGACTCGTTTGTGAAGAGTCATTGTAACGATTGCGGAATTATCTCCATGGTCAGCGCACAACATGTGCGCTGACACTGCGGAAACCCTCCACAAGCGCTTGGAAAAGGGAACCCAGCTTTGGTGCAAATGCACCTGTAGAGAGGAATTCCAACCGGCACATGAAGCTGTGGAGTACAGAGGAACTCGGTCTCTGTACAACCATAGATGCCAGATGGAGATTGTACGAAGCGAAGTAATACAGGGCAAGATAGCCTCCCGAGTGAGAGTAAGCACAGAGACAGAATGTATGTATGTCCACCAATCTAGTCGCCACCCGGCGACGGTTGACATACAACAGCGAAGACCAAGTGAGAAAGCAATCGCAAGAATGGCGATTGGTAATAGAGACACAAGACTGAGTAAAGACAGATCATAGGAAGAATTAAGACAGAACCAATTAACAAACTGTAATCCAACATGAAGGAACAGACAGGACTAGCTACACGCGGTCACCACACGTTAAGCGCAATAGCAACAAAGCGCGTGCAAGCCACGGTCACCACACGTTAAGCGCAACAGCGACAAAGCGTACCAACCCTGACTAACAAATGAAAACAAACAGAGAACGCGAACGCTTGCTAATCAGTTGCCTCACCCAAACAACAGCAAGCGTTCGTTCCAGACAAGACAGACAGAAGGAGTAACCAGTAGCAACCGCAGCTAAGGTTAAACTCCAAGGTTCAGACAAGAGAGATCCACCGCCTCTAACGCTAGGGCGAATGCGATCTAGGAACAGGACAGAACGATTCACTGTCAGCCACCGCTGGCGACAATACCATCGCACGGATGAGACACGACAGACAGAAGGAGTAACCAGTAGCAACCGCTGCTCTGGCTACACTCCAAGACAGAGAACCGAGAGATCCACCACCTCTACTGCTAGGGCGAATGCGATCTCAACAGACAGACAGATGGAGCAACCAGTAGCAACTGCTGCTCTGGCTTACACTCCAAGACAGAATACAGAAGGATCCACCGCCTCTACCGCTAGGGCGAATGCGATCTAAACAGATAGAGCAATTCACTGTCAGCCGCCGTTGGAGAAAGTGCAATCGCAACAGATAAGACAGAACTAGGCAATACAGATAATAAACAACCTGACTGCACTAGAAGGAATGCTAGTGCACTCCCAAGGATAACTACTCTAAGACAATGTTTAGCAAACAATTAGCAGAGGGGCTGTAACTCAAGGTAAGTCCAGCAGAACCAAACCTTTATGACCAGCAGGGAATTCTGGGAGGAAATGGTATTTATACTGCAAGCCTTCAAAAGAGGCAGAGCTATCAATAACCAGATAAGTGAATGCAAATACCTCACCAGAACAGCAAGTCTGAACTTGCAGAGTGAAGACAGGTCTCCTTTCCAGGGACCTGTAGCATACAGACCTGAAAAATGGTCAAAAAGCTGCCTGCCTGTGCAGACAGCAGAGCAGATCATTACAGTCATAAGCTGTAGGGAGAATCAGTCCCATCTACACCATATGATTCTTTGTCAGATTCGATTCAATTTGATTTGATTCATTGATATGATTTGATTCAATCTGCCATGTCCGATTCATGATTCGATTCAATTTGATTCAAATTGAATTGAATCTTGAATCGGACATGCCAGATTGAATCAAATCATATCAATGAATCGAATCAAATTGAATCGAATCTGACTAAGAATCATATGGTGTAGATGGGACTGATTCTCCCTGCAGCTTATGACTCTTTTCACAAAACGAGTCTCTGCATGGGGTCTGGTTGCCTAGCAACAATGTAAACACATATTCAGCAGCTCAGCAGAGCTCAGCAGTTAGGGTTATAACGGCGATTCCTGCTAGAAGTGGGTTATACCACTGAAAACTATGTAGGCAGCAGTTATGGTTGTAAAAGAAGGTAAAAAAACACCCCTAACAAATGGATTAGCCTCCCAGTCCTTCATAAGTCACTATTTACAATACATTTTATATTGATGAAACCATTCATTAAAAAAAAAAAAACTTTTTACACTATTTTAGAAGGATGTTTAATAGTTTATGCATAAACCACTTTTTATTTTTTTCCTCATTCGCGGAAGAACCCCTTTAAGGTGGGATCCACAGTGGTGCGTTGCATAACACATGTGTTATAAGGTGTGTGAACTGAAATTGAGACTGGATTAACATCATCCATTACATCCAAGTCAGAGATAGGAACAGGCCCATAGAATTGTGAAAAAGCTGACATGAAGAATTTATTGAAAAAATTAAAACTGATGCACTGTGAGCTAGCCCTAAAATGCATACATATAAAATGTACGTCTTCCACAGTAAAATGCACTATAAATTACTTTTTTCCTATGTTGCTGTTCCTTACAATAGGTAGTAAAAAAGCGGACAGATTTTGAACTAGTCTGTCTCCTCAGGGGAGATTTTTAGTATTACTTTTATTCTTTACAAAAGCACTACCTGGAAAGTATCTATATAACGTTTTCAGCCAGCTTCCCTACTTGTTTGGAAACTAATTTGGCAGTTGGTTTGAGCAATTACAGCTCAGTAATTGCTTTTTTACATAAAGAAAACAATGAATATCTTCCATGAGGAGGAGATGGGCTAGTCCAAAACCTGACAGGTCTTTCGGATTCCCACTGCCTACTGTAAGTGACTGTAACATAGGGGAAAAAGTCATTTATAGTGCATTTTACTCTGGGAGAAATGTACTGTATGTAGGCAAAATTTTCCAGTGTTCATGATTTTTATCCTTTAAAGGATACCCGAATGACATGTGACATGATGAGATAGACATGGATATGTACAGTGCCTAGCACACAATAACTATGCTGTGTTCCTTTTTTTTTCTCTGCCTGAAAGAGTTAAATATCAGATATGTAAGTGGCTGACTCAGTCCTGACTCAGACAGGAAGTGACTACAGTATGACCCTCACTGATAAGAAATTCCAACTATAAAACACTTCCCTAGCAGAAAATGGCTTCTGAGAGCAGGAAAGGAAAAAAAAAAAAAAGGTCAATAGTTCATAGATTTTAGCTCTGGCATACTTCAATGAATGTGTCATTGAATAAAAACAATAAAACAGTTTAAACTTAAAAAGTAGATTTAAACATTAAATAAAACTGTGGAATATCTTAAAAAGTCATTTTTAGGAGAAGGAAGATAGATACAATTGTTTATTTCATTAGTTTATTTTTGCTTCGGGTGTCCTCTAAAGGACAAGTGAAGTGAAAAGAACATGGAGGCTGCCATATTTTATTTTATTTTAAAATGTACCCGAGATGGGGCCACATAAAAAATGTGCCGTATATACTCGCATATAAGCCGACCCGCATATAAGCCGACCCCCCCCCCTTTACTTAACAAACCAGTAAAAAATTATTGACCCCCATATAAGCCGGGGGTAGGAAATGCTGGCCGCCTTATTCCCCTAGTGTGTCCCAGTATCGCTAGTATAGTGCCCAGTATAGCTAGTATAGTGCCCAGTATAGCTAGTATAGTGCCCAGTACAGCTAGTATAGTGCCCCAGTACAGCTAGTATAGTGCCCCAGTACAGCTAGTAAAGTGCCCCAGTATAGCTAGTATAGTGCCCAGTATAGCTAGTATAGTGCCCCAGTATAGCTAGTATAGTGTCCATTATAGCTAGTATAGTGCCCAGTGTAGCTAGTATAGTGCCCCAGTATAGCTAGTATAGTGCCCATTATAGCTAGTATAGTGCCCATTATAGCTAGTATAGTGCCCAGTGCAGCTAGTATAGTGCCCCAGTATAGCTAGTATAGTGCCCAGTATAGCTAGTATAGTGCCCCAGTATAGCTAGTATAGTGTCCATTATAGCTAGTATAGTGCCCAGTGTAGCTAGTATAGTGCCCCAGTATAGCTAGTATAGTGTCCATTATAGCTAGTATAGTGCCCATTATAGCTAGTATAGTGCCCAGTGCAGCTAGTATAGTGCCCAGTGCAGCTAGTATAGTGCCCCAGTATAGCTAGTATAGTGCCCATTATAGCTAGTATAGTGCCCAGTGTAGCTAGTATAGTGCCCCAGTATAGCTAGTATAGTGCCCATTATAGCTAGTATAGTGCCCAGTGCAGCTAGTATAGTGCCCAGTGCAGCTAGTATAGTGCCCCAGTATAGCTAGTATAGTGCCCATTATAGCTAGTATAGTGCCCAGTGTAGCTAGTATAGTGCCCATTATAGCTAGTATAGTGCCCCAGTATAGCTAGTATAGTGCCCCAGTATCGCTAGTATAGTGCCCCAGTATCGCTAGTATAGTGCCCCAGTATCGCTAGTGTAGTGCCCCAGTATCGCTAGTATAGTGCCCTAGTATCGCTAGGTAGTGCCCCAGTGCCCCCCCGCCTCCCCTCTCCCCCGCGGCCGCCGCTGCTTTTACCTTAGCAGGCGCTGCTTCTTCTATTCCCCTCCTCTCTGGCTCCGTAGGACAGCAGCACTCTTCACGGTGGCTGCTGTGATCAGACAGGAAGCAGCGAAGAGCGCGGCTTCCTGTAGCGGCGGTTGCTATGGGAACCGCTCTCTCTCTCTACTGCAGCCGCCGTGAAGAGCGCTGCAGTGATTTACGGAGCCGGACAGGAGGGGAATAGAAGAAGCGGCGCCGGGCAGGTAATTGCAGCGGTAGCGGCGGCCGCGGGGGGTGGGGTGACAGTGCGGGGGGCTCGGACCACCATCACCAGCACCAGACTCGCATACAAGTCGACCCCCCAACTTTTGACCCCCTTTTTGGGGGTCAAAAATTCGGCTTGTATGCGAGTATATACGGTATTCTGGTGGGGAAAAAAGCAGGGGTCATGATCTTGATAAGTAAAACGCTTACAGGAAAAATTGAACACTTATATTCAGCCCTTGGACGTTGTGTGGCAATTCGTGTACATCTTCCAGGCGAATATTTAAATATATACAATGTATATGGTCCTAATGAAGGTAAAGCTAAATTTTATGCTGCACTGCTCGAGAGACTGCGAACCGAGGATTTAGACAAAACAATAATGGGTGGTGACTGGAATGAGGTGATGGATATAACCGAGGATACAAAGTTGGAGGGAGGAGGGCATAGAAAAGGAAGGAGCAATGTAACACCTTTGGCTAATTTTGCCCAAAACCTCAAACTTACTGACTCATGGAGATACCTACATTCGTACGATAGGGAATATACTTTTTTTCCCCACCCCATTCCTCTTTTTCACGTATTGACCTATTTCTCCTAGGTCAACGGTTAATCCCAAAACTGATTCAAGCTACAATACATGATATCTTAATCTCTGATCACGCACCAGTAACGATTGAATTACAAGAACAAATCCCTAGAGGTTCAGACATAATATGGAAATTTCCATCGTTTCTTTATGGGGATGATGAATTCCACGCATTAGCTCAAACCTGGTGGGAGGAATACACCTCTGATAACTCAGCTCATTCCGGCACTCCATTCCTATTCTGGGATACGGCAAAAGCAGTTCTCAGAGGGAGAATAATGGCTCATGTTTCTTAAAAAAAACAAACGGCTCATTCCTCATATATAGAAGCGGTCTCTCGGGTCAGGTCAGCATATCAGCAGTATTGGGTGTCCCCAGGTCCCCTCACTAGAATGGAATGGCTTAAATGTAAACTGGAAGTAGATAAATGGCTTAAAATCAAAGAAACGCAAACACAAACTTCTAAACAACACTTTTTCTTTAAATATGGGAACAAATCCGGAAAATTGATAGCCACTATAGCCAGGGGCAGTACAGCGCAAGAGCCAATACTACAAATCCGCAATAAAACAGGAGCCATAATTAGACATCCAAAAGACATCACTAACACCTTCCGGGAATATTATAAACAATTATATGCCAAACCCCAACCGACTGATATCCAAACCTCCGAGGAATGGTTAAATAAAGCCAAGCTAAACAAACTATCCGCACAAGATCTTGAAGAACTAAATAGTGAAATAACACAGGCTGAAATTATTAGTACCATCAAAACTCTTTCCAACCACAAAGCACCTGGCCCTGATGGTCTCCCAGCAGAATTTTTTAAAACCCTAAAAGACCAAGTTACACCCACCCTATGTCAGCTTTTTAATAAAATATTAAGAGGAGAAGGTTATCCACAATCAGGACAAACAACCCATATCAAACTAATACCCAAAAAAGGAAAAGACCTTTTATCACCAAACTCTTATAGACCAATATCTCTGATTAATCAGGATATGAAAATTCTAACTAAAATTATGGCCATGAGATTGTCATATATTATCCCTAAAATAATACACCCTAACCAAGTTGGTTTTATAAAAGTGCGCTCTGTGGTTGCCAATATCAGGAAGGTTCTGGCAGTCTTGGAACATGTAAAGGCCTACCCTCAATCCTTTAAACATTCAGCCTTGTTGACATTGGATGCCGAAAAAGCATTTGATGCTGTTCATTGGGATTGGATGGATCTGACACTATGTAAAATGGGATTTTCTGGGGCCTTCCTGAACTTGACAAGACAAATGTACTCTAAACCACAAGCAAGGATACACATGCCAGGATTTCTTTCAGAATCCTTTCAAATTTATAGGGGCACCCGCCAAGGATGCCCACTCTCGCCCCTGCTATTTGATATCTCACTAGAACCCTTGGCCCGGCTACTAATGCAAATTAATCCAGGTATCACCATAGGAGACAGGTGTGTGTCTCAGGCATTATTTGCTGACGACATACTCTTGTTTCTAAAGGATCCTGATACACAAGTCCCAGACATACTTAACTTGATACAACAAATAGGAACAGTCTCCGGATTTAAAGTCAACAGCACCAAAAGTGAACTCATGCCATTAACACACACGGGAATTAACACCTCCAATACTACTCTCAATGTACATGTCACCAAGGGACCTATCACATATTTAGGTATCCAGATTCTCCCCCCGATCCGCATTCACTATATAATTTAAACATCACTCCGCTGATTAAAAAAGTGACCCAACAAATTAAAGGATGGACTAATCTACCACTTAACCTGATGGGGCGGGCTGCTCTTCTTAAGATGGTAAGCTTTGGCAAATTACTCTACCCTATGCAAGTTTTACCATTATTATTTAAACATCAGAAATTCAATTCATCAACAGAGCCTTTGTGTCTTTCCTTTGGAAAAATAAAAAAAATCTGAATATCTCTTAAAAAACTATTCTTACCCAAAGATGTGGGGGGACTGGGGATTCCCGATATCCGACGCTATAACATAGCCTGTTTGACGAGACATGTAAGGGACTGGTTATTTTCTACCTCTGCTTTCTCCAATTATAAATTAGAAGCTGCTATATCTGAACCGTGGACACCAGCAGGCTTATTACACGCTTCTTGGTCCCACCTACCATTACGTCTCAAAAATAGCATCCTAATGAGAGACACAATACTTGCCTGGAGGGAGACACATAAACTCCACAATTTACCATGGAGAATATCAAAGTATTTGACCTTGTGGGGTACTCCAGCTTTTATGGCAGGTATGCAACATGAAACCTCTTTAAAATGGGAGAAAGCTGGACTATGTAAATTAGGCCAACTATTCAACTTAACTAAACATACATGGATAACTTTTGCTGAAATACGTCAACTTTATAAAATCCCCCGAAGTGACTTTCTCTTTTATTAGATCCTTTGTGAGAGCACAACTAATTGATATCCGACCTGTAGCAGCTATTACTCCTTTTGACATCTTCATTAATGCTCAAGGGGACAAGGCATCCTTATCAGCCACACACCAGGTCCTCCTGAACACTCAGAAAAAACAGCTACTAACTAATAATTATAAAGCATGGAGTAAAGCATGGAGTAAACGGGCATGTAGGTAATAGGGCAGCACGGTGGCGTAGTGGTTAGCTCTCTCGCCTTGCAGCACTGGGTCCCTGGTTCGAATCCCAGCCAGGACACTATCTGCAAAGAGTTTGTATGTTCTCTCCGTGTCTGCGTGGGTTTCCTCCGGGCACTCCGGTTTCCTCCCACATTCCAAAAACATACGGATAAGTTAATTGGCTCGCCCTAAAAAATTGGCCCTAGGCTACAGTACTTACACTACATAATATAGACATATAGTAATGGTAGGGATTAGATTGTGAGCTCCTTTGAGGGACAGTTAGTGACAAGATATATAAATATATATACACACACACACTGTACAGCGCTGCGTAATATGTCGGCGCTATATAAATACTAAATAATAATAATAATAATAATAATAAACATTTCGCTGATCCTCTCCTTGGGGATAAAATACTAGAAGGCAATAATAAGCTTAGAGGATTAATTCCCAATGAAACGTGGAGGGAATCACACCTTCTACTCATCCACTATGCAAAGTACGCATTCACTATAAAGTATAAAAACCCACCATCAGGCTATAAAGCTCAATGTCCTAAGTGCAAACAGTCCCAAGCTGTTTGGTACACTGCATCTGGCTCTGCCCTAAGGTCCAAAGATACTGGTCAGCAGTCAATAAATTTGTCAACAAAGTGTGTCACAAAAAATTGACTGTAGATTATCTCCTCTGTCTCTTTAATTATACACCTCCACCATCAGAACCAGGAGAAGTATCCAAGTGCCCATCAGAACTGGCCCACGTTATAATATGTGCAGCAAGAAAGACCATCTTCAACAGATGGATATATCGAACTACACCAAACCTATGGGACCTTAAAGCGGAATTGCAAGATCTCTTCAAAATGGCAAAGCTGGATGCCTTAATACACAGGGAAAAATGCTCAAAGAAATGTTTTAAACGTTGGAAGCCTTTTATTATCAGCACTTTTTCTAGAACTGAAATAGTGTCCCTAATGGAACCATTTAAATATATGGGATGGTATGCAACAGAAGATCTTCTGGGCACCCTTGGGGAACTTGCTATACATACTGACATATCTTAAATAGCAGTCACATTATATCCTATCATTAATACCCATGCCGGTATTATTTATAAATTTGGAGTTAGAGAGATGAGAAGGGGAATGTTGGGGGGTTAGTTTCTTTAGGTTGGGTGGGGGGTTATCTTGGGGGTTTGTCTTGCCTTAAAGGTGTGAACTAGTAAAATAATAACACCTTGTAAACTGTGTATTGGTTTCCATTATTAGATTAATAATTTTGTAATCCCCAAAAGAAAACAAACAGACTGACTTTTTCTATGATTATCTTTATTTGTGAGCCTTCTAGGCAAGAAACAGATGTTTTCTTTATTTCAAATGTACCATGTACAAATTATATAATGTTTGCACTTTGAAGGTATAAAAATGAATAAAATATGTTTTTAAAAAAATGTATTCTACCAAAACGATCGAATCAAATTAAGTAAAAAAGAATCCTTTTTTCGATCAAGAAAAACAAACGATTATCCTTTTTTTTTTTCAATAAAAATCCAATCGGATATGCTGGAAAACTCTTTATATTTGATCTAACGGAGTAATCGAACAAAATTATCTAATCCCAGAAAAATTTGAAAAATTGTATATGTACCATTACACAGAGGTTACACTTATTTGAAACTGCAACAGATTTGCAATTTTCTGAATTCTCAATTGCCACATGTATTTTATAGATGTAATTGTAATGTGTTTGTGTGTGATTTGCATTTTGCAATTCTTCTGCATTTTAAATTTGGGTGGGGGGAGGGTGTATGTGCATTTTTCTGTGCAATGTGCAAATTTGCTTTTAATGCAAGTCAATGGCAATGCATACAAATTGTATTTGCTTTTGATTACATACATTTTCATGTAAATGAGCTTCACTGGTATGCATAGAAAAATCAAAAACCAAACATTCACACACAAATGCACAAAAAGAAATATTGCAAAACTGAACACTACAGGAGAAATGTTTCTATTACTACTTGTTACATACTTTGTACACTGCAGTGTTTGATGAAGTGACTGTAATGTATATATTATTGTGACTCAAATATACTGTATATATAAAAAGAATTGTTAAACTGTGCACGAAAGAACAGAATTCAAGCCCTGTTCTATTTCATACATGTCAAACTCCGGCCCGCGGGCCAAATCCGACCCTCAGAGCCATTAAATTTGGCCCTCAAGTGGTTTCCCCACTTTGCATTATGTTTGTCCCACTCTAGACCACCAGGGGAGCTATATTGGAGGTGAAGCCCTAGAACACAAGGGAAGCCATATGGGGGAGGGATGGGGAAAAGACGTAAACACCAGGGAACTGTATAGGGGTGGGTGGGGGCCTCTAGACATCCCTGTCCTATTTCAAAGGTGGTGTCTTTAATCAGTACACTATCTCCTCCCCTCGTACACACATACAAACACACACACACACACACACACACACACACACACACACACACACACACACACACACACACACACACACACACACACACACACACACACACACACACACACACACATACTCCTCACCTACTGCAGTCTGAATCAGCATCCAAGATCATTTCAGGTTTTATGTACTTTTTCTCTTGATAGGTGCTGAAAACATATTTTGTTCATAAGAAGAGAAAACATCTCATGTGAGAAAAGTTTACTGAACATACTTAAACTATTAGTGTACTTAAAACCAAATATGCATGCCATTACATGTGAGACTTTGATTAGTAATCCAATGCAATGTACTTCTATTACTGATTTTGTTTCTACTCCTAAACATGTTATCTCCTGCTTCTGTAAACCTTGCAAAGACGCAGTGCAGTGTTGTCTGTACACAGGAATTATCAGGGCTTCAACAGAAGGGTCATCTGTACTGTGCAGAGCACCCTGTGGTTTGTTTGGTTTTTTTGGTTCTTGGTTTCCGATAATGTGAAATTCATAACCTTCAAATGACCTTATGTTGGAGATGTCTTGTCCGCACTAAACTTTGCAACATATTTAGCTTGTCCATTCGTGTTTAATTAAAAGCAGAAACATTTTCATGAGTGTTGTCATTTGATTTTTCAGAATTTGGTGTAGTGATAATAGACACAGCATGGAAAATACATTATTTGTGTTTTTGCTTCCTAGCACAATAAAGATGCTCTGACCTTTGAACTCTGGCTGACATTTGACATCTAGTGACATGTCAAATAAACAACACAGTGACAAAAAGTAAGATGACCAGAATGTTATCTTGAAGCAGATCTGAAATAAGAGGAATATGGAGGCTGACATATTTATTTCCTTTTAAACAATGCAAAATGCCTGTCTGTCTTGCTGATCTCCTTGGCTGCAGTAATGTTCAAATCACACACCTGAAACAAGCATGCAGATAATCTAGTCAGACTTCATTCAGAAACATCTGATATGCATGATTGTTCAGGGTCTATGGTTAAAAGTATTAGAGAAAGAGGATCAGAAGGACAAGCCAGGAAATTTGCATTGTTTAAAAGGAAATTAATATGTCCGCCTCTATATCCCTCTCAATTCAGGTGTCCTTTAAAGGCAAGCTAATTCTTATCTTGATAGTTTCAGTGAGATGATGTGGCTGTTACTGATGTGTTAGATATTTATGTGCATATTAAAAAAAAAAAAAAAAAACACACAAAAAAATTCACTTTAAAAACTGTCCCCCAAAGAAGGACATAGCATAAGTCATGCTCACATTATGCTGATAAAGAGAAAAGGCTATGATGAAATTATATTGGCTTCTAAAGCCTTTAAAACCTTTACAAATGCCATTATACTGTATGTGCACCATCTAACATGCAGACATTACTTATGGTTCAGGCTTCCCTGCCACCCACTGCATTAGGAGGGCAGTGTTATCAGATGATGACTGGCAGAGTGCTCCAACTAGACCAAAAGAAAGATCTGCAACCCCTGAATTGGGGGCCTTAAAGTGAACCTTCGGACTAAAAATCTACTCAGCAGAACTGAAAAGGCTTGGTGTTTCTTTAAAGGATACCACAGCCCAAAGGCTGTGGTAAAATCAAAGTTGCAATGTGGAGGGAAAGAAAGATACATACTTACCGCTTCCCTCGTTCCCTGCCGATGGGTCCCGCTCATCTGTTACAGCTCCCGGTACCGACCCGACTCTCCTGACCCTTCACCCGGACATACTGTGCTGCGCATGCGCAGTATGTCACTATACTCTTCGCTTCTGCCGTCGCATCGTGACGGCAGAAGTACGGACACTCCCCCACCTCCTCCTCTCCCAGCATGTGCGCTCCAATCTAAAGCTAGCGTGACATGCTAGCTGGAGTTCGCACTGGGACAATCGATGTGCAGAGAGCGGAGGGGGAATAAGTAAAAAAAAAACACACTGCCGGCTGGAGGGAGGGAGCGAGTGAGGGAGGGAGCGAGTGAGTGGGCGGGCGAGTGGGCGGGCAGGCAGCGAGTGGGCGGCGAGCAGGCAGCGGCAGTACAGCCCAAGCATTCTGTACATAGATGCAATGACATCTATGGTACAGCAAGAAAATTATTCCCACATTTATCTCTGCATATGTGCATGTATATACATGTGTGTATATACATGTATATACATGCACATATGCAGAGATAAATGTGGGGATAATTTTCTTGCTGTACCATAGATGTCATTGCATCTATGTACAGAATGCTTGAGCTGTACTGCCGCTGCCTGCTCGCCGCCCACTCGCTGCCTGCCCGCCCACTCGCCCGCCCACTCACTCGCTCCCTCCAGCCGGCAGTGTGGGTTTTTTTTAACTTATTCCCCCCTCCGCTCTCTCCACATCGATTGTCCCAGTGCGAACTCCAGCTAGCATGTCACGCTAGCTTTAGATTGGAGCGCACACGCTGGGAGAGGAGGAGGCGGGGGAGTGTCCGTACTTCTGCCGTCACGATGCGACGGCAGAAGCGAAGAGTATAGTGACATACTGCGCATGCGCAGCACAGTATGTCCGGGTGAAGGGTCAGGAGAGTCGGGTCGGTACCGGGAGCTGTAACAGATGAGCGGGACCCATCGGCAGGGAACGAGGGAAGCGGTAAGTATGTATCTTTCTTTCCCTCCACATTGCAACTTTGATTTTACCACAGCCTTTGGGCTGTGGTATCCTTTAACAGTTTTACAGTATCAGAACTTTGTTTTTCTTACCAAAGCATCATTTTTAGCTGCATTTTTCTCTAAGCTCCACCCATCAAAGAAAAAAAGCCCGGGCTTTTTTCCCTGATGCTGTGCAGAGCATGATGGGATTTCCTATGTTGTTATTGACGTTGCCTAGCAACTGGGAGAGGTGATCAGGACACAGGACAGTTGGAACTGTGTCTCATGCTCCCTGTCACCTCCTTTCAACCAAAAAGATGGTTGCCATCATGAAATCAAACATTTGCCTGTTCTTTTAAAACAGTGTGGGTAAGAGATTTTATTACATATCTATTTTAATTAACATAACTAATGTAACTTAATGACAGTATGTTTGTTTAGGCTGGAGTTCCTCCTTAAGGATCTTGCACTCTTTGGGCCATAGCCCAGTTTGCCCTCATGGTAATTTTGTAACAATCACCTTTATTTAGTTAACGAATGGGGACCAGTGTTCAAGACCGCCAAGCCGAAGGGGAACCAAAGAGTATTCACAGTACACCAGGGCAACAAAATGTATGTGAACTAAGGGATGGGCCCAGCTTACCATAAGCCATGCACTTATCATGATGTAGTAGGAAGAGATGATGCTAGAAAATCCAGATTAGGTTCAGTACTCCTAAAGTTAACTATATTGTGGGGTAGAACTAGTAAGAATTGGTGGCCCCACAAAAATGATAACATTAACAATAAAATTAAGGAGGATGACCACAGCACTACCACATGTTTTGCCAAAAGGGCTTTCACTATTTGAAACCGATGTGGCCTTATTAATGTACAGCACATTAGGTATACTTATTAAAATGCAGCTTCTTATGTGCCCAGAGTAAATATGCAGTGCTTTTCATGGTGTAGCATAATTACTAGGGGGGTTGCTATCCCAAAAGATCAGTGGCACGTGCCCCGGATCTATTCTGGGGTTCCCCGGTTGTCCCCCAGGCAGAGTCAGCTGTACTTGGAGCTGTGGTGCATCAATCGGGGGTATGCTGGGTGCTGTGGTGCTTCTATGTGGGCATACTGGGTGCTGTGGTGCCATGCTGGGCGCTATGTTGCCTTTATGGGAGCATGCAGGGAGCTGTGGTTCCTCTATGGGGGCATACTGGGAGTTGTAGTGTCTTAATGGGAGGCCAGTCAGAGCATGGGAGGGGGTCCATTAGAAGGTCAGGGATTGCTATAGGGGAACTGCCAGATAACCTGGTGGCAGGCCCAGCAGCAAGCCAGACCAAGCTAGGTAAGTGCCTAGTTATGTTTAAGTTATGTTTAAGTATCACTGCCTATTTATGTGATATGCTGCATTTTCTTTTTTTGTATTAATGTAGAGGGGAGCTTCATCCAACATTTTACTGGGCAGGGCTACTTAGACCGCTGTTATGTTCATGTAAATTTGGCTCCATCCATGACCACACCCAAATTGTAGCCACACCCATTTCCCAGCTGGAGTGCCCAAAAGTGCCCCGTTTCTCTTAGGATCCTAGCAACATCCCTGCATTTGCTGCAAATTACATGTACCTCATACCACTAACAGGCATGTATTATTGACACTTAGAGGCACATTCCAATCATTTGCAGATAATAGCAATGTCACAAAAATAGCAATGACAAACAGACAGAACTATAGGCAGATACATAATACCAACAAAAGGCAAATTTCAGTGACATGCAGGTATTACCACAACATATTCCAGTGTCATGAAGTTAAAAACAATTACTGTCAGATATCAATGATATTCATTCCATTCCTCACTTAGTTCTAATCAAGCCAGGTCTAATGGTCGCAGCCATGAGTTAGCCCCATCCTTGCATGGAGCCACTGGGGTTGATGAGGCAGGAGCTAAGACTTCTGAGTGGATCTGTGCTAGAGGAGAAAAGGCATTGCAGCAACAGGTAGAGGGTTTTTTTTTTATAGTGTGTATGTATGTTAGTTACACGTGATAGGTAAGAGGTTTGCTGCATTTCCTGTGTGGGGGTAACCTTTGCTGCATTTCCTGTCTGGGGGGTAAGATTTTCTGCATTTAATGTGTGGGGGGTAAGATTTGCTGCATTTAATGTCTGTCGAGTAACGTTTTCTGCATTTCATGACTAGGGGTAATGTTTGTTTGGTTGCACTGTTTGTTGCCCAGAACAACACATCAAAAACCCGATTCTTTTTAACAGCTGAAACCTGACTGGTTGCTTTGACAAGCTACTCCACTTTTTCTCTTGGGTCTTTTCTTTGGTCATTCTTGTAAGGGCCAAGAATACCTAGGTGAGAAGTAGGGAGAGACTGGGAGCCCAATGGTGCAGTATCATTAGATATAGGGAGGATTAAATTATATAGATATATACTCACAAAGGTGGGTTGCAGTTCCAGTAACCACTGTATAGGCCTGCAGGGAATTAACCATCCCTGCTCGGTACTTCAGGTCCTGTTGGATACTGGATGGTCGCTCTCCTGTAGTACGCAGGGGCGTAGGGCCTGAGGTCACAGCAGTCGCACGTGCGACCGGGCCCGGCTCCTAAAGTCTTGGGGGGGGCCCGGGCGGTCAGGCCCCCCACCTGCGCACGTGTACTGACGACTAGGCAGTGCAGGCAGCCACTTACAAATTAATTATGCTCCCACTTGAGGCTCCCAGACAGTGCAGTCACGTCACTCACTGTCTCCAGACTCCTCCTCCCCAATCTCCTTTGTCACTCTTTGCAGATTGCAGTGGCCACTTCAGTGTGACTCGTCTCCAGGTCTCCTCCACGGCTGCCTTAGTGAGTCACATCATGATGTCACTCACTCCTATCCTTCCGCACTGCCCCCTCTAGGCTCCAGTTGGCCCTTCACTGATCTCTGGCTGGCCTGGTTCCTCCCATCTTCCTCGAGTGAGCTGAGGAAACAGCCAGAGTCAGTGTATGGAAGACGTGCTTGCCGCCCACCGCATTGCCTGCAATTCCCTCAAGGAAAGTTCAAAGGGTGGCTGCTGGGGTAAAGTATTTGCTTCTTCTTTGCCTCTTGATTGTCCAGAGGTGGGGGGAGGGAAGAGGGTGACAGAGTGTGTGTAACTGTGTACAGTGTGAGTATGTGTGTGTCAGAGTGTATGTGCGTGTGTGTGTCTGTGTGTATCTGCATGGAAGAGTGTGTATCCATAGTGTGTGTATATGTGCTAGAGTGTGTGTGTGCACAGTATGTGTGTGCCAGAGTGTGTATCCACAGTGTGTGTGTCTGTCTGTGTGTGCCAGTATGTGTATATGCGTGGCAGAGTGTGTATACATAGTGTGTGTATATGTGTGCCAGAGTGTGCCTTTGTACAGTATGTGTGTGCCAGAATGTGTATCCACAGTGTGCGACGTGCGTGCGTGTGTGTGTGTGTGTGTGTGTGTGCCAGTATGTGTATCTGCATGACAGAGTGTGTATCCATAGTGTGTATATATGTGTGCCAGAGTGTGTCTGTGTACAGTATGTGTGTACCAGAGTGTGTATCCACAGTGTGTGTGTGCAAGTGCGTGTGCGTGTGTGTGTGCGCCAGAGTGTATCTGTGTGCCAGAGTGTGTATCCATAGTGTGTGTATTTGTGTGCCAGTGGGTGTGTGTGTGTGTGCTTGTGTTTGCATGTGCATCAGAGTGTGTGTGTGTGTGTGTGTGTGTGTGTGTGTGTGTGTGTGTGTGTGTGTGTGTGTGTGTGTTTTTAAAGGCATGCTTTCTGGGGAAGGGTGGATGTTGTTGGGGGAGAGGGTAATACCAAGCCCAGGGGCTCCTTGGAAGAAGCGCCTTTAGGGAGCAGGGGGGTGGGCCATAAGAGAAACGCATTATGGGGGTAGGGGGTGACCTGTGGGTGTGGCCTATGCTGAGAGTCAGGGTTTAGGGCGCCAGAAATTCTGTGACTATAGGCTCCTAAACTGTAAATTCAGTCCTGCTCCTTACTTTTTAATGTAGAGTGGGGGGCGGGGACCCGGTTCCAAAGTCCACATTGGGGCCCCGAGGTTTGTAGCTATGCCACTGGTAGTACGATAGCCTTTCCAGAAAAACTGCAAAGCTATTACCTCCAAAGGAGGTCTGACTGGTAATGGGTAAGATGGAGGCGCCCAATGTGTGTTCTATTTTAGTATTTAACAATACAAATAAATAAATTATGTAATAAAAAGAGAGGTTATTGCTTACCTCTCCAGAAGATATAGACACCAGTTCAACTGGAAAAAAAGTTTTTATCCAAAAAGCAATCTGATAACGCATTTAACAGGTCATGGCCCACCTCCTCAGGTCAATACAAAATGCCTTGATAGCATAGGGGATAGAGTCTAGGCGCCTCTAATTTTATTTAAATTATTAGAGGCACCTACACTCTAACCCCTATGCTATCAAGAATTTTATATCAATTTTTGTTTGTATTTTAAAATACTAAAATAGAAGACACATTGGGCGCCTCCATCCTACCCATTACCACTTTTGCTTTGTTTATATGTACTTTATTATTATTATTATTATTATTTATAAAGTGCCAACATATTCCGTGGCGCTGTACAAAGTAGGAAAACAAACAAGGGATACATAACGATACAGACAATGATATACATCAAATATGGACACTGGTGCAAAATACAAAACTGGTGATTACAATAGCAGATGTAACATGATGAATAAAATGCATAACAGAGACCAAGCTATTAAATTAATAACATTCGAAGACACAAAAGGGGGAGAGAGCTCTTCCCTTGCATGCTTACAATCTAAAGATTTCTACTTTCACTGATAAATTAATAAACCGACCTAAGAGAACATTATGCATATACAGCCACCTCTGTTTCTTCACAGCACATACTATCTCATATTTTAAAGAGACTCTGTAACAAAATTGTCATCCTTATTTTGTCTATCTTATAAGTTTCTATACCTGTTCTAACATGGTCTGGATTACTGCAGCCTTTTCTAGTTGCACTGTCTCTGTAATCTAACTAATCTTCTTTTCTTTGTCAAGCTTTGTCGACCCAGGGAGGAATGGGCTGCCTCTGTTTTAATAGGGACAAGTTACGCACGCCCCCTCCAGTCTCCATGTGCTTTGATTATTCCTCACAGGCAGCGTCCCTGCTCTCAGATTCAGCTTGTCTGTGATGCAGTTTGTGAAGCTGAGGGGGAAGGGAGCTGCCGGTCATATGCTGAGAAACTATTAGAATCCCAGACTGAAGTGCAGATAATTCACTATGTAATAAAAACTTGTAGTATACTGTAACATGCGCACTGACACAGCGAAAACCTTCCACAAGCGTATAATTGGGTGAACCCAGGCTAGGTGCAATGCACCAGCAGAGGGCAATTCCCACCAGCAGATGGTGCTGTGGAGTGCAGACGAGCACAGCCTCTGCACGGCCACAAATGCCAGATGGGAATTGTACAGATCTAAGATACTGTGGGGCTGAACGGCTCTTAAAGAGAAGAGCACAGAGATAGGCTAAATGTGTGTTCCCCAATCTAGTCGCCACCCAGCGACGGTGCACACACATTCGCAGAAACAAAGTATGAACGCGATCGCGAGAGAGGCGATCGCCAGAAGTGACACAAGACTGACCAGAACAGAACACAAGAGTAGCAAAGGCACAGCAAACGACAATGAGAAAATAACGAAAATAACAAACGCTAGCTAAACGCGAACACCGCACTCATTCAGTTTGCAGCGCGATCTCTGCACATTAAGCGCAACAGAGACAAGCACGCCTAACTAACCACCGACAGACAAACACGAAACAGAGAACGCGAGCGCTTGCTTAACGGTTACCTCACCGAGCCTACTGCAAGCGTTCGTATCAGACAAGACAGACAAACGGACGGGAAACAGGATAGGAAAGATCCACTGCTTTTCCGCCAGAGCGAGTGCGATCCGGGTACAGGAACAAGAAAGCAGATCAGAAGGATCCACAGCCGCTACCGCTAGGGGCTAGTGCGATCCAAGCACGACAGACAGATGAGATAGCAGGGAGCAACCGCTGCTCCAGCTATACTCCAAGAACAAAGATCAGAAGGATCCACAGCCGCTACCGCTAGAGGCTAGTGTGAACCAAACAAGACAGACAGATTAACAGAAGGGGCTACCAGTAGCGACCGCTGCTCTGGTTAGCGTCCCAGACAGACAGAACGATTTCCTGACAACCACCGTTGATGACAATCGCAACAGAGAGGCAATACAGACAAAACAGATAACAATCTAACTGCACTAGATAAACTGCCTAGTGCAGTCCCAAGAATTACTCTACGATAACTTTGACAAGAAATAGCATGGCTGACACTCTAGGAGAGTTTCAACAAACCAGGAAGGAGAAATGACCAGCAAAGCATTCTGGGAAAAACATGGCTTATATAGTGCCAGTCATCACAGGAGGCAGGTAGGGGATTTGCATAACGAATGTATGCAAATTCCTCAACAGCAGAACAGACCAGAAACTTGCAAAGGAAAGACAGGTCTCTCTTCCAGAGACCTGTAACCTTCAGACTAGAGGAATGGTCAAACAGCTGTCTGCCTGTGCAGCCAGCTGAGCGGATCATCACACATATATTCTAGATTCAAATACACACAACTGAAGTAGTTCAAGCCTTTTATTGTTTTAATAGTGATGATTTTGGCATACAGCTCATGAAAACCCAAATTACCTATCTCAAAAAATTAGCATATTTCATCCGACCAATACAAGAAAAGAGTTTTTAAAACAAAAAAAGTCAACCTTCAAATAATTATGTTCAGTTATGCACTCAATACTTGGTCAGGAATCCTTTTGCAGAAATGACTGCTTCAATGCGGCGTGGCATGGAGGCAATCAGCCTATTAAATATCTTTTTTTTTCCATCTTTTATTCACAGTTCAGAGTCTATTTTGGTTAAGTTGGCTATTTGATGCATTTCTAGAAACCACAAGGCAAAGTGGTGCTAAAAACATATTGTGACCTTTTTAGAGATGTGCATATCGTTTCATTGAAGATGGAAAGTTATGGATAGAGTATTTTGAGTGATTTATGAAGAGCTGTTTTTTTTCCCAATAAAAAGTGCTTTCATGAAACTCCTCAAAATGAGAATTTTCCCTTCCAAAAGAAACCAAATAAGACAAGCTTTCAGACTATGTTAGAGTATGTTTATTTTTTAACTGTAATATCCTAGTGAGAAAGTATCTGCAAATCATTAAAATAGCTGTCAAAATCTGCATTCTTCCAGAAATAGTCACAAAACAGGCATTGAAATGTGCTCTTGTTAACTTATGCCTGTCAAGTAATGACATTACAGAACACAAGGATAAGACCATTGTGAAGCTGCCCACTCCCCCACCAAAATAAGCACAAAATAGAAATTCCATTGGGTTCATGCTGATTTCATTTTGAAGATAATAGCATTTTTTTCCCAGACAATTACATCACCCCTCCTCCCCGATATCAGCTTACAGCTTGACATATATATTTATTTATTTTATTTTCGTTACTGTGTACAGCACCATGGAAGGTGTTGGCGCTATTATATATAATATTGCTCTGTTCATGAATGGTTATATTTTGTCTGTATATTTTGTCTGTATAAAGTTTGATTATGCTAAACAGGAAGCAGCGTGTGTATACCCGGCTATGCAGAGAGTAGACCAGCGGCTAGTGAGTGATCGGCGATTGGAACCAGGGAGGTGAGTAGCTATTTACAGCGCTTCCCTGCTGTAATCATTTTGCAGTCGGAGGGGGGAGCACGGAGGATGGCCCGGGGAGAGGAAGGAAGGGAGAGGTCGGGCTGCCCTCCCCGCGGCTGCGGCTCCCCCCTCCATTACAGCTCCCCCCCTCCCAATAACGCTCAGGGCGGCTGCACGGCTGCATGGCCCCTAGAAATGGGCTTGCCAATTGCACCTTGTCAGCTCTCCCGTTCTGCCTCCGTGTCCCTGTATCTGCCGGCATCTTCACTATAATGACGCTGACTTGGAAGTACTTTCAATTTACTTCCGGGTCAGCGCGGTGAAGATGCCGGCAGATACGGGGGAGACTGCGGCAGAATGGGAGAGCTGACGAGGCGCAAAAGGTAGCGATCGGATCCAGGATTAGGTGAGTTGTACTTTTTTTTTTTTTACAGGTCTTAAACAAAGTACAGGAGTACTTAAACTTTACTTCCTGCTCCCAGCAACCTCAATGAGTGAGGAACTGAGGAGAAATATCCCTCAGTGGAGCACTGACAGCACAAAAAGATTGAAACATATTTGAACTCTTCTTTATTTAGATTAAAACTTGAATGAAAAATGAAAAAGTTTTAGCAAAGGTTTGACTTTAAGAATGATAGTTTCAAGTGGCATATTTTAATAACTGGTCAGGAAAAACAAGTATATACTGTAGCTATGTTATGCCTGCTATTGGGCCTAGAAAATATCACTTAATTTGTCACTTAGTATTTCTCACCTGTCAGTTTCTCCACAATTGCCATCAAAGTTTTCAAGATTTCTTTGATTAAGGAGAAAATTAAAATGCTTTTAGAAAAGCTGTTACCAACACTTTGTTCTGTCTTTGTCATGCTCCCTAATAAACAGATACTTTCTTGTAGGTTTCAGGGTGCTAGAAAAATGTTATGCGGTATGAATAAGGTGAGGAGTACATTTGTGTAATCGCTAACGGCTTTAATAGTACACTCTGCTGTTTGGAAGGTGTAGGTGCAAATGGAAAGGTTCATAGAGATTCCTATCTCCATTCTTTATAGACAAGCCTGTGAGATGTGCTTCTGACACTAATGTGAAATGATGACACTCATGATACTAAGAAAGCTCTAAGTACCCCTAGATAGAATATCTTATTACATTCTAATGAGCTTATCGGTGCACCGGGGCTGTAAATCAGTTCCGGTATCTGCCAAAATAATACAGCATAACTGATGAAATGTGTTCAGTGACAACCAAAACCAGATTAAAGCCAGATGTCCCCAGGTTGGACAATGATTTTGGGCCCCTCTCCTCTTCCAAGTTTATTGGTTGAAAGAAGGTTTAGGCATGTTCGAAGGTCTCAATCCAGCAGGGAATGGGAGATGAATTTATACTGCCGCAAAGTCAGTTTGATGTTTATCTGCAGGCTACACTATAATACACATTATTCGACAGCTGTGTGGCCCAGAGTTACTCAGTAGACAGTAGTATTTATTTATTTATTTTATTTATAAAGCGCCAACATATTACGCAGCGCTAGTAGCAGTAGTAGTAGTAGTAGGCAGTAGTATTAAAGTGGACCCAAATTAAAAATACAAGATTTCAGAAATAAAATCTATTTTCTAAATTATAATAATAAATAGCAGCCTTTTTTCAGCTGCATGATGACAAATATAAAATATTTTACATTTATTGGAGGAACCCCTCCCTTCCTTTCAAATTGCCGGGACAAAATCCAGCAAACTGGTGGAGTAGGTGGTGTCCGGCAATGGAGGAATTGCTAATGGCTGCCCCCAGTATAACCCTAGTTATGAAAAGAGAAGGGTGAAAAGCATGCACTGAAATGCTCATAGGTTTGAAGGAGTGTTTATTTATCTTTGTATGTGTCAGAATGGTGCAACTAAATATGTTTAATAAAAAAAAATGTTTGGTTTGGGTCCGCTTTAAGTAGTTTGTGTGCCCCACCTGCTGTCTTCACCCCCATCATCCACCTCCCTATAAGTTAATAACTTATTTGTGCTACTGCCACAATCCCTCCTCCATCCAATCAACATGCCAGGGCCTCTGGTGACTTCTCATTGAGCTGCGCCAGGCATTCAAGAATTTACAGCATATGCTGACAGGTCATATTAAAAGACATGTGACACTACATGAAGCCATTGAGATGTTTGTAAGCTGGAGAAAGAATGATGATAGCATTGGCTGGCATGGTGATTTACCTTTCTCTCTGCTACTCACTATTGCCCACCACACCTTTTCTAAAGCAAGTGTCTGCTGTGACTGACCACTAAAGCTAAATATCACCCGACGTAAAAAGAAAGATCCAGCGATGCCTCCCTTACGAGTTCTCCACTATCCATATTCCGGCCAGCTGGTATGCGCGACATCAGATGACATTGCACGACGAGGGAAAATGGGAAGTCAATTAAACGCGGTACGTTGCGCAGAGTCATCGGTGATCTTAAAGATCCGATCCTCCAATCTAACGGTTGTTATCACCTTGTGATGCTAAACGATGTTTGCGTGATCACACATCTGTACCCACGGTGCAAGATCGCGGAAACAATCGCTCCCCGCTCAAAGTATCGCTGGTCGTTGGGAAAATCGTAGGGCAAAATCGCATCATGGGTACGGTCCTCAATACTCAGCTCACACTGCTTCCTGGAATTTATGACAGCAGTCCAATAGACTTGTATAAAAGGCCTCCGCACACTCCTATGGCCCTATTCACACGTCTTAATGTGCCCGTTTTATAAATTGCATTATCAAAATGGATATAAGCAACAGATAAAATGTTTGGCACAGTGGATGTATTTCCTTTAATCCAATAGAATGACACATTCACTCCTTTGTGTACCAGAAACTGCAACAGACCCATGAGCAGTACAGCATAGCCATGCCATAGAGTTAACTACCACTCCGGCAAGTGTCACCTGAGTGTAATTCTATCCTTTGTAGTTCTGAACAGTTAATATATTAGAATCCTACCAGTTGTTTCTGTTCTCATTTGGTATCTGGGGAGGACAGGCTACTGACACTTCTTGTATATCTAATGCAGTTTTCAGCACTTGTTTTGTATGCGTAAACATCTGCAAAGCCTCAGTTCCACTACTCAGTATTCTGTATCCACTATACAGAACAAACAAACAATCTCTGAATAAAGCTTAGAAAATGTAAGATAAACAATTATCATGATGAATGACCAAGTAGCCATTAGAGTCAGTAGCAATTTTACTGATTTATACGATGCATAATTTGGTTTCTGATTTTTGTCTTGTTTGATATCTCAGCATTTGTTCTTATTTGCAGGGTTCAGTAATTGCAAATTGCCACATCCTTTTAATATATTGAGAACGCAGCTTTAGGTTGGTGTTTTTGTTGTGTACATACATGTGCTGTGATCTCGTCTGCATTATGTGCAGTTATAACAATATAGGGGCTACACCTTTGATCCTAAGCTTGTATCGTAATGTAAAACATGTGATGTATCTGTTTTGATGTCTCAAACATTCATGGAAAATTACCTGAGGACTATGAGGAAATGATTTGTTAAATTCACAGCTTTTCTGAATAAAACGTTTCCTCCCAAAAAAATAACCATAAAATATACTGAGGTCTAGATGAATAAAGTCCTGTTGAAAAATGAATAGGGCATTAGGATTTATGACTACTGCTTGTTTAACAGATTAAGATGAAACAGGGCCCTAGGCAACATAGCAGTTTTTGCCCACTACCACTGATAGTTATCTAGCTTTTTTAGTAAGATTTGGTAGGAGCTAGCATTTAGTAGGCTCCAACACTATACGATTATGTGACAATCCCGTGAACCACAGAGCCCCAATTGGCTGCTCTGCTACTACCTACGGGACCTGGCTACAGTGTAGTGGCAGGTCCTGTGGGATATTACAGGTTGGGGTGGGCGGCTGCAAATATAGACCACTGTTTATATACAGCGCTGTGGCTGACAACAAGAAGAAACAGTGTATGATCCCCTTTACAGTAGACTTCATAGAGTGCCAGTGCCATCTGTTTTCTTCTACAAATGGCAAAACACAAATGCAATTTGAATGTGATTTTTACTGAATGCTAAGAACAGAAGGAGAAAATGCAGAAAAAATGCAGCATGGACCTTTGCGATCAGGGAAAATCACAATCTTTGAGGGCTGGGGCACACCAAGCGGGTTTTCAGGTGTTTTTGCAGCCGCTTGCGGCTGCGGATATGCTAGGGCAGTGGTTCCCAACCTTTTTCAAGTCGTGACACATCACAGAGCACATTCGGAAGTCCGTGACACATCACATACCATATATACTCTAATATAAGTCGACTTTATATACTCGAATATAAGTCAACTTCATATATAAGTCGACCCCAATATTTGACCCTCTAAGCTGGTATTTTATGATGTCTCAAATAGAAGTTGACCCATCCATCAGGTCAGACACAACATCTGGGGGAGCAAGAGAGCCAAAGCACTGAGGATGGCATGGTGTGATCTGTCTCCCTCTCTACTCACAGATGGGAATGATCAGATCAGATCTGGTGTTGAGGGGGAGCATGGGGGTCGCAGCACTGAAGCTGGCATGGTGTGGTTGTCTCCCTCCTCACCCTCCCATGTGCTGGCTGCTGTGCAGTGGCTGCTAGCTGTGGTACAGGGCAGGAGCCTGAGCAGCTGGAGTGGATATGCCCTGGGCTTTGAGGCCATATAGTGGGCTTGGGGGTACCAGCAATACCAGACCGACTTTCCTCCTTGCAGGAGCCGGTAATTCTTGATTGTTGGGCCAGAGGTTTTGCCCATTGCAATGATGGTGGGCTCCTTTGGATCGCTCTGTGACTCCGGGCTGCGTTTGTCTGGCAGCTCAGCACAGCTCACATGGCTCTGCTATGTCATCCTGCTTGCAGTGAGCTGGCCGGTTGTCAGGCACGTGGTCCTCGGCGGCGTTATAGGTATGTAGCACTCCCCTGGGTGTCCCCTGGAGACAGGGAAGATCAGCCAGGCCGCTGTGGGATAGCTCTGATGTGCCTCTCAAGCATGGGCATTGCAGCAGGCAGGCACGCAGCCGATCGCTTGTAGCACGAAGTAGGGCTCTGGATCTTGTAGCTATTGCAGGGGCCGGCATAACGTGAATGGAAAGGAGGGGCCGGCACATGGGTGAAGAACAGGGGCCGGCGTCACATGGGTGGAGAGGAGGGCTAAAACGGAATTACATCAGCACTACATTTTTTTATTTATTTATTTATTTATTTTTTGTAACATTACTCTGCCCGCCTGTACTTCTCTGATTTTCCGCGACACATACCCGGAGCTGCCGCGACACATTCATGTGTCGCGACACACGGGTTGGGAAACACTGACTTAGAGGATATTGTAAGGGTAACATCTGGAAGCAACCATTGGAGCACAGTACTGGATGCAAAGAAGAAGCATTCCCTTCTTGACCTGGTGCAGCCAATGGCAGTGAGTGCTGCTTCCTTGGTAGTTACCATTCAAGCAACAGTTATCAACCAATAAATCAATAAATATTATAATCGTTTTACAAAAAGCAGGAGTCATCAATGACATTTACAAATAACACAATAAAATGAATAGATAATTCAGCATAAAGAACTGTAATTATTATTATTATTATGTGCTGACATCTTCCACAGCGCTGCACAGATTATGTTGTCATGTCACTTAACTGTCCCTCAAAGTGGCTCACAATCTAATCTCTGCCATAGTCATATGTCTATGTATGTATGATGTAGTGTATGTATTGTACTCTGGGGCCAATTTGGTGTGAAGCCAATTCACTTATCTGTATGTCTTGGGGATGTAGGAGGAAACCCACACTGACACAGGGAGAACCTACAAGCTCCGTGCAGATAGTGCCCTGGCTGGGATTCAAACCGACGCTGCAAGGTAAGAGCACTAACCACTACGTCACTAGCTTCTCAGAAAACATGGTGGACTGCTTGTCTCATACTGCTAGTTACGTACTGAGCAACAAAACTAAATCTTTGCATGTTATCTTGCTATATCTGTTTAAAATATTCTGCATGACATCTAATACCTTTCTTTTATTTAAGCTTGAAATCTGCTTTCAAAGGGTCGGATCCCTGGAAATGGCATAGCATCTGTATACTGAGTCCAACTGTCAGCCCAAATTATGTTTATGTTTAAGGAGGGATAAAACTCAGTTTCATCTATGGCCCAAAGCAGAGATGTCACACTCCAGTCCTCAAGGGCCGAGGTCCTCACACATTTTTTGCACAGCTTAAATGAATTGATGGAAATGAATCAGGAAAGGTGTGATTCATCAAGTAGCCAATATGATAATTTGTCCTGCAACTGGCAGTGTTATCAATTAGTTTCTTTGAAGAGTAAATACACCTTCAAGTCACACTAGACCTAAATTTTCCTGCTTTATACGTATTTATTTTTTGCTGTGTTTAATGTCTGGAGCAAAATGTAATCTTGAGTTTCATACCACATAACTCTACGTGGCCCAATCGATGGCTAGTTAAAAAGCCTTAGGTGAGGTTATATTCTTGCCTGAAGATGTGCATTTTCAGGTCGCCCTAAAGATGATAAGCATGGGTGAGTGAAGAACAGATTGTGGAAGGGAGTTCCAGAAAAGGAGAGAAATATGGGAGAAGTCTTTTATGTGAGAAGAAGAGATAGGGCCAGTGCACACCAAAAAAAACTCTAGCGTATCCGCAAACACTAGCATTTTTTGTGTTTTTTCAGCGCGTTTTTTTCAGAGCGATTTTAGGCATATGCAGAGCGATTTTCTACACATGCCTAGCATTTGTATAGTGTTTTGGTGTAGCAGATTTTATTTTTTGTTACAGTAGAGCTGTAACTGAACAGCTTCTGTAATAAAAACACTAGGAAAATCGCTCTGATCTAGTGCTTTCCAGAGTGATTTTCCACTTTCCTATACTTAACATTGAGGCAGAATCACCTTGGGTTTGGGGAAAAAACAAATCGCTCTGGTGTGCACCATCATATTGCAATACATTAGCCAAGCAGTTTTAAAACCGCTAGTGTATTTTAAAACGCTTAGAACCGCTCTTGGTGTGCACCAGCCCATACATAGAGAGGACGATGGAAAAATATTGTCATAAAGATTTCAAGCAGGGCAGTATGTGGACAAGCACTGATAGGTAGGGAAAGATACACTGTAAAGTGCTTTTGTAGGTGAAAGGCTTGAATTGTATCTGTTCGTTGTATGATAGGCAGTTAATGGAGGGACTGACAGAGCAGATTAGCATTAGAGAAGGGACAGGAGCAGTGAATGACTTGTGCCACAGAGTTTATAATGGACTGAAGTGGGGGACAGATGTCTATTAAGTTCATGCCTGATTCACTTGCTGGTACTAATCTATTTTAAGTCCTCATTTATTTATTTATTAAGTAGCAACAAATCAATTTATATTTAGAAGCAAGAATAATTTATAGAAAGCAAGTTATTCTATGGGAAACAAGAACAAACAGGATTAAAAGTTGAACTATTTCCCATATTGAATCAAAACCACAACAGTGTGGGATTTAATTTTCCCAGAAAATCCACATAGATTATAAAGAATGTAGCAGAATATATTTTACAGATCTGGCTTTTCTCCTTGTGCCTTGACTTTTACATCCTGACTTATTAATTAACCTTCTCGAAAGTATTTTGGACAAACAATAATTCCCAAGGGGAAGCTAGTGTTTATCCTGATATGATCGGCTGTGTAAATAACAAAGATGTCCATCTGTGTGCAAGAACAAATGTTTGATAAGAAAAAGGAAGGAGCGCACTCCCGAAAGTCTGTGCTGTAAATAATGGCTTAGGTACAAAACAATAAGTACTCTTAAAGGCCTCAATTCATGGAGCATTATCAAACGTTTATCAAACACTTTATCAAACGTTTGATAATTTACCTCATGGGTAAAATCTCACTAAGGTGTTATATTTTTGTTGAACGTTTTATCGGTAAAACATTCGATAAATATATAACACATTAGTGAATTTAAAATGAGATTTTACCCATGAGGTAAATTATCAAACGTTTGAAAAAGTGTTTGATAAACGTTTGATAATGCTCCGTGAATTGAGGCCTTAGTCATGAACCTCCAATACTAGCCATATTGCTACTGACTCCAAAAGCACCTATTGCTTCTATGCACAGTGCTTAGAACTATAGCACATACACCTTTTTTCATAAATATATTGTATTTTATATACAACAAATTTATATTTACATACCACAATTTTTATGGGAAAAGTGTTTTAGCGTTTGCAATTAATACTGTATATTCTGGCATATAAGACTACTTTTTAACCCTCGAAAATCTTCTGAAAATCGAGGGTCATCTTATACACCGGATGTCTTTGATACGCGATGCGCATACGGGACATGCTGATGTTTACGCGATTCGGCGGTCGCCGCATATGCTTGAGGAGAGCTCATGGCTTACGCTGCAAGGTCTGGGATGCCCAGGGTAGGGAAGAAAGAGATTGCGCTCGGCCCGTCTGTCCCGCCCTATCTTGTTACTGCCTCTCAGATCTTTTTGCTGAGGATTGCATTGAAGAGGTGCAGGTGAGCATGTGCGAAATCTGAGAGGCAGAGAAGGAGGTAAATAGGAATAGGATACAAGGGCCGGCCAGACGGGTGAAAGAGGCATTTTGTGAGCACCGCACAATCTATTTTTCCATACTGAACTGATAAACAGGGAGAGCTGACCAATCCACTTAGGGAGAGGGAGAGGTTGGACCAATCCAACTAGTCAATCACCTGTATACTGTTATACACTGGGTACCACATACAGTACTGCACCAGTATCTGGTCATACAAAGCACCAGTATATTAAGTTTTTTAAATTTTTATTTGGTGTGTGTTAGGAGAGGGGTGGTCTTATATGGTGAGTTTATCCCAAACTTAATATTTTAACTAGAAAAGTTGGTGGGTCGTCTTATATGCCCAGTCATCTTATACACCAAAAAATATGGTATGTTACATAATTAGTGCACCAGTTTATCCCTATTGATTTCCTCTCTTGGGGTAAAAAATTAGATACTTTCCTCAGTAGAAGGAAGCCTCTGGCTCTTCCAGCGATGTTCTCCTCCACCAGGCTGTTTTAGAAGCGCAGCAGTGCAGGTTGTAATTACTCACCCGATCACTGGCTACCAGAGCCGGGACAAGGTCCTCCAGCACCCAAGGCTGAGACACCAAAGTGCGCCCCTCCCTCCCTCCATCCCAGCCGTCACACACTGATTGCTATTAGACTAAGAGGCACCCCAGGGCCCCCAACACCTTAATCTCTAGTTTTCTGGCTTGTAGTCACTTCCATGTATCTACTTTTCTTATTTCTTTCTGCTTCAAACACAATTAGGAATGACAGCTGAATGAATTGTGCGCCCCCTCCTACACTGCGCCCTGAGGCTGGAGCCTCTCCAGCCTATGCTTCGGCCCGGCCCTGCTGGCTACATGCAGTGTCCCCAATGGCTGCAGGCACATCTCTGGCCGTCCGATCCCTTATGACGCACAAGTAATACGCGTCATACAGGAAGTAGAGAGAAGAGTGTTTTTTAGTAATATTTTTCATTCTCACATATACAATTTCTGAGTTCTGATCGGAAGAGCCAATTTCCAATGCGGAAATGTCATTTAATCCGTGGAGCATCCCTAAAATGTCATGGAAACCGTGGAGCATCCCTACTGCTGCCAAATTGTTTCATGGGTAAGGTGAGTAATTGTGGCGCCCCATAGAGAATAATTACATGGCGGTGTCAGTTTTGTGTCAGGGCACTGCAGTGATTTTGGTGAGAAGCCGCTAGTAGAATATTGGAAAAATGACCGATATTCTACTATTGGGATCTAGCTAACTATTCTCCTACTAACCCTCCCTCTACCTGCTTCTAACACTAACCTACACCCCCACCTGTTGATCCCTCCACCAATATTAGCACCGCATTCTGCTGCTTAACACTCCCTATAGTTGTTATTTTTCATGTGCTGCAATTACCATTGTGGCCTATCCGGCACCCTCATTTTACCGCCCTGCCACAGGCACACAAATTACCTGCTTGCTTTGCTTTTTGCAGTCTGGTGAGCATAAATATGTTTTTTTCAAAGTCCTCAGACATCATCTTTTGTTGGAGCCAATTAGCCGCCGGATCGACCCCAGCCGCGTCCCCGCCGCTTCCCCGCGTGCGCGCGGATCGATTACCGCCCGGGATCGAGCGGGCGGGGGTCGATCAGCTTGATCGGACCAGCTGAATATTATCAACTGGCCGGATCAGTTGCTTGATACACGGTACGCAACCGTACCGTGTATCCCCAGCATAATGGTGGGGATACACGGTACGTTTCTGTACCGTGTATCGACCAGCTGATCCGGCCAGCTGACAATATTCAGCTGGCCTGATTAAGCCGCTCCACCCTTGCTTGCTCGATCCCCACTGATAAGGTTGCGCCAGCGGGGAAAAGAGGTAATCGGTCCACGCGCACGCGCGGACAAGCGGGGACGCGGCGGGGACGTGGCTGGGGGTCAATCCGGCGGCTAATCGCCCACTGGATCGACCCGTGTATTCCCAGCATTAGACAGTGGAAAGAACCCATGAGCCAAAACAAATGCAATTTTAAGGAGGCAATAACGTGAGCTACAATATAAATATTGAGTAATAATGAAGTGGGAACAGACTGGGATACAGATTATATCTGAACATATAACAGCTTGCTTGATAGATATAGCAGCCTGTCACACATCTCATGGTTGAAGGACTGCTTAATCAGAGGTGCATTATATGTAATAATTACATCAGTTGTCAAGATCAGTTAGTAGTATTTATAGATCATCCGAGATAGATGGCATATTTGAATCAATAAAACACATCAGGTGTCCATGCTGAAACATGTAGATAGCCACTGGCCCATATAAAATAAAGTAATTAGAGCATTCAGGTGTGTGCAAATCAGACCACTACCTAGTGAGACACAACCAGAAGTGAATGCATGTGGAATGCTGTGTGCTGCATTTCTTGGGTAAACAGGACTGCCACCACCTTGTAAAATGTAATAGCATGTGTAGAAAAAGGTGACAGAAGACTAACACATTTTAATAGCTGTTTAATAAACGCTCAGTATTTATACTTTGGCACACTGTATTGTCTCCTTAAACCCCAGGAGCATAGCTAGAACTCACTGGGCCCCATAGCAAAATTTGTTTGAGCCCTTCCCCTGTGGCCCATAAACCTACATTCCCTCCCCCCACACTTCCTTCCTTTCCCCATATGGCATCTTTGCCTGGTAGTGTAGTTGGTAGAGGTTTGTCTCTTGGTGTTTATGTTTGGACAGAGTTTCTCCCTAGTTAAAAAATGGATATCTATATATAGTTGTATTTTTCAAAATGTTTTTTTGTACAAAAAATAATTTTTGAATTAAATAAACACAAAAAGAACATTTTTCAGATATATTGAAAACTCAAAAAGGGTTTAGAAGCTTTTATGCACTATTTGATTATTATTATTATTTGCATTATTATTATACAATTATTGTTCCTGTTTATTTATTTAACACCAATGCATGGTGTTCTGTAGAGAAAGCACCATGGGTACATTCAAATGCAGACATTGGTACACAATACAGACATAAATGTTGCAGTGACTGATCTGTTGTAATTAACAACATTTATAGCAACTTACCAGAAATATACTTACACTTTCACCACTATTTTAACATGATTATTGTACAAGCAAGAACCCCAATCAATTCCATCTGATTATTCTAGGCTTAAAGTGACACTGAAGGGAAGAAAAACGTATGATGTAATGATTTGTATGTGTAGTACTGATCATTAATAGAACATTGTCTCATATTTAATTTTTAGATATATCGCTGTTTTTTATAAGATTGCATAATTCTGTCATATTTGCAATTACAAGCCACACTCTGTATTTTAAACTATATAATAAGCAGAGCTAATGACCCTTTCAACTTCCTTGCAGTAAAAATATTATCTAAATCTGTCTTTGATTGTTTCTTTGATGTAAGAGTGCTCCAGAAAACAGCAACCCAAGTTAGGTAGGGGAGCTCAGAGAGCCTCTTTTGCATAGATAACAAGTACAGTTTCTTAGCTCTTCCTGTACTGGAAACCATATTAGACTAGTTGATGTGCTACTGATGTTATATTTCTTAGCTGTACTACAAATACAAATCATTATCTCATAAGTTTATCTTCACTTCAGATTCCCTTTAAAGTAATTCAGAAAACTGCAGAGGACTTTATTTCTGGTATAAAAGTACAGCGTTTGTAAAACCAAGACAGTAATTTTCTCGTCCAAATTACAAACTTTTACAGGTGTGCACTTTGTGTCCTGTATATTATTATTATTTTCTTCATGTGTGACCCATCCTGACCTATTCTTTCTGCAGTAATTATGTTACAGCTTTTGAAACATCATCATTTACATAAGGTTGTTTAGCAAGATTTGGCCTTACGCGTTAAGTTCAGACTGCTGGCTCTCAGCTTCTAGGTGTAAAGTTATAAATGAAAGAGTCGCATGCTTGTATACACTGTTGATGGGGTCATCAAGCAGTTGCCTCTGTCATCCCACTAAATGAATATGTTCATTCCAGATAACAGATATGCATTTGTTAATTATGATTACATTTCAGTCAGCGGTCAACAGTCAACAGGTTTCTTTTATGGAATTAATAATTGGTAAAAATCTTTAAACTAGGTCTAATCCTGACTAAATTATTTTGGGAAGTAACTTGTGCAAGTGCAATTTCAAGATGACACATATTTAAAACTGAGGACTATGCAAAAAAATGTAGTTAGTCAGAAAGATCTGGAGTTGCATCTACCGTTAAATTTCTTCGTCGGTGGATGTAGAAGTATAGTATGCCATAAAGTTTGTACGTCACTGACATTTAAGTGTATATTAGAGCAAATATTTGCAGAGCCCTTGGAAAAGCAAATACAAAGATACGAAAGAGCAAGAAAATATATTTAAACATTGCTAAACTATAGCTACCTTTTATATGTAATCTGTAAAAGAACCAGTAAAAAATGAGTCTGTGTGGGTAAAGGCAAAAGAAAAAGCAGTATGTACAGTATGAAATGTTACTTTTTATGTGTCATACATGAAAGAGTTAATGATTGGCTTTGGAGCTGCTGCTGCTAATCCAGTTTTTAGCTCTGCATTATTATGCTGTTTAGTCTACAAGGGTAAAGACAGACAGGGCTTTCTAAGAAGAATGCAGGCTATAGCTATGGAGGTCTGTGCTGCAGGAAGTCCCTCTTGGAGAAACACTCAGATACGTAAAAAGTGATACATTTGATATTATAAAGACTAGTAAAACACATGCCTGGCGCTATCACTTCCTTCAAACATTGAAAACGATTTTATTCTGTCACTTACTTTAACTTTTAGACTAAATGACAGCTGATTACGATGAAAAAAGTGTCTGCAACTGTCACCACTTTCACGGTTTTTGGTGCACGGACTGAGGACCTGTACATTACACTGACACAACCTTAGTTCTGTGCTGGGGCGTTGCTAGAATCCTAAAACATTTGGAGCACCAAGGAGAAAGAGCAAAGAGTGGGATGGCAAAAAATGGGAATGACCATTACGTGGGTGAAAGGGAAAATGGGCATGGCCATGACATGGGCGTGGCCAGCTGTAATGTAACAGTGTAACTCAAAAGGGCAGAGTTTTTTCTCCAAAACACAGTTAGGCAGAGTAATCATAAAAGGAATTAGACAACGTTTTCCCCAAAAAAACACACAAAGGGTAGCATCCCCCCCATAAAAAACACACAACAATGCAGTCTTTACCCCATGATGTGGTGGACTCACATCATGGATGTGCAGACAATAAATCTGCAGAAACCGTATGATGTTATCATGTCAGTGGTACCAAAATCTGAAAGAATGCCATAAGGAATTAAGGCAGTTCTGAAAGAAAAAGGAGTCCAACTCAGTACTAACATAACATAACTAATAAAACAAATACTACACCACATATAAAATACAGAAACCAAACCGTTACCTCAGATGTCAAATGCAGAAACCATTACTCAAAATGTCAAATGCAGAAACGATTACCCCAGTTGTTAAATGTAGAAATAGTTACCACACTTGTGAAATGTAGAAACTGTTACACCAAATACTGCAAATGCAGAAACTGTTAGCACTAAAGAACGTAATTTTATACATGTGAATCACCATACTTTTGCAGTCTACTTCTGAATAAATGTTTAAGTCTAGCTAATAAAAAGTCACAGAAAATTAGAGCATTGTGGTGAATTAAAGCTTAACCACAAGGGCATAGCTCTGATCTTTTCAGCATTTTGAGGAAATGGATAAGTGATGAATCTTTATTTTCTAAACTCAAATCCCAGCCAGGATGTAGAGAAGGAGCAAGGATATAAAGACAAATATACATTGAAAGATGGATGCTTGATACTGGCAATAGAATGAAGTCACACATAGGAACATTCTAAAAGCTCCCCTTGATTTGGCTACCATGGAACACAATACACTGTATATTTTTGTGATCCTGATTTCAGATCCCTTTAAATGAAAAGTCCACTAGAGTCTCTGGGCCATATTTATCAAGAGTGTCTGAGACAAAATATTAGTAGGTTTTTAGAAATCCATGCAGAACTGTCTCAGACATCCTAAGAAATCACTAGATAGTGCAGATTCCTTCTTAAACTGTAAGGAATAGAAGGAGCTAGGAAGGTCTCTCAGACAGTGCAGTGGGTGAGGGGAATTGCTGTTGCTGAGGTAACCAACACACCTGCTGTCAGCAAGCTCTGATGTGAGGGGGGAGGAGCCCTTCACAAATCACATCTAGCCTGCACTATCTGAAGAACTGCTAATGAGCACTCCTTAATCTGCAGCAGATAAGGAATGGATTTGCACTTTTCTTAACTGTAGTGTAGCTCTAGAAATCCACGCTAAACTGCCGCTATTACATAGGCTTTGGGAAGTTTCTTACTATTATGCAGAACTGTTCTTCTGCTGGTTAGAACAGTTTTAGAAGAAAAAACTGTCGGTAATGCTTTGATAAATCTGGCACAGAATCTTGTATCTTATATGGGGAGTTTCTCACTTACTTGCCACATGCTCCATTGATGTGTCACAGAGGGTGTTTAGCACAGATAAGATACATCAAAAGATCAAAACTATACAATCAGCACATCCAGCAATACAAGTACAAATACACATATAGATTAGACCCTGATGAGTCATTTTGACGAAACCGGTAGGGCGTGGCCTCGTAGCGCTGGTGGGGATCGGCGGTGGTGAGGACTTCCTGCTATTTTTACTACATGGGCATGTTTTATGGTGAGATGTGAGTGCACTACTTGTTCTTAAACTTTTTAATAAATGGTATTATACTATAGTAGTTTGTATTTTGAGTCTATTAACCACCCTGGCGTTCTATTAAGATCGCCAGGGCGGCTGCGGGAGGGTTTTTTTTAAATTAAAAAAAACTATTTCATGCAGCCAACTGAAAGTTGGCTGCATGAAAGCCCACTAGAGGGCGCTCCGGAGGCGTTCTTCTGATCGCCTCCGGCGGCCAAAAGTAACACGGAAGGCCGCAATGAGCGGCCTTCCGTGTTTTGCTTACTTCGTCGCCATGGCGACGAGCGGAGTGACGTCATGGACGTCAGCCGACGTCCTGACATCAGCCGCCTCCGATCCAGCCCTTAGCGCTGGCCGGAACTATTTGTTCCGGCTGCGCAGGGCTCAGGCGGCTAGGGGGACCCTCTTTCGCCGCTGCTCGCGGCGGATCGCCGCAGAGCGGCGGCGATCAGGCCGCACACGCGGCTGGCAAAGTGCCGGCTGCGTGTGCTGCACTTTATTTGATCCAAATCGGCCCAGCAGGGCCTGAACGGCACCCTCTGGCGGTAATGGACGAGCTGAGCTCGTCCATACCGCTAAGGTTTAAGGGAGAAGGCTACACTTATAAGACAAAGGAAGAGAGTTGATTCCCATATGCGCATAACGCTGGTCTGTCATATGGTCAGCAATTCTATCTGGTAAGCTCGTAGCTGAAACTTGTGTGTGCACACTGGGAGTGATGTGTTAACACGCTGGGCACACGGGTGATGTGTCACACGGGTGGGGGAATGAATTCACTGATTTAAAGGCAGTATTACGCTATGTATACTTTCTCTGTTTGAGCTACGCATAGGAAGAAGGTCAAGGGATCGTAAGGAGCAATTACTAACCACGCTGTATATGATGATCATAACTAATCAGCCATCTCATCTGGTGAGCGTGATACCTACCGTTGTTGTGGAATCCAGCCTCTGTGGACTTTTGTAGAGTGAACTTTTTTGCTGCTTATACGAATTACAGTTTGTTTTGGTCGGACTGCTGTGGTTTTGGCAGATGCAGAGTGCTTTACTCAACTAACTTACACACATATAGTTGATGTGTGGTTTGATACATCACCAATTCTGGTACATGTCCATATTATAAATGACAACAGTATAAGAAACACTTGTAGGAGGTTGATTTATAACACACTTATCAAATGTATATATTTTTTTGTCTGCAAACAGCAGTATTGGGCTGTTTTAGCCATCATTTTGGCAAGGTATGGATTGTTATGGCTCTATGATAGGACTGGTAAAAGAGAGGTTTTACTCAGAAAATCAGCAAGGTCAGCATATTTTTAGTTTTTCAACCAATTATGACTTTCATTCATAACAGAAGATAGATCCAATATTCCATCCAACAATTCACACAAGGTCACAAAGTGTCCCCTTTTTTCTTTGACATGGAGCAGACCAATATTATTACTGAATACAAATTGGATATTAAATCTTTGTTTGTTTGTTTGTTTGTTTTGTATTGTTTTGTATAAACATAACAGCTTGAATATGCACAAAGAATACTGCAATGTCACAGCTAGATAATGTAATGGGTGATTGACATCACATTATCCAGCTTGTCACACTGTATCAGCATGTTCCTGTACTGTGTAGTCTGTACCAAGAAAAAAAAATATATATATATAATGATAAATATATCATTTTTGTAAATAGTTCACTATATCTTTTGATGGGACAAAACTGGAGATATGACTCAACAATGTGAAGATGTCTGTGTACAGATCGTATAACAGTGTAAATTTGCTTCCCATCAAAAGAGTTTCTCTACTGTTTTAGCCGGACAAATATATGCAGGTAGAGAACATTTATGTAAAAGTCACAACTTTTAATGGCTAACTGATAAAGTTTAATTATGCAAACTTTCAGGGATCAAGTCCCCTTCTTCAGACATATTTTCAGATCTTAGCTGAAGTAAAACACTGTATGTAAGTAAATAGCAAAAAAGAAGATAACAGTTGTGCTGGTTACTGTTTAGCAGATAGATGTCAGGTGGTCAGTAGGCTGGAGCCAGTGAGCCAATGCAAGTATATATGAAGTCCAGCAGGCTTCTGAAGATCATGAAGTCAAGGCAACCATGTTACGTAAGGTGTCATGAAAGCCATTCCATAATGTAAACCTTCTGTTAATGTCTTTTTTCATTTTAATCATGTTTAATCATTTTTTTTCATGCATTTGTATTCAGAATTTGTCTTGATTGTTCATTTTTGAAATTACCCTTGATGAGTACTTTCAGATCTTGCATGCTGTCTTCTGGTTGACAGAAGTGTTGGGCCACTGGTCTGTCCATTTTACTCTCACTAATTTCAAAGCAGGGATAGTTCATTCTTGTGCGCAGTTTTTGTCTTGTTTCTCTTACACAGATTCCTCTTGAGGCGCATTTCATACAGAGCTTTATGTACTCAACATTTAATGACTCACAGGAGCTCTGGTCTGGTATTTGATGATATTTCTGTGAATCTGGTATTTGTATTTGGCATGTGCACAAGATAAATGGGCATGCCTCATGCCTTTTATTATTGCAAGGTAACGTGCCTGGATTTTCTGGTGTTGACAATACATTTCTAATAATCGTTTTGTCGCAAATTAGGAGGCTGTCTGACTGCAAGCAATGACAAATTCTTCAGGTGTTTGTCTTTGTGAAGTATTGGTTGCAATGTTTTTGACATTTTTCTCAGTATCTTTATTTTCAGGTTGTAGGGGACCACTATTGGGAATCTGTTGTTTTCAGTCTTTGGGGTTTATATCAAGAGTTGCTTTCTGGGTTTTAAAGGTACTCTGTGTATTTGATCATCAACAATTTGTGGATGATACCCCTGATCTATGAATACGTAGTGACATGAGTTGTCTCTGTCCTCCAAATGAGAACATATGTGGTTATACCTCAGAGCCTGGTGGCAAATCCTAGATTTTTGGTGTGTTAAGGGTTGAATCAATTCCACTTGAGGTAAATATTATGGTCAGTTGGTTGAGGCCCCTTTCACACTAATGCGCTGTGTTACCCTTTTTTGCCACAGGTTAACGCTACAACAATGAAAGTCTATGGGACATTTCATATCTAGTGCAGTGCCATGCAATCCACTGGAAGCATCACAAGAAGTGATTTAAAGTGACAGCGCATTGTTGGGCAACATGCACGGCGATGTGCGCCGACCAGTAGTCATGTAAGTCTATGGCGGCACAGCTTTTTAATAATTTTTGGCAATCGCATTGCGGTGTGCATAGGCAGAAGCATATTTTTGAATACACTTTTGTGCAATTCTAATTTCTGCCACAGGAAGTGATCTCTAGAGAGCCTCACTTCCTGCATGACTTGCAACCAGAAGGGGGATTACCGCGCATTGCCGCATCTCTGAAAGCTATTTTTAGCATTGTGGTGTTATGAGATCATCGCACTGCAGTGCTCCTACAATGCCGGTTACAAGTGTGAAACTGGCCTTAGTGTATATGAATTTTTGGAAAAATCCTATCTTATATATAAATTGTGGTATCCAGGAAACTGACATGTGAAGATTAAAAGTTGAGAGTTTTCTTGATGTTCTGGTGGTAATTTATGTTGAAACTGATGAATTCTTCCTGTGATGCTGTCCAGATTAATAGGATGTCATCTATAAATCTGAAGTAAGCCCATGGTTTGGAAATTTTCCTCCAATCTGTCCATAAATGAATTTGCATGCTGTGGTGACGTCCTTCTTATCATAATACTGCCCATCGTCTATAAATACACATAATTCCCAAATGGAAAATAATTATGAGTTAGTATATATCTGATTAGTTGTACTATGAGCTGTGTTGGTAGATCATTCAGCTGGAGGAAATGTTGGCAAACTGCAATACCATCCTCATGTGAGATGTTAGTATAAAGGGATTCAACATCCATTGTAGCCAGGATTGCAACCCTCTGGGATCTGACCTAAGGCAGACAGTTTGTTAACCTTCCTGGCGGTAAGCCCGAGCTGAGCTCGGGCTATGCCGCCGGAAGGCACCGCTCAGGCCCCGCTGGGCCGATTTGCATAATTTTTTTTGCTACACGCTGCTAGCACTTTGCTAGCTGCGTGAGCAATCCGATCGCCGCCGCTACCCGCCGATTCACCGCTAACCGTCGCGCCGCAGCCGCCCCCCAGACCCCGTGCGCTGCTTGGCCAATCAGTGCCAGGCAGCGCTGTGGGGTGGATCGGAGTCCCCTTTGACGTCACAAGGTCGATGACGTCGGTGACGTCATCCCGCCCATCGCCATGGTGACGGGGGAAGCCCTCCAGGAGATCCCGTGAGCCCCCCCCGGGATCTCCTGATCGGCAATCGGAGGGGCTGGGGGGATGCCGCTGAGCAGCGGCTATCATGTTGCGAAACAAGGTCTCGCTAAATGGGAAAAAAAATAAAACATTTTAAAAAACGGCTTTGCTGTCCCCTGGCGGATTTTCATAAACCGCCAGGAGGGTTAAGAAGGTCAGGGGTGTCCTGGATGTAGCTGGCTGTATTCCTTACCATGGTTTTTAGAATGTTTCTACCCAGCTAGTTATCATTTCATGACCTAGATTTCTGTCTTTTTGTATTTTTGATACAGTGCAGAAGGTGCCTATTTTAAGATTACCTGGTATTAATGTAAGTATCAAACACAGCTGAGCAATACAGTTTGGGGCAAACCTTGCCCCTGCTCAGAACCCCGCACCTGCATGCTACACCTCAGGGGGTAAAATGGGCAGCACTCCTAGTGCCCTCTCCACCAGAGAAGCCACCCATCACTTCTAGCCAAATGAAATGCAAAAAGACACATGGAAAGGCAATGCTTACTGACCAAGCAGCACCTGCTATTTATCTGGTCTGCAGAGAACAGCCAGTCAACCAATAAAAAGACACGGTATGTGTCCAGTTCTGCAGTACCAATGTATACATGGGGTTAGTGTTGGGCGAACGCCTAGATGTTCGGGTTCGCGAACGTTCGCCGAACATCGCCGCGATGTTCGGGTGTTCGCGCCGAACTCCGAACATAATGGAAGTCAATGGGGACCCGAACTTTTGTGCTTTGTAAAGCTTCCTTACATGCTACATACCCCAAATTAGCAGGGTATGTGCACCTTGGGAGTGGGTACAAGAGGAAAAAAAATATTTGAAAAAGAGCTTATAGTTTTTGAGAAAATTGATTGTAAAGTTTCAAAGGAAAAACTGTCTTTTAAATGTGGAAAATGTCATGTTTCTTTGCACAGGTAACATGCTTTTTGTCGCCATGCAGTCATAAATGTAATACAGAGAAGAGGTTCCAGGAAAAGGGACCGGTAACGCTAACCCAGCAGCAGCAGCACACGTGATGGAACAGGAGCAGGCGCAGGAGGAGAAGGCCATGCTTTTTGAGACACAACAACCCAGGCCTTGCATGAGGACAAGAAGCGTGCGGATAGCATGCTTTTTACCGCCATGCAGTCATAAATGTAATAAAGATAAGAGGTTCAATAAACAGGGACCGGGCGTCAACGCTAACCCAGCAGCAGCAGACGTGATGGAACAGGAGGAGGCGCAGGAGGAGAAGGCCACGCTTTCAGGTGCAACTCAGGCCTTGCATGAGGACAAAAAAATGTGTGCGCAAAGCAATGCAATGAGTAGTTTTCAGGACACAATGGGCTATTCGGAGGAGCTATTCCCACCCCCACAATCTTCTACCTGTGAAAGGTCAATGGAACAGCCACAAATGTTGTGCCCGGATTCACAACCTTTTTCTGTGGAAAATGCACCTCGCACTGAAATGCAAGGCGAGGCCGAGGATGAACATGACGTCAACAACTCAACATGACGCAAAATGGGGGCGGAACAGAAAGCTGCTTTCAATGTTTTGAAGGCCTTAATTGCCTCCGGTGGCCAGTTAGATGCATCATTCATCACACCCAAATCCCAGAGCAATGTGTGCAGGAATTTGAATCGCAGAAGGTGTACCGAGATCATCTGGACAAGTGACCAAGTGACCAAGTGACAAGTGACCAAGTGACAAGTGACAAAGTGAAAAGTGACAAAGTGACCAGTGACAAAGTGACAAAGTGACAAAATGACAAAGTGACAAAATGACAAAGTGACATGTGACAAGTGACAAAGTGACAAGTGACAAGTGACAAAGTGACAAGTGACAAAGTGACAAAATGACAAAGTGACAAGTGACAAAGTGACAAGTGACAAGTGACAAAGTGACAAGTGACAAAGTGACAAAATGACAAAGTGACAAAGTGACCAGTGACAAAGTGACAACTGAGAGGTTGTTCTGGGGAGCTCCACTGCACTCAGTCGCATATGAGGAGAGGTCTCATCGGGACTGCTGATCCTCCTCAGCTTGCTCAAAGCCTTGAGGGTTCCTGAAGATCCTCTGCTTGGAGTTCGCCGGGGTTCAGCTTGGTGTCGGGGTCGGCGGCGTCCTTCTCACTCCAACGTGGCAGATCTTCTGTTGAAGGAAAAAAAAAAAAACATTGTTAAAAGTCCAGTACCGCTTCTGAAGGACTCACCAAGAGATGCAGGAGCGCTTCAATCTAGCGCACCATCGCTCGCTGGGTGATGTCCCTCCCTACGCGCTGGAATTCTACGCTGCACATGCTAGCACGCTTTTGCGCAGTGCCGAGGCGCATTCCAGCAGCTAGCTACCAAGCTTCTGTGGATCTGATTGGGCCACCATGTTGGATCTCTGCCAAGTTCTCCAAAATTTTGAGCAATCCACGTTGCGTGACTGAGCAGTGACAACTCTACAGTCAGCATTACAATACCACTGCTGTGTTTACTGAAGAAATCAATGTTGAAGATGGAAACCGCTGGCATGATGCAAGTGGGGGATTCTGAAGATGAAAACGATCAGCGTGATGATACCAACATCAGGCAACCTGCCTCAGGAAACGCTGGTCCCAGCTATGACAAAGAACAGGACGAGGAACAGCTGGAGTTGGAGCAGGAATTGGATGCCCCCACTGCCGAGGGACAGAGCGGTGCACGTTGGACTTCCACAATTTAGCGGGAATGGACAGCAGAAGAGGAAGAAAGTGATGCTGGTGACGAATATGGTGCATCACAACAATCACAACGCTCACAAGAACATGAAGACAGAGGAGTCTGGCAGGACTCTCTGGCACACATGGCTCAATTCATGCTAGACTGCATTGAACGCGGCCCGCGTATTATTCACTATTCATTATTATTCATTATTCTGGAATCTGGACAACACCAATTACTGGGTTTATACCCAGTTTATACAAACACAATGTTAAAAAACTGATTGAAGAAAGTGTCAGGCAGGTCAAAAATGGAACAATTCCAGCAGGCCCTTGAGGATGGAGACTTTAGAGAGGAGATTGACATCCTCCTCCTTCTCTAGCCAGTTGTACGCCGACAGACTGACTTCAGCAAACCCAGGAGGACCAGGAGGGCAGCAAAGAACACAAGCTGCTGCTAGTGCCCAAAAGGGAATGGTATTGGCAGTGTCCTTGGAGTGGGAACATTTTCTGACACCCATGCAGCAGCCCACAGAACAGCAATCGGGCAGTTCCACGTCCTCCAACACCAATCGCCTGGAGAAGATGGTCAAGGTCCAGGACTACATGTCAGATGGCGTAGCTGTGTTGAACAATCCATCTGCAGACAGACGGTGAGTGTGACAGGCAGCACAGAAGGACCATGGCAACTCACTCATAGTACCACAGTTTGATAGTGCTGCCCAAAAAATTATATGGATCCGTGGACCCGGGCACTGCGGGCAGTACTGGGAAGTGGGAACGCAGATTTTAGTACCTAAACACACGATACAACATGTTTTCCGGGGTCGGACTCTGAGGCACATACAGATGGTCCCGATCATCATCCTCATCATACAACTCTTCTCCTGAGTCTGACCCAGCCACCACCTCTGCCACCCCAACATCCCCAGACACAGACCCCTCATCGTCCTCAACATTAACTTGGGATGCTGGCCTGAGCCAGACCTCCTCCTCCACATCAGGCCCCATCATCTCCTCAATGGCAGCCCTCATTAATCGCTCTGGCGACGGACCGATGGACACAACGTTCTCCTCCGGGGAGGGCTGCTGCTGACCACTGGCTGCTGGGGTGGATGTTATAGCTTGCGTGGGGCGTTGGCTGTTGCTGTTGTTGGGAGTGCTGCTCACAGCGGAGGTCTCTGAGGAACTCATGGTGAGCTCATATAGTGGTTGGCGGTGAGTGGAGTATTACTGATCCCAGCAATATACACACTGACTGGCAGAGTACGCAATGCTATATAGTCTGGCTGAGCGGTGTACACAGAGTGGCAGTACACACAATGCTATATAGTCTGGCTGAGCGGTGTACACAGAGTGGCAGTACACACAATGCTATATAGTCTGGATGAGCGGTGTACACAGAGTGGCAGTACACACAATGCTATATAGTCTGGCTGAGCGGTGTACACAGAGTGGCAGTACACACAATGCTACATAGTCTGGCTGAGCGGTGTACACAGAGTGGCAGTACACACAATGCTATATAGTCTGGCTGAGCGGTGTACACAGAGTGGCAGTACACACAATGCTATATAGTCTGGCTGAGCCGTGTACACAGAGTGGCAGTAAACAATGCTATATAGTCTGGCTGAGCGGTATACACAGAGTGGCAGTACACACAATGCTATATAGTCTGGCTGAGCCGTGTACACAGAGTGGCAGTACACACAATGCTATATAGTCTGGCTGAGCGGTGTACACAGAGTGGCAGTAAACACAATGCTATATATAGCGTGGCTGAGCGAGGTACACAGTGGCAGTACACACAATGCTATATAGTCTGGCTGAGCGGTGTACACAGAGTGGCAGTAAACACAATGCTATATATAGTGTGGCTGAACGAGGTACACAGTGGCAGTAAACAATGCTATACAGTATATAGTGTGGCTGAGCGAGCGGTGTACTACTGTTCCCAGCAGCGACACACAATGACTGGGGGGGACCCTGGCTAGTGTGGCTGGAGAGCGAACTACCCTGCCTGCCTACCCAAAGCTAAACCCACAGACAAATGGCGGAGATATCACGTGGTTCGGGTATTTATTTACCCGAACCACGTGACCCGTTCGGCCAATCAGAGCGCGTTCGGGGTCCGAACCACGTGACCCGTTCGGCCAATCACAGCGCTAGCCGAACGTTCGGGGAACGTTCGGCCATGCGCTCTTAGTTCGACCATGTGGCCGAACGGTTTGGCTGAGCACCATCAGGTGTTCGGCCGAACTCGAACATCACCCGAACAGGGTGATGTTCTGCAGAACCCGAACTGTGGCGAACACCGTTCGCCCAACACTACATGGGGTGAACTGGATTTACTATCTCACCCCTGCTAGAAGGAGACCTTCAGTTTCACATAGTAATGTGGTAGTAGGGGCAGTACAGGCAGCTAGTCTCCAGACCTCTATACTACCACTAATGTGACCTGTGAGTTGCATTGCCCCAAAAATGCTAAACGTTCTGCTACCACTTGAGACCTTCCACCCACATGCTACACCTCAGGGGCTAGAATGGGCAGCCCCCCTAGTGCCCAGACACCAACCCACACCAGTACTACTCAAACTAAATGCAAAAACACACATGGAAAGGCAAAGCTAACTCACCAGGTAGTGGTAGGTGGTTTCTCTTTGAAGCTCTATTATTTTATTATTATTTAATCTTAGAGTCTTATGATTTTATGGGTAATGCAACTCACAGGTTGCATTAGTGGTAGGATAGAGGTCTGGAGACTAGCTGCACTCGCTGCCCTGCTACCACATTTTTATGTGAAACTGAAGGTCTCCATCTAGCATAGGGGGATAGTGATTTCAGTTCAGCCAATGCATACATCTCTCCTGCAGATCTGCACACATACCTCGTCTTTTAATAGGCTGATTAATGTAAGTATGTTAGATGATTTTTAGGAATTACCAATAAGCATATTCTTTAATTCCCTTGTGTATTGCAGCATGGGGTTTGTATCCAGTCGTTTGTAGTAGTAGAGTATTTGCATAAAGATGGCCTAGGCTATAAGAAGATCGCCACTATTTTTGGTGGTGAGAGGCCCGAAGCAGAGGTTCATTGTATAGTGGATTGACATACAAGGCTGCATCTGAATATCCTTATAGTGGAGCTCTTTAAATTACATGTCTGGATTAATATGTTGTTGGAGTGGAAATCCTGCTATAGTATTGCAGACAGTGTCCTTTTTTTTTTCGCTAAACAAAGGTTCATTTATTGAAACTTTCAAATCAAAGTTATATACATAGTATAATATTGCAAGACAGTGTCCTTTTAAATGGAAAATACTTTGTTTATTGTGCATTTTTAATAAAAGTCATGTATTAATTTTGTATTAATTTATGATTAGGTCCGTGAAGCATTAATCCTCATTAGAGAACATTGATCTTTGTATATGTAAAGGGTATTTGGAGACATTGGGCTTATGCTATGATATATATAGATTAATTTGACATTTTTCTTGGCAATGGTTTGATTTACTAATACAAATATGTACCATTTTGTGAATTATTGTAAAAATATGAAAAGCAACTCCTGGCGTAGTCACAACGTGTTTATCGCCTTGATTTTTGTTGGCGTGCCTGGAATATTCTGTGCAAATTTACATTCTAAAAATCAAATAAATTAGCATATATGTATATATATTTGTTTTGGCAGTCAAACAATTTTAGCTGATGTTGTTGAACTTAATTTGTTGTTTTATCAAACCAAATTCCATCATGCTTTGATACAACACATGCTCTGTGTCAAATAGCTTAAACAAACACTTATTTAATTACCAATTATATGTGATCTGGCACTGAAACTGCGTCTACTAGGAATTTTAATTTAAAGGAGATTTGGCAGACAGAATACATGTATTTGACTTGTCTTTTTAGAGCTAGAGCTTATCGCTATAATATCTGGAAATAACAGGAAGTAAGTATACTGATGTACTGTCAAAAGCTGGATACCATGGTCCAGCTGACCTATACATGATGCTTCCAAATTGCTGCAGCACTCCTCTCCCTATGCCCTAGGTTGCTCCTCCTGCTTCCTTAGGACTATATACGCACTGAGGGCCAAATTTACCATAAGGCACTGTAGGCACGTGCCTACAGGCACCTGATGAAGGAAAGGTGGCTTACTCCCCTCCCTAGTGCCTCCCTCCCTCCTTCCCTATGCAAGGTCTCAAGCTGAATGAAAGGTTACTCACCCAGCTCTCAGCATTCCACTGATGAGATCTACCTTCAATCGGGGGCAGCACTAGCTACTTAATACCGAGGGTACCCCTAGCTACCTGATGCTAAGAGACACCGGTAGTCACCTATGACGGACAAGGGAATTAACCTGCCTGGCGTCCTGATTCCCGCGGCCCTGAGGCCGCGGGAAGGTTTTTTGCACATTTTTTTTTCATGTAGCTAGCCTAGCGCTAGCTACATGATTCCCCCCTCCCTGCGGCCAGGGACGGATCTAGACCAAGTTGCGCCTGGGGCAAGGTCAGGTTTTGGCGCCTAAACAGCCATTCCCCATCCAGTTCTGGCGCCTAAAGGTCAGGTTTTGGCGCCTAAACTGCCATTCTCCATCCAGTTTTGGCGCCTAAAGGTCAGGTTTTGGTGCCTAAAGATCAGGTTTTGGCGCCTAAACTGCCATTCCCCATCCAGTTTTGGCGCGTAAAGGTCAGGTTTTGGCGCCTAAATTGCCATTCCCCATCCATATTTTGCAGCCTTTTTAAGAATTCAACAAACTGCGCCTGGGGCAAGAGACCGGCCTGCCCCCCCTAGATCCGTCCCTGCCTGCGGCGTCCCTCCCACCCCTCAGATCGCCGCACCGGCGCAATGGCCCGTCCGGAAATCCTGTTCTGAACGGGATTTCCTGGAGGGCTTCCTCCGTCGCCATGGCGACGCACATCGTGACGTCATCGACGGCGACGACGTCATCGATCCCGGCGACGTCGTGACGTCACAGGGAGACCCGATCCACCCCTCAGCACTGCCTGGCACTGATTGGCCAGGCAGCGCACAAGGTCTTGCCTGGGGGGCCCTGCATCGCGACGGTAGCCGGCGGATCGGCGGTAAGCGGCGGCGGCGATCGGGTAAGGCACACAACAAGCAAAGTGCTTGCTGTGTGTTTTAAAAAAAAATTATTCAAATCGGCAGAGCGAGGCCTGAGCGGTCACCTCCGGCGTCTCTGGACGAGCCTAGCTCATCCAGAACACTAGGGAGGTTAAGGGAGAAGTCACAGCTGGGCCAGCTAGCAGACTTGCGGTGCAGTTCGGTGGGAATTAGTAGGTTCATGAAGAGCATAGTCTAGGGTGCCAGGACATCTGTGTCTATAGGCTCCTGTAATGTAAATCCTGGCCTGTACTCACCTCACCACTGAGCCTTCTACTGTGTCTCCCTCTATAGCTTGGTTAGGGCAGTTCTGTGCAAAGACCCCCGGTCTTCATGATTCTCCTCCCTTCTTAGACACATTGACCATTGATTAACTAATAGCCGGTAAATCAATTGGTACTTACCTTATATGAGTAGAGTGTGTTGCATAAGTAGGGCAACTCATGGTACTTGGATACTGCGTGTATTTCTATGGTAATGAGCATTACACTATATGGCATAAGTACTGGTAAACTTGCCATGCGTTGTCTGCACATAAAAAAATTTACCAGAATTTAGAGAATCAACCCCAAATCTATGGTTAATTGCAGCCATATCCATTTCCTATATAAGGGGAGACACAGAAAGCACGAAATAGTGTAGTATGTACGGGAAAAGTGAATGTGAAGACGTAAGTATAAATGAATACTCACAAACCAGGGTTACCATCCAGGCAACCACTGAAAGGGCAAGTGGGGAGAATTAGGCCTGCCCCCACTCAGTCGCTCTCTGTAGATCAGAAGAAAGGAGCCAAGTCCCCTCCACCAAAGGTGGACTCAATAGTAGTACAGTGGTACAGAGGCGCCAGAAGAGTAAAAGCAGTACACTAAAATGTTTAAAATGAAGTAGGTAGTGGTGGACTTACCCCTTCAATGCAGACACACAAATTGCTGGTTTTGACAAAAAATAGTTATATTTACATACTCCAGAAAGGTGCGCCATCTGGAGTATGTAAACCTCACTTCACTTTCCAACCCTCACTTGTCTCATGGAAGTCCACAGCAAGGGATGCTAAATTATAGTTAATTAGCAGTTGCGTGATTGGAGACGTGTGCATGTGAGAACTTTCTGATAAATCCAGGCTGTGCTACGTTCATTAAAAGAATAAAAGCTCAAATTGCAGTACATACTGTATAAACACTGGGGCAAGTTCACTAAACCTCAGTAAGATTGCAGTGAGCAAACTGTGCACTGCAATTGTACTGTTACTTACAAGGTAGTGTGCATTGTGCAATAAAGCTGGCCACTAACGGTCCAATTTCTAGCGAAAAATCGTTCGAGCGATCAGAAATTCTGATCGGATTGGTTGTAAATAATCTCCATTGATGGACACAATCGATTATGAACGAGTGAAAAAAATGTCGCCCGAATAAATTTTCGTCGAACGAAAATTTGGATTTTCTTGGTGGTCGTGATAGATAGGAAGCAATGATTGGTTAGTTGATGGTGTAGTGAACGATTTTTCGTCCGATCAGAATTTCTGATCGCTTGAACGATTTTTCGCTAGAAATTGGACCGTTAGTGGCCAGCTTTAGAATGACATGCATTTCCTAGGTAACCAAGGCATTGTACGTGTCAAAGGCAAACGCAGGGGGGATTACAGCTGCTCAGAACCCCCCCTCAGACCAGGGCCGGTGCAGTGTCTGGGGACAGGCACAAGTTGAGACACCAAAATATCTGCAGGCATCCTGCAGCTCACAGCACCGCCCTCTTTCTTTCCCTGCTACAGTTGACTTTGGATGTAGCAGCAGCGTGTGTACAGAGCATGGAGCAGCTCTGGGGAAATTAACAGAGCCAGGTATGAGCACAGCCCTGTGCCCTGCTGGGTGAATGCTTCACTTTCCCCTTCATTAGCAATGTCGGTCATTATTATCTGTATACAAACTGCTCCTGATCGATCCTGTTGTCAATCGGGAGCAGATCAGACATGTTGGAAATAATTGTCAGATCCTGTCAGTCAGGCAGGAAATTGCATTGTGTTTACCAAGCATGATGTCCTACCATATTATTATACTGTATTGTGCGTGGCTGAGGAAGACCTTTCAGGAATCCCCCCCCCCCCCCATTAAAAATCCTGGGTTTCCCCCTGAGCGTAATATGTGCTACGCAAGTAGCATTACATCTGCTACCCTAACTGCATAGTTACCTTGTCAGCATAAGTATTTGTAAAATTGTAGTGAATTTGCCCCATTACCTGGATCATGTGGTAGGAACCAGGCAAGGATTGACAGCCTTTGCTATCATACAGCAGACAATTTTCAATAAATCCCGGCTGGCTTTGCAAGATCATTTAGGATCTCCAAAATTGTACAACAGTGGAGAAACTTATTAAAGGGACTCCGAGCAGTGCAGAAACTATGGAAAGATGCATATCATTTTAAAGCTCTCTTTCTCCTCTTTCCAATGATATATAAAGCACCACCCTACGTCTTTTAGTTTTCGCTATTTTCGCGATTGAAATTGCCGCGACCGCGGTTTCGATCGCAAAAATAGAGAAAACGAAAAGGCGGAGGGTGACGATTTAGGTGTCGTCAGAAAGAGGAGAAAGAGAGCTTTAAAATGATATCCATCAAGCCATAGTTATATTGTATTACACAGGACGACACTTTCCCCAGTGTCAGCAGCTCCATTCTGCTGAATGCAGCTGCTGACTTTGACAAAAAGTCGCCCTGTGTAATACAATATAACTATGGCTTGATGGATATAATTTTAAAGCTCTCTTTCTCCTCTTTCTGGCGACACCTAAATCGTTGCCCTACGCCTTTTAGTTTTCTCTATTTTCGCGATCGAAATCGCGGCCGCGGCAATTTCAATCGCGAAAATAGCGAAAACTAAAAGGCGTAGGGTGGCGGTTTATATATCATTGGAAAGAGGAGAAAGAGAGCTTTAAAATGATATGCATCTTTCCATAGTTTCTGCACTGCTCGGAGTCCCTTTAAGGCTGACCAAATGCGTCATTTTAAGCAGGTATGGTAAAAGAATACAAGATCAGCCACTGAGAGGTATGAAGAGCCATCTACCAAGAGCAATAATGGTAATTATACAAAGCAGATAGAAATTGTTTTTACTTTGATCAGAAAACATGCTTAAGCTATTCATTCACAAAGTAATGACCTTCTTCAGACTAATGCACATATGTGATAGTTTTGGCTCAGTCTTTGCACACTCCAGCACAGGATGAAAAAGAGTTCTCTAGAGACTCTGCATATAACAGATGCTTCAGCTAATGGGGGTTTAGCACTAAAAGAACAATTACTGTCAATATTTTCAGTGGCAGGCATCAGAGAGATTGATTTCTCCGTGAAAGTTGGATTAACCCTTCACCTGGAAGAGAAGAGTACAGATAAATAGGATGACCTGAGCAAAGCATGGAAATCCTACAATTACTAGACACATAAATGGTGTTTATAAGAAAGTAATGCAAATTTTTACATAGAAGTACATTACCAACACATCAGAGGAATAACAGTCATATAAAAGGTGAATAGAATAAAAAAAACAAGAAATGTTTGGAGAAATATGAACTGTGTTTTAACATAAGTTAACATAATACAGGCAGCACAGTGGCGTAGTGGTTAGCGCTCTTGCCTTGCATTGCTGGGTCCCTGGTTTGTATCCCGGCCAGGTCAACATCTGCAAGGAGTTTGTATGTTCTCCCTGTGTCTGAGTGGGTTTCCTCTGGGGCCTCTGGTTTCCTCCCACAACCCAAAAACATACAGATAAGTTAATTGGCTTCCCCCTAAATTGGCCCTAGACTAAAAAATATACATGCACTACACAATGCATACATAGACATATGACTGTGTTAGGGACTAGATTGTGAGCGCCTTTGAGGGACAGTTAGCGACAAGACTATATATACTCTGTACAGCATTGCGGAAGATGTTGGTGCTATATAAATACTAAATAATAATAATACAGTGTCTGTGTTTTAACTACATCTGTGTATACTGTAATGTATATCTATATGCTCTGGACAAAGAAGATTTCAAATCATGGTTTTGCTCAATGTTTCTTGGAAGACATGCCCACATGCATGTAGGAGATACATGGGCATGTGCTAAAGTGTGATAAAGATTAATTTGCCCACCTTTATCCTTTACTGGAGACAGGAGAGAAAATGACATGAAAAGACATTTATATTGTGCTTTTCTCCTGGCAGACTCCAAAATCTTCAGGGATGTAGAATGGCAACCAGGATCATTGGGGAGCCTTGCCTAACGACTCCCTACTGTTTTATATACTGGCTTGAGAAAGGATTTGAACTCTGGTCAAAAGCTCAAACCTTACATTAAAGGCAACAGCCTTAACCAGTTTACAATCCAGCTGGCACAGTTAAAGGAACACTATCGGTTTACATATTTTTTTCAATTGAGATAGGAAGTGTTTGGGAAGTGCTGCTAAGTACTGGTGTATACATTTTACTAGCAACCTCTTTGTTTACTGTTATCAAAATACTTTCAAACTTTACTGAGTGATGGCAGAATGAGCCATAAGGGGAGGGGAAATTCCCCTCACACTTGATCAGTTAACCCTGTGTGTAACTCTCTGTGTGAGAGAAATAAAGCTCCCAACAGCTGCAGCTTCTGTGTCCTGTGTTTCTGACTGAAGTGTCTGTAGAGAGCAGAGGAAACTTGTTGTGAACATTTGTAATTGTAACAGCTTTTCATACTGTTTTTGCTTTCTGAGATAAATACTCTGTAGTCTGATATGCAACACTGGCTGTGCATTGAAACAGACACCCCTTCTGCAATTGATTTGTCCCAATATAGCTAAATCCTACTCTCAATAAATTAAAGCTTTTGCCTCTGATATTTAACATGAAAAATAGGAAAATGTTTACACAGCTACTTAGACTTTGATCCTCCACTTATCCTATATCAATTGTTATCGGTTTTCAACAGCTACACAAGAGTTGCTGTTCTCCTTTTTAAGGGAGAAAATAGTATTTTTTAAGACTGTTTAAGGGGACACTATGACAAAAATGGTAACTATATATATATATATATATATATATATATATATATATATATATATATATATATATATATATATATATATATATATATATATATATATATATATGATGTACACTTGTCCTAGAATAAATGCACCGTAAATGACTTTATTTATGTGTAGCTGTCACTTACAATTATTGTTTTAATCTGATGATTTTTACTTGTTATCAACAGGTTTTGGATTAATGCTATTGAAAATAAAGAAATCTCTGAGAATCCCATATGAGGAGATGGACTAGTCTAAATCCTGTCAGTAAATGGTCAGAACCACCAGATCACAATCTCTTGCTGAAAATGACAAATACTTAGAAAAAAAAGTAATTTTTAGGGTATTTTACTCTGAGACGAATGTGCATTTTATACATATGTGTGAGAAAATATTTTAAATGTTACAGTTTTTCATCATAGTGTCCATTTAACTATATTCTTCTCATTGATCCCCTGTTTATACATTTTTAATATAATACTTCTTCAAAAACAGTTTGTCTCGCACACTGTTTCATATACTGATGAAGTTTATCTAAACATAGGTAACCTTTTTTTAAGCTTGAGCATTCATAAAATATATCCCTTTTAAGCTGGCTGTTAGTGTACTTTTTGTTAGATTTTGTCTTCTTGTAATGCATACATTTTAGCGTCCCGGGAAATTAGGGAGCAGGGTAAAGTCAAAAAATGGCTCACCGTGCTCCTGCAAAAGTCCTGACAGCATTAATTACTATACCCCCTTCAGGCCACTAATGAATCAGGGCTAAGACGGAATTCAGCTTCCAGCTATTACTGGTGGGCAAATTATGCTGTTTTATTGTAATTTGGGCTCCAGTTTTTGACTGAGCACCACTATAGCTGAATTCACATTATGGCCTATGGCAGCACCTGCTGCACCCACATTTTTAGCACCCTTTTTACCTGACTCATCATGTAATGACCCCATATCTGTGGATTGTTGTTATTATCACAGAAAAGAACAGGATGTTTTCTGCTGTTCTATTTTTTTTTTATTTCTTCTCTAATAGTGTAAATGATTTTGTAATGATATAATTTACAGCTCATTAGTTTTACCTTGCCGTGTAACCGCCTTATGTATGATGAAGATTTTTTTCTATAGCAGGTTAGCATTACAATACGGATGAGATTTGCAACTGGGATATGTAAATCTATCCATGTGCAATTGGGGTGCTCACTGAATTTAGTGTGAGCGAGTCACAGTGCAGACCTTGTTCTATGGTGTCATTTCCATGATGATATTCTGTATGATGGTTGATTAAACCAGTTTAAGGTCTTTTTTTGCATGGTGTTAATCCAAAATGAATATAACCTTCCATTTGTTTGTATTTATAGTACTCAAATATATTTAGAAAGCAATGCTGTCGGAAGAAACAGAACAGGAAAACCCAGCAATCCCACTGGTAGAGTAATGCAAATAAAGGCGTTTATCGATGTGAAAATTGTAGCTGTTGTAAACAAAAATAAATCTTAATAAAGTAAAATGTACTATAAGTGGGTTTTGGGAATGGGAAACCTGAATTCCACAAGTCTCAGTCATTAAATTGGATTATTTGCTTTCATGGAATAACTTCCCTCCATGCTTTTCAGAATATTAAACCGACTCCATGGCATAGTTATAAAAATGGAGCACGATAGAAATAGCACCGGAGACTGATTGTAGTAGAATATTGGTAAAATTTCTGATATTCTACTACTCAATTCCTTTAGTAAAATATTGGTAATCTTTACCAATATTTTACTATGACCCAACCTAGTCCTACTCACACACAAAACCCTCTCTCTAATTATGCCTAGCCTGAAGACCCCCCTGGTGCTGCCTAAACTTAACCACCCTCATACTGCCTAACCTTAACTAACCCCCGGTGGCCTAATCTAACCACTTCCCTGTCTAAACTTAACTACCCCGTGCTGACCTTAAACCAACCCGCCCTCACGCAGCTAGCCTTAACCCCTAAACTACCCTGCTGCCTCCAGCAGTGGCAGTAGTAAATGGCCGCGGTTAGCGACAATTAGCATTTTTGCAAGTGCTGCTCCTGTGCCACATTTGCCAGATCTGGACTACATGGTGGATATTTCTGGTTACATAAGCCATTCAATACTTCCATAGAGTAGCAACATTTGGAATTTGTCAAAATGGTTATTTTATGCCTATTACAGAAGCTTGAGCCCTGACATCAAGAGGTTATTAGTATTTTAAGCTGAATCAACTTGATAAAGATGAGAACGGGTTGCAAAAATGCATTGGCTGTGTATTGGTGAATATGTAATATTTCAGCACACAAGCACTTCCTATTCCTGATTACCAAGTCCGGGCATCAGCATGTGATTCAACAAACTGCTTGCTGGACCATCTCTGGGTGGAGCCATCCATACTACCGCAAGGAGCATAAGAGAACCCAATACTCAGTTCAAAGACGTTTGCTCTGAATGGTGCTATTCTAGTATTTTAATCAAGCCCAGGCCAGAAACAAATGCAATTCAAAAATAAATACATAATAAAAACTATTTCTTCATTTTCAGGAAGAAAATAACTTTCCCTTTGCTTTGGATAAAGTGATAGATGGGTTCAGCTTCCTATAGCAGATTGGACATGGTCACCTTAAAAAATATTAACTGAAAGTGAGGATTCATAGAATGAAGAATTAATTACTTTTATTAACAAACATGGCAAGGAACTTATAATATTTTTCCTTAAAAGGAAAATCATTTGGATGGCATCTGTGAAAAGAGAAACAGACTTTTAAATAAAACTGGAACAAGTTAAGAACCAACCACACTATGAAATATTACCCAGTGATTTACAATCCTATTTAAGAACAGTGGATCTGGAACTCAGGAAGAAAAAACAATGAAAACGCATTAAGGAAACCAGTAATTATCAGAATAAAAATGTATGTAAAGAGAAAGGGTAATGACATACAGTAGAATATAATGCATGATTCAAGATACCCGGTTTTATGCTATTTATCTTGGTTTTAGCATCAGAAATTCTTCTAATTCTATATATTGCTGTATACGGGTATGTCCATCTAACTTAAAGTTTTGATGTGAAAACAACAAAACATACCCCACCCCCATTGCAGAGCACCCCAGTCCAATATTATGGATAATGGGCTCATCTTCAACTCATGCTTGAGAGTTGTAGGAAATGATTATCGTGCATGTGACAGAAGACCACAGGTGGTAACTAATGGTCTATTCCATATAGAAGTGACTCTAAGATGTCCATGTAACCCCTCTTAGGTTGAATAAATATAGGGGCACTAGCACCCCTTACACATTTCCATGGCGAGTTAAAATCACACACATCATTGAAAAAATTATAATTTTTCAACAAATACATACCTTTTATCGATCACAGGGGATCCAAGCAAGCGCTGCTGAAATTGGTCAGCCTGGGGACGGATACATTTACAGCCACCGACATCTCGAACACCCTCAGGGAGCAGGAGCAGAGGTGAATGACCACCCAAGGCTTCAAAGTTGGTTACGTGGCGTCCGATAATAGGTCCAACCTGGTGGCCGCACTGTGCCATGGAGAACTCGATCACATCCCCTGCTTGGTCCACATCCTCACTTTGGTGGTGCAGCACTTCCTGCGCACCTACCGGGGGATGAACCAGCTGCAGGAAGCTGCGCGGAAGGTGGTGCACCATTTCTGCCGCTCTGCCTTTGCAACTTAGGCTGACCTGCAGTGGGGCAAGGGCCTGTCATCACACCGCCTGATCATAGATGTCCCAACTTGCTGGAACTCCACCCTAGTGATGTTGGAGCAGCTGTGCCAGCACAAGACAGCTGTCAGCAAGTACATCTGGGACGCAAATGTCTCCGGCTCCACCAAGCTGCAGCTGATCTCCTCAGCTCAGTGGACACACATTAAGCAAGTGTACCTGGTCTTGGCTCCCTTCCTGCAATGAACCAACATGGTGAGCTGGGAGCGGGCATCAATCTGTGAATGGGTGCCCCTGGTTTGCCTGCTGGACAGGGCTGTGTGATCTGATGGAAGAAGGGGAGGCAGCCCTGACCCAGCTGGATCAGGAGCAGTTGGCAGCACAGTCCACCTCACAGGTGGAGGAGGACGATGATTTTCAGGTAGTGGAGGAGGAGTTGGAGGTCCCTAAATTGGATGCTGAGGGAGAGCAGCAGAGTGCCGCTGCCATTGTGTGGGGGTGGTGGCTTCAGGAGGACACGGCGCAGGAAGACAAGGACAGACATGTCCTCTCGGAGGACAACAACGAAGATGTGTTACAGTCTGCCAATGCCCGCCTCTTCCCCATGGCTGCGCACATGTTGCACTGCCTTCGCAGGGACCCCCGGGTGGTCCAGCTGTGTGAAAGGGAGGACATTTTGATCCTGGACATGCATCTAAAGGGGAAGCTGGGACAGTTCATGTCGCCATCCAACATCGAGCGCCGTACAAGGGAGTTGCAGGGGGCCCTTGTGCGCAGACTGCAGGAAGTATTCCCTCAGCCTTCCACCCCCACTGTTGCTGTTCAGCCAACCCAGCAACAGGTGCCTGAGGCCGCCAGCAGCAGCAGCAGCATCTGGCACCCCAGAGACCTGCTGAGTCTAAAAAAGAGCCTGTATGTAGTAGAGCTTCCCAGAGCAGAGGTGCTCGCCACAGCATCCACCTCCAACCAGCACCAGCAACTGACCAGCATGGTGTCTGACTACATGGAGTCATTCAGCTGGTTTGACAACTAGTGATGGCCCGAACCTCCAATTTCCAGTTCGCAAACTTCTGCAAAAGGTTCGGTTCGCAATAGACTTCAGTGGGGAGGCGAACTTTGAAAACTAGAATATATTATGCTGGCCACAAAAGTGATGTAATAGATGTTTCAAGGGGTCTAACACCTGGAGGGAGGCATGGCGGTGTGGAATACATGCCAAAAGTCCCGGGGAAAAATCTGGATTTGACGCAAAGCAGCGTTTTAAGGGCAGAAATCGCATTGAATGCTTAATTGCAGGCCTAAAGTGCTTTGAAACCTCTTCATGTGTATATGTTACGGCCAGAACCCGAAGTGTGGCCACTTCTAGTTCTGGCCGGCCACTTCGGGTTCTGGCCAGCCAATGTGCGAAGTGGCCGCAGTGCAGCGGCCAATGTTAGAAATGGAATGTTTCCTTTTATTATTAATGTAGTTTTCCGGCCCTCTCTGGCCAAATGTAGCAAAACAGTTAGTTAATTGAATGAAATGAAGCTGGCGGCAATGTAGAAGGATGAAGCTGCCCGGCTTCCGCTCCGCCTCCTCTCCTCCGCCCCTGCCTCTCTCTCCTCCCCGATACTGGCAGCGGGGGACATGCGTGTCCCCCCCAGAGTCGTTCGTCGCGGCAGGTAATCCTGTCGTTCGTCCCTGCAGAGCGGGTGCTGGCAGAAGCAATGTCTGCAGCCTCCCCGCTCTGCTTTCCTGGCGCCACGAACGACTCTCGAGGACACGCGTGTCCCCGCCGGCTGCCCGAAGAAGAGAGAGAGAGAGGCAGGGGCAGAGGAGAGGAGGCGGAGCCGCCAGCTTCATTTCATTAAATTAACTGTTTTGCTACATTTCGGCTGGAAAACTACATTAATAATAAAAGGAAACATTCCATTTCTAACATTGCCCGCTGCGCTGCGGCCACTTCGCACATTGGCCGGCCAGAACCCGAAGTGGCCGGCCAGAACTAGAAGTAGCCACACTTCGGGTTCTGGCCGTAACATATACACCAAGCAGGGAGTGTAATTAGAGTACTGCTTCACACTGACACACCAAACTCACTGTGTAACGCACCGCAAACAGCTGTTTGCGTAGTGATGGTGCGCACCATGGTGAGAGTGCAGGCCGTGGCGGTTTTCAAGCCCATATGGTCGCCGGGCTGTGGTAGCTCAATGATAGAACAACAGTGACTGTCCAGCTTATCAAATTTGGTCTGTCCACAATGAAGCAACGACCTTATTATCTGTGGTGTGCCACCTCCCGAGACACTGATATAGCCGGTGGTCATTGCTTCATTGTGATACGCAAGCCCCTACACCGCGGCAAGGTAATGATCACAAAGGGGAATGGGCACATGTACATGTCTTTTGTTTTGTTGTTGCAGCTGCAGTGCAGCCAGAAAAATTAGGCAGTCATGTACACGCACCAGAAAAATTCAGGAATCCACCTGGAGTCCTGGACCCTGTTGGTGGTGGCGGAGAAGGCAAGCGGCCTGCAGGCAGGGATGTGTGCAGATGTGGGCAGTAGTGACGCGAAGGAAAAAAGTATACTTTTAAATGCGGTAAATGTCACTTTTAGTAGCAAACCTAACGGTAGTGTAATTTTACATGTATCAAAAGAAAGAGCAATACATTTCCTGACGGGGTTTCCAGGGGGTCCATACGCAGCCGCAGCGCTTTGGCCAGGGATCGCTATACAGCCGCAATATGGCTGTATGAAGATCCCTGGCAATTTTTTTTCCTATTTTCCCAATTTTTTTTATGTTTAGAGTGTGGGATTTTTTTTTAAAAAATTATGTGGGGTCCCCCTCCTGAAACGTTTTAACCCCTTGTCCCCCATGCAGGCTGGGGTAGCCAGAATGTGGAGCTCCAACTGATTGGGGCTTCAAACCCTGACTATACCAGCTGCAAAAAAGGTCCCTTAATGCCAATTTTTGCTCCGGGGTATCTGTTGGGGGGGCCCCCCAGGTTTATTTTGCCCTGGGGCCCCGTTGTTGCTTAAACCGGCCCTGACTGTAACTCCACTGTAACTGCAATAAGCATCAATCTGTTCAGGAGTAAAATCAAAACTGTCATGATCTTTGCAAAGTCCATGATCACTCAAATTGTTTACAGCACTCATGCATGCACCCACATACAATTCATTTCTATTAGAACAATACCGAGGAAATACATAATCAATTTAGTATGCATCAAAGACAGCATGAGAACAGAATTGGTTTCTACTTTCTAGCAGGCAATGAATCAATTAGCTGCTGAAGTTGTGCTCTGGAGAAAGCTGCAAAGTGCAGATAACAGTAACTTTTGTCATCTTCAGCAAGAAGCAAGGCATAGTAATACACATCATCAAAATTCATGTTTGAATCCACTATTGCCAAAAAGAGCCTTCAGTTTTTCTGTGATCAATATATTTGGTGGCTAGATCATTATGTAACGATCTGCACATGCAGATCACTATTGTGACAAGAAAAGGAGATCAGGAAATACTGAGGTCTGCAAAAAAAGGATTGAAAGTAAATAACTTTCAGTTACAGTAACAAATATGCAAGAGCACTGTTCACAAAAAAAATACCATGGCAATACAAAGGAACACTGATCACACACTATATGGTGTATATTGGCAATATACAGGAATATAATGGCAATATAGAGGAGCATAGATCACATAATGTATGTACACTGGCAATTATGCAGAAGCAATAATCATGTAATATGTACAGAAACGTATAAGCAAAATCAGCACACAGGAGAATTGTCAGGAGATGGGGAGGGCTGTATATGATGTATTTTTACATTTATAAGTGATAATAAAAGGAGTGCAAAGACACTGTAGATTGCAGCATACTTTCAATAATTTGGAATGAAATGAAACAAATCTGATTGGCTGCTGTGACTCCACCCCCTTTTATGAATTCGAACTCCAGTCACCCAATGACCAACTGTACCAGGTTTGAGGTTTGTGCGATTAACAGTGCAAGAATGGCAGCAATTAAATATTCCCCTTGAAAATCAATAGGTGAATTTTGATTGGCTTTTGTAGGCTCCAACCACTTTTCTGAATATTAATCCCTGTCACCCAGTGACCAATTGTGCAAAGTTTGAGAACCCCACCATTTACATTGTAAGAATGGCTGCAGTTTACATTTTCCCAGTGAAATTTGTATTTGTCTCCGCCTACTTTTTGGTTATGAGGATAAAAAGTACCCTAGATGTTATCCCAGGTAATGTACTATATACTATAATGTACTAATACTATATATATATATATATATATATATATATATATATATATATATATATATATATATATATATATATATATATATATATATATAATTTTTTATTATTATTTTTTAAGGTTTACTGGAACTGTCATATTTTGCATGCTCTTGATTGAAAATTGAGTGGGTTTTTTGAATTAATTTAGTTTTAAAAGTGGTGACAGTAACGTTTTTTACTAACCATCAGAGGCTTCTGTTTTTACATGTGGTGTGGGGCCGAACCTCCGATTTTAGGTTCGCGAACCGGGTTCGCGAACTTCCGCGTAAGGTTCGGTTCGCGTAAAAGTTCGCGAAACGCAATAGACTTCAATGGGGATGCGAACTTTGAAAAAAAAAAATTATGCTGGCCACAAAAGTGATGGAAAAGATGTTTCAAGGGGTCTAACACCTGGACCCCCAGGTGGAGGAGTGGGATACATGCCAAAAGTCCCCGGGAAAAATCTGGATTTGACGCAAAGCAGCGTTTTAAGGGCAGAAATCACATTGAATGCTAAATGACGGGCCTAAAGTGCTTTAAAACATATTGCATGTGTATACATCAATCAGGTAGTGTAATTAAGGTACTGCTTCACACTGACACACCAAACTCACCGTGTAACGCACCGCAAACAGCTGTTTGTGTAGTGACAGCTGTGCTGGACTGGTGCGCACCATGGCGAGAGTGCAGGTTTTGGTGGCTTTACAGCCCATATGGTCGTCTGGCTGATGTAGCTGAATGACAGAACAGTGACTGTCCAGCTGATCAAATTTGGTCTGACCACAATGAGGCAACAACCTTATTATCGTGGGTGTGCCCCCCGAGACACTCATCTAGGCGCCGGTAATTGCTTCATTGTGATACGCAAGCCCCTTCACCACGGCAAGGTAATGATCACGAAGGGGAATGGGCGCATGTACATGCCTTTTCTTGTTGCAGCTGCCCGCAGTGCAGCCAGAAAAATTAGGCAGTCATGTACACGCACCAGAAAAATTATTACAGCGGCCGCTGCTAGCAGGGGCCTAAAAAATTCAGCAATCCGCCTGGAGTCCCGGACCCTGTTGGTGGTGGCGGAGAGGGTAGTCAAGCGGCCTGCAGGCAGACATGCTGTGTGGAGGGACTGGGAGCGACTTAGTCTTCTTGGGGCAGGCCAAGCAGCCAGTCACACGGCGTGCAGGCAGAGATGCTGTGTGTGCGGGGACTGACTGACTTAGTCTTGGGGCGGGCAGCAGCCCTCCGGGATCCATGCCTCATTCAGAACAGGTATACAGTGGCGGGTTCACAGAACAGGTATGCAGTGGCAGGTTCACTGAACAGGTATACAGTGGCGGGTTCACTGAACACAACAGGTATTCAGTGGCGGGTTCACAGAACAGGTATGCAGTGGCGGGTTCACTGAACAGAACAGGTATGCAGTGGCGGGTTCACTGAACACAACAGGTATGCAGTGGCGGGTTCACTGAACAGGAATACAGTGGCGGGTTCACGGAACAGGTATGCAGTGGCAGGTTCACTGAACAGGTATACAGTGGTGGGTTCACTGAACACAACAGGTATGCAGTGGCGGGTTCACTGAACAGTACAGGTATGCATTGACAGAGGCGCTCAGTGTGGTTTTGATGCTGTTAAGCTGCATGCTCCTTTTTGATTGGCCTGATGAAGCGGGATTGAGCCCGTGAAACGCGTTGCCTATTTTTACTATGGAGTATAAATAAAATTGTTGTTTGACTGTTGATGCCACAGTCCTTCCTTTGTTTGCTTTGTCTGCATGGATGGGATAGGCCCACCACTGCCCCATCGGTTTTAAGCTCGTTTAAGTGACTTTTATTCTATTGGCGCCTCTGGAAAGCTTCTACATATTGCTAAGTCCACCCTTGGTGGAGGGTTGTACCCATCTTCTTCCCATCTACAGAGAGCGACTTTTAATCCTGAGTGGGGTCAGGTTAATCTCCCCACCTGCCTTCACAGTGGTTGCCTAATGGTAACCCTGGTTTGTGAGTATTAAATTGTTATATTACTCATTATTAATTATCTTCTATACAATATCACACTATTGGGCTCTTGGTGTCCCCCCTCCCTTTATTTAGTACAGGTATGCAGTGGCACGTTCACTGAACAGGTATGCAGTGGTGGGTTCACTGAACAGGTATGCAGTGGTGGGTTCACAGAACAGGTATGCAGTGGCAGGTTCACTGAACAGGTATGCAGTGGTGGGTTCACTGAACAGGTATGCAGTGGTGGGTTCACAGTACAGGTATGCAGTGGTGGGTTCACAGAACAGGTATGCAGTGGCAGGTTCACTGAACAGGTATGCAGGTATCCAGTGGGCTCACTGAACAGAACAGGTATGGTGGGCTCACTGAACAGAACAGGTATGCAGCCAGGAACAAGCTAAGCCTAACTAATCTTTCCCTATGAGAGACAGTCTGCAGCAGCTCGCCCTACTCTCACTAACGCAGGCACACGAGTGAGCGTAATGGCCGCCGCTGCCTGCCTTTTATTAGGGGGGGAGTGGCTCCAGGAACTAGTGTAGCCTAATTGGCTACACTGGGCCTGCTGACTGTGATGTAGAGGGTCAAAGTTGACCCTCATGGTGCATTATGGGGCGAACCGAACTTCCGCAAAAGTTCGCCTGCGGGACGCGAACGCGAACCACTGAAGTTCGCATGGAACCGTTCGCAGGCGAACCGTTCGGCCCAACTCTAGTGGTGACGAGTCCTGGACCAATTTACATTTGGTGAATCCTTGAAATGTTTGGTGACATTTTGAATCCATCTAATGAAAGCTTTTGTTACTTCAGTGTCTCCTGGGAGTGATTACTGGGCGTGAATGCATTATAGACCTTTAAATAATAAGATAATTTTAATCTCAATCAATAGCAATTTTTCTTACAAAAGGGTGTGGGGATAGTAAACCACAGAGAAGGTGTATGGGTTATGAAGTTTTAACACAGATATATAGGGTAAACTTTTTCTTATTTAGCAATTAAAAATGGTTGTGCTGCTGCTGTGCTTTTTATGCTACAAATTGTTGAAATGTTTCAGGTTATAACTGTGGAGCATTATTATTATTAGTATTATTATTATTATCATTATATGTTTATTCTGAAATGTTAATATTTTTTATATATATATGGTTCTGCTGCGGAGGTGGCACACTTTACCCAAGGTGCGGGTACTGTACCCTGTAGATGCTGAGCCCAAGCACCCAAACATTCAACAGCAGGGCAAAAAGTCCAGGTCAGCACACCTTTTCAAAATGCAGATTGTCTCAATTTATTGCTTCATAAGCACGTGAAAAAATGACAATTGTTTTGGGGCCACGGCGGGTCCCCTTCCTCAGATAGTGAAGACAAACAGTTAATTTTAAATGTAAACATGTCTATCGATTTTAATAAAAATGTATGTAGATGTAGTTTTACTATTTGGCCACAAGATGGTCACAGTCAATTTTTTTTGTTTGGCTTCCTGTAAGCGTACTTACAGGAAGTGAAGTTCTGTGTAACAGAACAATCGCGGCTTATCCATAGGGACTTTAAGGGACTGCTCTAAGGGACTTAGATCAATGAATGGGAGCTGCTTTCCCATTTATTGATCTCCGGGCTAACAGGCGGCACCCCAGCGGTCCTGGCCCTGCTAGCCCCGACTGCTCAGTTTTTTCATGGACGTAGCTCTTACATCCAGCATGCATATTTGGACGTAGGAGCTACGTCGTGGAGGCTAAAGTGGTTAAGAAGTCACTCTCTGTAGATCGGAAGAAAAAAGGTGGGATAACACATCTCCACCAAAGGTGGACGAAACTTGCAGATGCTGATACAACAGGGGTGCAAAAACAGGATAATATACACTAGAAATAATATAAAAAGGAGGCAGTGGTGGATTTACCTACCCATAGATGACTCAATTTTGTCAGATTCAAGTAAATAAGACTTTATGAAATACTCCACTGTGCAATGGCTATCACAGGTGTGACCTGCTTCATCCGGCAAAAATAAGGAGTGACTGTAACAAGCTCAGAATGGACCAAGCACCAGCACCCAAGGGGGGGGGGGGGTGTCTTCATGTTAATGTTGATTAACAAACAGTTACCAGCATTCTGCTGTCATGTGACAAGTGATGCAAGGAGAGAAGAGATTCATCTGACAGATGAAAGCCAATTTATACAGAAAGAATGCTGTTATGCTATTACTTGGCTTTTACTTTCTGGATGACCCTCGTATTTTACAGTTCATTGACTTGGATAATGAAGACTATAGCTAATGCTACATTTTCCTGCTTCTACATGATGCAGTTTTATCTAACGATCAGAGCTCTTTAAACTGTATTTATGTTGTCATACGCTCTCTTCCCCTGCTAATTTGTGCAATCCCATCTAAAAAGCGCAGTGTGTCTCTTAATTGTACTTTTACTGCAGCATTCTATCACTGGTACTGGTACCTGGTACCTCTTAACATTTCTGGTGACTGTCATGAAATGTTGGGGGGGAGTCAAAATCATATATGCATTTTCTTGAACCCACACAATACAGATCAATGTTCCTCTGTGGATTAAGGGGATTTTTATATGCATAGGCCCAAATCATAATCATACCTGTCAATTCACTAACCTACGGTATAACTGCCCGGCCTACACAATGTATAACAATTAAAGTGATATTTTCACCAACAGAGTGCATGCTGTGCAGTTAGGGCACCCCATAGTAAATGGGTAACAATTGCAATGCAACAGTAACACATGTTACTCAATTAACATAATGCGTCTTACCATAGCCATTTGAGTGTTACCCATGTACTGTAGGTTGCGCTAATTGTATATGCATGCTGTCAGGTCTGCAGAGCTTACTTCGGCTGCAATGGCCAGCAGCATGTCTGGGCTTCAGTTGCGTGACACACAGGCAGAGAAGGAGGGCGGATGCACACGCTGTCAGCGTCGCACCTCTTATGCGCTTAGGAAGCGTGTCAGCTGACAGTCGGTCAGCTGACACGCAGGGGTCCACCTCCGAATGCTGATTGCTGGACAGGATGGGGGCGTGCCTATTCTCTCACCCAGGGCTATTTAGCCTGATTCTGTCAGTTACACGTTGTCTGCTCTAGCTAACACTACGCAGTGAAGGCTTCAGACCTTAGTCAGTCCATGTGTGGCTTGAACCGGCAGGACCCAGAGGATTCCATACTAGCTCAGCTTATTATATTGATATTACTGTGTTTGACTTTTGCCTGTTTATCTGACTTCTCTTTGTCTATCGATTCTGTACCTCTGCCAATCTGATATGTTGCCGACCTCTACCTGGATACTTACTCTGATTTTGCCTAACGATTCTGTACCTCTGCCAATCTGATCTGTTGCCGACCTCTGCCTGAATACTCACTCTGATCTTGCCTGCCGATTTTGTACTTCACCAATCAGCTCTGTTGCCGACTCAATTTGTCTGACTATTCTCATATCTGTATTGCAGTGTCAGTTCTGCCTTCACTGACACTGTCTATAACTGTACAGCATCTCCCTTCAGGGAGTCTCTGATATCTGTCTGTCTGCTAGTGTCCCTCACTCACTAGCAAAACGTTACACATGCTATTCCAGTGCTGTAAGTACCAGTAAAATTGACATGAGATGTTTGTGTAAAGCTGTTTTACTGCAGATTCATGAATCAACCCCATTGCTGGTTATGAATATGTCCCGCTTGAGCCCGCTTGAGCCTGTTCCCTTCCCACAGACACAGTCTTGCAGAGCAACTCTATTACATATAACCTTGCCGTGGGAATAAATGTTTTTAATATACATAACATTGTTAGACAATAACATACTTTATAGTGCATAGCCAGGAGCCACAAATTGACATTTTAATAAACATATCTATTTCACAAAAATAAAACATATTTGGTTGTTCTGTTAATTCAATATTGGTCATTATTTACACATCTAGACCTTGTCCAGACACACTCCCACATTTATTACTCACTTTGTTTATTTTCAGCTCTTGTGTCGGGCAAAGCGAAGGACAGGATGTATGTGGGAAAATGACTGCTGCTCTATCTTGTGATTGTGACCCTGTCAATTAATGTCACTTTGCTTATGGGCAGCATTAACCCTCCTGGCGGTTTGCAAAAAAATCGCCAGGGGGCAGCAAATCTTTTTTTTTAAATTTTTTTTTTTTTTTTCATGTAGCGAGACAAAGTCTCGCTACATGATAGCCGCTGCTCAGCGGCATCCCCCCAGCCCCTCCGATCGCCGCCGGCGATCGGAGATCCGGAGATCCCGTTCAAAGAACGGGATCGCCTGGAGGGCTTCACCCGTCGCCATGGCGACGGGCGGGATGACGTCACCGACGTCATCGACGTCGTGACGTCAGAGGGGACTCCGATCTGCCCCATAGCGCTGCCTGGCACTGATTGGCCAGGCAGCGCACGGGGTCTGGGGGGGGGGGGCGGCCGCGGCGAGAGGAATTGCGGCGGATCGGCGGGTAGCGGCGGCGATCGGGCACTGCACGCAGCTAGCAAAGTGCTAGCTGCGTGCAGCAAAAAAAAAATTATGCAAATCGGCCCAGCGGGGCCTGAGCGGTGCCTTCCGGCGGCATAGCCCGAACTCAGTTCGGGCTTACCGCCAGGAAGGTTAAATTCTAATTTAAGCTTTGACCTGGCTTTCCATATTTCCAAACCATACCACAGATTCTGTAGTAATTTATACCTGTTCTCATACAATTTATTGTCACTACTTGCTAGTAAGGAGCAAAGGGGTTATCTCAAACCAAAGGCTTACATATATAGAACATACCTCTGATAAATAAGTTTCAGATAAATACATTCACAGGAGAACAAGCAATTTTTTCCCATTAATGTCAAGCTATTACATCACATATGATGCAAGACTACAAAAGCAGCTGCACTGGAGGAGAGTCAAGACACAGAACACCTACATTGCCTTTTTCTCATGGTGGACTCAAAGCGCCAGAGCTGCAGCCACTAGCACCATTAGTGGGTCTTGCCCAAGGTGTCTTACTGTATTGGTGCTTGCTTACTAAACAGGAAGAGCTGAGATGTGAACCCTGGTCTCCTGTTTCAAAGGCATAACCTTTAAACACTAGACAGCCACTTAAGCGCAGCGCAAAATGAAATGAAAAAAAAAATACAAGGAACAAAACTCGCAAATACACGAATCCCTCAAATGTTGGGAAAGATTCGGGATTCGTGGATTCAAATCCTAACGCCATTAGACATTAGACCTTTTGCGACGTTCCACCCACCGTTGTGCTTGCACGCTGCCACAGAGATGTATCGCGCTGCTGGTGACATCAGCGTTGACCCGGTCGCGACCCATAGCGAAGTTGTGTTCCACCCACGCCTCAGTTCGACGTTTAGCTCGTTAGACGCCGACCCGCTGCTGACCCATAGCGACGTTTCGCGCGCCGTATAGATACGCTTGCCACCTCAGAATTGCACCACTACTGCTGTAAAGAATACCGAAGACGTGGACAGACGGACGGACAGAGGACAACATCAGACAGGTACAATATATTTGGGGAGCGGGGGCACTCTACCTATACTGGTGGCAACTTTCCTGGCTATCTATGCTGTGGGGCAGCTATACTGGCTAGTACTTATGGGCAACTATACTGGCTACCTATGGGACATCTATACTGGCTACCTATGGGGCAACTATACTGTGCTACCTATGGGGCAACTATACTGGCTACCTATACTGGGGGAAACTATTCCAGGCTACCAATGCTTGGGGCAACTATTCCAGACTACCTATGATGGGGGCAACTATTCCAGACTACCTATGCTGGGCTAACTATTACAGATTACTTATACTAGGGGCAACTATTACAAACTACCTATATTAGGGGCAACTATTCCAAACTACATATACTGGGAGAAACTATTCCAGGCTACCTATACTAGAGGCAACTATTCCCGGCTATCTATACTGGGGGCAGCAATTCCAGGCTTGCCTATACTGGGGGAAACTATTCCAGGCTACCTATACTAGGGGGCAGCTATTCCAGGCTACCTATACTGGGGGCAGCTATTCCAGGCTAACCTTGGGGCACCTATTCAAATCAGGGGAGGTGCATCCTCAGAAGTTTGCCTCAGGCAGCAAAAAGTCTAGAATTGGCCCTGGAGGCAGAGGATCAGCTTGACAGCCAGGCTACTGGAATTGTTTAACCTCCTTGCCGGTTATCCCGAGCTCAGGATTTCTCAGGCCCCGCTGGGCCGATTTGCATAATTTTTTTTCTTTGCTAGCTGCGTGTAGTATGCGATCGCCGCCGCTCGCCGCCGATTCGCCGCTACCCGCCGCGCCGAGCCGCCCCCCCTGCCCCAGACCCCTGCGCAGCCTGGCCAATCAGTGCCAGGCAGCGCTGAGGGGCGGTTCGGGATTCCCTGTGACGTCCCGACGTCCATGACGTCAGTGACGTCATCCCGCCCCGTCATCCCGTCATCCCGTCATCCCGCCGACGTCATCCCGCCCCGTCACCATGGCGACCGGGGAAGCCCTGCAGGAAATCCCGTTCTCAACGGGATTTCCTGCATACTCTGATCGCCGAAGGAGTGGGTGGGGGGATGCCGCCGCTCAGCGGCTATCATGTAGCGAGCCCTGGGCTCGCTACATGATTTAAAAAAAATTTTTTTTAAAAAGTGCAGCGCTGCCTCCTTGCCGGATTTTTTTAGACTGGCAAGGAGGTTAAGTAAATATGGCAGCCTCCATATACCTCTCATTTTAGTTGAACTTGAACTGGCCACAAAAGTAGCTTTGTCAAAGACATCAAGGATTCTTTTCTTATCAGTTCTATAACAGTTCACTGCCGAGCAGTAAGATCTACATGAATTTGGATTCCCTAAACATTCCCTAATCCTAAATCTGAAATCTCCAATCTGCACTCACTTTTGTGACCAGTCCAAATTGATTTTAGACTAGTTGTCCTTTTAAGGTTTTACTTTCTTTCTGTGTTGTTATAGAAGCAATACTTTGTTAAAGAAGTAAGAGTTATATATTTATTCTTCTAATTTGAGTGTAAAATTACTTTACTCAGTTTGGAATTTTATGTTTCTTACATGGATCACACAATTCTTATGTACAGGATGCGTGAGATTCGGGTTTCGAAAGGTTCAAGATAATCGAGAACCTTTTCGGATTTAAAGAAATTGTGGATTCACCCCATCCCTAAAAAATCACAGACAATTAATATAGCACTTTTCGCCTGGCAGACTCAAAGCACCATCCAATAGGGAGCAGTAGCAGTGTTAGGAAGTCTTGCCCAAGGTCCCCTACTAAATTGGTGTTGGCTTACTGAGCAGGAAGAGCCGAGATTCAAACCCAAGTATCCTGTATCAAAGGCAGAGGCCTTAATCAGTGCACTATTCAGCCACTGGGACCTGATCCACACTTACTGGGTTCATGCTATCCTGGTGCAGAACCATATCCATATTGTACAGTATCACTCTCGGTTTTGTTGGGTGTTTAGCTGCCACTCTGCCATTTACCAAATGAATGGCAAAGCAGCTTCCTATCTGAAAAACGGTGTTCAGGTCATCTTTACACAGACTTAGAAACATGGGTGTATGTGAGCTGGCCATTGGAAAATCATTCCAATCCTTGACCAGTCCATTTTGAGGCTCGGTCTATACTGGGGCAATGGAGTGTTTTCCAATCTATTTGCATTTTGTAGAAAAACGCAAGGGATGTTCTATAATGGTTTGATCCATTCACAATCCATTTGAGATCCAATTTTGACTAATCGCAAATGTCCTACATGCTGCAATTGTTCTACATTTCTCCTTGTGTCCCTAGCTGCCAGTAAAAATTGCAAAGCACAACTGCAGCAAAACAGCAATGTAAAATCGCATTGTGTTTGTAATTGCGATTGTGTTTGCAGTTTTATAAAACAAGCATCACTCCACTGGACAGTTAAACTGCAGTTACACCCCCAGTTACCACTATATATACTCATAGTCATGGGGGCAGCAATAACCCCTGCAATCCCCGCCATTGCAGGGGGGCCCAAAGGCTTTGGGAGCCCCTCCTCCTCCCTCCCCCTAACCACAAGTGCAGCCAATTAGCAAAAAAAACCGTTCTGTTCACTCACGAAAAACATCTGCAGGAGCATGTGTAATTTTTTCCTGCTTCCAGACGCTGCTTCACAGCAGAACACTCAATGCTGCCTTCGCCGGCTCCCAATCATGTGACCTGCATAGGGTTCGAGGAATAAGGGGGCCCTATTCTATTATTTTTATACGGGGGCCTTGTTTAGTCTAGTTACGCCCCTGCTCATAGTTTTCTATCTTTCACCTACAGTAGGTAACTGCTGCCCTTCCTTGCTTTGATATAACATTAATAACAGCACAGATTTATAAATATTTCAAACCAAACCAGTCTGGGCAAAATAATGTGACTGCATAATAAAGCAATATAGGGCCAGAGGTTATCTTCTACGTAAACCACATGTCAATATGCTCAGAATTTTCTAACATTTAGACTGCTGAAATGTGTTGAAAAATAAAGTTAGCTTACCTGGTAAAGCTACCCATCTCCCGACCATTACAAGTATTTATTGGAGAGAATCATTCATTGATCCTTTATACAGTATATGATATGCTGTGTTATACACAGAATATTCTGTCCTATTATTGTAATATCTTAATTTATATGTAAAAGAACACCTATATTGTTTAATGAAATAGAATGCAAATACTGCTTTTAAAATATAAGTCTCATGAAGATGTGTCCTGGGTACAATCAGGTTGTCCAGCGATGCGTCCATCAATCAGGTGACACATCTATCAAGTCAGCTTTGTCCGCATTATCTTTTCTCACCTATAGAACACAAGAACAAAGAGGTAAGGGCTTATTGGAAACAAATTAGTGGGAGCATGGCTCTAGCACAGGGGTGCTCACACCCAGGGCCGGGCCGAGGCAGAGGCGAGAGATGCTCCAGCCTCAGGGCGCAGTGTAGGAGGGGACGCAAAACTCACTCAGCTATCATTCCACTATTGTGTATGAAGCAGAGAGAAATAAGAAAAGGGGATACATGGCAGTGACTGCAAGCCAGATAACTAGAGATTAAGGTGTTGGGAGGATTGGGGGCCCTGGGGCACCTTTTAGTCTAATAGCAATTAGTGTGTGACGGCTGGGGTGGGAAGGATGGAGGGGCGCACTTTGGTGTCTCAGCCTTGGGTGCTGGAGGACCTTGTTCTAGCTCTGCTCACACCTTTTCTGCTCACGATCTACTTTAAAAATGACTGAGGCAGAGTGATATATCGTACCCCCACCTCAAAACAAAAATACGCTTCGCAGAGGTAGCCCCCCCCCCCCCCTCCCCCACTTCCCAGCATAGACAGCCAGATGTGACCCTGTTCCCCCAGTATTTGCTGACCACAATCCAACATAGGCTGCCACATGTTCCAGACCAGACCAGAACAGCCAGGATTCCTCTTTAGGCTAGGTTCACAGTAGGACATTGTGCTGTTGTGCAACGTTAAAGTCTCAATGCAGCATTGCAGACAACAAAAAAAGTGGTAATGCACATTAATGTTGCGTTACCATTGTATAAAGTAGTTACAGATAAGCATACAGTCAATGAAAAGTATGCTTTCCTGTACCTGGTAACGTGTGCATTTACAGGTAATGCACTGCAGCAGTGTGTTACCATAATGCTACACGTTAGGCAACTGGAGAGAACATGAAAAGTCTGGCACTATAGTGTTTATTTTCATCGAGTGGAAACAATACATCAAGCGGTAATGTGCATGAATATCTTGCATAGGACTGACATACAAAGTAGTGGTGATGCAAGTAAATGGCAAGTGCTTGAAGGCTATACCTGGGTGTAGGGAGTTAGCAGGTGTGGGCGCCAGATGGTGCACGGCCTAACGACCGTTTCGCGGGGCAAAGTGCCGGGCTTCTTCTGAGGACCCTGTTTTAAAAGACAGCCTACCACCTCAACCCTTGGTGGCTTTCAAAAGAGCACCAACCATCGGTGACGTTCTAGTCCACAGCGACTTTCGCGCAAATTCACAGCGCACTTGGCTGAGTGAGTTTACTTCCACAGGAAACCATCGTTGTGGCTTCTGTAAAGCCTACCATCATATGAAAACTGGCAGATCATTTCAATTAAGCCCAATTATACAGAATACCACCTTTTTTGCAACATGCAGAACTAAATTTGTTGTTTATGCCATCTGGTGCCCATGCCAACGTTTTTACATTGGCATAACCACAAGAATGGCCAAAGAACGTATTCTTGAGCACATACGCTTACTACCCAAAGGCAAAGGGTGCCCAAGGATAGTTGAGCATATGACAACAGCCCATCAAAAGAACCCAGCTCTTCTTTCCTTTGCAATCATTGATATCTGCAACACCCCTCGGAGAGGAGGGGAGAGGAAAAAACTCTTGCTCAGACAAGAAGCACACTGGATTCTGCATACCAATGCAATGGGTGCTTTGGGTCTTAATGACTATGTGGACCTTGCATGTTTTCTGGATCCCTAGATATGTGCCTTCTTTCCTGCCACCTTTGTTGCCCTTGTGGTCCATATTTTGGCAGTTTTTGGAACCGTTTATGTGTTTTTTTATAAAATAAATGGATATTTAATATTTAATAAAGTTCTATCTGGGAACACTTTCTCATATCCTTTTATATATATACATTTTTTTAATTCCCTTTTAGGGACTAGCGGTTCTGCCAACCTATGAACCACTCCTTGCCTTTCTTTTGGTGGCCCTCCCACACCTCCCACTATCTTACTCACCTTTCTCCTCTTGGTGTACCCCCACTTCACCCTTTTCCTCCCCCCCCCCCCTCCCCCCTATCCTCCCCCCTTTTTTCTTCCTTTTTTTCTTCTTTCTCTCTCATCGTATTCTTGATCTGCTCCCTTTTTTTCACACCTTTTGGTACACAGCATCTATCCTCCTCCCCTGTATTGCCCTTGCCCTGAGCCATTTGCCCCTTTCGGTCTTTTGAACTTTACTTAGGCTAACCAGCCTTGACGTGAGAGAATAGCTCCACGTATTATGGGATACAATGCGCAGCTGCCGTCTATCGGTAGATTCAGATCCCACTTATGGAAGCAGGTGTGGCTTTCCATGGTCTCACGGGCTTCCCCTCCCTGCAGTGTTTGTATGGGGTGGGGTTTCCCGGATTACCATGGCTGCCACACTATGTCGCCGCCTTGGCGGCTTTCATGCGGTTCATAGCCGATTTAAGCTGGTGGGCGAGACCATCGGTCACCTGGTCACGGCGTCACCAATGACGCATACTCTAATATATATATAAAGTCAGCGCAGGTCTATAGTAATACAGCTTTCATCATTTTTTGGTATACAGGATCTTCGAACAAAAGGGTAAAGAAGCAAGGCTTACCAGATTCCAACAACCCACATTATAAGGTTGTAAACGAGTTTGATAGGTGGTCCGCAGAACTTTCAAATGCTGTCGTTTCACCAGCGATGTTGCACACTACAGATTCCTCCGGAATATAGTAGATATCCTGAGATCGCAGAGACTCACCAAAGGGGAGTCCAGTAGGATAGTGACATGAAAGAGATGTACGGCACATCTAAGTGTAAACCGTCTTTATTACATAACAAGTAAAACAATTAAAAACAAGGATAAAGGAAAACTCACATACGGGGCCCGTGCACTGGGAACCCCGAAAAAGTAGCGCGCATAAAATGGTCAATAGAAGACCTCAAATAAAATGGTGCCGCCTGTCGCCTTCCCGACCGGTTTCGCAATCTTGCGTCATCAGGGGAGCTGCAATGCAATGATAACATCCCACTGTGAACATCACATACGCTTTCCATTGCAGTGCAGTAAGCTGCGTTATAAGACTTTATAACACAGAACCACAATATCCTACTGTGAACCTAGCCTCAGCTCTTCCATCCACAGTCTCATCTCTGTGTCCCCTCCAGTGGTATATGTAATTAGAGACAGGGTTGGACTGGGACACTAAGGGCCCACCAAGAAAGTTTCAGCCTGCCCCCCCTCCGACCCCCTCTCCCCCCACCCCCCCATTTTGGGCTCACATACACATGTATTCTAGAAATTTTGCATGATTATGGTAGGGAATAGATTGTGAGCACTTCTGAGGACAGTCTCCAGCAGGGATATGTCCACATGCGGCGCGCACAGTGTGCCGCAGCAAAAATAAATGGGTGTCACCACGCACTGGAACATGGGCGTGGCCATGATGGGTCATGGGCAGACTTACAAAAAAAACACAAAATAAGTAGCGGTGTTATTCACAGAGATTAGGTCTAACCATATACATTTTAGATAAAATAATCAAGTAGTTACATGCCTCATGATAATTCATCAAGTAGTCAAATGGCAGCAGATTTCCCAACAAAATGCAATCAGATTGGCAGCAGATATCCCCACAAAATGCAATCAGATTGGCAGCAGATAACCCCAGAAAATGCAATCAGATTGGCAGCAGATATCCCCACAAAATGCAATCAGATTGGCGGCAGATATCCCCACAAAATGCAATCAGATTGGTGGCAGATTTCCCCACAAAATACATTCAGATTGGCGGCAGATTTCCCCACAAAATGCAATCAGATTGGTGGCAGATCTCTCCACAAAATGCAATCAGATTGGTGGCAGATTTCCCCACAAAATGCAATCAGATTGGCGGCAGATCTCTCCACAAAATGCAATCAGATTGGTGGCAGATTTCCCCACAAAATGCATTTAGATTGGCGGCAGATATCCCCACAAAATGCAATCAGACTGGTGGCAGATTTCCCCACAAAATGCAATCAGATTGGCGGCAGATCTCCCCACAAAATGCAATCTGATTGGCGGCAGATCTCCCCACAAAATGCAATCTGATTGGCAGCAGATTTCTCCACAAAATGCAATCAGATTGGCAGCAGATTTCCCCACAAAATGCATTCAGATTTCCCCACAAAATGCAATCAGATTGGCGGCAGATTTCCCCACAAAATGCAATCAGATTGGCGGCAGATATCCCCACAAAATGCAATCAGATTGGCGGCAGCCAGCAGATTTGCCAGTTTATGTAGACAGGTATATAGGTGTCCCCAGCATAGATATACCCAGGTCTATAGGTGTCCCCAGTTTAGGTAGGCAGGTCCCCAGTTAGTGGAGGCCCCCATGCTGGAAGGGGGGCAGTGGGCACAGAGAGGCGGGGAGGGGGGAAGCCTCCTCCCCTCCCTCACCTAGGGCCCCCCCTTCCATGCTCCCCCCAGTTAGGTAGGCAGGTCTCAGTGCCCCCATGCTGGAAGGTGGGGCAGTGGGCACAGAGTGGCGGGGAGGGGGGAAGCCACTTTCCCCCCTTCCTGCACTGTGCCCTCCTCCTTTTTTAGCACTGGGGCTTCCAGGAGGCGGGGCGGCCGGGGCCCCCCCGACGGAAAAATCGGTGCTTCCGAGGCTCAGTCCGAGCCTGATTAGAAACGCTACTAGAGGGCATTATAGAGATGAGACTATGGACGGCAGAACTGGAGGAGGATAGGTGAGTGATCACATCTGCTCACTCGCTCCATTTCGGCTGGTTTTGTCGCTCGCCATCCAGCACAACTTTGGCATTCTTGTCAGCATGCGCGATCGTGATCTACCGAGCAATCGACGTATTGGGCACCCCTGCTCTAGCAAATCTCTGACTACTGCACCAAGTACCATTTAAAAATCATATGCATTTAAAAATGGAAGGTTGAACTAAGGCTTTAAAGGGGCTCTGTGGGGGTTTGCTAAGGATAAAAACCACCACTTACCTGGGGCTTCTATCAGCCCCCTGTAGCAGTAATGTCCCACGCCGTGCTCCTCCGATCCGCCGTTCTCCACCGCCGGTCCCGGTCTAGCGCGGCACGCCGTCCAACTGCGGCTCCGTGGCCATACTCGCTGCCACCCGCGTCATCAGAAGCTTACTGCGCAGGCGCAGTACAAGAAGACTTCGTACTGCGCCTGCGCAGTAAGCTTTTGATGACGCGAACGCCAGCGCGCATTATTCGGCTATGACACAGACGAATAATGCAGAACGGTAGATCGGAGGAGGACGGCATGGGATATTACTGCTAGAGGGGGCTGATTGAAGCCCCAGGTAAGTGGCGGTTTTTATCCTTAGAAAACCCCTACAGAACCCCTTTAAGTAAAAGTATTTAATATTTTTAAATCAAATTTATTAATAAATCAAACTAGGTAAAAAGCCTATGTGGCTCACTAGAAAAAGAAAGTAATCAAAGAAAACAAGATAAAAATATATGTAATTCTGAGAGAATTATATCAATTGTAACAAACATCTGGGATTTACGTTGGCAAAATGAAAGGATAATTATATTATACTAAAATAATCAAGTTGAGTTGGTCACTGAGAATAAGCAAATGTCAAATTAATTAAGTGCTCTAGTAGGTCCATTTTATTTGTTGAACTTAGAAGGGACTTTTACTTTCCCATGAATATCAGTGAACTTGGGCTTACATGGAGTATCATCAGTGGCGGACATACGGCCGTGCAGGCCGTGCCGCCGCACGAGGGCCCCTGAAATTCCGTTTTCTTCAGGGGCCCATTAAGTATTTTTTTTTTTTTTTTAATATATATATTTTTTATTTTTTTTTCCCCCGGGGGGCCCCGACTCCTATCCTCCCTCCCTCCCTCCCTCCCTCCCTCACCTCGGGGGCCCCCCTCCCGGTATGCGTGGCGGGAGAGCGGCAAATCCGGGTCTCCAGGCATGCGCTAGAGGGCTCCGCTGCTTGGTCTCCAATATGTCTCCAAGTTGGAGACATATTGGAGACCAAGCGGCGGAGCCCTCTAGCATCTGCCTGGAGAGCCGAAGACTTCCTGTATTTGCCGCTCGCTCTCCCGCCGCGCATATCGGGAGGGGAGCCCTCAGAGGTGAGGAAGGAAGGGAGGGAGGGAGGATAGGAGTCGGGGCCCCCACCCGGATAGCTACTACTAAAAGGGCTACCTGCCTACCCACCCGGCTACCTAACCACCTACCCACCCGGCTACCTACCCACCCACCAGGCTTCCTACCTACCTACCCACCCGACTACCTAACCACCCACCAGGCTTCCTACCTACCTACCCACCCGGCTACCTACCCACCCACCAGGCTTCCTACCTACCCACCCGGCTACCTACCCACCCACCAGGCTTCCTACCTAACCACCCGACTACCTAACCACCCACCCGGCTACCTACCCACCCACCAGGCTACCTACCCACCCGGCTACCTAACCACCTACCCACCCGGCTACCTACCCACCCACCAGGCTACCTACCCACCCGGCTACCTACCTACCTACTCACCCGGCTACCTAACCACCTACCCACCCGGCTACCTACCCACCCACTACCCACCCGGCTACCTACCTACCTACCCACCCGGCTACCTAACCACCTACCCACCCGGCTACCTACCCACCCACCAGGCTTCCTACCTACCTACCCACCCGACTACCTAACCACCCACCAGGCTTCCTACCTACCTACCCACCCGGCTACCTAACCACCTACCCACCCGGCTACCTACCCACCCACCAGGCTTCCTACCTACCTACCCACCCGACTACCTAACCACCCACCAGGCTTCCTACCTACCTACCCACCCGGCTACCTACCCACCCACCAGGCTTCCTACCTACCCACCTGGCTACCTACCCACCCACCAGGCTTCCTACCTAACCACCCACCCGACTACCTAACCACCCACCCGGCTACCTACCCACCCACCAGGCTACCTACCCACCCAGCTACCTAACCACCTACCCACCCGGCTACCTACCCACCCACCAGGCTACCTACCCACCCAGCTACCTACCTACCTACCCACCTGGCTACCTAACCACCTACCCACCCGGCTACCTACCCACCCACCAGGCTTCCTACCTACCTACCCACCCGACTACCTAACCAACCACCAGGCTTCCTACCTACCTACTCACCCGGCTACCTACCCACCCACCAGGCTTCCTACCTACCCACCCGGCTACCTACCCACCCACCAGGCTTCCTACCTACCTACCCACCCAGCTACCTATCTAACCACCCACCCGGCTACCTACCTACCCACCCGGCTACCTACCTAACCACCCACCCGGCTACCTACCGGGCTAGTTACCAACCCACCAGGCTACCTACCCACCCACCCGGCTACCCACCCACCCGGCTACCTACCTGCCCACCCACCCGCCAGGCTACCTACCTACCCACCCACCAGGCTACCTACCTAACCACCCACCCGGCTACCTACCGGGCTAGTTACCAACCCACCCACCAGGCTACCCACCCACCAGGCTACCTACCTACCCACCCACCCACCAGGCTACCTACCTACCCACCCACCAGGCTACCTACCTACCGGGCTAGTTACCAACCCACCCACCAGGCTACCTACCCACCAGGCTACCTACCCACCCACCCACCAGGCTACCAACCCACTCACCCACCCACCCACTCACCCACCCACCAGGCTACCTATCCACCCAACCACCCATGGGAGCTGCGCGCCGGATGGAGGCTGGGACAGGAGGTCTGCTGCTGCAGGTGAGTAAATGTTTTTGTTTTTTGATTTATATTAGCAGGTGTATGTTCTGGGCAGGTCTGCCACATGATTGCATGTATTTTCTGTGCAAATCTGCCGACATGATTGCATGTATTTTCTGGGCATATCTGCCGACATGATTGCACGTATTTTCTGGGCATATCTGCCGACTTGATTGCACGTATTTCCTGGGCATATCTGCCGACTTGATTGCACGTATTTTCTGGGCAAATCTGCCGACTTGATTGCACGTATTTTCTGGGCATATCTGCCGACTTGATTGCACGTATTTCCTGGGCATATCTGCCGACTTGATTGCACGTATTTTCTGGGCAAATCTGCCGACTTGATTGCACGTATTTTCTGGGCATATCTGCCGACTTGATTGCACGTATTTTCTGGGCATTTCTGCCGACTTGATTGCACGTATTTTCTGGGCATATCTGCCGACTTGATTGCACGTATTTTCTGGGCATATCTGCCGACTTGATTGCACGTATTTTCTGGGCATATCTGCCGACATGATGTGTATTTTCTTGAGAAAACCTGCACAATTATGTGAATTTTCTGGGGAAAGGGTCACCAAAACTTGGGCCCACTGTATTTGCGTTGCACTTTTCAAGGGAACCTGAGGTGAGAATAATCTTGAGGCTGCCATATTTCTCTCCTTTTAAGCAATACCAGTTGCCTGGCTGCCGTGCTGGTCCTCTGCCTCTTATTCTTTCAACCATAGACCCTGAACAAGCATGCAGCAGGTCAGGGGTTTCTGACAATATTGTCAGAACTGAGAAGATTAGCTGCATGCTTGTTGCTGGTGTAATTCAGTTTATTACTGCAGCCAAATAGATCAGCAGGGCCGCCAGGCAACTAGTATTGTTTAAAAGGAAATAAACCCTCACCCCGGGTTCGCTTTAAGTTACAGTCAGCTCCGCCCTCATCCGGTCATTGCCACGCCCATTTTTGCGTTCTATCCACACCCGCAGGTTGTGGCCACGCCCATATGTTGCCACGGCGCGCTGCGCGCGCCGCAGGTCATTGGGTGCCCACAATTACAATTTTGCACAGGGGCCCACTGCTGGCTGTGTCCGCCACTGAGTATCATTATATGTAGGTAGAAAAAAACAAATTCTTGTAAAAGTAATACAGAAACATTTTTACTACTATCATCATGGAGAATCATTGTAACTCCGAATATAGTAAGTTTGGCCTGTGACACACTGCAGAGCGCTTTTTGATCTGTCAGCACCACGTTTGCAATTTAAAAAAAAAAAGCTTCCATTGACTTAATATAATAATCGCTGCAAAATTGCATCAAAACCGCAGCAATTGCAATTATTTGAAAAAAATCATGATCACAGCAATTTTGCAACGATTTTTATGCAAGTCAATGGGAGCTTTTTTTAAAACTACAAACGCAGTGCTGACTGATCAAAAAGCACTCTGCAGTGTGTCTCAGGCCTTAAAGGACAACTGAAAAGAGAAATATATGGAGGCTGCCATATTTATTTCCTTTTATACAATACCAGTTGCCTTGCAGTCCTGCTGGTCTATTAGGATGCAATGGTGTCTGAATTATGCCACAAACAAGCATAAAGCTAATCTTTCAGATCTGACAATAATGTCAGAAACACCTAATCTGCTGCATGCTTGTTCAGGCCTTGTTCACATTGCTTTCGGCTCGCGTGTCCGTCCGCGGTGGGCTTTTTTTCTGCATTTTTTAAGCGTTTTACGGCAATTTTCTGCGTGTTCGCTCATTTTTGTGGACGTTTTTGTAACCGCTTTTGCAGAGCGCTTCCGTGTTTTGATCTGGAAAAAATAAATGTATTTTTATTTAAAAAACGCTCACGCAATTGCTTGCCAAAGCAATTTTGTGAGAGTTTTGCATTTTTCCTATACTTTCCACTGAGGCAAATCGCCTCAAAAATGGCCCAAGCACCGCTTTTTAAAGCGGATGGCACATGAACCGCTCTGATATGAACTCTCTCATAGAGAATCATTGCACAATCACTTTCAGGGTGATTTTGAAAATTGCCCGATCTTAAAATTTTACAAAACCGCCTATACAGTAATGTAAACAAGGCCTCAGGGTTTATGGCTAAAAGTATTAGAGGTAGAGGATTAGCAGGACTGCCAGGCAACTGGTATTGCTTAAAAGGAAATACATATGACAGCCTCCATTTAGCTCTTGCTTCAGTAGCCCTTTAAACTTGGTACACGCATCCAATCATGATTGGTCAATGACTGACCAATTTTACCTCCTCCATGTAGCAGGGCCGGGCCGAGGCATAGGCTGGAGAGGCTCTAGCCTCAGAGCGCAGTGTAGGAGGGGGCGCACAATTCATTCAGCTGTCATTCCTAATTGTGTATGAAGCAGAAAGAAATAAGAAAAGGGTATACATAGCAGTGACTGCTAAGGTGTTGGGGAGGTTGTGGGCCCTGTGGCGCCTATTAGTCTAATAGCAATCAGTGTGTGACAGCTGGGGTAGGAGGGATGGAGGGGCGCACTTTGGTGTCTCAGCCTTGGGTGCTGGAGGACCTTGCCCCTGCTCTGCCATGTAGTATGAGAGACTACACTATTTGAATACTATGAGCAGATTGTATAGGTAAGATCCCATACTAAATGGAAGAGGTAAAATTGGCCAATCAAAATGTGATATGTGTATAACAGGCTTTAGGATGAGGGACAGAAACAAACTAGTATAAGTTTGCAAACCTCACAGATACTGTAGTTAAAGAGAACCCGAGGTGGGATTTAACAATGTTTACCTAAGCGCTGTCTGTCAGTGCCACTCCCCCGCCTCCTCCGCATCGGCGATACCCGCCCGTGTCCCTTCCCTCCCGCTGATAGGAGGGAAGTGACCCGGGCAGGTAGCGCCGATGCGGAGGAGGCGAGGGAGCGGCGCTGACTGACAGCGCATAGGTAAACATTGTGCTGGCGATGCGCTGCGTGTCGCCAGCACTGCGGGTGGTATAGCGGCGCGCAGGGGGGACATGGAGGCACACCATGGGGCAACGGAGGCTGGTCTTAGTGTGCACAACCAGCCTCTGTGCCCCAGTAACATAATTAAATCCCACCTCGGGTTCTCTTTAAAGCGGTTTAAAACTCTGACAAAATTTTAACCAAAAATGTGTTTTCCTACTTTTTATACCCATACAATTATCATATTTGCTTTTATGCACAAGTATTAATATTCATTTAGATATTATAACTTCCCAAAGTTCCGTTAATTTACTTTGAAAGCTGCTGGTGCATTTTATTTATAACTGTTGTCATTCTGTTGTAAATGCTGCCAGCAGTTATTTCTGATCTGTTTTTCACTTCAGCACTCATCAGCTAAAGAATGTGTACACAAGATAAGATTATAAGCAGTTTGGATGCGGGTTCTCCCTGCAGAAGAAAGAGTCAGCCCTGTGATGTAACCCTTTAAATGCTGTTTTACTAAAAAAACAACATTTGTTAGTATTGTGTTAGTATTGTGTTAGTATATTATATGCTGTAAATAATCTTTAAGAGCAAAGAAGAAATTCTGGGTTATATTCCACTTTAACCATAAAAAAGAGAAGATGCTTTTAGAAGATTTATATATTTATCATTATTTTGCTTTGAAATGTTATGGATAATAAGTAGGAATTATGTTTTCTTTTCCTGCAGATATGATAAAAGGTAACTAAGAAACCCAGTTTAACCTGGATAAAGAATGTCTTTGAGAGTCATTGCAGAATCTCTTGCATAGGACAGAGACAAAGCAACAGAACATGCTGCCAATGAAATTATTTAGCCCACAAGATAGATTGTTATATCAGTGCTCGGTAACATTGTTTTTGTTTCAAAACAACAAACAAAAGAAGAATTTATTCTGCCTGCTGCGATAATTATGTATCTCTCTACTCAGTTTTGTCCATTTCATTACACTATGCTGATTATTTGAAGAGATTGCTGTCTTTTTTTTCTTCCTTTTTTCCTAATTGTCCTGAAGTAACCTATATGGAATTCACATGAACAATGCGTTTGTTTCCATTAGATAAAATGGCTTGGTTTTAATTAATTAGCTATTTCAAATGAACCTGATGCACGTATATTGGAGATAAGTGGTTTAGTAATTCGGAATTGGTATTTGACATCTATCTGTTCTTTGTATTAGTTCTTAGGGATTGGGACAAAGGTCTATTGGCTGAGCTGATATTTCTTTGACAATACCGTGCTCTCCTCTAGGCTTAGGTAATATGAGGTAAATGGTAGAGTTCACATCTGCTAACACCACTGCCAAATATTGATATTGATGCCGGTGTCACGGTGAAGAAAGATCAATCCAGCTTTCGTTTAATGTGAATAGACAGCTTAATTAGTGAGGAGGACAATATGCTGCAAGTGGGAAAATCCAAAATGGCCAATGGTCTTCTTTCCTGACAGAGGTGTACCAAGGATGTCAGCTGAAAGTCTGTAGGATAGGTGCACTGTAACACAGCATTCAGGCTTGGTTCCCACTACAATGGACCCAGCCGGACCAGTACCAAATCCTTATGGTATGAATGCACTGTACTGCTCCAGGGATGTGCTGTGATCCATTGCCCAGTCCACTGCCACTTAGGTGCAGAAGCATGAAATTCATTGGATGAATGGCAACACGGTCCTCTGTCCAAAAAAGCATACCTGTCAGAAAAAATAGAAAAATCAATTGATGTGAAAAAAGAAAATCACTTCAGGATTTGTCCCTTCCATTTTTTGTATTCTGTCTATTCCATTTAAAGTGAACTTGAACTGTGGTATTTATGGTGATGTTCAGTAGGTTGTTATGGAGGTCCTGTTCTCAGTTTGCTTTTTACTCTAGAACCATATTCTTTTTCTTGCTCTATAAGAAAATGACACCAGGTATTTTACTAGATCTTTATGACAACACAGGAACTTTTCTTTCAGTTTATACAAGAGGTGGCATATTCCAGTGTGTGACTGTTAACCATAATAGAAATAATCTGGCATGAAATCCATACTTGATTTGTATGTTTACGTTATTTGTACTATATTTGTTTGACATGAAAAGAGAACTTGCCATTTATTTTTAGTGAAATCAGCTTCAAATCAAGTTGGAAAATTATTTTTTTAAAATGATGAGCATTTTCAAAACTGTTGCCAAAGGATTAATCATTGCAAATAGCTAAAAAAAAATTATACATGTTAAAAATGAACATACTGTAACTTTATTTCTACAAATTATATGCACTGTATTACTCTTTATAAGTATTTACTGATATTTCAATTGTCAGGGTTTATTTTATTTGTTCCTTATCATAATAACATTTTAATAATTATACTTAACATCTATTTTTGAATGTTTATGTGCCTGTTTATTATGTAAATCTGTTAAAATGGACTGTATAAAAAAACTTTCCATACAGCGCTCCATAAAAATAGTTATTTTTAACTTTTACAAGACTTCTGTTTACAATACTGCTCACACTATTATAATGTTTTTATTTTTTATTTATTACAGAAAAGTTTATTGCTAAAAAGTTGGGATATTGTTTAAAATGTAAATAAAAAGAAATTGCAATAACTTTCAAAACATACGAACCATATATTTAATTGAAATTAGTGTGCTATTGAAACAAAAAAAAAAATAGTATTAATAAAAAAATATGTTTAGACATTATATGCTTTTGAATTCGATGGCAACAAATGTTTCAGAAAAGTTTGCACATGGGCAGGTTTATCAAAGTGTTCCATAATCTCTTTTTTTAGCAACACTTTTGTAAACATTTGTGACCTAAGGAGATCATTTGCTATGGTTTTGATATTAAATGTTGTCCCATTCTTGCCTGAGGATTTCAGTTGATGGGGCCCCCTTCGTCATACTTTATAGTTTATAATGCACCAAATATTTTCTAGTGGTGACAAATGTTTACTGCAGTAAGGCCAATTTAGCCTCCAGACTCTTACTACGGAACTATCTAAATGCAGAATATGGATAAAATATTGCCTTACTGAAATAATCATGACTTTCCACAAAAAAAGATGCTGTCTTGATGGCTGCATGTTACTCCAGCACCTATATGTATCATTTATCATTAAATACTGCCTTCCAGATGTCCTGGCTACCCATTCCATGTGCTCACCCATACCATCATGGATACTCACATTTGGATGTGTACTTGTAAAAAGCTAGATCATCCTTTTGTTTATCCCAGAGGAAACCTTATCCATGATTTCCACAATTTGAACTTTTAATTCATCAGACCTCAGGGCAATTTGCCTCAGGCCATTATAAATAAGCTTGGGCCCAGAGAAGGTAGTGGTGTTTCTGGGTCAAACCAAGGGAAGAGTTTGCAGCCACTCCAAGTAAGCAAAATCTGATTTTACTGTGGCAGGCTGAAAATGTTTGCACAGTATGGTTGATCCTATTGGTGTGCTATTGGCTAACACAGTATGTTTAATATACAAGTGCCGGCACTACCACAAATCATGAATTTGTTTATCCAAGCAAGAATTACAACAATAATTACAACATTTGTGATGCTCATTATGATGGTGCTATGGGTGTGGGGTGAAGATTGCCTCATGGCCTTTTCACATGGAAATACTTCTTATGAAGCTCATGTGTCCTCGCTCGGTATCTGGTTTTGGATCATGAATATGTTTCTTTTTTTTTTTTAGAATTATCCATCTTGTCCACTTAATGTTTCATAAAATAACAGGATTTCATTTTCAGTAGGGATTAGATTGTGAGCCCCTCTCAGGGACAGTTAAGTGACAAGACAATATATACTCTGTACAGCACTGCAAAAGATGTTGGCGCTATATAAATTCTAAAAATAATACTGGTAATTCTAGTTTCAGTAGTTTATATGTGTTCTCTGCTCTAGTTGCAATTAAACATAGAGTTTAATTGATTTCTCAATCACTCCACATGGTTTGGGAAATGGGTATTACATTACATATAGTACAAATAGCATAGATTAATATGAAGTATTACATATAGTTATTTTGTATTTGCCTATTGTAGCTAACAGGTGCTGATGAGTTTAAAGAAGGCTGTAGCTTAGTGAAAGCTTTGTTCAAGTTGCCTCCAGTGAATTCTCTTCCTTGTGCTATATGACTTTCCCCCACTTCAACATGTTTAAATGGTCTTTCTAAACAGTCCTCTTTAAAATTACTTACCCATTGTCCTCTGTACCCTAAGGGCCCTTTTACACTTAATCAGTTGCTCTCAGTTAAAACGGAAAGAAAACTGATTTTCAAAGTAATGCCCATGTTTTCCTATGGCACCTTTCACACTTAACGCGTTTTAACTGAAATTATTTTCACAATGCACCGATATGGAAAAAACGGGTACTAACGCATACCAATGCATACTAACGCGTACTAACGCACACCAACTGATTAAGTGTAAAAGGACCCTAACTGTTTGATAGCATCTAACACCCAACTCCTCAGATGCTGATACCTCTCTTCCTTACTGTAACCTATGTTGGGATGTAAGCCTAATGTAGCACAGTCTTCTTCCACTCCTGTGCCATAATAAATGATAATAGTGATGATCGTAAAATGCAAATTACGATTACTGTAATTGCGAGTACATTTTTGCAATTTCGGCCACACATAATTACGAATTAGAAATTCAGTTGATTTTGCGTAATCCATATAGCAAAGTTCTCATCCATGCTACAGTCACCAGAATTGCTACGTATATTAAGGGGAATAGTGTGCACAACTCAAAAAAAATTTCAAAAAGACCTTGTAGTTTTTTTTAGAAAATCTGCTTTAAAAAACTTCAAAGGAAAACAAGTTTTTTAAACTCAGTAAAATTGTACTTGTACATAATCTAAATCTAGGGACTGTACTATGTCACACTTCCGTAAAATTCTCAAAAGTAGGCAAAAGCCACTGCCATTGGATGAAATCCTTGTTAAAGACACACACACACACACACACACACACACACAAAAGGTTGGGGTGAGCTAACAGTTAGTAATGGTTTCGTTTGTTATAGTGAAAGTCTTTTTTTATATTGTTACTCAATACAGTACAGTACTTTGTATTGAATATTTTTCTACATATGCTTCTTGGTTTCTATTAATCCTTATGGGTAATTTTGCTTTGATATAAGAATGTTTTGGATTACAAGCATGCTTCTGGAACATATTATGCTCGCAATCCAAGGTTCCACTGACTGTTATACCAGCCATACAAACAAAAACAATTCTACTACAATACTCAGGGCCGGATTTACCATAAGGCACTGTATGTGCCTACAGGCGTCTGATGATGGAAAGACGGCTCAATCCCCAACCCGAGCGCCTCCCATTCTTATTCCCTTTGTAGAGTCCTGATGAGAGTGTAAATGAGAGGTTACTCACCCAGCTCTTGGCATTCCACTGACGAGATCTCCCTTATGTCAGGGGCACCTCTTGCTACCTAATACTGAGGTTCTTCTACCTACCTACTTGGTGGCACCTCTAGCCACTTAATATTGAGGGTACCTAATACTAAGTGGCACCTGTAGCTACCTATGATGGCAAGATAATTAAGGGAGGACAGCCAGCACACTTGCGGTGCAGTTTGGTGGGGGGTTTGGAGGTTCATGGAGGGTGAAATCTAAGGTGCCAGGACATCTGTTCCAATAGGCTCCAGTGAGGTAAATCCGGGCCTGACAATACTAGCAATAATAATTTGTAAATAGTTTGTGGAGCAGATACTGCTCTGTAATAGATCACATCTCACTGCAGACTGGCACACACAACAATAAAAACAGCAAGTCCTAACCAAATAAATAATTAAAAAATATTTTTTTTATCATTAATCAATTTCTTACAGGGCAGTGCATGTGTGTGGATGGGGAACCCTCAAGCAGAAAATGAGATCCTTAAACATTACGGCTCTGCTTGCATGTAGTTCTCAAAGCAGAGGCACAGGTACAGTGCAGCTTCTTTCTCCCTGTCTGACTCTAGCAAGGAGAGGCACTGTATTGTCTCTGATGCTCTTCTGCTGTCACAGATTCACACTTTCCCTTCCCCCTCTTTTAGGTATCATAAGGTTTAGTTTCAGCTCAGATACATAAGGGTGTTTAATGAAATGTTATTGTTAGAGTATAAAGCATTATTGTATATTCCTATTAGCTAGCATAAAGTGTTAAGCCATGTACAAATGTTAGATAATCCTCATCCAAGATAATAATTTGGGACCATCTTGGCTGAGAGTCTAGAGCAGGGGTCTCAAACTCAATTTACCTGGGGGCCGCAGGAGGCAAAGTCAGGATGAGGCTGGGCCGCATAAGGAATTTCACAATCGCGGCGCATCGCCGCCTCTGCCCGCCCCTCTCACTCTTCCTTCACAGAGAGGGGCGGGCAGAGGCGGCGATGCACCGCGATTGACGTCAGGAGGGGCAGAGCTGAAGCTAAAAGCTCTGCCCCTTCCAGGAAATGCCTGCGGATTGCCCCCCGGGCGATTTGGATCATTTAGCGGCGGGCATGCGGCGGATTACTTGGAAGCACTGAAGCAAACTATAAGGAAGCTTTTGCCGGCGAGGGCCACAAAATATTGTATCGAGGGCCGCAAATGGCCCGCGGGCCACGAGTTTGAGACCCCTGGTCTAGAGTGTGTCCAGCTGTCTCACAATGTTGTCTAGAAATCTCCTGTGTTAACCTATTAACGGCAATCTGACTTATTAAAACGTCCTGTTTTACCCTGTTAACGGCAACAGGACGTTTTAATAAGTCACTCGCTCCCGCCGCCAATCCGCACGTGTGCGCGCCGCTCCCGCCTCAGTTTACCTTCGGATCACCGTGTTCCACTATTTAGGAAGAGGACCGAGCGAGCAATGACTGGAATGAATGGACGTGACCGCGAACATCGGCCGCGTCCATTCATAAAACAGGAAGCCGTCACAGTGTAACCAAATGTAAAAAAAAAAAAAGTGAACCCTTCCTATTAAATGGGAATGTGTTCCCTAGCGCCATCTTGTGGCCAAAAAATAAAATTACACATACAGGCACATACATACTGTAACGGTGGGGTGCCGCAACTCAGACGTCTGATTATATGGTGATCTGCAGAATCACCAATAATGCAGACGCTATACTTGATTATGTGGTGATCTGCAGAATCACCAATAATACTAGTATAGTCACAAGGATGCTATGAGTGTAATGCTTGGTGTGACTGTAATTTAATAGTTCTGCGAGACCTCACCTGAGAGGCTGGTGAGGCACAACCAGTACACTGACAGTATAATAGTTTACAAGCCCCCAGCAAGCTGGAGATACAGATACTGAGGAGATAGAATCTCCCGAGGAGCGGGTGATTCAGACGGTACTGCAGCCTAGTGATCACCTGAGGAGCAGCTGATTTAAGACAGTACTGCAGCCAAGAGAGCACCTGCGGAGCAGGTGATACAAACAATACTGCAAATAGCGATCACCTAAGGAGCAGGTGATTCAGACTGTACTGCAGCCTAGTGATCGCCTGAGAAGCAGGTGATTTAAGACAGTACTGCAGCCAAGAGGGCACCGGAGTAGTATGTGATTCAGACTGTACTGCAGCCTAGTGATCACCTGAGGAGCAGGTGATTTAAGACAGTACTGCAGCCAAGAGGGAACCTGAGGAGTATGTGATTCAGACTGTACTGCAGCCTAGTGATACCCTGAGGAGCAGGTGATTTAAGACAGTACTGCAGCCAAGAGGGCACCAGCGGAGCAGGTGATACAAACAATACTGCAAATAGCGATCACCTAAGGAGCAGGTGATTCAGACAGTACTGCAGGCTAGTGAACTCCTCACCAGTGGAGCTGGTGTGAATAAAGAGTAATTAACGAGTGCTCATCAGAGGAGCTGATGAGCCTCAGAAACCAATAAAGCTAGGCCCCTTCAGAGGTGCTGGCTGGCACTAGCTGAAAGGCACTGCTAAATACGGCCAGACCTACGGGGGTTCTGGGAACGTACTAAAAGTCACAGCAACTGCATAGTTTGGCAAAACCTTACCAGAGGAGCTGGCAAGGTCCTATCAGTTTAAGTGACAATCCAATTAACAGAGCTCGTGACCAAATAGTTTAGCTAGACCTTTCCAGTGGAGCTGGCAAGGTACTATTGGTCACTTTAAGGAAAAGTAGCGATACCGCACCAGAGGTGCTGGTGGGTAAATAGCACACCTCACCAGTGGGGAGCACCACTGGTGAGTAGAATGGTCAGATAGGCAAGGTTCAGCAAGAGAGAGGTTAGTTTCAGAACAGAATCGTGAGGCAGAAGAGTAATCGGTAATCAGGCAGAGGTTCAGCAACTTTAAGGCAGATAGGCAGAAGTACAGAATCAGAAAACGAGATCAGAGTCAGAGTTTAGCCAGAGTCATACACAGGAAATCAGTAATAATCAATACAATCAAATGAGCTAACTATAGATAAATGTATATCGCAATTATTGCATATACATCTATCATCAACAGGAACCTCACTAAAATATACAAAATAACAAAAGTCCTAGTCTTGTGTGAAATCCCTGGTTTCCTCCCAGATCAAAACACACCGGAACTAATCTAAGGTCTGAGCGCTAACACACTAGTATTCACGACAGCAGACAAGGACAGAGTAACAACTCCAGGTTTAAATACTGAAGGCAGATTCAAGCAGCCCCGCCCAAGGGGCTGAACCAACCTGCAAGGTAGATTGACAGGTAGAAGTCAGCTGACCACAATGTCAGCTGATCTGTCTCCTACGCCCATAAAGGTCCTTTTGCTCCATGCGCAGGCGTGTGGACCTAAGCTGCTGTGCAACAGAGACCCCTGTCCCACCTGAGTCGGGAAGCTATGCCCGGGATGGCGTGGCCACAGAGGTAACTGCTTTCCACCACAGAGGTAACATCTTCGATCGTTACACATACACATACACTTATACACAATATTAATAAAATAAATAACTTATACTTCCAAAGCCCCCCACCAAAAAAAAAAAACACTTGTAAAAAAAAAAATAAGTTAAATAAAATACATAAATAGTAATTTAGGGACTCCTCTTTTATATTTTATTAGGGAATATTACTATAACTTTACTACATAGGGGTTTGTATTTGTGGACCGGACAAAACAGAAAAATAGCACCTATATTTCCACATAATATATTGTCGCCATACATTGTGATAGGGACATAATTTAAATGGTTTAATAATCGGGACAACTGGGCAAACAAAATGTGTCAGTTTTAAGCACAGGAGAACGTTTAATTTTAAAACTATAATGGCTGAAAACTGAGAAATAATGAATTTTTTCCAACATTTCCAACGCATTTAGAATAAAAAAATTCTTAGCAACATGTACTACCCAGAGAAAGCCTAATTGGTCGCGAAAAAAACAAGGTATAGATCATTTTGTTGTGATAAGTAGTAATAAAGTTATTAGGGAATAAATGGGAACAGCACTGACAGGTGAAATTTGCTCTGGTCCGTTAGAGTGAAAACCACTTGGGGGTGAACTGGTTAAATGAAAAGTTACAAACAAGAGGCATGATTCTCTTTTGTTCACTATGTTTCGAAATGCAGCTCACCCATTTGCTGCCCATCAAATTTGCTCCTCTATTTATGGAATTACACGCTGCTCTGCTATAGCTGAGTAGTGTCTGCATGCAGTGCCCATTCCAAGACCTGTCAAACTAGTGATATGACAGCTTTGGAAACACTAGGTAGACAGAGTGTGTTTGCAAAGCATATATTTAAAACTAGAGACATGAAATCAATCTCCTGCCATCTTGATAGTGCTGTTTATATCTGATTAGCTCATGGGAACAATTCTTGGGTAAACTTATTTGTATGCTCATGAATATGTAGCTGCTTATTCAGAGACCACGTACTGTGCACACAGGTTAGGCACCTAAAACTGACAACCATTTCAACATTTAAAATTGGTGGTATAACTTATACAATACGGGTCCAAAGAACCACAGCATTATACTCCAGATTAATCTGCCACAGTGCCATAACCATGCTAGCAATCAATAGCGGTCTTCTCCTTTTTTACTTCACCATCCTCTATGCACATGAAATAGACTTTAATTGTGTGCATAAGATCAGGCCCCTTAATTACCATTAGTTGCTAAAAATTTATAAATTATAAACTGTATGATATATATATATATATATACTGTATATATATATATATATATATATATATATATATATATATATATATATATATATATATATAGGTATATATATATATATATATATATATATGTAAGGAAACGCGGAAAGGCCGCCATCTCTCGAGGTGAGGCGGCTGTTTCAGCGTCCTGCATGGCGTCACAACGCGGAAAAGACGCCGCATGCCGCATAGGCAGTGCGGCGGAATCCGCATTGGTAACGGCGGAGTCCGCATTGGTAACGGCGGAATCCGCATCAGAGGCGGCCCCCGCTCTAGATACATTGCATGACAGTACTGGTGTGGCTGGGACTGATAGTCCACCAAGATTCAGACTTACACGCGCGCGAGCACAGAGGCAGAGTTTAAATAGCAGTTAGAAGGGAGTCGGCTGACCAGCTGGGTCAGCTGACAAATTCCACTGCTCTCATTGGACCAGCAATTAGGGAGGTCCTGGAAAGGTCCTAGAGTATATATACTGCTGGTTGTTCACTTGCTCTTTGTCTGGCGTGCGATCACATATGTGGGAGCACCCAGATCCGTGGTCAGATCCGCAGGTGTGCCGGGACCGGCTGGAGCTGTAGTCCTACACTTGGCTAGATTCTGTTGGTGGCTAGAGTACTGGTTTGATTGTGATTATCTGTTGTGACTTTTGCCTGCTTTGACTACTCTTCTGAACTCTGATCTTGTACCTCGATATTGCTGATACTCTGTTGCCGACCCCCGGCTCATTCCTAGACTTCGCCTTAGCCTCCTGATTCTGTACCTCTATATTTTTCTGATACCCTGTTGCCAAACCCTGCCTGTACTTAGACTCCGCCTTTGTCTCCTGATCTTGTACTTTATCTGTCCGTGTGTTTACGACCTGGCTTGTCCGACCTCGAGAACCGACCTTACCGTTAGAGGCGGTTCCTCGCTCTGTTAGCGACCCTTCCTCCTGAGGGTCACTTTCAGACATCCTTCCCACTGTCAGTCTGACTCCTCCCGCCTTGGAGAGCTCAGGTCTGCGGAAGGAATCTGTGCAGTACTCCTTGCTGCACTGAGGCCTAGTCCTCAAAGTGTTACTGTTACACCAAACACTACACTCTACTCAGGTGAACAGAGGTTAGTTAGTATATCGGATTATCGGTGAGACTGCAGATCACTTATAATCTGGTATATATCTGTATTTCCGGTGATACTGCAGATCACCGGTAATCAGACACTCTCTGTGCCCACCGATCGTTACAGAACGCCAGACCAAAAGACAGATGGAACGCGCTGATCCTCTGACTGCGCTTGCCACTTCGGTGGACAGTATCCATCAAGCACTGGGCCAGCACAAAGCCTTAATCGATGCTCTATCAGGCTCAGTGCGTACCCTCCAGACGTCAGTTGATTCAGTGCGATCCCCTCCTAGTGACGACATTCGCATGCCTGTACCTGATAAATTTTCCGGCCACAAGTCTGACTTCCGGAATTTTAGGAGTAGAGTGTTATCGTACTTCGAGTTGAGACCCCGATCCTCGGGGACTGAGACCCAACGGGTCACCTTTATCAAAACTTTGCTGACTGATGACTCCCAGTCATGGGCATATAACCTGCCTCCTACCGATACTGCTCTGACCTCGGTAGAGGAATTCTTTAGGGCCATGGCCGTAATTTATGACGACCCTGACCTTGCTGCGTCCTCGGAGCGGAAGCTCAAACTTTTGCGTCAGGGCAGAGGTTCGGTCGAGGATTATGCGGCAGAGTTCCGTAGGTGGTCAGTCACCGCTAGATTTGACAACTTTGCCCTGATGGATTACTTCTTGTCTGGGTTGTCGGAGGAGGTCTCCGATCTAATGTTAACCATACCCGAGCCCAAGACAGTTGATGAGGCCATATCATCGGCCATTCGAGTTGATCACAGGCTACGCCATCAGAGGCAGGCTAGGGGCAGTCACCGTGTCAGAGTGACTTCGTACGCAGCAACATCCGCTGCATCCTCAGTAACAGCATCTCCGCCTGTCTCGCCCTCTCCGGCCTTGCCTCCACCTGAGCCAATGCAAATTGGTCGATCAAGACTGACCCAGGTGGAGCGAAGGCGGAGGATGACGGAACGACTGTGCCTATACTGTGCAGAGGCAGGGCATAGGGTGTGTAATTGTCCTAACAAGTCGGGAAACGACTTTGCCTAGGAGTAGTGGGGGGTGACACCCTAGGCACACAATTTTCGCCCCTCAAAGAGAAGAAATTGCTTCTCCCCTGTACCATTACATGGGAGAATAAGTCAGTAGCCACTGAAGCATTTATTGATTCTGGCTCAACGGCTAACTTTATGAATCTTGAATTTGCTCAGGAGTTGGGTACTCCCCTCACTCCAGTAAGTCCCCCCATTCTGGTCACAGCGGTGGACGATTCTCCTTTGCAACGAGAGCGCCCACTGTCACAGACCCCGGAGGTGAAAGTCGCCATAGGGGTATTACATGGGGAACCGTTACGGTTTTTTGTGTTACAGATGTCCACCTCCACTATTATCCTAGGTATGCCATGGTTGCAAACTCATTCATCTCAAATAGACTGGGCCACGGGTCAGCTAACTTCCTGGTCACCTCATTGTTCTCGATGGTGTTTGGGAAAGGTAACATTGGGGCAAACTAGAATACAGGTGGGAGGTGTGCCAGACCAGTACTCAGAATTTTCTGATGTATTTTGTCCCAAGGCAGCTGACAAACTGCCCCCACATCGCCCTTTCGACTGTCCCATCGATCTCCGTTCAGGTTGTGTACCCCCTCGGGGCCATTTGTATAATTTGTCGGGACCCGAGAAATTGGCCATGCAGGATTATATCCGTGAGAATTTGGCCAAAGGTTTCATTCGCCCGTCCCGGTCTCCTGCTGGAGCCGGGTTCTTTTTTGTTAAAAAGAAAGATGGAGGCCTGCGACCCTGCATTGATTATCGCGGCCTTAACAAAATTACAGTGAAAAATCGCTATCCGCTGCCTCTGATAGACGATTGGTGCCAAATCACTGGTGCCAAGATCTTTTCCAAACTGGATTTGCGGGGCGCGTACAAGCTCATACGCATAAGAAAGGGCGATGAGTGGAAAACGGCCTTTAATACTCCAGATGGGCATTATGAGTACCTGGTAATGCCCTTCGGGCTTTGTAATGCCCCGGCCGTTTTCCAGGAACTCATCAATGAGGTCTTCAGAGAGGTGTTGGGGAGATTCGTTCTAGTCTACCTTGACGACATCCTTATCTTCTCCAACAACCTCTCCGAACATAGAACCCATGTGAGGTTTGTGTTAAATCAGCTTAGGCAGAACTCTTTGTATGCCAAACTTGAAAAATGTATTTTTGAGGTAACTTCTGTCTCCTTCCTGGGGTACATAATTTCCACCACGGGCCTGGCTATATATCCCGCCAAGGTCTCCGCAGTTCTAGAGTGGCCTCAGCCGGTTACGTTAAAGTCCCTCCAACGTTTCCTCGGTTTTGCCAATTATTATAGGAGATTTATTAAGGGGTACTCCACGGTCATCTCTCCCCTTACCAGTCTTACTAAAAAAGGAGCAGATACCACTCACTGGTCTCCTGAGGCTGTACAGGCGTTTGCCACCCTGAAGAGCCTATTCTGTTCAGCACCCATCCTCAGACATGTGGATACGTCCTTTCCGTTTATTGTTGAGGTGGATGCTTCGGAGGTTGGGGTGGGGGCTGTGCTGTCTCAGCGGTCAGGTTTGCAGGGTAGAATGCATCCGTGTGCTTACTTTTCTCTGAGGTTCTCCCCTGCAGAAAGGAACTATGATATTGGCAACAGGGAGCTTTTGGCTATTAAATTGGCTTTCGAGGAATGGCGACATTGGTTAGAGGGAGCTGAGCATACCATCACGGTTTACACCGATCACAAAAACTTAGAGTACATCGAGGGGGCTAAGAGGTTGAGCCCTCATCAGGCTCGATGGTCGCTATTTTTCTCTAGGTTTAGTTTCATTATTACGTACACTCCAGGTAGCAAGAACGTTAAGGCGGATGCGTTATCCAGGTGTTTTGAGGCAGAGACAGCACAGCCCTCCGTTCCCGAGACCATTGTTCCCCAGAGGTTCATATTGGCAGCAACTGGAACTTGGGAGGATTGGAAGGAGACTTTGATCCCCTTTCAGCAGGACATCCCGGAAGGGAAGCCCGCAGGGGTTCTATTTATCCCTCTGCCTTTTCGTCTCCAGGTACTGGAGATGTTTCATATGCATAAGAACGCTGGGCATCCAGGGGCATCCAGAACACAGGATCTGGTGGCCAGATGTGCCTGGTGGCCCTCTCTGGCAGCAGATTGTAAGGAGTATGTGAGGGAGTGTGCGATATGTGCCAGGAGCAAACCCTCCCGGCTGGCACCTGTCGGCACTCTGCAGCCTTTGCCCACCCCGAGTGAGCCATGGACCCACCTGTCTATGGATTTTGTGGGTGAACTTCCCAGATCCGAAGGCATGGCGGTCATTTGGGTCATAGTTGACCGCTTTAGCAAAATGGCCCACTTTGTGCCATTGAAAGGACTCCCGTCGGCTCAGGAATTGGCCGAGTTATTCATTACGCATGTCTTTCGGTTGCACGGCATTCCTGAAGACATAGTCTCTGATAGGGGAGTCCAATTTGTCTCCCGATTTTGGAAGGCTTTTTGTCAGCTTATGGGAATAAAGCTATCATTTTCATCAGGATATCATCCTCAGACTAATGGCCAGACCGAGAGGATAAACCAGTCCTTAGAGCAGTTCTTGAGGTGCTATGTTGCAGAGGCGCAAGACGATTGGGTCAGGTTCTTGCCCTTCGCAGAGTTTGCTCAGAACAATTTAAAAAACTCATCCTCTGGATTTTCTCCCTTCCAGGTAGTAACGGGGAGATCACCTAAGTTCTCCCCACTTCATGTGGCCTCCACTCCGTTCCCAGCCCTGGAGGTCTGGCAAAAGTCATTTAGGGACCTTTGGGGGACGGTAAAAAGTAACCTAGAAAAGGCATTTCTGAGTCAGAAGGGTCAAGCTGACAAAAAACGCTCAGTAGAGTGGAGGTTCCGACCAGGGGACTTGGTCTGGGTATCCACATGTCACTTGACCCTGAGACAACCTTCTGACAAACTTGGTCCCAGGTTCGTGGGTCCATTCCCGGTTGCTAGGAAGATAAACGAGGTCACATATACCGTTGATCTTCCCTCCAGCATGCGGGATGTGAGGTCCTTCCACGTATCACTTCTTAAACCCGCAGTCCAGGTGGGTCCCACTCCTCCTCCTCCTGTGTTAGTAGATGCCCAACCGGAATATGAAGTGGAAAAGATTTTAGATTCCCGCACGGTACAAAACTCGGTTCAGTACCTCGTACATTGGAAAGGGTACGGCATTGAGGAGAGACAATGGGTACCGGGTTCACGCATGCATGCAGACGAGTTAAGGAGGGAGTTTCATACCTTACATCCCGAGAAACCTAGTAGGAGTTGTCCGGAGTCCACTCCTAGGGGGGGGTACTGTAAGGAAACACGGAAAGGCCGCCGTCCCTCGAGGTGAGGCGGCTGTTTCCGCGTCCTGCATGGCGTCACAACGCGGAAAAAACGCCGCATGCCGCATAGGCAGTGCGGCGGAATCCGCATTGGTAACGGCGGAGTCCGCATTGGTAACGGCGGAATCCGCATCAGAGGCGGCCCCCGCTCTAGATACATTACATGACAGTACTGGTGTGGCTGGGACTGATAGTCCACCAAAATTCAGACTTACACGCGCGCGAGCACAGAGGCAGAGTTTAAATAGCAGTTAGAAGGGAGTCGGCTGACCAGCTGGGTCAGCTGACAAATTCCACTGCTCTCATTGGACCAGCAATTAGGGAGGTCCTGGAAAGGTCCTAGAGTATATATACTGCTGGTTGTTCACTTGCTCTTTGTCTGGCGTGCGATCACATATGTGGGAGCACCCAGATCCGTGGTCAGATCCGCAGGTGTGCCGGGACCGGCTGGAGCTGTAGTCCTACACTTGGCTAGATTCTGTTGGTGGCTAGAGTACTGGTTTAATTGTGATTATCTGTTGTGACTTTTGCCTGCTTTGACTACTCTTCTGAACTCTGATCTTGTACCTCGATATTGCTGATACACTGTTGCCGACCCCCGGCTCGTTCCTAGACTCCGCCTTAGCCTCCTGATTCTGTACCTCGATATTTCTGATACCCTGTTGCCGAACCCTGCCTGTACTTAGACTCCGCCTTTGTCTCCTGATCTTGTACTTTATCTGTCCGTGTGTTTACGACCTGGCTTGTCTGACCTCGAGAACCGACCTTACCGTTAGAGGCGGTTCCTCGCTCTGTTAGCGACCCTTCCTCCTGAGGGTCACTTTCAGACATCCTTCCCACTGTCAGTCTGACTCCTCCCGCCTTGGAGAGCTCAGGTCTGCGGAAGGAATCTGTGCAGTACTCCTTGCTGCACTGAGGCCTAGTCCTCAAAGTGTTACTGTTACACCAAACACTACACTCTACTCAGGTGAACAGAGGTTAGTTAGTATATCGGATTATCGGTGAGACTGCAGATCACTTATAATCTGGTATATATCTGTATTTCCGGTGATACTGCAGATCACCGGTAATCAGACACTCTCTGTGCCCACCGATCGTTACAATATACTGTATATATAGCAATCATACTCCAAATGAGCGGATTGCACATGAGTATCAGTCATGTGCCTGCAGCCAGGAGCGCCCTGCGTGATGTCATGCGCAGATCGCTCTAAGCTGCGGGCGCGGAATCTAGGACGCGCAGCCCCGGGAAAGTGTCTGCGCTGTATTGAGGAAGCTTGCGAACACGGAAGTGACCCCGAGGTCATTCCCCGTGGAGTGTTCGCAAGCGAACAGCTCAGGCCTTCTCTAATAAACTACTCTACTAGCCCTGCATACAGCAATTAGCCTATGTTCCTCTACTTTTCACTATTTACCCCCTTCCTAATATTGGGCATATAGTATACTTTGGTAGGTCAAGTAAATTATTGATGTCTTGCACCATTAGATATTAGACACAAATTCAAAGGAAATCTTATCATGACTTTAATCTCAATAATCTATGATTAGAATCATGCCAAAATTGGCTTCAGAAGTCATCCAGCATGTACCAATATGCCTGCCATGCCAGATTGGATATCTTAAATATTTAATTGGTTTTATATTTTACTTTCTCCATTTTTACCTGTAAAATAATAAACTCTCAAGGCGACGACTGTGAAGAAACATTTCCAATATTTACAGTAAACATATTTATCCTGAAAAACTGAGATACAGTATGCATTTTTTTATGTTCAACGAGCCATTTGCTATACATCCCTCCATCCCTAGTTAAGTTATGCCAGCAGTTTTGTTCTTCATCATTTTAAAGTGACACTGAAATGTAAAAAAAACTTAAGATATAATGAATTGTATGTTTAATATGGATAATTAATAGAACCTTAGGAGCAAAGAAAAGAGTCTCATGTTTATTTTCAGTTGTATAGGTTTTTTATAGCATTGCATCATTCTCTAATATTTGCAGTTTACAAACTACACTCGGCATTTTAAACTATGAAACAGAGCAGAGTTAATGTCCCTTTGAACTTCCCTGCAGTAAAATCTTATCTGAAGTTGTCTTTCACTGTTTTTTTTATGTATAATTGATTCAGAAAACCGCAATGTAGCTGACCAAAGTTAGGTTGGAGAGCTCAGAGAAGCTCTTTTGAATACATAGCAAGTGAAGTTTCTTCCTGTACTGGAAACAAAATGAGACTCATATCTTTGCTACTAATGTTCTATCTCTTAGCTGTACTACACATATAATTCATTATATCATAAGTTTATTTTCACTTCAGATTCCCTTTAAGAAAAACTCATCTAGATAATACATATTGGTGGATTATTATACATATGTTTGTTTGCATTTTTAGAACTCTTGACATTTCGGTTTTGAGGCAGATTAAAAGCCTTCTTTTTTTTAAACGTCATTCTGTGTCTACGTCAATGGAGTCTCTCCCAGGGGTGCATTTGTGCAGAAACTGCTCTCTGGTTTAATCTTGTGTCTGGTCTCTTATTAGCTTTAGAGAGCTGCCTACCTGTCTGAAAACACACAGAAAAAAAAAATCAATGCAACTTCTTAAACTGTAAGTTTCATATCTACCATATTTTCTACTGTTTACCTCAGCCTACTTTCTTATAAGCATTTCAATCAAACGCATAATGCATTTACGTAGCTCTCAAAGATTGGAATTGTGACTCGTAAGATGACTTGTTTCCAGAGAATTGACATACTTCTCATACTGTGCCTGGCTTTTTTTCTAAATATGAAAAATGCATGCCAAATCTTAAAGGGACCTTGAAATGACTTAAAACTGTAACGATTGTGGAGCTTTCTCCGTGATCAGCGCACAACACGTGCGCTGACACGGCGGAAATCCTCCACAAGCGTATATTTGCAGGCACCCAGCAAAAGGTGCTACACACCTGTTGAGGGAAATTCCTGTTGGCAGATGGCGCTAGGGAGTGCAGAGGAACCAATCCTCTGTACCTCCACAAGTGCCAGACAGGAATTGTACGAAGCGCAGAACGCAATCGCAAAAGAGGCGATTGCGAATGAGATTGAGCAAAGGGACAGGTTGTATGTGTGTGCGCCAATCCAGTCGCCACCCCGCGACCGCGCACACACAACAGCAGATATGAAATAGGAATGCGATCGCGAGAGGTGCGATCGCCAGACGTGACACAAGGCCGATCAGAATAGAATACGAGGGTAGCAAAGGCACAGCAAATAATACAATAAGGAGATACGGAAAATAACAAATGCTAGCTAACCGCGAACACCGCACTCATTCGCAACAGTGCACGCGGTTATGCGCGATCTCCACGTGATAAGCACAATAGAGACAAGCACGCCTAACTAACCATTAACAGACAAACATGAAACAGAGGACGCGAGCGCTTGCTTAACGGTTACCTCACCGAGCCTCCAGCAAGCGTAGCGGACAAGACAGACACGCGAAAACAGGGACAAGCGAGAGATAGGATCCACAGCACTAGCGAAAAGTGGCTAGCGCGATCCAGGAACAGAGTAGCAGAACAGAAGGATCCCCAGCGCTAGCGAAAAGTGGCTAGCGCGATCCCAGAAGACAGAACAGAAGGATCCCCAGCGCTAGCGAAAAGTAGCTAGCGCGATCCCAGAAGACAGAACAGAAGGATCCCCAGCGCTAGCGAAAAGTAGCTAGCGCGATCCCAGGAGACAGAACAGAAGAGATAGCTGGTAGCAACCGCTGCACCAGCTATACTCCAAGAACAGAGATCAGAACCATTTAATGTCGACCACCGATGGGACAGGACAATGGCAACAGGCAAGACAAGACAGAACAGGCAATACAGATAATACAACCTGACTGGGCTAGAAGGGGAGCCTAAAGCAACCCCCAGGAATTAACTATACTAGGTAGCAATGGCTGACACTCCAGCAGTGTCCATCAGGAACAGACCATGGAAGGGAAATGACCAGCAAAGCCTTCTGGGAAACATAAAGCTCTTATAGTGCCAGTCATCAAAGAAGGCAGGTAGGGGATTTGCATAACGAATGTATGCAAATTCCCCAGCAAGAGAACAGACCAGAAACTTGCAATGGAAAGACAGGTCTCTGTTCCAGAGTCCTGCAGCATGCAAACCTAAACAATGGTCAAAAGGCTGCCTGCCTGCGCAGGCAGCTGAGCGGATTCTCACAAAAACATGATGAGGTAAACATGTGTAAGTGCAAGCCTAATCCTACTTACAGCAAAACTGTGCTCATCTTTTCCTTTTTCACACTGTAAGGGATAAGTATCCAGGGGCCATATGCAATTCACTTTTTTCCTACGTTTTCTCCTAAGTGAAAATGTAAGACCTTACTCATAAAATGACTTTAAAGCCACCCACCAGCAAGCAAGAAAACAGTCTGAATAATTTTGACAGTACTTTTTATACTGTATATTCTTTATTTATGGAAAAAGTGTGATCATGGTACAATAAAGAATTGCATATATAAGAGACAATATCCATCATCATACAGGAAGAACATTTGCTAAATAAATATACCAGATAACAATGGAATTGCTGGCATCATCTATTACAGCAAATAAGTGATGATGATGCACCAAGTAACCTGTTAGTTATCTAGTCTGTCCTCATTCAAGACAATTTTCACACTAAATTTTTGAACTTTAAACACCCCTACCCCCCACCCACCATTCCTCTGGGTGTGGTTTCAGGGGCAACGCAAGTCTAAATATAGCTGTACCTAAAAAGAACCCAGGCCATGTGTCCATTTTTGTCTCTGGGCCTATCTTCATTTATTTCACTGTAAAAACTTACAAGTCATTGAGGGTCTTACTGAAGTCATCTGAATGCCTAAAGTACATCCAGTATGTTCAAGTTTTTTTATACGTCTCATGTATATCAAAGGCTGTGTGGGAAAGCTCCTCCATATATTGAGTCTCGTCCAACTCTCTCACCAATTCCTCCACTCCTGGGATAGCAGGCTGCTTCCAATGTCTTACTATTAGGAGCTTTGCAGTATTTCAATTATGGCGCACAACCGATCTCTTATATTGCTTCATGGTCCCATTGTTGAGATGCAGGAGGTAAAATTCAGGGGAAAACGGGGTATTTCTATCCTTCACGGCTTTGATTAATCTTTCTATTCTTTTCCAAAATCCTAAAAGTATGGGACATGCCCACAAGATGTGTAGTAACGTGCCTGTGGCTTGACCACATCTCCAGCATGTGTCGTCTAATTCTGGATAAATGTTATGCAGCTTATATGGGGTAAGATACCATTGAGTGAGTATCTTATAGTTCACCTCCTGCATTCCAACTGTTCTTGAGGTCTTATGAGCAAGAATACATATTCTAGATTTTTGACTCAGAGAGAAGGGTGTCCCTATATCTGCTTACCAGGAACAAAGGAAAGGAAGTTCTGGTATATCTAACAACGTTATTATTTCATAAATTCTAGATAGTGTTTTATTGTTAGAGCCCTCGACCATACACAGGTCTTCAAAGTCAGTGTGTTGTCTCATTTGTCTAGGATTCACATTTTGCCCCATTTGATAGTGTCTATATTGTAAGTATTCCCACCACTTAATATTTGCACAGTTTGGTTTCTGTCTAATCTCCACTAATGTCGCCCACTGTCCAGAGGAGCACATATCAGAAAATTTTAACCTCTTCAAGCCCTCTCAACAGTACTTTTTAATTTACCTTTCCGTACTTTCTCAAAAGCAGGTAGATGAAAAATTAGTGCAAACAGAATATGGCAAATTTACTTCTAGGAGAAAACTTTGGAGATACATTGAATTGCATATGGCCCCAGGGCCCATATGCAATTCACTTTTCCTCCTAGGTTATATTTTCACACTTTAAAATTCTTTTTAAAGAGACACTGAAGTGAAAAAAAAATTATGATATAATGAATAGGTTGTGTAGTACCGATAATTACTAGAGCATTAGTAGCAAAGCAAATATTCTCATATTTTTATTTTCAGTTATATAGTGTTTTTTATAACATTGCATCATTCTCTAATATTTGCAGTTTACACACTACTCAGTATTCTAAATCATTTTACAGAGCAGGCTAGTGAACTTTTGAACTGTCCTCTGCAGAGAAAAAGAAAATACAATGACTGGCAGTTGAGATAACAAGCTTCAGAAGACAGAGCTCTCTGTGACTTTGAAAGTCGTGGAGCTCAGTGGCTATTTTGCATAATGTACTGGAAACAATATTAGACTCATGTCTCTGCTCCTAATGTTTTATTTCTTAGCTGTACTACACATACAAATCATTATATCATAAGTTTATTTTCACTTCAGATTCCCTTTAGACCCCCAGCAAACACAAAAATACTCTTATTTTGATAGTACCTTTTTACCAACTTTTGGGTACTTTTTCAATTGTAAAATGCTGAAAAGTTATTTTAACCACTTGAGGACCGCAGTGTTAAACCCCCCTAAAGACCAGGCCATTTTTCAGTAAATTAGCCACTGCATCTTTAATGTCAAGCTGCAGGGCCACACGACACACACAGCACACAAGTGACCTCCCCCTTTTTCTCCCCACCAACAGAGCTCTCTGTTGTTGGGGTCTGATCACCCCCCAGATGTTTATGTTTATTTGTCTGTTTTTTAATAAAAAATGTGTTGTTTTTTTACTATTGTACGCCCCCCTCCCTCCCCACGCCAGCCAATCCTCTGTGCCTCTGGAGCGCTGCTGTTGATCGCAGCGCTGTTCACACTAATTAGACGGTGATTTCGCTATCTAACACTCTCCGAGTGGCGATCGCCACTGGGAGACTGAAGGCAGAGCTCCACTCCGCCTACCAAACAGGAGATGCGCCCTCAGCCTGCACACAATCTCCTGCAAACTGAAGCCCCAGGACTTTACGCTGATCAACGTTAGGCGGTTCTGGGGCTGCCACCACGGCCACGCCCATCGGCGTGACGCGGTCGGGAAGTAGTTAAAGAGAAGATGAAAATTATCTTCTAGGAGTTAACTCAAGAGAAAAAGTTAATTGCATATTGGCCCAAGGTTCTGAGTGCTATTTTTTCTTAAATTGTAGTCTGACTGTTGAGCAATTCTCGCCAATAAATAATTACAACTGATAAAACTCTTTTGTGGTGCTAAGAGATACTTCTGAGATCAGAAAACAGATAAAAGGGTTAAGTAGTGCAACAGTCATCTGTGTGAGAGCTGAAAAATATGAAAAAACCTGAGATTGTAAAAACATTAAACCTATGGTTTTTTTTGTTGGTTTTTAAAGGGGCACTATGGCGGAAAACTGTAAAATGTTAAATATGTGCAAACATAAACAAATAAGAAGTACGTTTTTCCAGAGTAAAATGAGCCATAAATTACTGTTTTCCTATGTTGCTGTCACTTACAGTAGGTACTGGAAATCTGACAGAAGCGACAGGTTTTGGACTAGTCCATCTCTTCATAGGGGATTCTCAGGGATTTATTTATTTTCAAATGCACTTAGTGAATGGCAGTTGCTCTGTCCAACTGCCAAAAAAAACTGTGTAGCGAGCAGGGAAGCTGGTCAGCATCATTGTTTAAATCCTTTTCAGGGAATATCTTTATAAAGAATAAAAGCCTTGCTGAGAATCCCCTATGAAGAGATGGACTAGTCCAAAATCTGTTACATCTGTCAGATTTCTACTACCTACCGTAAGTGACAACAACATAGGAGAAAAGTAATTTATGGCTCATTTTAGTCTGGAAAAAAACGTACTTCTTATTTGTATATGTTTGCACATATTTAAAATTTTAAAATGTTTTGCCATAGTGCCCCTTTAACTTTAAGATACAAAATAAGACCACTGGATTCCAGGAAATTTCTGTTTAAGATTGGTACATTTATAGATACAATTGTTTATCCCAACAGTTAATTTTCGCTATAGGGTTTTATAAGTACCAGTATCTGGGTTTTCCTGTATTAACTAGTTTTACAATTCTATACAGATGGTGAAGTAAAGTCTATATAAGTACAGCCTGCATCAATATTTTTTTTTCCCAACAACCCCAGAACTGCCTGAGTTTGTAGAAAAAAAGTACTAATGGCACCTTCAATGTTCATCTCAATTGGATTCTTTAGTAGATGTTTCGCAAAAATAACAGCTTATAATGAGAGGGCTTCTAGTTATTAACAATAAGCTTCTCAAACAATAACAATACCCAAAATCACGGAAGGCTGAGTTTTTACATTTTGAATATATTGTCTACAGAGATTTGAACAATTACTTAATTTAAATTAGTGGTTGTGTGATTGGAGATGGATTCAGCATCCACAGCAAGAGTGGTTTTATTATTATTTATTTACAAATACAGGCTGGATTTATTAAAAAAAATAATAACAGTAGACTTGCGGATCAATGTTCAATCACTCAAATGCTAATTTACTAACTTTTCAGTTACTTTGATATGTTTGGTCCAGCAAGAGTAACAGTCTTAATAACAGCAGAACTTAAATAAATCCAGTTTGGGATTGGGTCCCTGGAGAAGCTTGGAGATGTCCAGAGATGCCTTAGTATATCAGGTCTAGTGGGTGGTGGAGCAATAATTAAATTGGCCTCAATTCACTAAGCAGTTTAGACTATTCTACTGATGGTTTTTAGTCTACTGATGGTTTGGTGTAAATTATTTGCATCAAAAGGGAATTCACTAATAATTACCAAATGTTTTAGACCAGTTTTTAGACCTGGTCTAAAACATTCGGTAATTAGTTTGGTAAAGGAGGGGAAATAATCAAATGCAATTCACCAATGGGTAGCTATGTGTAACGATTGTGGAATCGTCTCCGTGGTCAGCGCACCAGACGTGCGCTGACGCGGCTGATTTCCTCCACAAGCGTATTATTGAGGACACCCAGGCTAGGTGCTATGCACCTGCAGAGGGAAATTCCTGTCGGCAGGTGGAGCTGTGGAGTGCAGAGGAACAGCTCCTCTGCCCTACCACACACGCCAGACAGGAATTGTACGAAGGGAAGAAACGCAATCGCAAGAGAAGCGATTGAGAGTGAGCACAGAGACAGATTGTGTGTGTGTGCATAAAATTAGTCGCCAACCCGCGACTGTGCACACACCACAGCAGATAAGAAGCAGGAACGCGATCGCGAGAGGTGCGATCGCCAGACGTGACACAAGGCAGAACAGAACAGAATACGAGGTTGGCAAAGGCACAGCAAATAATACAATGATAATAACAAGGAAAATAACAAACGCTAGCTAACCGCGGACACCGCACTCATTCGTAACAGTGCACGCGGTTATGCGCGGTCTCCACGTGATAAGCACAATAGAGACAAGCACGCCTAACTAACCATTGACAGACAAACATGAAACAGAGGACGCGTACGCTTGCTTAACGGTCACCGAGCCTCCAGCAAGCGTAGCAGACAAGACAGACACACGAAAACAGGGACAAGCGAGAGATAGGATTCACAGCACTAGCGAAAAGTGGCTAGCGCGATCCAAGTACAGAGTAGCAGAACAGAAGGATCCCCAGCGCTAGCGAAAAGTGGCTAGCGCGATCCCAGAAGACAGAACAGAAGGATCCCCAGCGCTAGCGAAAAGTAGCTAGCGCGATCCCAGGAGACAGAATAGAAGGATCCCCAGCGCTAGCGAAAAGTGGCTAGCGCGATCCCAGGAGACAGAACAGAAGAGATAGCTGGTAGCAACCGCTGCACCAGCTATACTCCATGAACAGAGATCAGAACCATTTCCTGTCGACCACCTTTGGGGCAGGACAATGGCAACAGGCAAGACAAGACAGAACAGGCAATACAGATAATACAACCTGACTGGGCTAGAAGGGGAGCCTAAAGCAACCCCCAGGAATTAACTATACTAGATAGCAATGGCTGACACTCCAGCCGTGTCCATCAGGAACAGACCATGGAAAGGAAATGTCCAGCAAAGCATTCTGGGAGCAGAATGCTTTTATAGTGCCAGTCATCAAAAGTAGGCAGGTAACGGATTTGCATGACTAATGTATGCAAATCCCTCAGCAACACAAGCTGCACAACTGACAGAAGGTCTCCTTTCCAGAGTCCTGCAGCAAGCAAACCTAAACAATGGTCAAAAGGCTGCCTGCCTGTGCAGGCAGCTGAGCGGATTCTCACAGTACCCCCCCCTCCTAGGGTCGAATTCCAGACGACCCTCAAAACTGATATCTCCAAACCACTCTAACAGAAGACTCATGAAGGTCGGGGCAGCCCGACAAGGTCCAATTCCAGAGTCAGTCCACCCGAAACCGACCTCATCGGAAACAGAAGCCACCGAAACATGCCCGTCAGCACTACCAGTCTCAGCGTAACACCCATCAGGACTGTGGATACCAGAGAAGAAGCCATCGACACCCTCCAGACAATACCCACCACCTTCCAAGGAGCGTCCGAAAATACCAAACCTGCCACAATACCTGTTCGAAGTGTCCCTTACAACACAAAAGCCACCGTTGATCTTATCCAGGATACCAAGCAAAATCTCTCCCGGAAGCTCCCAGAACCTTTTGAAGCTCCACAGAGATCCCAAGAGGGTAGAACAATCACCAGGCTCACATAGAGAATTACCAAGAACCCCCATGGAACCAATGACAATTTCGGATTCAAAATTACGAGGACACCCATCAAGATCAAGACTTTCAGAGACCACTTCTGGGCATGCAAGCAGGCAGGCCATATCAGAGCATGTCTCCACCGAGGAAGCATCTGAGTACGCTGGTAACCGAGGCACACTTGGGCTTTCTGGATCACAGAGCACACTGGGGTGCACCAGCACAGGAGAAACCTCAGGACATGTCGGGGAACTGCCAACCTCAGAGTCCGGCACGTCAAGACCAAAACCAGTACCGGGCAAAGAATCATCATGAGTGGAGGTCACAGGCACTGGACTTTCAAAAGAAGACTCGGATACAAATTCAGAAATTTCTGTGACAATAATATCATCATTGACTACACAGGCGTGAAGCTCCATCAGAGCTGAAAAGGTAGCCAGCAAGGCAGCAATGCCTACTGAAGTGGGCAACATCTCAGAAGGACTTGGGGGGCAGGAGACGTCTCCTACAAGTTCTGCATCCTTTGGGAGGAACTCGGAGATCTCCAGGAGGTCAGACAGGACCTCAGGAACATCCTTTTTCAAGTTTCCTAAGAAGGATTCTGAACTATCCATGTTACAGGGCAAGGCTTGAACTTTATTTTGTGAACCGGGCAGATGTCCCAGGGAAGGTTCCACCATAAACTGAGACTGAATTTCATCATCAGGACAGGGATACACAGAAATATCTAGTGAAACTAACTCTGGCTTTCTGAGTTTCGTTTCACTGCAGGGAAATTCCTCCATAGCAGTCAAACCAGACTGCAATTCCAAAATAGCAGAGAAACAGGTAACAATGGTTGCAATACCTAGACGAGCCTCTAGGGACACTGCAGGAGATTTTAAACAAGGTAATATTGACTCATCCAGATTACTGGGTGGAGAGTCAGTACTTACTTCAGAATCAGACTCGCAAATGTCAATGCCGGTGGACATAATGTCTTTATTCATGATACAGGGCAGGCTCAGAGACATCTTCTCTGGACAGAGCAAAGGTGCTTCAGTATCAGGTTCACAAAACCAAAGTGCTGTCTCACTCTTAGACTCGGCCAACGATGTCGAATCCGAGGAGACAGAACGCAAAATTTGTGAATCCACAATCGCTTTAGGTTGCGAAACCGAACACTCCAAAGACAGGGATTCTGAGGTCTCCAAGCTGGATTGCTGGATCTCAGAAACGCCAGCTGACAATGTACCTTTACAAACGTCACCTGAATGACGTACACGTAGTTCATTCAGAATTATTTTCCACATACAAATCAGCGGACTCACAAAGTCAAATTCACACCCCTTTTTTTCTCTTAAGGCGGAAGCATAACTTATACATGCTCTCAAGACAGATTCACTTCTGGCAATGTAGTACTCACAAAACGACTCTGAATCATTCTCCAATTCATACGCCAACGCTTCGAGCTGTTTTTTCTGGAACGGGGGCTCCCATTCACACCTGACTAGGTCTGAGCATTCATACTGAACCATGTTAGGGGACGTTGTGACAACAACATGAGGAATCATATTAATTTTACTCTTGAAACTGCATAGTTTGGGAATTTTCCCCATAGCAAGATCATAGATGGAGGATCTTAAAGTAGTACTGAGAGAAGAAGATCTGTTTTTACATGACAAGGGATCACACAAATCATTGACAAAACTGAGACACTCACGCCGATCACAATCGACAGGAACATCTGAGAAACCGGCATCAGATCGCACAGATTTAACCTCTAAACAAATGGGAGAAACTCCATCAGAATTCACGCAGGTGTCCACAGTCGAGGCACACCCATTCATTTCAGGTCGCACAGTGTCCAAACTCACTTGCTTTACCCCAGAAAGACAGGAATAATCATGTGACAATGGTGTCTCTTTATTGGAAATAATTGGTTGGTGTGTGTGCAATTCGTCCAAAATAGTCTGCCACACATAAATCACCAGATCCACATCACACTCATCACATTCATCAGAATCGATCAAAAGGTACATAGAGTCGAGACAATCATTCAGGTCATCCGCGCTCTTTGCAATATAAAAATCGCAAAAGGCTTTCCAATCGAAATCAAACTCTTCCAACAAGGCCCCAATCTCCCATGAGGCAAATGGCGGTTCAAACAACCCAGTATCTAGGTAATCTCCATATGGGTTGGGGTCAGGAACGAGGACAGACTTTTTAACTGCTTTAATGTAGTGTGCGATCCTACCTATAATAGGATCCACATATGCCTTTGCCTCAGGCAATGACATCTGAACAAAATCGAAGGTTCCCTCTGCCCTGGGAATTTTGGTTTGGCTGGACATTCTGTAACAATTGTGGAATCGTCTCCGTGGTCAGCGCACCAGACGTGCGCTGACGCGGCGGATTTCCTCCACAAGCGTATTATTGAGGACACCCAGGCTAGGTGCTATGCACCTGCAGAGGGAAATTCCTGTCGGCAGGTGGAGCTGTGGAGTGCAGAGGAACAGCTCCTCTGCCCTACCACACACGCCAGACAGGAATTGTACGAAGGGAAGAAACGCAATCGCAAGAGAAGCGATTGAGAGTGAGCACAGAGACAGATTGTGTGTGTGCATAAAATTAGTCGCCAACCCGCGACTGTGCACACACCACAGCAGATAAGAAGCAGGAACGCGATCGCGAGAGGTGCGATCGCCAGACGTGACACAAGGCAGAACAGAACAGAATACGAGGTTGGCAAAGGCACAGCAAATAATACAATGAGAATAACAAGGAAAATAACAAACGCTAGCTAACCGCGGACACCGCACTCATTCGCAACAGTGCACGCGGTTATGCGCGGTCTCCACGTGATAAGCACAATAGAGACAAGCACGCCTAACTAACCATTGACAGACAAACATGAAACAGAGGACGCGTACGCTTGCTTAACGGTCACCGAGCCTCCAGCAAGCGTAGCAGACAAGACAGACACACGAAAACAGGGACAAGCGAGAGATAGGATTCACAGCACTAGCGAAAAGTGGGTAGCGCGATCCAAGTACAGAGTAGCAGAACAGAAGGATCCCCAGCGCTAGCGAAAAGTAGCTAGCGCGATCCCAGGAGACAGAACAGAAGAGATAGCTGGTAGCAACCGCTGCACCAGCTATACTCCAAGAACAGAGATCAGAACCATTTCCTGTCGACCACCTTTGGGGCAGGACAATGGCAACAGGCAAGACAAGACAGAACAGGCAATACAGATAATACAACCTGACTGGGCTAGAAGGGGAGCCTAAAGCAACCCCCAGGAATTAACTATACTAGATAGCAATGGCTGACACTCCAGCCGTGTCCATCAGGAACAGACCATGGAAAGGAAATGTCCAGCAAAGCATTCTGGGAGCAGAATGCTTTTATAGTGCCAGTCATCAAAAGAAGGCAGGTAACGGATTTGCATGACTAATGTATGCAAATCCCTCAGCAACACAAGCTGCACAACTGACAGAAGGTCTCCTTTCCAGAGTCCTGCAGCAAGCAAACCTAAACAATGGTCAAAAGGCTGCCTGCCTGTGCAGGCAGCTGAGCGGATTCTCACACTATGACTGACAGAAATCAGTTTGTCTGTCAGAAAAAGTGGGCATGGTTACTCCTTGTTTGCATTTGTGAATTGCATCTTTTGATCATTTGCCCTGCTTTACCTAATTACCGGATGTTTTAAAACAGGTCTAAAAACAGGTCTAAAACATTACACCAAACCATCAGTAGACTAAAAACCATCAGTAGACTAGTCTAAACTGCTTAGTGAATTGAGGCCATTATCTAAACATTGCTTGTAGATGCCCTTCACTACCTCTGCAATAGACATATTTTCAAACTAATTTATGGTCAATACCTACAAAAGCTAGCATTCTGAAATGTAAAAGTTTAAACTTTATTACTACTGTTTCTTTAGCTTATGGTGACTTCTTTGTTTGACTTTTTTCTGTTTCAGAACAACTGCAATACTTTAGCATCATCTTCACAAATATATATCTGCAAGGTGCATCTAAACCCTGAGAGGCCATTTACATGTGTCTCAGTGCCAATTCCGCATGCGATTTCCCACATATACAAATTTGCAGTCGAAATTTTGGGAAGGGGGTATTTCTTCAATTAACTTTTGGGTGCATTTGTGAAACTTTATTTGCCTTTGTATGCAAATTTTCCATTAGTGATTTTTCCGTGCATGCTAATGAAGTTAATGTATATGAAAATGTATCTCGTTAACTTCAAAATCAAGCTCTTTTTTGAAAAAAATGGAATTCCTGCATTGGCATTGATCTATACACAAAAAATTAGACTGATGCCTGAATGTAAAATGCAGAAAAATTTAAAAATGCACGAAAATACAGAAAAAAATGTGAAACCATTGAAATATGTTTGATCCGCAAACGCAATAACATTCACAAAATGTAAACAGCCCTTTAAAGAATCACAATGCTGTATCAGTAGTTAAACACTTCGGGACCGGCCGCCTAACCCCCCCTTAAGGACCAGGCATTTTGTGGTGGAGGGGGCTGCGCGCGATTGGGGGGGTCGGGCGGCCGGATCCCGTCTGTGGCTGGCTGGGCAGTGTCCCCCCCCATGGTGGTAAGTGTCCCCCCTTACGCCAGCAGCCATCACTCACCTTCCAGGCTCCAGCAATGAGCCGCAGTAGCCCCCTTCTTCTCCAGCTGGCATCTCCACTCCAAATGATGCTCAGGTCGGGTCGCGGCTTGATGACGTCATCAAGCCGGGACCCGGTGCTGACCTCAGACGGAGCAGAGATGCCGGCCAGAGCAGAGGGGGCGCCGATCGTCGCTGGAACAGCAGGGCGGTGAGTGGATCCTGTTCTTTTCCCCCATGCCGCCGCCGCTGTCAAAGTGATCACTACGATCCGACGGCGATGGTAGTGATCACGTGATCACCAGCCATACGCGATGGCTGCTGATCACTGAGGGGAGATGTCAGCTGTCATATGACAGCTTAATCTCCCCTCTCGGGTGCGCACGATCGCGTTGGGACGGTTCTTTAGCGCAGACGTTGAATCAACGTCCAGTTAGAACGGTAGCACCACCTGCTGGACGTTGATTCAACGTCCGTAGTCCCCAAAAGGTTAAGGACAAGCTCTAAATAAACTGCTGGTTGCAAAATACATACATAAAATATTACAAAACAGAACCAATACATGTGGAAGCTCCATGATAAAAAATCAATAAAACTTGACTTAGACACACTATCCATCTAAAACATCAAAATCCTATAAATACATTTATATATGACTTTCCAGAGCCCAGATTAGATCGATCAAAAAAGCCACAAACCTGGATAAACCTCCGGCAATATAAACAACTCTGTCTCCTTTCCAGCGTGTGAAGTATAGTATATCAGAAAAAGAAATCTGACCCTGTAAATGGAGTCATATATATTGCACAATACAAACCCCAAGTTAGAACATTTGAAAGAGTATCAATCATAACAATCTCAAAGTGGAATGTCACAGTAAAAAAAAAGTCATCAGTAAAGAAAAGACTTTATGCTTTGCTGAAAGGGGTAGTCAAAAGAAGCGCGGCAGTATTCCCACATCAGTTAATGGATAACAATAGAAACTCAAAAGATGTTGTGGCTCCTTTCTAATCTACAAGACTGAAATTAAGAAAAACCTGGAGCTGGGAGTCATTGAAAGCTATTTTAAAATAATAAAAATATGCTGTAACTGTAGCTAAAATATATAAACAACAATAGAGTAATAACCCTAAGTTCTGTGTTAACCACTTCATGCCATGGGCTGAAGGGTTGCTATACGTACATGTGCACAATTGTGTAGGCATGTGTGCTTGAGTGGAGTAGTTGTAGTTGGACTTTTAGAAACACTCTATTTGCACTAAAGGTGCACAAATAGGACGTTTATAAACATCCCTTTTGCAGGAGATTGTTTTTTAGTTTTAATTAGAGTTTAGGATGTATTTTTTTTCTCTCAGATTTTTATTGCCATCTGCATCCCTATTTCCCCTTACTTCTTTTAACATTAAAACAAACAGATTGTAAAATAAAATAACAGTGTAACCTTCCAAGTCATAGTAGCATCTTAGTCAATCATGTAGGTTTGGTGTTGGGAGGGTGGGACCAGAAAGCAACCCACATAGCTTTCAGCATTGCTCGGATACCTTGCAAGAGAGGAAGCAAAACGTCCCCTCTGCAAAGCAATTTTGTCCCAATTTTGATAGGGAATGGATGTTCCCCACCTCTGGTGCCCATAAGGAGGTGGGAAAAATATGATGAGATGCTTACGCTGTGACAACCCTACCCAATAAAAGGTCACCAGCAATGAGAGGTATATGCAGGGCCGGATTTGTACTTCTTACCGCCCAAGGCCGACTATTACCAGCCGCCCCAACCGAAACCGTATACTACCACCTCTCTCCACACACACACCCACCCAAACATTTTTGGGCCGCTGGTGTCCTCTATTGCGGCTAGTGCAGAGGTCTCCATGGCAATATGAAGTGAATCAATCACGTCACACGGGGAACTGGTCAATCAAGCGATCTACAGGTGATGGGTGTGGTGGGAGCCATCCACCACACACACATTGTCAAAAGTGGCTCACAATTGGACATTGGGTGTGGTCAGCAACACGTAAAAGTGAGTCCTGTACCTACTGCTTTCTCCAGGGTAACAGCGCTGGCCAATCAATAATTAAGAAATGGGTACTGTGAGAGGCTGCCTTCTGTATTCTGTACTATTTGCTGATGCTGTCCCTTCTGTAACTGCCTGCAGCTGCTGCTATGTCATTGGACAAGGCCTGGCTTTTTGCTAGTCACACACTGTTCACAAACGTTTGGTTAACGGACTGCAGCTGCCTGTAGCACAGCACAGGCAGATGCCAGCTGGTACTAATAGTGCAGTTATCCTGACCCCTTTCATTTGTTTGGACACTTGCAAATAATGCCCTGCAAATAATGCCCACTGTCTGCAGGCCGCCCCTTGTTTATCTGGTGCCCTAGGCCATGGCCTATGTGGCCTTGCCAGAAATCCGGCCATGGGTATATGGAGGCTGCCATATTTATTTTCTTTTAAACAATACAAATTTACTGTCTGTCCTGACAATCCTCTGCCTCTAATAGTTTTAGCCAAAGTTCCTGAGCAAGCGTGCAGATCAGATGTTTTAAGAAAAAAACATATATCCAGGCACATCGCCTCTAGTTAGGACATTAAATAAGTTATTAAGGAAAGGGAGGTGCTGAAGGGGGTGTGGCCAGAAAATTAGCAAACATCAGTAATCCTTCGCACTCTAACATGCAAATGTTCAAACAAATGCATTCACAGATTCACTCATCCAGGCACCACTGTTATCCCTACAGCTAAGTTAAAAGCTGGGGTCTTAGTTCACAGAAGAATGCATTCTTATGCTTAGTCACCTACACTGCGCAGAAGTACCCAGGTAAACATAGGTGACCTAACTCTGGCCCTGTAACATGCCTAGTGCAGACATGCAAACATTCATTGCATCAAACCTATCTAGGGATTAGGAGCACACATCCTGACGTCCTCTCCTGGGACAGATCCTACCAATCGCACAAGGGAGCTAACGTAATGTATCCATGCGCACCATGCACATACACCAGCATAAGCTGTGTGCATGCTGACAAAAAAACAAATACAGGGGAAGGAGGAAGTGCACTGAATTAAAACCCTAGCCACAGGGGTCAGTATTAAGAAAAATACATATATCCAGGCACATCGCCTCTAGTTAGGACATTAAATAAGTTATTAAGGAAAGGGGTTGTGGCCAGAAAATTAGCAAAATCAGTAACCCTTCGTTTTTAACTTAGCTGTAGGGATAACAGTGGTGCCTGGATGAGTGAATCTGTGAATGCATTTGTTTGAACATTTGCATGTGAGAGTGCGAAGGGTTACTGATTTTTGCTAATTTTCTGGCCACACCCCCTTCAGCACCTCTCTTTCCTTAAAGGGAACTGAGCACATTCTCTTTCACTGGAATCTCTCCTGACATAGAAGCTGCCATGTTCCCCTCCCCTTCTCACATTCCTTATTTACAGAAGTCAGAGATGCTATCTTGACACATTGACACACACCATGGCTTTGAAGACACACTCCTAATTACTAACCCCCTTTGCTGATGAAAGGCATTGTTTACCTCTTGGTAATTAGCTCAATAAAACAATTAGAGGTTCCTGAAGTCTCAGCGGATGGGGACGGTCAGCAGGCCTGCTCAAACAGGCCAATTTAACTACTTTGAATGTAAAATACAAGGTGAAATTAAAGTTTATTTTAATAATGAAACAGATAGTCGGCATGCATTTTTCATGTGCTATAGAAATGTCCTGAGTGAAAAAAAGGTGCTCGGTTCACTTTAATAACTTATTTAATGCCCTAACTAGAGGCGATGTGCCTGGATATATGTTTTTTTCTTGATACTGACCCCTGTGGCTAGGGTTTTAATTTAGTGCACTCCCTCCTTCCCCATATGTGTTTTTTTGTCAGCAAGCACACAGCTTATGCTGGTGTATGTGCATGGTGCGCATGGATACATTACGTTAGCTCAGTGGCGGCTCCAGGATTTTGGGGGGGGGGGGGTGCTATGCAGATGCTGGAGTAGCTGATGACCCGCTTCGCGCGCAGAGGCAAAAATGAGCCTGGCCATGACCGGATAAGGGCGGAGCTAACTGTAATTTAAAGTGAACCCGGGGTGAAAGTGATATGGGGGCTGCCATATTTATTTCCTTTTAAACAATACTAGTTGCCTGGCAGCCCTGCTGATCTATTTGGCTGCAGTAGTAAATTGAATTACACCAGAAACAAGCATGCAGCTAATCTTGTCAGTTCTGACAATATTGTCAGAAACCCCTGACCTGCTGCATGTTTGTTCAGGGTCTATGGTTGAAAGAATTAGAGGCAGAGGACCAGCACGGCAGCCAGGCAACTGGTATTGCTTAGAAGGAGATAAATATGGCAGCCTCAATATTATTCTTACCTCTGGTTCCCTTTAAAAGTGCAACGCAAAGACAGTGGGCCCAAGTTTTGGTGACCCTTTCCCCAGAAAATTCACATAATTGTGCAGGTTTTCTCAAGAAATACACGGAATGTGAGCAGATTTGCCCAGAAAACACATTCAATCATGTCGGCAGATTTGACCAGAAAACACATTCAATCATGTGGCAGATTTGACCAGAAAACATGTTCAATTATGTCGGCAGATTTCACCAAAAAACACATTCAATCATGTGGCAGATTTGACCAGAAAATACGTGCAATCCTGTGGCAGATTTGACCAGAAAATACATGCAATCATGTCGGCAGAATTGCCCAGAAAATACGTGCAATCATGTGGAAGATTTGACCAGAAAATACATACAATCATGTCGGCAGATTTGACCAGAAAATACATGCAATCATGTGGAAGATTTTACCAGAAAATATGTGCAATCATGTGGCAGACCTGGCCAGAACATACACCTGCTGCTAATATAAATAAAAAAAAAAACATTTACTCACCTGCAGCACTGCAGACCTCCTCCCGGCTTCCATCCGGCATGCAGCTCCCACGATCTTCTGCAGAGTGCAGCCGGCAACTGTCTGAAACTCCCGCGCTGAGCAGGGCTATGGGAAAATGGCGCCAGTAGCCCTGCGCTGCAGACTCAAAGTCTCCAGAGCAGGGCTTCGGACGCCATTTTACCATAGCCCTGCTCTGCCGCTGTCGGAGCTGCGGGCTGCTGCTGTCAGTGAACTGACGCGGCGTCTATTAGACGCCGAAAGTCTGTTCACGCTGGGGGGTGCTTTGGGGGTGCTTGGAGAATTTTAGGGGGTGCTCCAGCACCCAAAGCACTCCCCTGGCGCCGCCACTGGGTTACTTCCCTTGTGCGATTGGTAAGATGCGCTATCTGTCCCAGGAGAGGACATCAGGATGTGTGCTCCTAATCCCTAGATAGGTTTGATGCAATGAATGTTTGCATGTCTGCACTATGCATGTTACAGGGCCAGAGTTAGGACACCTACGTTTACCTGGCCACTTCTGCGCAGTGTAGGTGACTAAGCATAAGAATGCATTCTTCTGTGAACTAAGACCCTGGCTTTTAACTTAGCTGTAGGGATAACAATGGTGCCTGGATGAGTGAATCTGTGAATGCATTTGTTTGAACAATTGCATGCGAGAGTGCAAAGGGTTACTGATTTTTGCAGATCAGATGTTTGACTGGATTTGCTGCATGCTTGTTTCAGGTGTGTGATTTAGATACTGCTAATGCATGACAAAACAAATAAATACTCAAAGTGCTTGAGCTGCAGCCACTAGGGTGTGCTCAGTAGGCATTAGCAGTGTTAGGGAGTCTAGCCCAAGGGCTCTTTACTGAATAGATGCTGGCATACTGAACTAGAAGAACCAATATTTGAACTCAGGTTGCCTGTTTTAGAGTCGGAGCCCTTAACTAACACTATTCAGCCATTCATGAAAGACCAGCAGGCTGCCAGGCAACTGGTATTGTTTAAAAGGAAATAAATATGGCAGCTTCCATATCCATTTTACTCCAGGTGTCCTTTGAATGGACAACATGTACAATTCAAATAAATATACACCCCACATTGGTAAATAGATTACTTTCTCAATCAGAGGGACATTTACATAGAGCCCCTTATTCAGTTAAATAGTAATAATGAAAAAAAAAACGTACAAAAAGGGCATCATCCTCAATATTGTTTGCTTTTCTTGTTTATTTGTTCTCTTCTGTGTTTTCCTGACTTGCTAGCAGAACCACCACCCTGCCCTCCATGATTGTATCTTCACTTCTACCACCTGACCTGGAGCCCAGAGATATTTGAATGTCTTACTAAGAGCTTTCTATTGGTCCATTTTTCTGGACACAAGGGAGTCTTTGCCAGCAAATGGAGATCCCAGCTGGTACAATGAATGTGTACAATTAATCCGTGGTTCTATTCTGCAAGAAAGAAAGAACAGTAGAACATCCACCACATTATCCCAAGCTGAGAGCTTTGCTACTCGATGCCCTACTTTGGCACTGATATCATCAGTATGGTTGCTGGGATGCCCCTGATCCCAGTAGCCACGCTAGGGGTTAGGTTACAGCAAACTAGAGAGTTCAACAAATGTGAGGTCCCTGAAACCAAGGTGCCTGGCCCTCTATATTACTTACATTCACATTGGTGGGAGCTAAAAATCCTGTTTCTTGTCTATAAAGACTTGTTCACATCTCTTGCATATTTTTATGCAATTCTACTTTGTTTGGTGTTTTAAAGGGTACCTGAGATGAAAATAAAGGCTATATTTATACTTATTTTCTGTTAGTAGTGCTGCGCTAAGTCCCTTAGGGTCACACTGTAGTCACTTCCTGTCTGAGTCAGGACTGAGTCAGCCACTTACAAACCTGATATTTAACTCTTTCAGACAGAGAAAGAAAAAAAAGGAGCACAGCATAGTTATTTGTGTGCTAGGCACTGTACATACCCATGTCTATCTCATCATGCCACATGTCACCTCGGGTATCCTTTAATTACACATGGGATATATGATATATAAGCGTGATATTTGCTCTGATTAGGCACGTATGAATATATGGATTCAAGAACCATGACTTATAGCTATGCACTATGTTACACATGAATATGGTGCATGTTATGCACGTAGGGTATATGTATTATAGATATGTATAGTATTGGGATGATTAGCACATTTTTTATGCATATTTGCTGTGGAAGCGATTGTACGTATAGGGCTATATATATGCACATATGTATATATGGTGAGGTGTATGAATTACATATAGGAATAGGTGGATCTAATTTAATGCTTGTAATGAATTATCAAGGATGAAATCCTTTATATGCAGATAGATAGTGGTTAGATATTAATGTTATGGCAGGATAGATGTTATTGTAAGTCAGAGTGGTTACAGGGAGGTGGGCGGGGTTGTAATATGTAACGCCATCGAGCCTGGCAGATAGGAATCGGCGTGCGGGTGATCGGTAGTCTGATCTACTGAGGGCGCAGATATTACCAGCACACCAGGAGTTATGAAACACACTTTATTGTGCCAGTTTCCACAAGAAATCCAACAATTGTTTCGGGGCCACGCAGGGTCCCCCTTTATCAAGGCATAAAGTGCGTTTCATAACTCCTGGTGTGCTGGTAATATCTGCGAACTATACCAATTGGTGACACTGCCTATGTCACTTTACCAAGCACCCGGAAACAATAGATGGTGTGCCAGCTTTACCGTGACATTGATCTGCTGAGGGGTGGCGCGAGGTGTGATGTTGGTGGAGAGCATGTGGATCGCAAAAAGGGCGTATAGTATGCGGCCAAATTCTCGCGAGAAATGGGTGCCGGGATAAGATAGTGAGCGTCCGGCGTGACTTCGTTGTTTTACATGACATCTAGATATTTTATCGTTACGGCAAGCAGCTGGTAAGTATTGGGCAGCCAGAGGCTATTGAAACATGCGCCCCATGGACACCGCGCATCGCGTATTTTATATTACTATATGTGGGAGGTGGGGAGGAGCCACGGTATATAAGAACCCTGCATAGTGTGTTCCCATTAGCCCCTGAGGAGTCATGTGACATGACGAAACCGGTAGGGTGGAGCTTGGGATACACACGCTGAGTCTGTGAAGGAGAGGAGACGCGAGACACTGACATCCTATCCAGACAAGGAGATGGTGATATGAAATGCTGTTTAAATTGTTTTTAAATGTACGGGTATTACTTATCTTTTAATCTAAGTATTAAAAAGTGGTTTTACACATGAGCGGTTTTGTTTGAGTTTCCCTACAGATTGCATCTGTGGAAAAAAGCCCAGGTGGCAGACACTGATTATTGAACCATAGCTACTTGTGGTGAGCAGGGGCATAAAGGGGGGGGGAGCGCCTGAGCCCTCAGGTGGTGGACCCTTTATATGTATGCACTCCTGTGTCTGTGGAGAAATTGTTTGTCACTAAAAGGGTGATAGGGGTTATTATAAACAGATTACACTGTGTGTTTTTTTTGTTTGTACCTAGTGTTGAAGGTGTTTCCTCCTAGTGTTATCCTGAAGATAGGAATTTATATTTATACTTACCTGGGACTTCCTCCAGCCCTATGAGGGCGTGGGGTCCCTTGCCATCCTCTCGAGCTGCTCCATGGTCTTCTAATCAGCAGTTGTGTGCTTCTGCACATGTGTGACACGACTGTGCATACTACTGTGCCCGGGAGTGCTCTGCACCTGCACAGAACTACTGCACAGGCGCAGAACGCTCCGGGCTGCGGGAGGTTGACAGGGGGTGTGAGTGCGGCCGAGCCACGCATGCAAAAAGAGCACGGCCGGTCACATTACCAGGGCTGATTAGAAGACAATGGAGTAGCCTGTGAGGGAGCCCAGGCATCTCATGGGGCTGGAGGAAGCCCCAGGTAAGTATAAATAAAGCCTTTATCTTAATCTCAGGTTCTCTTTAATATGCATGTTTTTCTTCTGGATTTTTTTTTTCAATTTTTCTGAAATTAAAAGCACATGCACTGAACCACACACATACGCACTGTATATGCTTTCAGTACACGGCGAAGCACCATGCAGGTGGAAGCTATGATATGAAAATCTATGGACTTTCATCTGTCCTTGCGTGTCACACATTATGTGTGGTAAACTAAAATGGACAGCACTGCACATGGCAAACTTGCTGTAAATAGGAACTTACCTGTTGGATCTCTCAGCGGCTTTTGATACAGTTGACCATGAAATCCTGCTTAACAGGCTGCAGGAGTACTGTGGCATGAGTGGATCAGTCCTCCAGTGGTTCAGATCATTCCTGACTGACAGAACACAGAGAGTATCCCTAGGACCTATCATATCCAAACCCGCACCTCTACAATTCAGAGTGCCACAAGGATCAATCCTATCCCCTCTGCTGTTTGCAATCTACATGTTGCCACTCGGTACACTTATCCAACGACATGGGCTGACGTACCACTGCTACGCCGATGACACACAGCTATACCTGTCCTTCAAACCTGGTGGAACAGACCATACTCCAAAAATAAATTCTTGCTTAGCTGAGCTACAGGCATGGATGAATGATAACTGGTTGAAACTGAATGCTGACAAAACTGAGGTCCTGTTTGTCCAAAGCCAGCGCTCGCCATCAAAACAGCTCTATCCTAAGGCAACACCAATCAGGATTGGGAATTCAAACATAAGAGCTCCAACCTTGTGTGCAGCCTTGGCGTACTAATCGATGGGGAATTGAGTTTCAGAAACCAAATTTCATCTGTAGTTAAATCTTCCTACTTTCATCTGAAGAACATTGCAAAGATTAAACATCTGATTCCCCCAGAGGATCTTCCAACCCTAGTTCACACTTTCATCACATCATGGCTGGGCTACTGCAATGCCCTTTATGCTGGCCTCCCCAAAAAGGACCTGCGTCGCCTGCAATTAGTGCAGAATGCTGCTGCCATATTGCTAACAAACCAGCCTCCCCACTGTCAAATTACACCGATCCTTCACTCACTGCACTGGCTACCAGTAGAATGAAGAATACTCTTCAAGATTGGACTGCTGACATTCAAATCCCTGCACAATCTGGGCCCTGGATACATGAAGGACTTGCTGAAGCTGCACCACACATCTCACAACCTCAGATCAACAAGTTCTATAAACTTGGTCACTCCCAGAGTGCACCTCAAAAAATCTGGAGACAGGGCCTTCTGTCATGCTGCCCCTACTCTCTGGAACTCCCTGCCACACCCAGTAAAGACAGCACCGTCCCTGGAGCTATTCAAATCCAGACTGAAAAGCCACCTGTTTAGCCTGGCATTTCCGGACTTATAAAATTCTTCCTCTGTACCATGATGGTCTGAGCCATGCTTATGCGCTTTGAGTCCTATGGGAGAAAAGCGCTTTACAAATGTTATTTGTTGTTGTTGTTGTTGTTGCTTTAAAAAATTTTGACTGAAATAGAACTTTAAAAAGGAGACTGATTAAGTGTATTCAAGGACACGTATTTCTTTTCTTTAGGCATAAAATAATAATTCTGTAATCTTTATCTTCTCTCCAGCCCTCTCTCTATCTTGCTAATCTTGTATGCTTCTTAAAAGACGTCAGCACCCAAATCTTCCCAGCCAATTTGTAAAAATAATGATGGTATACATGCCATTTCAGTAGTCTGCATGCTGTCACTTATTAAAGTAGCAAAGTGTAATCCGCAAGTGAAATGCAGATGTCTCTCTTCCTATTAAGTGTTTGTTATGCACGCATCATTTCATTTTAGAATAGAGAATTCAACACTGAAACACTTGCCTATCACAGCACAACATACACATACCATATAAAAATGTTAATTGATTTAACATGGTACGAAATGCAAAAGGAAAATTACATTTTACTTGTCATGACTGTTTTATGTAGATTAATTACACATGATTTTATTTCTCTGTTGAGTGAACTTGAGAGACTAGTGGCTCATTCATAGAGATAGTGAAAAAAGCAAGGGGAATGTGTGATATTTATTATCACACAGCATCCAATGAAAAAAACTGTTATTTAATTATGTGACTGCATTAAAATAAAAACTAGTCTAGACAGAAAGAAGGCTCTACATGTGAAATGTTTATCTATTGTCAAGATCGCTAAGTGTCTATTGTGATATACATAACGTAGTTCTGAGTAATAATTTTATCAATTTTTTCCTACATCTCCACTGTCACCTGTTAAAAACCTCTCAACTTTGGACACCAGTAATTAACGAATGCCGACTTTATCACAGTGCTGTCAGATTGTATTGGTTTGCTTTTACCTTGCAGTTAATTGTGGGAGTTGAGTATCTGGTGGAGAATATGGTCGGTGTATTCTCATCCAGAACTTAGCAAGTCTATCAGGGTTTTAAATACAACTCACCAGACCTTTCTGCAAAATTTTCTCTGCCTTCTCTACGTTCCCCTTTTGTGTGGTGTCTCCCATATGACATCTTCCATAATGCATCACTGTTTCTGTTTTGCATAGCGTTTTTAGTAAGACGGCTTTTTTGGTCCTTTTTAGCCCCTTACATACTCCTAGGAGTTCTACTTTACAATGAGAGGTCCTACCGCATGAGCTACATTAATCCATGCCATGCACTGAGGAGGACAAAGCAGTCTGAAATGGTCTGTATGCATGTTGTGGTTCTGTAAAATATGCCGACACACCATTGCATTCCTTGCATTCGAGGTGTGATATGGCTTTCAGGGACAACAAAGGGACAATTTGTATATTTCACAGTGATGCATTGTGGGTGACCTCATAGGCTCACTCCAATGAATAATCACAAATACCTTCTGCTTTAAGAAGGCAAGTTTCTGTTTTACACTAATCATGATTCTCCCACCCCCTATCTGGCCATCCATAACATCCAAGGCCATGACTATGTCACACCAGTAAAATCATGCCCTCCTGTATAGTCTCCTCCTCTCTATCTAGTAGTGCCAGTGTCTCCTTGTATACCCATGCTCCCACCAGCAATGGCACACCCGCCATATTAACACGTTCCCACCCCATGCAGAGCTGCGCAGGAAAGCAGTTGTTACTATAATTGTTGAAACTTGCTAAGGATTTGAAAGTTTTCCAGACGTTTAAACTATTTTTCACACCACAGAATTGTTTTTTTTTTCAATTAGTGCTATGAAACATGTTTGGAAATATTACAGTTACATCAGCTCCTTATTCATAGGCTCAGTCAGTTCTGTACAGAGCAGTGCAGTAGACTTTGACATCTAGTGGTGAAAATGAGAATGACATAATAGAAAATTTCCAGTTGCCTATTAGAGATGGCCCGAACCTCCGATTTTCAGTTCGCGAACCGGGTTCGTGAACCTCCCGCGAAAGTTCGGTTTGCGCAAACCTTCACGAACAACAATAGACTTCAAAGGGGAGGCGAACTTGGAAAACTAGAAAAACTTATGCTGGCCACAAAAGTGATAGAAAAGAAGTTTCAAGGGGTCTAACACCTGGAGGGGGGTATGGCGGAGTGGGATACATGCCAAAAGTCCCGGGGAAAAATCTGGATTGAATGCAAAGCGGCATTTTAAGGGCCAAATCACATTGAATGCTAAATTGCAGGCCTAAATTGCTTTAAAACATCTTGCATGTGTATACATCAATCAGGGAGTGTAATTAGAGTACTGCTTCACACTGACACAACAAACTCATTGTGTAACGCACCGCAAACAGCTGTTTGTGTAGTGATGGCCGTGCTGGACTGGTGCGCACCATGGCCAGAGTGCAGGCCGTGGCGGTTTTGAAGCCCATATGGTCGCCGGGCTGAGGTAGCTGAATGACAGAACAGTGACTGTCCAGCTGATCAAATTTGGTCTGTCCACAATGAAGCAACGACCTTATTATCTTGGGTGTGCCCCCCCCCCCCCCCCAGACACTCATATAGCCGGCGGTCATTGCTTCATTGTGATACGCAAGCCCCTTCACCGCGGCAAGGTAATGATCACGAAGGACAATTGGCACATGTACTTGCCTTTTGTTTTGTTGTTGCAGCCGCAGTGCAGCCAGAAAAATTAGGCAGGCATGTACATGCACCATAAAAATTATTATAGCAGCCACTGCTAGCAGTAGTTGGTGGTGGAGCAGGCAGTCAAGCGGCCTGCAGGCAGAGATGCTGTGTGGGGAGCAACGTAGTCTTGGGGCAGGCAGTCACACGGCGTGTAGGCAAAGATGCTGTGTGTGGGGACTGACTTAGTCTTTGGGCAGGCCTGACCATGCTTTGCAGACCATGTGGTCAGATGGTCCCTTGACCCAATGCTGTGTGCCAGAAATGACACCACTTGCCTTTCAACATCATGGTACAGTTTGGGTATCGCCATTTGTGAGAAATAATTGCATATCTTCCACTGTGGTGTGTGGATTTGCTTTTGTGTGCTGCTTTCCCTCAGGTGGTCATCCCATTGCAGTTTGTGCTTTGTAATCATGTGCCTTCATAAGGCAGTTGTCCCTACTTGGGTCTTGGTCTTTCCATGGCTCAATTTTCGGTGGCAGAGAGTACAGATGGCATTGCTTCCATCTGAGGCAGACACACAAAAAATTGTCCACACCGCTGAGCCCTGGGGTGATGGCACTTTGGTGGTGGTGGCCGACTGAGTGTTAAGTGGGGTGCTATAATCAGAGCAGGAGGAGGAAGATATGTCACGCTTCCGTGCGGAAGCTGAGAAAGATGAGGTTTTCTGTGTTAAATAGTCAACTACATCCTGACTATATTGGGGGTTGATGGCACGTGCCTTCTTCTGAACACTGTACTTTGGTCGCGGGCCGCATGAAATCACAGCGTGACCCCGAATAGACCTGCCGGGAGGCCTGCCTCTGCCTTTTGTTTTGTCCATATTGGGGGGGCTGATGTGAAAGGTATGCACTGACTTGACTAATACAATGTGCAGTCAGTCACACAGGTGCAGTTAACAGGTATGCACCGAGTGGTACATCACACTGCGTGCACTCATGTAGGTAAGTGGGTGCACTGAAGTGAACAACAGGTAGTAGGTATATGCAGGGATGGGTATTACATGTGCACCTGTCACACACAGATAGGTACCGGTTAGGCACAGTGACACTGTGTGCGCTCACGTAGGTAGGTTGGTGCACTGAAGTGAACAACAGGTAGTAGGTATATGCAGTGATGGGTGTTACATGTGCACCTGTCACACACAGACAGGCACAGTGACACTGACTGACAGGGCTGTATACTGTATAATGCAAGTGGGCCACACAAAAAAAAAATAGACGACAAGAACAAGATTAGCTCTCAAAAGAGCTGTTGAGGGGTGCTTTTTTAGCAATAACAATCAGCCAGGAGCAAGCTAACAAGCCTACAAGAGCCTAACTAAGCTTTCCCTATGATAGTCTGCAGCAGCTATCCCTTCACTAATTACTGCAGACACACGAGTGAGTCCATTGCCTGACTTTTATAAGGGGGGTGAGGCTCCAGGAGGAAGTGTAGCCTAGTTGGCTACAATGTGCCTGCTGACTGTGATGTAGAGGGTCAAAGTTGACCCTCATGATGCACTAACCGAACTTCCAGAAAAATTCCCGGTTCGCCGCAATCGCGAACCACAGAAGTTCACCGGGAACCGTTGGCCGGTAAACCGTTTGGGCCATCTCTATTGCCTATACTTTGTACATGTTCTTGATTTTTGCCTATTGTGTTAATGTTTAAAACTGGATGGTTTCTGATTTCAAACAGTGTACAACATTAGACAAATTAAATCTGATTAAATTGTTTTTACACTCTCACTGTATATTATGAGCAAAATGACTCGTAATACTGACCTGAAGTAATAGGTCCTCTTAAATAGTTAAACATTCAGTTAACTAAAATGAGCTGATCATAAAACCCCAACCCCTGATCCTAACTGTCCTAATCTATGTCTCACTCTTGCCTAGCAAAAATAATGTTGACCAATGTTCACCTTCTGTCATCCATTTCATCCTCAGAGTTTGGTACTCAAGCCTTCCACCTGCAGCCATTAACATCCTTATGCCAATGATGGCACAAACAGTAGGCAGTCACCCAAATGCTGCACTGCCTAACCATACTGGGCACCAAGTACTATTGTTTTCAGCTATTCTGAAGATGGCAGTCATTACCAAATCAGCTCCATGTAAGGTGATCTATATATCTAAAAGGCAGTTGTAATAAGCATGGTGTGGATGCAGTGCTGTGCACATATTACAACTTATTATTTATAAATAAATAATAATAATAATAATAATAACTGTCGCCTAGTACGCTCACAGCAGTAAAAAGTAGAAAGAGGGTGTGCATGGTGCGTGTGCATGCGACATGCACATGGCGGGTGCATGTGGCGGATTCTTTAAAGAAGTGGAGGATTTCTGGTTAAAAAGTCTACATAATGCAGAGCCACTGTGTCATATTCCTCTACGGACCACTGTGGCCTGCTTTACATGGGATCAAACTAGTTTAGTTTTTAGTTTCACTGCTTTATGCTCTACCTTTTAATATATTACTCTTGGCACATCCAGTGGTATACTTTAGGTGTAACAGGTGGATTTAGTGCACATTGGAGATAAGTTAGGACACAGTACTGTGCTCTGGGTTTTTATAAGTCGATTCAACATTTGCAGTCATTTCATGTTTTGCCGGTTTAGCAATATACAGGATCTTCTAAAAAAATTAGCATATTGTGATAAAGTTCATTATTTTCTGTAATGTACTGATAAACATTAGACTTTCATATATTTTAGATTCAAATACACACAACTGAAGTAGTTCAAGCCTTCTATTGTTTTAATATTGATGATTTTGGCATACAGCTCATGAAAACCCAAATTTCCTATCTCAAAAAATTTGCATATTTCATCCGACCAATAAAAGAATAGTGTCTTTAAAACAAAAAAAAAGTTAACCTTCAGATAATTATGTTCAGTTATGCACTCAATACTTGGTCGGGAATCCTTTTGCAGAAATGACTGTTTCAATGCGGCGTGGCATGGAGGCAATCAGCCTGTGGCACTGCTCAGGTGTTATGGAGGCCCAGGGTGCTTCGATAGCGGCCTTAAACTCATCCAGAGTGTTGGGTCTTGCGTCTCTCAACTTTCTCTTCACAATATCCCACAGATTCTCTATGGGGTTCAGGTCAGGAGAGTTAGCAGGCCAATTGAGCACAGTAATACCATGGTCAGTAAACCATTTACCAGTGGTTTTGGCACTGTGAGCAAGTGCCAGGTCGTGCTGAAAAATGAAATCTTTATTTCCATAGAGCTTTTCAACAGATGGAAGCATGAAGTGCTCCAAAATCTCCTGATAGCTAGCTGCAGTGACCCTGCCCTTGAAAAAACACAGTGGACCAACACCAGCAGCTGACATGGCACCCCAGACCATCACTGACTGTGGGTACTTGACACTGGACTTCAGGCATTTTGGCATTTCCCTCTCCCCAGTCTTCCTCCAGACTCTGGCACCTTGATTTCCGAATGACATGTAAAAGTTGCTTTCATCCGAAAAAAGTACTTTGGACCACTGAGCAACAGTCCAGTGCTGCTTCTCTGTAACCCAGGTCAGGCGCTTCTGCCGCTGTTTCTGGTTCAAAAGTGGGTTCATGCTTCCATCTGCTAAAAAGCTTTATGGAGATGAAGATTTCATTTTTCAGCACAACCTGGCACTTGCTCACAGTGCCAAAACCACTGGTAAATGGTTTACTGACCATGGTATTACTGTGCTCAATTGGCCTGCCAACTCTCCTGACCTGAACCCCATAGAGAATCTGTGGGATATTGTGAAGAGAAAGTTGAGAGACGCAAGACCAAACACTCTGGATGAGCTTAAGGCCGCTATCTAAGCATCCTGGGCCTCCATAACACCTGAGCAGTGCCACAGGCTGATTGCCTGCATGCCACGCCGCATTGAAGCAGTCATTTCTGCAAAAGGATTTCCAACCAAGTATTGAGTGCATAACTGAACATACCATAATTATTTGAAGGTTGACTTTTTTTGTTTTAAAAACACTTTTCTTTTATTGGTTGGATGAAATATGCACATTTTTTGAGATAGGAAATTTGGGTTTTCATGAGCTGTATGCCAAAATCATCAATATTAAAACAATAAAAGGCTTGAACTTTTTCAGTTGTGTGTATTTGAATCTAAAATATATGAACGTCTAATGTTTATCAGTGCATTACAGAAAATAATGAACTTTATCACAATATGCTAATTTTTTTAGAAGATCCAGTATGTGTTGCACTTTAGATAGCATATATATTTATTGTATGTTTTGATACCTGCGTATGACATGTAATGTGTGCACTTAATAGACACAGGGCACCTTCTTACTGCAAAGAACCTAGTGTTATCAGATCTTTTTCACCAGGTCACTAGACTTTCAAGCAGAAAGGGAAGCTAATTTGTTTGGATGTTCTTTACTAGAGCAGAGTTTTTTTAAAGTAAAAAATTATAATGGACACTAGCTGCAGTTGTAAAGATCTGTTTAATGAAACATTTGTTATCAACATAGCACTACAACATCTATATATCCACAGTAAAATCACATTCCCCAAATACGTGCTTTCAAAGCAGTTATAATGCAGTTGTATAGCACTTGAATCCTCATATGCCCATTTCTAATATAAGAACACAACAGACTGATTCCTGCTTTGTGTGAGATGGAGGCACCTTGCTTCTTGGCGTTTTATCCTACATATAAAAAATTCAGAAAGTTACTGCATGACTTGTTAAAAGCATCTTCAGGGGAGACATTAAGAGGTTGGTTTTCTTCCTAAGAACATGATTAGCAGCAATGTAAAAGCCATTATTCCAGCCGGAGCGCCATAATCCAGCCTGACTCAGCCAAACTGTGCAACTAATCCTGGGCTGCAGAGGGTTCTTAATAAGCCTTTAGATGTCTTGTTGTTTTTTACAGTGGTAAAGTCAGATTTGCCTGAACAGGGGAATTGTTTGTTATGGAGAACAGAAAGTGACACAGATGGGGAAAGAAGATACGGAACACGAATTACATCAAAGATCAGAATCTCAAGATGACACTGGGGATGGGGATAATCCAAACAAACCGCCAGAAACAGACTCAAGAATTTTTAGTAAAACTCCAAAAAAAGATCTGTGAATTAGGAAATAATCTATATATAATAAAAAAACAACTCAGATGGGTATGTGGCCAAAACCTTATATCTTTGTATTAAGATGAAGCAGCCCATAGCCAAAAATTCACTCTCAGCCAATAACCTATGCCCAATGCCCAAATGAATGGTGGCACATCTAACACATTTCTAAAGGCTGCATAATAAAATGACAACATTAAGATGCAATGGACAGGAAGGTTATCATCCTAGCGGGTTGTCTATGTAAATTTGTTAAAATGATTTACATAAATTGAGCATTTTCAGCTGTGTTTCAGGATTACTGACAGTTGTTGGTGATCCCAAAAAGAGCTAAATAGCTGAGACAGCTGAAAGGGAATGGTGGTGAACCCACACCCACCATTGCAAGTCCTACTACGCTTTTGGATCAACTGCAATCCAATCCAAAAGATAGGAGCTCTGCAAAATTGCTTCTGATTTACTTGGCAGTAGGTGATTTTAATGTTAAATAAAGTGTAAACTACTTGCCAGGTCTGCCGAGGTCCATCTTCCAGTACATAGTCCTGTCCCATAACACAAGAGGTGCTGATTAAGGCTGGACCAGCTTTGCTGTCAACTAGTACTGACCACCAATAACAAGAACTTCACTGCACCTCTTACTGACAGGTTTTTGTCCATCTTCTTATGGGGCATTCTCAGGATTTCCTCGCAAACAAAAGTATACTTTATTTGGCTGATACTGGTTGTGCCTAATATTTCTTTAACCAGTGTGGGACTGCATGTAGTGGTAATCTATGCCATGGTTATGAATGTTGAACCCTGACATGGTCTAGATTTAACTACCTCCTGTTGCGATTGTTCGCCACACTGCCATTAACTCAGATGTCTAATGACAGCTGAGTTTTACAGTATATACCAATTGGCTCCTGACCCAGTGATCACAGTAATCACAAGGTGAGATTTGTAAAAAAGAAGTCCCTAAAATGGGCCTGAACTTTGATGTGGGATCTGAGCCTTTGACAATCCCGGCTCAAGGACAGGGACTGTGCTGTGTACCCACAGGGGCGCTACAGGGGTTGAAAGTAATTTGGCTGCACCAGTTGAGAGACGCTAACACACATGGAATTTCCAGCGGAACGTGGAACAACAAAGTCGCATCTCCGGGTCCTGGCCAGACTGCGGCAGAGGGTTACGATCGTGGGCAGGCCACTACACGCTGATTTTAAAGAAACATAAATGTAAGTGCCATTTTACATTGCGTATCCTCATTAAAAAATGTAATGCACTATTCTTTTTTGTTTTCTCCATACATTTCAGTACCTGGAATCCACCCTGTGAGAAGCAGCTCCAAAGTGCACCAACAAAAAGGATAACACCTGTCATTTTTTGCATAAGTGACTTTAGCCTAGCTAGTTAGCGCAGGGCATTTTTTCTTTGACTGTTTGTTTAAACATTTAAAGATGCGATTGCTGCTGCTGCTAATAATTATTATTGTGTAGCTATGTTACTTACATCTTCTGCAGCTTTCTATTAAGTTCTAGGTCACATCTCTTAACCAACTATCTTTTGTGGTTTGGTTTGTATTGTAGTCCCCTATGTGTCCAAAACAAGGCTGCTGAATCTCAATTCATGACTAATAAATTGCAAAAACATTTAAGAACACTCTAAGGAGTTCCTGTTTATTTTCAAGTAGTAGCTGACAGGAGATACTGGAGGGTAGGCTACTGGCTGAATGTAAGGCTAAGTTTACACAGATGTCTGACAACCCGTAGCTTTGACACCTGTCAGCCGATCCTAACAGCATAGTGTTTACAGGTGGCTAAAATAAACAGAAGATGGCTTTGGTGTACCATCACCTAATCAGGTAAACGTCAGCTGCCAGATGTGGCAGGCGTGGTGACCTGAGAGTAGATGCAGAGGTCAGATTTATGAGCAACAACAAACCACAATAAAGTATTTTCTCTCCTAGCAGGATATGTTGGTGATTGTGAAAATACTGTGATCTCCACCTTCCTCATTTTAAGTCCTGTTGTCGTGTAGGATAGCTTATGGAGTTTTGACTAGGTCTAAAGAAAAAGCAGGGTTGGGGCTTCCTGATCTAAGCGTATATTATAAAACTTGTATTTTGGTTAGACTTTTGGACGTATGGGGAGGAGTAAAACGTTGGGTTAATATTGAAAAGGAACTGGTTGGAATGGAATTAGCAAGAGCGTTCTGGCTTCCTGGAACTTTCAGGGGTTTACCAAAGTGGACTCCCTTTTGGATTAAGAATGTGTTTAAAGTTTGGGATTTGGTTAATAAAAAATGTGGTTGGTCTGAGGGAATCTCTCCAATGTCTTCTTTCGAGGGATTCTCTTTTTTTCCGCCTGGTAAGAAAGTTTTTTTTGGATTATGAAGAGGTGGAGGTGGGTTAATTATGGGGGATATTTTGATAAATAAAAATCTAAAATCATTGGATAGGTTACGTGAGGAATTTGGCCAGTTTCCATTTGATTTTATAGACACAGACAGTTGGAGCATTTTTTGGCAGAGAAGAGGAGAATTTTTCATTCTAATATGGAATTTAATGAGTTTAAAAAATGTTTAAGTTGGAGGCTTCTCTCATGCATTTGATATAGTTCCTGCGTAAAAGGTTGATTTTGGTTTGGGATGGAGTGCTGGAGTGTATTGGAAGATTGTGTGATGAATGTGGCAATTGGGATCCAGTGAAAGTGTTATTGCATTATACGACAATTTCCATTAGTAGATATAAGAGATCAATTGTTCCTCAACTATTATTAAACGGCTAAAAGCTTAATTCCTGCTAAACGGAGATGTCAGGATCCTCCTACTCTTAAAGATTTGGATTGATAAAGTAGATAGGGTTAAGAATTTGGAGAATCAGATTGCTCTTCAGCAGGATAAATTGGGGGTCTTTAATGATAAATGGGAAAGGTGGTATATGTTTCAAGACACAATGGAATATGGGAATATGGTGGAGATGTAGGGTAGAAGTCTCTTGTGGAGGGAAATGTGATTTCTGTTGGAAGTGGGATATATATCCTTATGTGTGTTATGTTTTTGGGAATAGATATGAGAGGAATATAATACATAGATTACAGTTTTCATAGAGTGCGCTATCCATATAGTTCATATGCGTGTCAATGGGGTGCATATTCAGGAAGCAGAAATTGAAAATAAGAAGGACACAAACAGATAGATCATAATGCAGTCTGCTGTATTATTCCCACAGGGAAACCACCACTCTATGGGGGCCCAGTGATGTATAGCAGCGCTCCGGGGTCACCTCTATCACTCTGTGTAGGGACCAACAAATGGCACACTCACCTTGCTGCAAGGCTGCCCTGCCTCACAAACAGCAACTGCTCTTAATGGTATGGACTGGACTCACCTCCAGCAATCTTCCTCCATATACAGTATTCATTATCTCAAAGAAAGGGAATCAAAACATCATAGTGCAGATAAACCTCACAAAGCTAGGCCAACCACAGTATTGCACACATGTTTTCCTGCTCACCCTTTACAGCCGCTGCCCACCCTTACAGACAGCTGTCCTGGCTTAAACGTGTGTCCTTGCCTCCGGATTACTCCCAGCCCTCAGCCTATTTCATATCCTGGGACAGACTCAGGTATGTATCTAGGGCTAAAACCCCTTCAATAATGTAAAACCAATGATTTATTGGATAAAATAAAGAAGTATACTCACAAACATGTGATAAAAATGCGCACATAAAAGTTATAAGACCAGGGGACATCTCCACCTGCTGCTGCTGGTCACTTCCTTCCCTTAGCTCTTATCAGCAGCTTATACCTAGCACCCAACACAGCCATTAATGTCTCATGCTACTTTTCCATTTTCTCTGGTTCTTCTTATATATTCCGTAAGGTAAAATCAGCATACTTCAAGCATTAAATGGAACTTAAAGACAATCACAGCACAAGTCTTATTGTATGGTTTTCTAAATAAAATGGATTTCAGGTAAAAGCTGCGAGCATTATATCAAATGTTATTCCTTATTACATTCAAGATCCTTTGGTTAAAAAATAAAAAGGATTATGATCCTTGAGAATGAGAATAGAAGCCATTATCTGCTTCTGAAAAGAAGTTGCAGAGGAGACATAATGCCCTAGTGATAAAATGATACACTTTTTATTACATGGAGTACTCACTGAATTACTAGACCAAATGACCTAACCAGTGAACAGCTGCATGTCTGTCCTGAAAAAAAAAATAGAAAATAGAGTTTAATAATTCTCTGGGTCATAAAAATGGCTTTCGAGGATCTTGGTTCTTCGATATGAACATATGACAACAAGTGCAACAAAAATGTTCTTCACAGTTTATGATGTCCTACTAGCATTACAAATAAAACATTCAAGTAATCAGTAATCTTATGCACTGGGATTCGGTAGAAGCTGAGCAGCCTTTTTTCAAAGTAATACATGGATGCAAAACATTATTTTGCAGCTTTGAATTAACTCCAGAATTGTTTTCCTTCTATTTATATATTTGCCAATTGCATATCGCTTTTTTGCTTTGCAGCTCTTCTCCAGAAGAAAACATGTGTCAGTGTGCAAGTGGTGAAGTTTGTTCATTTCAATTAAAAGTTCCTCACACACAGAGGCTCACTGTCAATCTGCTATGTTAACATGTGAAGTCTAATGTTTGAAAACAGGAAAAAACTGGTATATACTTAAGTATTAGCCGAGTTTTTGGACCAAAAAAGGGGGCACAAAAGTATATACATACAGTATATACACTCACCTAAAGATGTATTAGGAACACCATACTAACACGGTGTTTGACCCCCTTTCGCCTTCAGAACTGCCTTAATTCTACGTGGCAGTGGATCAACAAGGTGCTGAATGCATTCTTTAGAAATGTTGGCCCATATTGATAGGATAGCATCTTGCAGTTGATGGAGATTTGTGGGATGCACATCCAGGGCACGAAGCTCCTGTTCCATCACATCCCAAAGATGCTCTATTGGGTAGAGATCTGGTGACTGTGGAGGCCATTTTAGTACAGTGAACTCATTGTCATGTTCAAGAAACCAATTTGAAATGATTTGAGCTTTGTGACATGGTGCATTATCCTGCTGGAAGTAGCCATCAGAGGATGAGTACATGGTGGTCATGAAGGGATGGACATGGTCAGAAACTATGCTCAGGTAGCCCATGGCATTTAAACGATGCCCAATTGGCACTAATGGACCTAAAGTGTGCCAAGAAAACATCCCCCACACCATTACACCACCACCAGCAGCCTGCACAGTGGTAACAAGGCATGATGGATCCATGTTCTCATTCTGTTTACACCAATTTCTGAGTCTATCGAGACTCATCAGAACAGGCAACATTTTTCCAGTCTTCAACTGTCCAAATTTGGTGAGCTCGTGCAAATTGTAGCCTCCTTTTCCTATTTGTAGTGGAGATGAGTGGTACCCGGTGGGGTCTTCTGCTGTTGTAGCCCATCCACCTCAAGGTTGAGCATGTTGTGGCTTCACAAATGCTTTGCTGCATACCTCGGTTGTAACGTTGTCAGTCAACGTTCTATCAGCTAGAATCATTCGGCCCATTCTTCTCTGACCTCTAGCATCAACAAGGCATTTTCGCCCACAGGACTGCCCCATACTGGATGTTTTTACCTTTTCACACCATTCTTTGTAAACCCTAGAAATGGTTGTGCATGAAAATCTCAGTAACTGAGCAGATTGTGAAATACTCAGACCAGCTTGTCTGGCACCAACAACCATGCCATGCTCAAAATTGTTTAAATAACCTTTCTTTTCTATTCTGACATTCAGTTTGGAGTTCAGGAGATTGTCTTGACCAGGACCACACCCCTAAATGCATTGAAGCAACTGCCATGTGATTGGTTGATTAGATAATTGCATTAATGAGAAATTGAACAGGTGTTCCTACCAATCCTTTAGGTGAGTGTATATATACAGGTAGGTAGGTATATGCAGTAATGGGTTTTACAATGTGCACCTGTCACACACAGACAGGTAGTGTACAGGCACAGTGACACTGCATGCGCTCAACTCATGTACGTAGGTGGGTGCACTGTGAACAACAGGTAGGTAGGTAAATGCAGTACTGGGTACTACAATGTGCACCTGTCACACACAGACAGGTAGCGGACAGGCACAGTGACACTGCGTGCGCTCAGTTCACGTAGGTAGGTGGGTGCACTGTGAACAACAGGTAGGTAGGTATAAGCAGTAATGGGTATTACAATGTGCACCTGTCACACACACAGGTAGTCACTGAATGTGCTGGGCCTGGCAGTGGCATACACACAGTATGAATTATCAAGGGTGTCTATGCAACACAAATGTCAGTGGGACACACAGAAAAAAAATAGATCACAAGAACAGGACTAGCTCTTAAAAGAGCTTTTGTGGGATGCTATTTTAGCAATAAGAATCAGCAAGGAGCAAGCTAAGAAGCCTACAAGAGCCTAACTAATATTTCCCTATGAGATAGTCTGCACCAGCTGTCCCTTCTCTATTTACTGCAGGTATAATGGCCGGCGGTGCCTGCCTTTTATAAGGGGGGAGTGGCTCCAGGAGGGAGTGTAACCTGATTGGCTACAATGTGCCTGCTGACTGTGATGTAGAGGGTCAAAGTTGATCCTAATGGTGCACTATGGGGGCGAACCGAACTTCCAGAAAAGTTTGCGGTTCTCCACGACCGCGAACCACCGGAAGTTCGCCTGGAACCATCTCTAGTCAACACAAGATAGAGTTGTTTTTGTTCAACAATATAGATTTATTCACATACTCCAAATTAGTGCAACGCGTTTCGTGGGCCTATCCCACTTCATCAGGCTATAATACAGGAATATCACAACATGTGTGATGGGTAGTCTGGTTTAGCGCCTCTGTGAATCACAGAGGCGCTAAACCAGACTACCCATCTGGTAGTGCAACTCCACTGCTACTCAATGTACACAGCTGCAAGCAAGGTAGCCCAGTGCTGGGCCGAAATTACGCATTAGCGTAATTACGCATCGTAATTCACTACAAATGCACCGTAAGCGTTACGTGTAAGGTTACGGTATTACGCGTAATTAATTACGCGTAGACCGTAAGGTTACGTTTTACGCGTAACAAATTACGCGTAAGACAGTAAACTCCCATTGAAATTACACAGTCTGCCGTAATCGCGTAATATTACGCTCCCGTATAATATAAAAAAGCCGCCGACTTTAAGGGTTAATAGCAAAGCCCCCTTAAGTGCTAAGAGCCTCAAATTTGGAGAATATATTAAGGAGATCAGAAGGAATAAGAGGAAAAAAATTTTTTTCAAAAAGACCTTATAGTTTTTGAGAAAATCGATGTTAAAGTTTCAAAGGAAAAATATATACATTTAAAAACCCGCCGACTTTAACGGTTAATAGCAAAGCCTGCTTAAAATTTAGGAACACCAATGGGGTTCCTTTTGATTTGAAGGAACCCCATTGGTCTGCTAAGGACCAATGGGGCTCCTTGGAGCCCAAATACAAAGATGCTTTCGAGAGCTCTGAGCTAATATAGCTCAGAGCTCTGTCGGGTGAAGGGACGCTAAGTCCCCGCCGGCTCCGCTGCCCTCCCCGCCTCTCCCACATGTCACCTATATACATGCTGGCACCCATGGGTGCCAGCATGTATATGGGTGACAGGTGTGGGCGGAGTGGACGGCGGGAGCCGGCGGGGACTAGCGTGTATGCGGCGGCCGGCGGGTGAGCGGCGAGTGACGTCGGGTGCGGTGGTGTTACAAAGTAACAAAGTTGTTACATTGTAATAACTTTGTTACATTGTAACTGATTAGTATATTTCCGAGGATATTGCGTGGGAACTGGCTTTTAAAGGGACAGGTAAGTATTAATGGTTAATTAAGAATATTAAAGGACTTTTTTCGTGGTTATGTTTTTTGTTCAATTAAAATACTTTTTCTATGTGTTTGTGTGTTTATTTACTTTTAACTCTTAAAGGAAATGGGTAAGGGGTACAAGTACCTCTATACTCATTTCTCCTGGGAGGGGGGTGGGCATCTGGGGGACCCCTTTTTAAAGGGGACTCCCAGATGCCACCATGAACCCCTCCCCAGGAAATCGCGGCCTCCACCTCCACCGCCCATCGGAGGTGGAGAAGAGCCCCTTGTCCTTGGATTGGACAAGGGCTCGGAGGGGGAGGGGAAAGCTTGGCTGCCCCTCCCCTTCCGAGACCCCCCAATCCATGGACCATGCGGGCTGGTATAGTCAGGGTGCGGAGCCCCACGCGGCCGGTGCTCCGCATTCTGGCTATCCCAGTCTGCATGGGGGACAAGGGGTTAAAGAGGTCTGGGAGGGGGGACCCCACGTCGTTTTTTTTATATTTCCCACACTCAGAACAAAGTAAGTAAAACTCTTCCCACTTGGGGGAATTTATGAAAATAAAACACTATTGTTACCTGTGCAAAAAAAACTGACATTTTCCGCATTTAAAAGACATTTTCGCCCTTGAAACTTAAAAATCGATTTTCTCAAAAACTATAAGGTCTTTTTGAAATTTTTTTTTCCTCTTATTCCCACTGATCCCCTTAATATACCCTGTGAATTTGGTGTTCCTAAATTTTAAGCAGGCTTTGCTATTAACCGTTAAAGTCGGCGGGTTTTTAAATGTATATATTTTTCCTTTGAAACTTTAACATCGATTTTCTCAAAAACTATAAGGTCTTTTTGAAAAAAAAAATTTTCCTCTTATTCCTTCTGATCTCCTTAATATATTCTCCAAATTTGAGGCTCTTAGCACTGAAGGGGGCTTTGCTATTAACCCTTAAAGTCGGCGGCTACCTAACATTGATCCATGCGTCAACTTTTCCGCTTGGCAGCATGACCTTACGCATTAATTGCTAGTAGGATTTTACGTAATTGCGTAAGTGCTATGCGTAATTACAGACATGTACCGAAATTGAATGTCTATGCCGTAAGCGTAATTTCGTAATGCGTAATAGCGTAAAATTACGCGTAATGATCCGTAAGCGTAGCTTTCTCCATTACGACCAGCACTGAGGTAGCCATCATAACGGGAAACTCCGACCAAAAATTGAACTTTATCCCAATCAGTAGCTGATACCCCCTTTTACATGAGAAATCTATTCCTTTTTACAAACAGACTATCAGAGGGCGCTGTATGACTGATATTGTGGTGAAACCCCTCCCACAAGTAACCACTCCCACAAGAAAAGTTCGAACTTTTGTGGGAAATAGCTGTTTACAGCTCTTTCCAACTGCCAAAAACCATGCAGCAGCTACATCACCTGCCAACAGTAAAATGTTCACTGGAGTTCCTCTTTAAGGCCAAAGCAAAGACTGAAACAAAGCAGGAATCAGCAAATGCCAGCCACATTAAATTGGTTGGATATACTATACTAAACAGGTTTCCATGATCACAGATGAGACTACTGCTAAACAGATGGGACCTAGGCACTGAATGAAGTCCATCCTCCAACAACTACATTGCTGCCCACCTACACATTACACAAGACTTAAACCACTTTATCTCATGAGCCTGCAACAATAGACCGTTCAGGTTCATGCATTTCCAATAGATGTCACAACAACTCAAGAAACTTTTCTTTATTAGCAGCACCTGCAGATGCAAGATAGTCAGAAAATAGTTTTAGAAATGGTTCAGGTCCAAATCCTGTTTTAAGCCACGCAGACTTAATGTATGCACTATGCAGTTTATAAATCTGCATGGCTTTTTTTTGCAAAATAGTATTAGTCTGATAGCTCACCTTCCTGACACTTTTAGTTTAAAAATCCTCTCCTCTTGGTGCCATCAGTCCCCCCCCCCCCCCCCCCCCCCTCATGTCTGTAAATTCTGCCAGAGGGCCCCAAACAGGATTTTTATCACTGAGGCTGTGTTCCCACTTGTTCCGGACCACGTGTTGCCAGCAGGCACCGATGGTATTAACCTTACAAGTTGAATATATTTTTAAATAGTACAAGTATCTAGTATAATTTATAGGCATAGGATGATGAGTTGTTTAAGGAGCCTCACAAAAGTAGTTTCGGAGGTAAGAATGCCAAGTATAACAAGAAGACCATGGCCCCTATTCAATTCACTTTTTTTCTAAGTTTTCTCGTAGATGATATTTTCAAAACTTATCAATAAAATGCCCATTAAGCCAGCTGCAAACTTTCGCGAACTGCAATAGACTTCAATGGGGGGGCAAACTTTGAAAACTAGAAACATTTATGCTGGCCACAAAAGTGATGGAAAAGATGTTTCAAGGGGTATAACACCTGGAGGGGGGCATGGCGGAGTGGGATACACGCCAAAAGTCCCGGAGGAAAATCAGGATGTGACGCAAAGCAGCGTTTTAAGGGCAGAAATCACATTGCATGCTAAATTGGAGGCCTAAAGTGCTTTAAAACGTCTTGCATGTGTATACATCAATCAGGGAGTGTAATTAGAGTACTGCTTTACACTGACAAACCAAACTCACTATGTAACGCACCACAAACAGCTGTTTGTGTAGTGACGGCCGTGCTAGACTGGTGTGCACCATGGCCAGAGTTCAGGCGATTGCGGTTTCTCAAGCCCTTATGGTCGCCGGGCTGAGGTAGCTCAATGACAGAACAACAATGACTGTCCAGCTGATCGAATTTGGTCTGTCCATAATGAAGCAACTACCTTATTATCTTGATTACCTTGGGTGGAACCCCCCCGAGACATTCATATAGCCGGCGGTCATTGCTTCATTGTGATACGCAAGACCTTTCACCGCATCAAGGTAACGAAGGGGAATTGACACATGTACATGCCTTTTGTTTTGTTGTTGCAGCTGCAATGCAGCCAGAAAAATTTGGCAGGCATGTACACGCACCAGAAAAATTATTATAGCAGCCACTGCTAGCAGCAGCCTTAAAAATTCAGGAATCCGCCAGGAGTCCTGGACCCTGTTGCTGGTGGCAGAGAAGGCAGTCAAGGGACCTGCAGGCAGAGATGTTGTGTGGGGAGTAACTTAGTTTTGAGGTAGGCAGTCACACGGCGTGCAGGCAGAGATGCTGTGTGTGGGGACTGACTTAGTCTTTGGGCGGGTAGTAGCCCTCCGGGATCCATGCCACAATCATTTTGATAAAGGTGAGGTACTGAACACTTGTGTGTGGAAAGATGTACATCGGCATGTCGACTCGTCCCTTTAAAGCTAGATTGGCCGAGCACATCTCCAATATAGCAAGTGGGAAACCAGCGTCGCCGCTCACTGAACATTTCCAGAAGTACCGCGGTGGGCGTTTGGAGGGCCTAAGAGCAAAAGTTATACAGGTGGTCAAACCAAATATGCGCGGAGGAAGTTTGGAGAAAATACTCCTGCACGAGGCAGCTTGGATGTACAACCTGGGCTCAAGGGCACCTGAGGGCCTCAACGTGGACTTCTCACTAAGGAGTTATTTATAAATCATGGCCGTACCTTTTGAGCAATAGCACAGCTTTGATTGGTAGCATTGATGTAATATAGGATTCTTTTCTGAGGAAATTAGCTATTCTGCCACTAGATGGCGAACTGTATGTAAACAGAGCAGCATAACCTCCTGAGAGGGGAGGAGCATAAGCTCGACATAAGAAAGGCAGCGCAAAGCACTTCTAGGAAACCACTTCCGCCCCGAGGAAGGTTGGGATTGGACCAACTGAAACATGTAGGCGTTTCCCTCCTGGCACCACGTAATCACGTCGTCCATACCGACTTGTAATCAGCGCGCACGCTGTGGACGGAGCTCACTGGGCAAACACCTGTCCAGTGCCGATACGGCACAGCCTTGGACTTTAAATCCTGTTGTGTGGATCCAGCAGTTCCTGTGATGAGATAATGAAACAGTTGTATCAGCGGTGGGGTGAGAGACTACTGTATGTTATGACAGCACCAAGTAATACACAGTTACACTGTGCTACATGTGTGACAAGCAGGCTGATGCTATTTTTTTCACTAGTATATAGCACAGTTGAGGAGATTAAGTATCCTGAAGTTTTGTCCCTGTTAGCAACTGCGATTGAGTTGTGATAGGGCTGCCTAACGGAATAGTGTGATCTCTGCCTGCATGTCAGCAATACACAGTACTGCAGTTTTTGGACTGTGATCTATCTGGGTGGTGTTGAAGTACATGGACATTATATTGAGATCCTGCCTACAATTCTATGCCTGGTGCAGAGAATATAAGACATCGTGATCTGGAAAAATATGATGGCATGTCTCTGGAGTGTTGTGCAAGGCTTATAGGTTGAAGCTCAGTGATCTTTAGTGAGCGGCTAGCTGCAGGTGGTGTGTGAATGGCGAGGAGTGTGGGCCGGTCATGATGTTTTTAATGAATTGACAGATCTGTCAGTTATTTTTTACTAAGATATTTTCTCGAGTTTGCACTTTAAACTTTTTGTAATGCACAATAAATGTGACCACACAGTGAGTCTTTTTTGGACATACACACTTGCTGAGTCCTGTGTTCCCAATTTTCCTTAATGTTGCATACTGAACACTTTTGTGACCTAGTCGACTTCTCTTCTCAGTGACAATAGTTCCAGCTGCGCTGAAGGTCCTTTCTGACAGGACGCTTGAGGCAGGGCAAGACAGAAGTTGGATGGCAAATTGTGACAGCTCTGGCTACAGGTCAAGCCTGCGCTCCCAGTAGTCCAGGGGTTCATCGCTGCTCATAGTGTCTACATCCAGACTTAAGGCCAGGTAGACGGCTACCTGCCGGTCGAGGCATTGGTGGAGGGTGGATCCGGAAGGGCTAAGGCGAGGCATTGGACTAAAGAATGTCCGACATCACCATGAGATCGCTGGAGCGTCCTGTCCTTGCCTGCGTGGACATGGGAGAAGGATTACTGGCAGTGGCACCTATATTCCGTTGTGCTGTGACATCACCCTTAAACGCACTGTAAAGCATATTTGCCAGCTTGTTCTGCATGTGCTGCATCCTTTCTGCCTTCAAGTGAGTTGGTAACATCTCCACCACTTTGTGCTTATACCGAGGGTCTAGTAGCGTGGCCACCCAGTACAGCTCATTTCCCTTGAGTTTTTTTATACGGGGGTCTCTCAACAGGCTGGACAGCATGAAAGACGCCATCTGCACAAATTTGGATGCAGACGTACTATCCATCTCCTCTTGCGCTTCCTCAGTGATGTCAGGTAAGTTCTCCTCCTCCCCCCAGCCACGAAGAATACCACGGGAACGATGAGCAGCACAAGCCCCCTGCGATGCCTGCTGCGGTTGTTCTTCCCCCTTCTCCTCAAAAAAACACTTTCCTCATTATCTGACTCCTCTTCCCCACACGACTCTTCCTCCTCCCCCCTCTGTGCTGCCGCAAGTGTTCAGGAAACATCTGGTACTGATGAGAATTGATCCCACAACGCTTCCTCCTGTTCCTGTAACTGTTCCTGTTCATGCTCCTCCACAGCTTGATCCACCACGGCACGCTCCAGGAAGAAAGCATATGGGATCAAGTCGCTGATGGCGCCTTCACTGAGACTCACCATGTTTGTCACCTCCTCAAACGGCCACATGAGCCTGCAGGCATTTTGCATGAGTGTCCAGTACTTTGGCCACAACATCCCCATCTCCCCAGAGCATGTCCTTATAATGTAGTTGTAGAGATACTGTTTGACGGCTTTCTCCTATTGTAGCAGGTGACTAAACATCAGGATCGTTGAATTCCAGGATCGTGGTGGTATAGTGGTGAAGAGAGTTGCCTAACAAGCACTAAGACCTGGGTTCAATTCCGGGCCAAGGTATGTAAACTGGCTTTTGAAAGCCTACAATTCCCTAAAAGACAAGACCCTCCTCCGGAGGAGGAGGTGGAAGGAGTGAGGGAGTAATATAAGGAATAACAATCAGCCAGGAGCAAGCTAACAAGACTACAACAGCCTAACTAAGCTTTCCCTAGCAGAGTCCGTCAGCAGCTGTCCGTTAACTAATAACTGTAGGCAGACGAGTGAGTAAAACGGCAGGAGAACCATGCCTTTTATAAGGGGGGGTGCGGCTCCAGCAGTGAGTGTAGTCTGATTGGTGACAATGTGCCTGCTGACTGTGATGTAGAGGGTCAAATTTGTGCTCAATGGAGCATTATGGGGCGAATCGAACTTCCGCAAAAGTTCGCCTTAGCCGGCGAACGCGAACCACCCAAAGTTCGCCTGGAACCGTTCCCCAGCGAACCGTTCGGGCCATCTCTAATCACAAATCAAGCCCCTCACCGGCAAGTTGTTTCTCCGCTGAATATCGGCCAAGCGTGCCATGGCCGTGTAAGACCGCCTGAAATGCCCACACACCTTCCTAGACTGCTTCAGGACGTGCTGTAAGCCTGGGTACTTACACACAAATCTCTGAATTATTAGATTCAGCACATGTTCCATGCAGGGTACATGTGTCAGCTTTCCCAAATTCAAAGTCGAAATGAGATTCCTGCCATTGTGACACACCATGTTGCTGATTTCCAGTGGGGTCAGCCATTGATCCACCTGTTTGTTAAGAGCAGGAGAGCAGCTCCAGTGCAACTCTCCGCTGTGAGGCAAGACATGTCTAAGATGACGTGACACCATCGTACCTGACATGCAGCCTAGGCCCTGGGGAGCTGGGGCCGTGTAGCTGGAGAGGAGATCGCAGCACCAGTAGAGTTGTACTGCCATTCAGCCAAGGAGGAGGAGGAGGATGACAGTGAAGAGGATGTAGCAGGAGGAGTATGAGGAGAAGGAGAGGAGGTGGCAGGAGGCCTGCCTGCAAGCCATGGAGGTGTCAGACAGCCACGTACTCCCTGCTTGCCAGCGGTCACCAGGTTGACCCAATGGGCTGTGTAAGTAATGTACCTGCCCTGACCGTGCTTGGCAGACCAGCCATCCATGGTCATTATGGACCCTTGACCCAACGCTGTGTGCCAGAGATGACACCACTTGCCTTTCAACTTCATGGTACAGTTTGGGTATCACCTTTTTTGAGAAATAATTGCGGCCTGTTATCTTCTACTGAGGTGTCCCAATGGCCACAAATTTTTGGAAGGCCTCAAAGTCCACCAGCTGGTATTGTAACAGCTGGCGAGCTAACAGTTCCGCCAAGCCAGCTGTCAGACGCCGGGCAAGGGGGTGACTGGCAGACATTGGCTTCTTCCACTCAAAGATTTCCCTCACAGACACTTGGCTGCTGCTGTGGGCAGAGGAGTAGGAACTGCTCAAGGTGAGAGGCGGAGTGGAGGAGGGTGGCTGTGTAACCCTGTGTGTGTGTCATTGCAACAGACACACACACCAAGGGTTACAGATGAATTGACTTTTTGTGGAAAGTGCTGCTGTAAAAGGAGCCTGCAGGTGCCGCCAGGGGGAGCCCATGAGCAGGAAAGAGGAGAGAGAAGCTGGGCATGTGCAGGGAGGAAGTAAGAGTTGAGTTTTTACAGTTGAAGGCTAGTGAGGGGGAGGAGCCAAGTAGCCGTGGAGACTGAGCTGATGAGGCAGCAATAGTTTTTTTTTGTGTCAGGATACTATACTGTACTGCAGCAAGAAATACACTTGATTTGTGAGGAAATAGAGGAGAGACACAAGAAGAGACCAGCCATTGGTGAGACAGTCTGAGCAAGGCAGAGCCACAGACAAGTGAACCCTTACTGAAAACTAAACTAAGGAAGAGAAAGAGAGCTGCAGACATTACAGTAGAGGAGAGAGATCACTCACAACTATAGTCCAGTAAAGAGCAGCAATACTGGAGAGATAAGCCAGAAGAAAAACAGTAAGCAATAAGAAAGAAAGACAAAGAAATTAAAATGTACCTGTAACAGAGAGAGATAACAGAAAACAGCAGAGACATTACAGTGACACAGAGACAGCAGGACAGCAAAGCATACAAGAGTGAGACAGAGAAACAAGTGACAGGATTAAAGAAAAGGAGTGAAGACTGCAGTGCAGTGTCTAAAGAGATTGTGTGATAACAGCTGGCAGACAAATTACAGTGGAGAGAGCAGTGCTTCTTAAATGTTAAGTGATCATTCACTATCATCAACTTCACATATTCTGTCCCATCCTGGATGTTGCTAGGTAACCGCCAGACATTTCTCTACGTTTCCTTCTGTCCTGTGCAAGAATTCAGGTCCACTTTAAAAAGACAGCGGTGAAGAAGTGTCAGATAGTGGAGCGCTGTGTGAGGAAAATTCTGGCAAGTTAATGCAAATAAACTGTATCACATATATGTTTCCTGAACTAGCCCTGATCCTAGCAGGCGGATGTATACAGAGGCCTACCTATACTCATCTGCTAAGAAGAAGTTTATGAATGTGTTTTGTCACTGAATTTTTTTATCTATATGATTTAATACAAATATTTCTTAAAAAGAACTTGATTGGTGTCTGGAGGATTTCTTTACAGTTCAAGCATTATAGAGGTGTTACATTTGGCGTACAGTCGGCAGGATATTACCTAAGTGCCTTAAAACTGGAAGATGGAATCTCAGCCTACACTATCCACCAGAAATGATGCTTCAGCTACTCAGGCTGCAGGAGAATGGTCAGCAAGCTACACATCAGTGTTTACCATGACCGCTATTGGGATGTTAGCTGCATATCTACCAAGGTTCAATGGTTATAATATGGCCCTGAGAGAGTGGAGTGAAAGAATAGAGAGTGCTGTGCAGGCTTATAAAGTGCCCATAGAGCTGCATATGGAAATAGCAATGATAACCTTGGAGGGAGATGCTCAACGAACAGTAATTAATGCTAAATTGCCCACACCAGTATCGCTGAAACAAATTATCGAGGTATTGGAAGACATATATGGAGATCCTACAGAGCTGCATTTGTGGAGAAAGAGATTTGTTGACAGAATTCAGAAGGATAACGAAAATATTCCTAAGTTCGCCAATGCCTTACAAGAAATAATGAGTGGATTACAGATAAAAGAGGAAAAGGAAAGAGGACAAAGTATCACAGATTCTGCTGTGTGGCTGAGAGATCAGTTTATATGGGGATTAAGGAGCAACTTTATTAAAAGATTCTTAAAACAGAAAGTAGAATATCATCCAAGTTTGAATTTCCAGAAACTTCAAAGCTTAGCTATCAAGCTCAGTCAGGAGGAAGAAGCCAATCAGCTGGGAACACTGCAACAAAACACCACTATGATTACTCATAAGAATTCAGCAGTTGAAGTCAAAATCAATAATACTGAGGGGGAATTCAGAGAAGTAAAAACAACACTCAAAGAACTAAGTGAAGAGTTGACCAAAGTGAAACTATACATGGAGAAAAATGGATTCAAAAGAGATTATCCAAGGTGGAGATATAGAAACACAGAGGAATCTGGATGTTGGATCTGTCACCATAGTGGCCATATTGCTAGAGACTGTGCACGAAGCTTTCAGAGAAAATTAAAGAATGCTGCAGTGGTAGCCCGCATGGCAGGACAAGACAAGAAGGCCTCAGAGAAATGGAAGGATAATGCATTAAAGAGGAAAAATAAGGTCATCACACCCAAAGTTCTAGGAACTGTTAAATGGTTTCATGTGCGAAATGGCTATGGATTTATAAATCGGAATGACACCAAAGAAGATGTGTTTGTGCACTGGTCAGGCATTAGGAAGAACAACCCCAGGCATTATCTTCACAGTCTAAGACATGGAGAATCAGTTGAATTTGACATTGTGAAAGGAAGGAAAGGAACAGAGGCCGCTAGTTTAACTGGTCCTGGTGGTACTCCAGTTCAAGGTAGCAAGGATGCAAGATGTTGGATTCCATATAAGCCTCGGGGAAACTATGGTGATTATCACTTGAAGAGCTTCTTGTACAGCAAGAAACAAGGAGGAGCAACAAACCCTGTACAACCTACTTTATATGAAGAAAGTAGTTGGATAAATAAAGAAATACCAGGACCTAGTCAGAAAGTAATGATTAATGACTTCTTAGTAGGAGATGAAGTATTACAACATAGAACAGATACTTTTCAAAGAAAGGAAGTGGAATCGTATTGGCAACCGATGCCACAACCTCAACGGCTCAAGCGTTCTAAACGGACACAGTGTTCATTGGAAACCATTCAGCTTACAAATGTCAAGGTAGCTCAAGACAAAGAGTTTGAGAAGTCAGAGAAGGGAGAGCAAAGGTGCTCTACACAAACACCACTAGACTACGACTCACGATGGAAAAATACTCAACATTCCCCGCTTCCTGAACAGTTCGGATTATATATAGACACTGTGACTTGGTTAAAAGAAAAATTGTAGGGACTACAATTTGAAAAAAAGGGGGTGAATGTAACCCTGTGTGTGTGTCATTGCAACAGACACACACACCAAGGGTTACAGATGAATTGACTTTTTGTGGAAAGTGCTGCTGTAAAAGGAGCCTGCAGGTGCCGCCAGGGGGAGCCCATGAGCAGGAAAGAGGAGAGAGAAGCTGGGCATGTGCAGGGAGGAAGTAAGAGTTGAGTTTTTACAGTTGAAGGCTAGTGAGGGGGAGGAGCCAAGTAGCCGTGGAGACTGAGCTGATGAGGCAGCAATAGTTTTTTTTTGTGTCAGGATACTATACTGTACTGCAGCAAGAAATACACTTGATTTGTGAGGAAATAGAGGAGAGACACAAGAAGAGACCAGCCATTGGTGAGACAGTCTGAGCAAGGCAGAGCCACAGACAAGTGAACCCTTACTGAAAACTAAACTAAGGAAGAGAAAGAGAGCTGCAGACATTACAGTAGAGGAGAGAGATCACTCACAACTATAGTCCAGTAAAGAGCAGCAATACTGGAGAGATAAGCCAGAAGAAAAACAGTAAGCAATAAGAAAGAAAGACAAAGAAATTAAAATGTACCTGTAACAGAGAGAGATAACAGAAAACAGCAGAGACATTACAGTGACACAGAGACAGCAGGACAGCAAAGCATACAAGAGTGAGACAGAGAAACAAGTGACAGGATTAAAGAAAAGGAGTGAAGACTGCAGTGCAGTGTCTAAAGAGATTGTGTGATAACAGCTGGCAGACAAATTACAGTGGAGAGAGCAGTGCTTCTTAAATGTTAAGTGATCATTCACTATCATCAACTTCACATATTCTGTCCCATCCTGGATGTTGCTAGGTAACCGCCAGACATTTCTCTACGTTTCCTTCTGTCCTGTGCAAGAATTCAGGTCCACTTTAAAAAGACAGCGGTGAAGAAGTGTCAGATAGTGGAGCGCTGTGTGAGGAAAATTCTGGCAAGTTAATGCAAATAAACTGTATCACATATATGTTTCCTGAACTAGCCCTGATCCTAGCAGGCGGATGTATACAGAGGCCTACCTATACTCATCTGCTAAGAAGAAGTTTATGAATGTGTTTTGTCACTGAATTTTTTTATCTATATGATTTAATACAAATATTTCTTAAAAAGAACTTGATTGGTGTCTGGAGGATTTCTTTACAGTTCAAGCATTATAGAGGTGTTACAGCTGTGATTGTGAAGGTGCAAGGGAGAAAGCGGCTGAAGATGATGCACCTGAAGAAGGAAGAGGAGAAGGAGGAGAAGGAGGGTGGCTTTGCTTTTGTGTGCTGCTTTTCCTCAGGTGGTCTTCCCATTGCAGTTTGTGCCTTTTCTCCATGTGCCTTCGTAAGGCACTTCTCCCTACGTGGGTGTTGGCCTTTCCACGGCGCCGGACACTGCCACCAGCTGTTTCTGACAACGAGCTCCCCCTGCTTCTTTCAGGAACTCATCTCCTCCTACTCCTCTCTGACTCCCCCTCTGAACTGTCCCCCTGTTCTTCTCCTCTATTGGGAACCCACGTGACATCCATATCATCATCATCATCATAATCATCCTCCCCAGCTTCGCTTGTATCAGACACCTCCAAAACTGCACCAACAGCAGGTATTTCATCCTCCTCCTCCTCACACCTTACATCCATAATGCCGCCTAACTAGACACATGAGGTGGTGTAACTTGCTTAGCGCCTTCATCTTGTTGTAACAATAATGACTGTGAATTAGTGAACTCCCCACCAAATAACTCCTGCGAAGTGTGAAATGTACCGGATAAGGTTCTGTGTTAAATAGTCAACCCCGTCCTGACAATCTTGGGAGTTGATGGGACGTGTCTTCTTCTGAGCACTGTACTTTGGTCCAGGGCCGCACAAAATCACATCAGCACGACCTCGAAACAGACCTGCCGGGTGGCCTGCCTCTGGGTCTGCCTCTGCCTGTTTTGGCCATATCGGGGGGGGGGGGGGGGTGAAGTGAAAAGTATGCACTTACTTGACGAATACAATGTGCAGTCACACAGGTGCAGTGAAAGGTATGCAGTGACTGGTATTACAATACAATGTGCAGCTGTCACACAGGTGCAGTTAACAGGTATGCACGGCCTGGTATATAAAACAGTGTGCGGTCACACAGGTGCAGTGAACAGGTGTAATGGTTAAGGGCTCTGCCTCTGACACAGGAGACAAGGCTTCGAATCTCGGCTCTGCCTGTTCAGTAAGCTAGCACCTATTCAGTAGGAGACCTTAGGCAAGTTTCCCTAACACTGCTACTGCCTATAGACTGTGCCCTAGTGGCTGCAGCTCTGGCACTTTGAGTCCCCCAGGAGAAAAGCGCGATATAAATATTATTTGTCTTGTCTTATTTGTCTTGTCTTGTATATAATATAACACTGCATGCATTCATGTAGGTGCACTGAACAGGTATGCAGTGACTGGTATCAATACAATGTGCAGCTGTCACACACACAGGTACCATGAACAGGTGCAGTGACTGGTATATAACACTGCATGTTTCTGTCACGCAGGTGCAGTAAACATGAACAGGTATGCAGTGATTGGTATTACAAATGTGCAGCTGTCACACACAGGTACCGTGAACAGGTGCAGTGACTGGTATATAACACTGCGTGCTTCTGTCACGCAGCTGCAGTAAACATGAACAGGTATGCAGTGATTGGTATTACAAATGTGCAGCTGCCTGTCACACACGTGCAGTGAAAAGGTAGGCACTGAATGTGCTGGGCCTGGCAGTGGCACAGTAGGAATTACCATAGGGCCAAGGGCCAGCTGCGACTGACTGACAGGACTGTATATGTAAGTGTCAGTGGGACACACACAAAAAAAATAGATCACAAGAACAACAAGAGCTGTTGAGGGGTGCTTTTTGGCAATAAGTATCAGCAATAGCAAGCTAACAAGCCTAACAAGAGCCTAACTAAGCTTTTCCTATGTCTCTGCAGCAACTCTCCCTTCTCTAATTACTGCAGCCACACGAGTGAGGGAAATGGCCGACGCTGCCTGCCTTTTATGAGGGGGAGGGGCTCCAGGAGGGAGTGTTCTATTTTAACACTATAATAGCCGACAACTGAGAAATAATGAATGTTTTCCATTGTTTCTTATTATTCCAATTAAAATGTGTTTAGAGTAAAATAATTCTTAGCATAATGTACCTCCCAAAGAAAGCCTAATTGGTAGCAAAAAAACAAGATATAGATCAAGTCGTTGTGATTAGTTGTGATTAAGTTATTGGCAAAAGCATGATAAGAGCACTGACAGGTGAAAATTGCTCGTTATGCGACCTTAACGTTGCATCAAACGCAACGTCTTAGTGTGAAAGAGCCCTAAAAGACATTTAATTGACAAGTTGTGAAAATTTCACCTAGGAGAAAAGTCAGGAGAAAAAGTTAATTGCATATGGGTCAAGGTGAATTAAATAAGGGCCCATAGGGGACCCAGGCCCATATGCAATTTTTATTTTCACCTACTACGTTAAAATTTTTCATCTTCTCTTCAAAACAACTTTTCAGCTATTCGCAATGGATAAAGTACAAAAAGTTGGTGAAATAGTACTATGAAAAAAAAAATTGTGCATTTTCTTTCTTGCTAGCGGTTTAAAGGGCATTTTATTAACATGTGTAAATTATTATCAACTTGTAAAAAACTAAGGAGAAAAAGTGAATTGCAATTAACTTTTGCAATTAACTTTTTCCCTGAGTTTTCTTACATGAAATAATTTTTTTTCTTCTGTTTTAGGGCTCTTTCCCACTAAGACGTTGCGCTAGATGCGAGGTTACGGTCGCATGACGTGCCCCTAACGAAACGCATGTGAGCTTTAAAGTTGGACGTTATATAGAGCCGTGTTATGCGTCTCTTAATGCGTCCATGATGCGTACTTTTTGACGCATAGTATCGGACAAAAACGGCGCATGCGGCAAAAGACTGGAGACCACGTGATCGGAACACTCTGCATCACGTGGTCCCGCCAGTGACGTCGGCACAGTGCAGTGAATATTAATTAGCCATGTGGCTACTCACAATACACATCACTGAGCATGTGCAAACAGTCTAACGTGGCTAAAGCCGCATATAACGCACAGCATGCTGCACTTTCATTCAACGTGCAGCGTTACACTGTAACGCAACGTGGGCACTGTGAACAGCACATTGATTTTTCATTACTGTGAGTTGGGCTGCGTTACTGGCTGCTCTAACATGCGCCTGTAACGTCCCACTGTGAAAGCAGCCTTAACCTCCTTGGCGGTATGAAAAATACCGCCAGGAGGGAGCGCAGCAGTTTTTTTAAAAAAAATTTTTTTTTAATCATGTAGCGAGCCGAGGGCTCGCTACATGATAGCCGCTGCTGAGCGGCATCCCCCCGCCCGCTTCGATCAGGAAATCCCGTTCATAGAACGGGATTTCCTGGAGGGCTTCCATCGTCGCCATGGCAACGGGGCGGGATGACGTCACCGACGTCACTGACGTCGGGACGTCATTGGGAGTCCCGGGCCACCCCTCGGCGCTGCCTGGCACTGATTGGCCAGGCAGCGCTGGGGTCTGGGGGGGGGGGGGCGCGCCGCAGCAAATAGCGGCGATCGGGTGGGGGCCGGCGGCGATCAGAGTGCTGGCGCAGCTAGCAAAGTGCTAGCTGCGTCCAGCAAAAAAAAAAATTATGAAAATCGGCCCAGCAGGGCCTGAGCGGCACCCTCCGGCGGCTTACCCCGTGTCCAGCACGGGGTTACCGCTAAGGAGGTTAAAGGGGAACTGAAGAGAGAGGTATATGGAGGCATGGTTATTTCCTTTTAGACAATACCAGTTGCCTGGCAGCCCTGCTGATCCTCTGCCTCTAATACTATTAGCCATAGCCCCTGAACAAGCATTTAGCAGATCAGGTGTTTCAGTGGTTCAGACTTATAAGTCTGATCTGACAAGACTAGCTGCATGCTTGTTTCTGGTTTTAATCAGATACTACTGCAGAGATATAGACCAGCAGGGCTGCCAGGCAACTGGTATTGATTAAAAGGAAATAAACATGACAGCCTCCATATACCTCTCTCTTCAGTTCCCCTTTAAATAACTTTGCAATACCTTGTAATTGTTAAAGCACCAACAAGTAGGTGACAAAGTACTATCAAGAGTATTTTGTGTATTTTCTTGCTAGTGGTTTAAAAGACATTTTTTTGATAAGGGCCCATCTGCAATTATTTTATTCTCCTCAGTTTTTTCCTAGGTGATATTTTTAAACTTGTCAATAAAATGCCTTGAAAACCACCAGCCAGCAAGAAAATGCTCAGAATAATTTTGATAGTACTTTTTTTAATCAATTTTTTGGTGGTTTTTTCATTGCAAAGTGCTGAAAAGTTATTCTAAATCAAAAATGAAGTTATCTTCCAGGAGAAAACTCAGGAGAAAAATTGAATTGCATAGGGGCCCATATATCTTTCCATGGCCCATACGCAATTCAATTTTTCTCCTGAGTTTTCTCCTAGGAGATATTTTTTCTTCATCAATTTAAATTAATTTTTTAGCACTGTGCAATGGAAAAAGTATCAAAAAGTAGGTGAAAAAGTCCTGTCAAAATTATTTTGAATATTTCTTTGCTTGCTGGTGGTGTAGAAGGCATTTTATTTACATGTTGGGAAAATAACACCTAGTTGAATAGTGAATTGTATATGGCCCCATGAGAGACAATAGGGAAATTGTACAAATCCTGGGCTGTTGCTTCTGTTCTTGCCTTGTGTAAAGTGCTGAGCAATGATTTCACATATGACTGTAGTCTTGACAAAAACCTGTATAGAAGAACACCTTAATACGTAGCAGAAGTTGGTGAACACACCTTAAAGTGAGATGCAATTGTCCCTGTGCAGTTCTGCTGACAGAGAGTAGTATGATACATCTGCTTGTTGATGCCCATTGTCTCATCTTGCAATCTTTTTGTTTTCGGGCACTCTGCTCCCTCAGGGCTGCTGCAGAACCTTCCTGTAAAGTTACTGCTGTTGGGCAGTGGTGATCTACCCAATAAGATTTCTTTAAAGAAGGACAGTGCTGTTGAGGAACCTTTGTACACCCATTAGATTTGCACTCAAAACAATCAAGAGTGACCCTCTTGGATAAGGAAAATCTAAAGTGTGTTGGCAGCCATAAAGAGAAGACCTCCAAGCATGCCGTACTGGCCTTTATTAGAAAAACTATCATGATTGAAACTGCATTCAATTTTTTTTTTTGGGGGGGGGGGGGGGGTTGGGAACACACACATTATACATAGGATTTCCATTTGTACCACAGGTTTCAGGATTTAAATAAAAATTATTTATGAGAAAAGTATTATAAACCAGTACATATCTATTAATAACATAGTACAAACTAATTACTAATAAATGTAGTTTAAATCAGTGTTTAGTTTACTTTGGAAAGCATTATTAGTTAAGTTTTTCCACAAGCCATTTATTTGTTTCTAGTTGGTGTTATCACACGTACACAGGATGCTTAATGGAAAAACAGTATAAATTTTGTTTCAGGATGACATATACATGTTATTATTATTCAGATTAACAAAATAATTGTTCCTTTAGCAAAAACAAAATACATTTAATAGAAGATTACTATCTTGTAATTATTTTTAGAGGAGAATACTGCATTTTCAACATTCTGTAAAACTTTGAAAAATGACTTTCAAAATAAGAAAAGTCTTAAGCTGGCCACTAATGGTCCAATTTCTAGCGAAAAATCCCTAGAGCGATCAGAAATTCTGATCGGATTGGTTGTAAATAATCTCAGTTGATGGGCACAATTGATAATGAACGATTATAAAAACAATCGTCCGATTGAATTTTCATCTAACCAAAATTTGGATTTTCTTGTTGGTCGTGATAGATGGGAAGCAATGATTGGTTAGTTGATGGTGTAGTGAACGATTTTTCGTCCGATCAGAATTTCTGATCGCTCGAACGATTTTTCGCTAGAAATTGGACCGTTAGTGGCCACCTTAACACTGCTGAAAACTGAAGTTGGTCTTGACAAAAGTAAGAACACACTGGGGTTTTTTACATCTTTCAGGGAGGCAAGAGAACTGTATTCTTCGTTCTTTCCATCTGACATGGTTAGTGTCATGGATTATCTAAAATGTGCAATGAAAACAAAGACATTCAGTTATGAATGAGGTATGTTTCCATAGTGGCATTGTGGGAGGGATCAAGGCACAAAAAACTGAAAGAAGCTGTAGCACTGACGTTTTAGCGGTACCAAAGAAACAAGTAAATTATTCAAACCAGTATTGTTCATCCAAATCACTGAATTATTTGAAGTGTGTCATTCAGAGTGTGGTTCATAACAATATTCATATTGTAAAAGTTCTACTCATCTTTTCTACTATCTTTTAGGCTCTTTTTACTCTTACCACATTGCATCTTGTTGTGCCATTTCTACCTCATCACTTCAGCTACAGCCATTAACCTCCCTGGCGGTTTATCTCTTTCTGGATTTATGGGTCTAAAAGCAGTACATTTTTTTTGAAGAATTTTAGGCCTTCAATTCCTAACGGGAAAGTCAGAGCAGCTGAAAAAAAAAGACATTTACTTACGCGAGGCTTCCTCCAGCCCCTAGCAGTCCCTATGTCCCTCGCCACAGCTCTGCACTCAGCCGCTGGCTCTTGGTCCCCTCTGCTGCACAGGACGACCTTGCCAGGTCGTCCTTTACTGCGCCTGCATGAGAGCCGCTGTCAATCACTCGTACGTGGTGCGGAGTGTACTGCGCAGAACTACTACGCCTGCATAGTACACTCCACACCACGTGCGAGTGATTGACAGTGCACTCGCGCAGGTGCAGTAGAGGACAACCGGACGAGGTCGTCCTCTGCAGGGAAGGGGACCCGGGAGCCAGTGGTTGAGTGCGGAGCTGCAGCAAGGGACATAGGCAGGGCCGGATTTCTGCAAAGGCCACAAAGGTCACGGCCTAGGGCGGAAAAAAATCAGAAGGATAAAAGGGCGGCAGGACCTGAGAGAGATAAGAGGCTGCATGTCAAAATAAATCATTTCTCCTGCTCTGAAAGCGCCCCGGCTTTGCTGCACACAGTCAGAATTCCAGAGCTCCGTGTATTTTCCTTACTTCGTGGTGTGCGATGAGACAGTGCTATCTCCTGAACATACAAGCTTCAGTTTATTGCCAGGGGTGAGAGAAACATGGATCACAATGTAGACAATTTCTGATCCAGTAAAAGTAAACATTTTAACAGAATTATTTCCACTTTACAACTCAAGCTGGGCTAAACAATGTATTGCTGGTCAGACTCTGTTAATGACTTGAGCCATTCCTTCTCTCTCCCCCTGAATTGTAAATCTTAAACAGATAGATAAGGGTTTTTTTTTCCTTAGAGAGATTTATTATGACAGCCCCTTCTAAGCTAAATCTTAACCCCTTGCTGGCTCATTTTAAAGGCAGCAGTAGTCTGCAGTAGTATGAGATAGACAACTTCTCTTTAATTATAATTGCAAATGTACTGTTGTATACTTTTGTATTGTTACATTCTGTTTTGTATACCAAAAGTAATAACTTTAATAAAGTTAAATAAAGTAATACAATTAAAAAAATATATGTTTGTACCGTGTTGGCAAACAGTAAAAAAACACCTGTGAAAGTATCAGTACAATAAATACTATAAAATAAATGCAACAGATCTGTAATTACAGAAGAGCAGAGAGGGAGATGAATGCCGCTCTGCTACTTCATGCCCGGTACACACCATGCAATTTGCCATCAGATAGGCCTAGTGCACACCGGAGCGTTTCCGCTGCTGTTTGCGATCTGCTTGCGGGTGCGGATCCGCTAGGGTAATGTATTTTAATGGGGTGGTGCACACCAGAGCGGGAGGCGTTTTGCAGAAACGCATACTCCCGGGCTGCTGCAGATTTTGGATTGCGGATGCGTTTCTGCCTCAATGTTAAGTATAGGAAAACCGCAAACCGCTCTGAAAAACGGCACTTCAGAGCGGTTTGCCAGGCGTTTTTTGTTACAGTAGCTGTTCAGTAACAGCTTTACTGTAACAATACATGAAATCTACTATACCAAAACCGCTACACAAAACCGCAAAACGCTAGCTGAAACGCTGCAGAAAAATAAGAAAAAGCGTTTCAAAATCTGCTAGCATTTTGCGGATCTGCTAGCGGTTTTTGGTGTGCACTAGGCCATAGATGGGTTCAAATTGACTATTTCTGACAGGTCTAATCTGATTTCTGATCATTTTTCTAATCGACTTTGTATAAGTGATCGGAAAATCGATTCAACCCATCTATCTGGTGCGTACCAGGCATTAGGGACTCACTGCTCTAACAGGAAAAACAATTATTCATCATTTTTCAGAGAGAAAACATTCATAGGTATCCTGCAAACAAGTGATCGTTAAGGCTCATACACACATCAGACTATAGTCTTTGGAAAAAGAAAGATCACAGTCCAATCTTACCACCCTTCATGTAGTATGAGAGCCATACCTTCACAGTCTTTTCTATGGAGCTGAACTCCCCATCAGACAGAAATCTTTGCAAGATGCTGCACACACAGATGCTGTACAGACACAAAAGATCAGTATCTGCAAAAGATCTGTTCCTGCCAAAGATCTGTTCCTGCAAATTGCAATGATAGTCTATGAGATCTGCAGATCATCATACACACCTTGTTTAACAGACATTCATCTGCAGATCAGACAATCATCTGCAGATCTGAAAATCCATCCTGGTGGATCGGATCTGCAGATGAATGTCTGTTAAACAAGTTGTGTATGATGATCTGCAGATATCATAGACTATGAATGCATTTTGCAGGAACAGATCTTTTGCAGATACTGATCTTTTGAATGTGTACAGCATCTTTGTGTGCAGCATCTTGCAAAGATTTATGTCTGATGGGGAGTTCAGCTCCATAGAATAGACTGTGTAGAGTATGGCTCTCATACTACATGGAAGGGGGTAAAATTGGTCTGTGATCTTTCATTTTCCTAAAGGCTCATACACACATCAGACCACAGTCTTTGGAAAATGAAAGATCACAGACCAATTTTACCCCCTTCCATGGAGTATGAGAGCCATACCTACACAGTCTATTCTATGGAGCTGAACTCCCCATCAGATAAAAATCTTTGCAAGATGCTGAACACGTTCAAAAGATCAGTATCTGCAAAAGATCTGTTCCTGCAAAAGATCCGTTCCTGCAAAATGCATTCATAGTCTGATATCTGCAGATCCTCATACACACCTTGTTTAACAGACAATTATCTGCAGATCAGACAATCATCTGCAGATCTGAAGATCCATCCTGGTGGATCTGATCTGCAGATGAATGTTTGTTAAACAAGGTGTGTATGAGGATCTGCAGATATCATAGACTATGAATGCATTTTGCAGAAACGGATCTTTTGCAGGAACAGATCTTTTGCAGATACTGATCTGTTGCATGTGTACAGCATCTTTGTGTGCAGCATCTTGCAAAGATTTCTATCTGATGGGGAGTTCAGCTCAATAGAATAGACTTTGTAGGTATGGCCCTCATACTACATGGAAGGGGGTAAAATTGGTCTGTGATCCTTCATTTTCCAAAGACTATGGTCTGATGTGTGTATGCACCCTGAGTGTGTGTGTGTGTGTGTGTGGGGGGGGGGGGGGGGGGCGGTTGGTGGTACCGGGCCTAGGGCACTGGGAAGTCCAAATCCGGCCCTGGACATAGGGGCTGCTAGGGGCTGGAGGAAGCCCAGGGTAAGTAAATGTCTTTTTTTTTTAACCTCAACAATGTTAATTTTTTTTTTTAAAGGTGACTTTACTTTGTTTCATAGTCTAACAAAAACTCTTGAATGTGAAGGGAATACGGTAAATAAACACTCTACATTAAGACAAGACACTTCCTATTTCAAGCTGACCCTCACATCCTTGTTGCAGTGTAATGAAATAAAGAAGCACCAAGATGTTGAAAGGCTAAGAACAATCAAAGTAACATGTTAAAAGAGTGACTGATCTCTTTTAAAATGTTGCTTTTATTGTTCTTAGATCACAGGCTCTCATCCTGTTATATAAAATGAAAAGAAATTGCTTTTAAAAAGTGACGACATTAAAGCACACTGTATGCAGTTTTAAGAATTGTGTTATGTAATGTCACTAATGATATTTCTCCTCTCCTTGGGAGTCATCATTATTTTTACTACCTTAGTTATTTTAATATGGTAAGTTACAAAGATGAACAGAATAGCTTTAAAGTGATTGAATTCCAAATTTTACTCTAGAAGAATAATTCTGAAAATGCAGGAACCTGCTTAATTTTTCCAGATGGAGCGGATGCGTTGGCATAGCCCCCTATGGTGCAATGCATCCACCTGTGCCAAACACACCAGGTACAAGTGGGAATAGAGTCTTAAAGACAGTTGCTGGGAGGTTAAATCACCTAGTGTTTATTTATTTTTTTCCTCCTTTTTAGAGGACTTCATCAGTCAGAATTCTATCTCCACTTACATTAACCTGTGCAATCTTATCACTAAAATCATTAGTCGTAGCAGTAATAGTAGAGTAGTAGTAGTAGTAGTAGTAGTAGTAGTAGTAGTAGTAGTAGTAGTAGTAGTAGTAGTAGCAGCAACAGTTGCAGTAATAGTAGAGTAGTAGTAGTGGTAATAGTAGCAGTAATAATAGAGTAGTAGAAGCAATAGTAGCAGTAGTAGTAGTAGTGGTAATAGTAGCAGTAATAGTAGAGTAGTAGTAGTGGTAATAGTAGCAGCAGTAGTAGTAGTGGTAATAGTAGCAGTAATAGTAGAGTAGTAGTAGTGGTAATAGTAGCAGTAATAATAGAGTAGTAGAAGCAATAGTAGCAGTAGTAGTAGTAGTGGTAATAGTAGCAGTAATAGTAGAGTAGTAGTAGTGGTAATAGTAGCAGCAGTAGTAGAAGCCAGAAAAGTAGTGGTAAAAAAAGTAGTAGTAGCATTAGGTATCATAGAAGTAGTAACAGTAGTAGTCATAGATACAGTAGAGACTAAATGTTAATAACATCTGTTAGAGTACTGTGTAAGCAATGGAACATCATCTAATACACTATAAGGCATTGCAACAGAAGCAGATCACTAGAAGAGCAGAATAAGCAGAAAGTAAGGTTACTAGAGGAATTGTGCCTAAGTTACTAAAGTGGATACCTATAGAATGCCTTTACAATTGAACATAACTCTGGTTGGACTTGATGGCCGGATGTCTGTTTTCAACCAAACTAACTATATGTAACTTTACACACAAGGTGGACTACTGCTAGCATAAATAAGATATCTGAGGTCCGAACAGATAACACAATACCTATACATGCAGAATATACTGTATATGCTGATAGCAGGATAGTGATTAAAAGTACAGTAGGTCATCATTTCTCTGCATGGAAGGTGAATGAGCAGAGGAATGTGATATTAAACATGCATCAGACTTCAAAATTAGATTTTCTACCCTTAAGGTGGACCTGTATACTTGCACAGGACAAAGGAAAATAAAGAGAAATCCAACCTGTATGTATTTAGAGAGTTTAGCCTGTCTAATTCCCCCTCATCTGTGACTAATCACAGCTGTAATTTGATCTCTCCACTTTGTCAGCTCAGGAATCCCAGCAGCCTCAGTAAAGCTGCTAATTTGAAAACGCAGGATGTTAACCCTATGTCTGCTTCCATGAAAGCAGGAAGTAGACACAATGAAGATTTATTGCAGGATTTCTGTCAGCTGTAACAAAGAAAGGTTATTATGCGGTTTCTTATCTTTTGGAGCAGAGAGGAAGTTCTGAGTTCAGGTCCGCCTTAACCTCATAATAAGAATACAGGATTCCAGGAAAATTCTTATTAGATCTGTAGATAAAACAACTTATCTTATAATGTTATTTTAACTTGAGACTTGCTTTAAAGGGAACCTGAAGTGAGAGGTGTATGGAGGCTGCCATGTTTATTTACTTTTACGCAATGCCAGTTGCCTGGGATCCTGCTGATCATTCTGGTATCTGTGTGTCAAGGCCGGATTTGTACTTTTTTACCACCCAAGGCCCACTTTTACCAGCTGCTCCTGGACTGACAGCGTACTAAACTTCCTCTCAGCATGGCAGGGATTAGATTTTAGGCTCCTCTGAGGACAGTTAGTGACGTGATGGCAGTGATTACATTATAAGCTCCTCTGAGGACAGTTAGTGACATGATGGCAGGGGTTAGATTGTAAGCTCCTTGGCGAGTGGCACATTCGGTAAGTAGCAGGCAGCTCAGAGATCACTGTAAGTGTGCCAGATCCATCTTTTGGTTGGTGACCACAGCTATGTGCAAACTCTGTATAGCAGGACGAATATTTGGCACGATAACTACAACTGCCACCCTGCTGCCCACAGTCCGTCCCTTGCTTTCCTGGTGCCCTAGGCCATGGCCTTTGCGGCCTTGCTTGAAATCTGGTCTTGAGTTACTTCTGAGTCACACACCTACAACAAGCATGCAGCTTATTTTGTCAGATTTTGTTAGAAACATCTGATCTGCATGCTTCTTCAGAGTCTATGGCTAAATGTATTAAAGGCTAAGGATGAACAGGACAGCCAGGCAACTGGTATTGTTTAAAAGGACATACTGTAAATATTTCAGCTTTCATGTTCCTCTCAGTTTAGGTTCCCTTTAAACGCAAATATCCTATCAAGGCAAGGATGTCATCATTGAACTTTCCACTAATAGATAAACTAACAGAAAATCTGACATTCTAGTAACATGGTAGTTTTCTTCTTTTAATTTATTCACAATCCTATAGCCTGGTACACACATTCAATTATGATTGGCCAATGACTGAAAATGTTTTACCCCTCCATGTAGTATGAGGGTCAACAGACTTTGAACACGAAAAGATTTTGTAGGTAAACCACCACATGGAGGTGGTAAAATTGATCGGTGATTGGCCAACCCTAATTGAAAGTGTATACCAGGCTATAAATGGCTCTTGGCTTAAGTACTTTAGTACCGAGCTAATTTAAAACTATGCCCTGTTTTGGTGGTCACCTGGCTGGTAGGGCGTAGATAGGGCTGCGCACATCCGCCGTTTCCATTGCTCCCGCTGATCTTGCCACTGAATCCCGACATCTCTTGCCAAAGCTCACTTGCTCTGCCTGTCTCTATGACGGTAGAGCCCTGTGAGCGGGTCTTTCAATGTAAGCCGCTCCCATTGGCTTACATTGAAAAACAGGGTCAGGAGCCAATGAAACCGGTTCCTGACCGGCTCGCAGGAACTGTGCCATTATAGAGACGGCAGAGTGGGTGGCCCAGGTTCCCGATATGCGGAGATGGTGGTTGTGGCGGGTATGTGCGGCGATTCGTCATTAATCCTAGGGATTACGCCGTTTCTGTACCAGTGGTCTCTGGTCCTTCAGGGGGCAGAGACCGCTGGTACTTAAGTGGTTAAAGCCTGGTACACACTTTCAATTATGATTGGGAATCACTGATCAATTTTACCACCTCCATGTGATATGAGGTTCAACAGATATTGAATACTATGAGCAGATTGTTTAGGTAAACCATCACACTACATGGATGTGGTAAAATAGGTCAATGATTGGTCAATCATAATTGAAAGTGTGTACCAGGCTAGAACACACATCCAATTTTGATTGGCCCATCACTTACCAATTTCACTACCTCCACATAGTGTTAGAGTTTACTTACACAACCTGTCCATAGAACTCAAAATCTGATGACCATCATATTACATTGAGGTGGCAAAATTGGTAAGTTATTAGCCAATCAAAAAAATATAAATTCTTGTTAGTTTTAACTAAACATTAACCATTTGTTTGTTTGTTTTATCACTGAACAGAGAAGCCTGGCAGATTGATTTACTAGAAATCAGACACACTACAGCTCTGCAACCTTGGCTTACCTGAAGATAGACAGTACTATCACAGCTGGACACCACTTGGTAAATAAAGGACGACATTCACTGACTAATTCTGGTGAAAGCTGACAGCTCTGCATTCATTACACTGTCTATAGTCATTCTCAGTCTTTGCACAATACTCTGACTGTCTGCATGGCTGTCAAATTTGCATTAAGTCTTTATTGTAAAAACTGCTACGCTGGAGAAATAAGAAAGTTGATGCTTCGAGGTGGGCGCTCACAAATTATACAGAATGTAAAAGGTGTATGGGGATTTGCATTGAGAGACTACTGCAGGATGTTTGGAATTTGAACTTGATTAAATGCAGAAAGTACAGGGAAGTATGATTTATGCTTAAAGAGAATCTGTATTGTTAAAATCGCACAAAAGTAAACATACCAGTGCATTAGGGGACATCTCCTATTCCCCTCTGTCACAATTTCGCCCGCTTCCCGCCGCATTAAAAGTAGTCAAAAACAGTTTTAAAAAGTTTGTTTTAAACAAACAAAATGGCCACCAAAACTGGAAGTAGGTTGATGTACAGTATGTCCACACATAGAAAATACATCCATACACAAGCAGGCTGTATACAGCTTTCCTTTTGAATCTCAAGAGATCATTTGTGTGTTTACCTTCTTCTCCCCTGCAGCTATCATCCACTGAAGAGTGACAGGCTGGTTGTTTCTTTCTGCAGACAGCTCTGCGGTGTCTGTAATTCCTCAGCATGTGACAGCCCAGCTCCTTTCACAGCCTAACAGAGGACGATTTATCCGGCTTGTAAAGCTCTCTTCTCTCACTGAGAGAGCAGAGAGGCTGCCTAATCTAAATAACACACACGGGAGTGTGCATAGAGGGGGCCTGGAGGGGTGAGTGCATAACAGATCAACAACACTGAAGAGTTGGCAGCCTTCCAGACACAGGGCGACAAATCCGACAGGAGAGAGATAAGTTGATTTATTACAGAGACGGTGATAGTAGAAAGTGCTGCAGTAAGCCAGAGCACATTAGAATAGGTTTAGGAACTTGTAGGATAGTAGAAAAAAGGATGACATTTTTATTACCGAGTCTCTTTAAAGGAGTACTGTAACAAAAAAAAACAAAAATGTTGAACTTACCTGGGGCTTCTACCGGTCCCTCGCAGATGTCCTGGGCCTGCATCGGGACAAAACAATCCTCCGGTCCTCGTCGCCGGCTCACTTACGCTTTTTGCAACCTTAGTGTTGCAAACTACTGTGTCTGCAAGGCCCTGACCACGTGCATCCTCTCTCCCACTGACGTCACCATGGTTACCACACGCCTTGATAAAGGGGGACCCTGCTTGGCCCCCAAAACAATTGTCGGCTTTTCTTTTGTGGAGACAAATAATTCAATAAAGAGCGTGTTTACCTAAGAACTGGAGTGCTGATATATTTTATTAAGATTTATCCTGTGAACTGTGAACAGTGCACAGGAAGTGATGTGTATGTGTTTTGACTTTCACTACAGGCATCTCGCTGATACTGGTGATCATTCATTACAGGAACTTTGTTCTGCTTTGGGAATGCATGTTCCCATTCACTGATCAGTGCACGGTGGGACGGCAACGGGGGCACACACAGTGGTGAAAACACTGCAGTAAGTACATATTTGCCCTTGATCCTGAAATGAAGTTTTCAGGGTTGTGTACATATATATATAGCAGCTGCAGTGCTGGACTCACCTCCGAACTGAGTCCAGCACTGTCAGTCCTCCTCTTTCCACCACCTTCCGCCTCTTGTGCATAGCATCACTTCCTGTATGTCACATGACATACAGGAAGCGGTGCTTTACACTAGAGGCTGCAGCAGTGGCTGGATGGACATTGCTGGACACGGGCTGGAAGATGAGTCCAGCACTTCTTTTTGGGGCCAGAGGGGACAAACAGAGGCGCAGAGTGGGGGGACAAAATGGAGGCACGGGGGGGGGGGGACAAACGGAAGCACGGGGGCGGGGGGCAAAACAGAGGCACGAGGGACAAACGGAGGCACAGAGACGCGATATAGAGAGGCACAGAAGGAGGGCAAAGAGGCACATAGGGGTGACAATGAGCGATACAAAGGGGGAAAAAGAAAGGCAATGAGGGGGACAAACATAGGCACAGAGGGGGTGACAAAGAGAAGCACAGAGGGGGACAAAGAGAGGCAAAGGGGGGGACAAATGGGCATGAGGGGACAAACAGGCACAGTGGGAGAACAAAGGCACTGAAGGGGACAAACATGCACAGAGGGGGACAGAGAGGCACAGAAGGGAACATAGGAGGCAAAAGGGACAGAGATGGCACAGCATTCCGACTTAAGAATGGATTCAGTTTAAAAATGAACGTACAGTCCCTATCTTGTTTATTAACCGCGGACTACCTGTATATATGTATATATATATAGCAGGGATCTGAAACTGGTTAAACAGAAACAACCAGCCTGCATATCCTACAACCAGAGGAGTAAATAAACATTAAGGGCCCCCCCAGCAAAGCTTTCATAAGGCCTCCTAATGTTCCAATCAATTTCCTTGCCTCGACTTGGTGACCATCATGATCTGCACACCTATTACAAATGTAGCCACAAAACACCTGATTTGGAGGACTGGAAGGGGGAATGGTTAGAAGCTGCCCCCACAACTTTGGGTCCCCCTGCAATTGCAAGGGCTGCTCCCCTATAGTTACGTCATACCCCTACCTACAACTTTGTTAAAGGTAATCTGTAAAGAATGCTGCATTAAAATGGCAGCAGCCTGAGTATCATGCTGATCTTATGCCATCAGCACAGTACTGACACAAGCATGCATCTCGTTGAGGCAGTTTGGAGTCAGGATTAATTCGTTATTCTCATTTGGAGTTAGTAAATCCTAAGGCATTAGATGCAGAGGATCAGAATGGTGTGTGTGTCTGGGTATGTGTGCGTTAAATTACTAATACACAAATGTCATAAATTTAATATTTTCTACAAGTTAACAAAATGTACAAATGTCTAAACTTGCTTGACAGGTGAATTGCGTGGGTAAATTAAAATTAATTCAATCACTAAATGTTCTCTGACTGATTCAAATATTGATGTTTAATTTGTCAATCATAATATCAAAGGAAAGTTTTAAAATGTTTTTTATGTCTTGATAGCTAGTGAGAGGTTACAAATAGTTGTGATCTGCTGACATCTAGTGGACAGTATACATTGCTGCATGTTACTATAAATAGTTGAGAACGAATATTGCCCATTTGTTTAATAAATTAGCCTAGGACAACTGTAAGGAACTGAGGGCAATGTTGTTACCAAGGACATTTTCTGTCTCTTAGTCTTCACAACTACATGATCGCTATCAGATCCTCATATTAAAGAACAGGTGGAATTACTACACAACTTCAAGAGCACCTGTATTATTGTAGAAAGCTACTTCGAATGAGAGTATGCAGCACTGAAGCTGAGAAGGTGGGAGGGCAAAACGCATTGGAGGGAAGCTCTAAAATTGGCACCTTCGAGGCACTGCCATTCAGCTACCTATTTGTTCAAAATATGCAGTGATCAGTGGCAGTAGCAACAGGTGAAAATCTAGCAGCAACTGATGAGGTTCATTTGTATAATAGAATCCTAGACCTAGAGAACAAAGTGCCAGAGATGGTTTGTAAATTCCTTAGATGGAAAATAAATCAGATTAGTATGTATAATTTGTCTTGAGCCACATTTTTAGTTTGAATAAGTACTTTTTAAAGTGAACCTCCGGACTAAAAATCGACTCAGAAGCACTGAAAAGGCTTGGTGTTTCCTTAACAGTTTTACAGCTTTAGAACTGTTTCTCTTATACAAGCCTCATTTTTAGCTGCACAGAAGAAAACTGCCCGGGCTTTTTTTCCCTGATGCTGTGCAAAGCATGATGGGATTTCTGATGTTGTTCTCTCTCTGCAGTTTTGGTGCATTTTTTTTTTTACATTTTGAATTTGACATTTGAAGCCTAGGGTGTGCAGCTGGGAGGGGTGATCAGGACACAGGACAGTTGGAACTGTGTCTCCTACTCCTTGTCACCTCCTTTCCACCAAAAAGATGGCTGCCCCTATGACAAATATGGCAGCCCCCATGAATCACAAACATTTGCCTGTTCTTTTAAAACAGGGTGGGTAAGAGATTATATTACCTATCTATTCTAATTAACATAACTAATGTAACTTGATGACAGTATGTTTGTTTAGGCTGAAGTTCCCCTTTAAGTTGAACAGTTATAGGTGTTCCATATATTTGATAATATATACTTAGCTTTATGGTGAGAGATTTCCCTCTATAAAGATGGCAATTCATTTTGGGCATGGTGGGTTATGTGGACTATAATCTTAGCCTGGGGATTTGCAGAGGTTGAATTTGATCATTTTTATGGATGAATTTAAAGTGCAATTGATGGGGGAATTCACCTCTAAAGAGGCAAACCTCTGTATAATCTATATTTATCCCCTATCCTCATCCACTAGTCCATTCCAGCACTGGCACTGTCCCCTCCACAAAACCATTAATAAGCCTTGTGGACTAGATACTGCAGATTGGGGAGCCATCTGCACCTGCGCAGCAACACGGACTCGATCGGGCTTGGGTTATTCCGCTTCCTCCCAGAGTAAAATGCAATATAAATAACTTTGTCATACCTTACTTACACTAAGCAGTGAAGATCTGACAGATCTAACAGGTGCGGGATTCTCCATATAGTATTTTCTTTACTCCTTACAAAAGCATTTCCTGGAAAGGATCTATACAAAAGCCTCTGAAGATGCAACAACTGTGAAAGAGCAGCAAGGTTGGCAACCTCTGTAGGTTGAATCTCCTTGATCCCTGCTTGTTTGGATATGTCACTGCTAATCTTTCAATAATCCTTTATAATAATCTCCCTGTGTCCCTGCATGTGCTGTCTCTGTGTAGCGTTGTCCGTGCTGAACTGCTGTGCGCATGTGCGCAGCACAGACCCAGCCTCACACAGACAGGACGACGGGACCAGGCAGCCGAGCGGGCAGCGTGTGAGCGGGCGGCCCGGGTGTGTGGCGGGTCAGCGGGCGGCCGGGTGTTCGGCGGGTCGCTGGGTGTGCGGCGGGTCAGCAGGCAGCCGGGTGTGCGGCAAGTGGCGTGCGCCAAGAAACACAGGCCTAGAGCCCGTTTTTAAATGGGCTTAGGTCTACTAGTCCTTTAATAAAACATTTGTTTTTTACATATGGTGACTTGGCTCCCCTCAATACAGTTGCCTATCTCTAATGGTTGATTCCTCCACATTGCAGCTGTCTATTGTCACCCACTTACATAAGGCTCATGAATGTCCCCACGTCACATGGCTTTGGAATAAAAATGGTGGCTGCACTTTTGGGAAAGGAGGGTTATAGTGGGTAATGGTGGCCATGCTTGTTATAGGGGAGTTTTATCTGGATACCCCATTAGCTTATACCCATGCCCCAGATGTCCCAGAATAGAGCCTTTCATGACAGCCATCAATAAGTCCATACAGTGAAAAGCTGTTATACAGAAGCCCAAGAATACTACCCAGTATTATCCACACCTTTAAAGATCTGACCCATCCTTTCCATTCAATTTAGCAAAAAAATAACTGTCATTTTAGATCCACCCCTCTAACGGCAACAATAAAAACACCAAAACAAAAAGATTAACAGATGCAAATCGATTAGCATCTGCTATGCCATGCTGTATATAACACTATATAAAATATGTTTTAAACCACCATGGCCTCAATTCACTAAGCTTTATCAAACACTTTATCAAACGTTTGATAATTTACCTCATGGGTAAAAACTAATTTTGAATTCACTAAGGTGTTATATTATGTTATATATTTATTGAATGTTTTAACAATAAAATATTTGATAAGTATTTAACACTTTAGTGAATTCAAAATTAGATTTTACGCATGAGGTAAATTATCAAACGTTTGATAAAGTGTTTGATAAATCTTAGTGAATTGAGGCCCATATGTCCCATTAATATATTACAAACTTCTGACTATTTCGCCTCTGAAGAAGTGTCTGGTTCAAAACCGGGAAACAGGCATTTGGCCTCATCTGAACGTCATACGGTGACATAAGTACTTTTTTTACAGTTTATTATACTGGACTTTTATTACTGTACTATCTAATTGAAAGTTATGTTTTACAATATTGATAGGCCCTGAAAACCCCTGTCTTTTTGTTTTGGTGTTTCCATCATTTCCATTGACTGAAGAGAAACAAGACCTTATGTTCAATGGATGGCAAAAACTGGAAAAGAAGCTATGCATTCAGATTTGCTGGACAGCGCTATAACCAATCATAGATGAAGAAACTCCATTTCTCTGTAGTGGCCAATTCCACCAGGTGCAGCTATATAAAACACTCCATGGATACTTCATTTATATTACAGCTGGGGAGCCTGCCATTTGGCTATAGCCCTACCCACCAATGTAAATGCTGTCAATAGGAGGTGAACTAATAACACTGAACATTGCCTTAAAGGGAACCTAAAGCGAGGCTTCCATATTTATTTCCTTTTAAGCAGTATCAGTTGCCTGGCATCCTGCTGATCTTTCTGGACAGTAGTGTCTGAATCACACTCCTGTAACAAGCATGCAGCTAATCTTGATAGATTTTTGTCAGAAACATCTGATCTGCATGCTTGTTCAGGGTCTATGGCTAAAAAAGTATTAGAGGCAGTGGATCAGCAGGACAGCCAGGCAATATGCATTGTTTTAAAGGAAATAGATATGGCAGCCTCTATATCCCTCTTGCTTTAGGTTCCCTTTAAGAGCAGACAACGGAAAGGCCAAATTATTTCAGCCCTTGAATATCTGAAGATGTCATCAACATGTATGCATTAGTGAAACATCTATAGATTTTAGCCAGGGCAAGGTTGTTTGTCATAATAACTAGAAGAGCCCTGTATTGATAGTTAGCTAACAGTAAAAGTAACTTATTACAAGTCTTTCTTGCTCTTCAGCTCCAAGATGAATAATGTTAATGGTTTTAACTTGTGTATAGAGCTTTTGGCTCAATCACTTGAGAGCTGCAGTCACTACAGGCAAACTTACCAGGGTTCCCTAGAGCATTGCGGAGTATTGCCCAAGAACTCCCTACTGAATAGGTACTGGCTCCAGCCATGATTTGGACCCTGATCGCCTAATATGATGAAATTGAAACATTTTCAGGAGGAAAGTCAAGGGCAGTATGCACAATATTATCATTCTGTGCATTATTCCAAAGTTATGTATGTGGTTTTACCGCAGTGCATTATGCTCTACTTATTCTGCATAAGACGTAGACACTCAGTGGCGTAACTAAGAAGCTTGGGGTCCCAGTAAGAGTTTTACATAGGGCCCCAAGCACATTATTGATATGGAGCCTCAAAACCTACCAAGGACAGCTGCAGTGTAAGAGAGGTGTAATCAGAGTAAGGAAACAGGTTGGTAAGGAGTACCACTATTCAATGCACACATAGAGATGTTCATTACCAGGATAGAACCAATAAACAGATAATACAATTAATGAAGGAGGGCCCCTATTGGGCCCCTCTGGTCGAAAGGGCCCCAGTGCGATTGCAACCTCTGCATCTCCTATTGCTACGCCACTGTAGACACTATTCTGATAACCACAGTTTAGTGAATTTACCCCATAGTACCAGTTAGTAGACACCATTGCTGCTGAGTCTGACCATGTTTTTCTCTAGACAGCATTCTCAGTCAGTCAGACATCGCAAACAAAACACAAGTTATTTTGCTTCCCACATAAACATCCCTTGTGATATAGCTTGGCAATGATGGAAACTGGCTAATTATGTTATTTCACATTTCCAAGAAATATAGCGCTTCCCTTGAGGATTCTAATGTCACAAAATTCATTTCCCATCTCCATCTCTTCATTGTCTAAATAGACTATGCTGAAAATAACAATCAGAGCTCTAAACAAAAATAACTAGGGCTGCTCAGGTTCTGCCTAATCCTGTCAACAGAGAGTCTGAAACAAATCTGCCGTCTTTATTATACTGCACTTCTTGTAATGGAAAGCAGGCAGAGAAAATGGGGCAAATAATACAAGAAAACCTGAGAGATTACAGGCTGGGTTCATTTGAGAGATCCTGTTTATTTCTTCAGTTTTCATTTCAAATGGCTAATGAGGATCATAAAGAGATTGATTTTTTTTCCTCAACCTGATTTTGTATACAGAAGTATGTCAGGTGATTATTGTACTTATTAGACATTGATTTAAGTAGAAACTTTGGAATTATGGAGATAATGTTATTTGGCTGACTCAAGAGCCTAAAGAAAACAGCAAGCCTACATATGGTATTAGTTTAACTCTGAATGTTCTGCTCCAGTGAAAGAAAGCATAGTCAAATCCCTCTCTTTAATGTCCTCAGTGCACATTACTGGCTAATAACAAAGAGCTAGAGGTCCAGAAAAATAGTCAAGGTGATTTTCAATGCACTGCTTTTGCCAGCTTATACTATGGTCAGTATCCACAAAATGTCTTGCCAAGGGGCATTTTGGGAATGCTTTGTCTTAATTGTATCTTCTGTATGGTACGGCTAATATATGCCATGGACACATCAACAAGAACACCAAATGTGCGGAATTGCTTGTGAAGAATTTCTTGAGGTGGTACTAGGCCTAAACAAGAGTAGGTAAATTATCTCTTAAATGGAACCTGAAATAAGAGGAATATAAAGACTGCTATATTCATTCCCTTATAAACAATGCCAGTTGCCTGGATGTAATGCTGAGCTTTTGGCTCTAGTTGTTTTTGAGTCATGCATCTGCAATAAGCATGCAGCCAGTGGACTGAAGACCAGAGTCAAAGCTTCTGAACTGCATGCTCCCCTGGAAGTAAAGCAACTGAACTTGTTTATAAGGGGATGAAGATGGCAGCTTCTCACTTCAAGTTCCCTTTAACCACTTAAGCCCTCGGTCGTTTTCACTTTATGCATCCAAGCAATGTTCACCTCCCATTCATTAGCCTATAACTTTATCACTACTTATCACAATGAACTGATCTATATCTTGTTTTTTTCCGCCACCAATTAGGCTTTCTTTGGGTGGTACATTTTGCTAAGAGCTACCTTACTGTAAATGCATTTTAACAGTAAGAATAAGAAAAAAACTGAAAAAAATCATTATATCTCAGTTTTCGGCCATTATAGCTATAAAATAATACATGCCTCCATAATAAAAACCCACTTATTGTATTCGCCCATTTGTCCCGGTTATTTCACCGTTTAAATTATGTCCCTATCACAATGTGTGGCGACAATATTTTATTTGGAAATAAAAGAGCATTTTTTCTGTGTTGCATGCATCACTATTTACAAGCTTATAAAAAAAATAGAAATATTTCATCTTTACAAAGATATTTAAAAAGTTTAGACCCTTAGGTAAATAATTATGTGTTTTTTTTATTGTATTTTTTTTTTTATTATTAAACATTTTATGTGGGTATTTTTGGGAGAGTGGGATGTAAATAGTATTTGATTTGGGTAAATATATGTGTATTTGAATTTTTTTTTTTACTTGTAGATGTAGTTTTACATTTTTGGCCACAAGATGGCAACTTTGAGTTTGTTTACATGATGTCACTCTAAGCGTAACATGTACGCTTAGAGGGACATAGGAGTCAGAAGAAGCAAAGCGTTCGAGAGAAGCTGTCACTTTTTCTGCGGGGGAGAGGAAGCAGTGATTGGGCACCATGGCCCAATTCATTAATTCCTAGGCTAACAATCCACGGCCAGGAGCGCGCGTGCACGCGCGCGATCGGCCATGGAAGTGCACACGTCCTCCTTGACGTAGGAGGAGGACAAAGTGGTTAAACATTCCTGCAAAGTATTGGAAGGACAGGCATGTAAAATTTCTGAATGGGATAACAGGTACTTTTGGGTTATCAGTCACTGTTTTGGAACAAAAATCTCCTTTTGTCAAGTTCTCACCTCCTCGTTCCAGTGGTAAGTTACTTCTGGGAGCTGGGATGGACGATCGAGTGACTTGTGGTGTGCAGATGGCGCTCTGAAGTTCCCATGCGCTCATGTGGACAGGTCTCCTCCAATGTTGCCAAGCAATGAGGGCGTTTTAGACGCTTGACTACGCTCTCTGGCGTCATCGCTAAACCAGGAAGTGATTGGCTCAGGGTTCAAAGTCAATAACTATTGGGTGAAAAATGGGTTCCATTGGCTGGCTGTGTGACTGGCTCCTTCTTATTGGCTGATTTCAGGTTTAAATCATATATTGATCTAATTACCTGTGACATGGGTAGTCACTTGAACTAGCTAGGTGATCCCAAAACACTCCATCCCTGTGCTTTTTTTCTAAAAAGTTTTCTTACAATATTGGCAACAGGGAATTGTTGGGGTCAAGTGGGTTCAGGAGGAATGAAGACATTGGCCTCAATTCACTAAGATCATGCTGGAGATAATAAGGCAAGAGTAAACTTACCACCACACAGTGAAAGGGTGTTCTTATCTCTTCATTCCTTAAGTCACCTCCTCTGTAGTTAAGTTACCTCCTCTGTAGTTATTTTCACACGCAGTTAATTAACAGTCTGTCTTTAACTTTAGAATTCTGGAGTTATTTTAAGGATTGAAGTGTTAACTTAAAGACAGAAGAGTTAACTTTAGGTTTGCCTGAGGTATAATGTTTCCTGAATACTACATGCCTTATCACCATGTGGATAACTCTAGAAACGTTATTAAAGACAGGAGATAAGCTTAGTGAATTGACGCCATTGGCTGGAAGGGGCATCATGCCCCATCATTATGTATTCTGATCATAAGAACTTAGAATATATTTAGAATGCTAAAATGGGCATTGTTTTTTTCTAAATTTAATTTTACTATTACTTCTAAACCAGGAAGATGCTTTATCCTGGTGTTCTGATGCAATATTTTCCAATTGTGAATTACCTGAGTCCATTGTACCTAGGCACTGCATGTTAGCCACTTTAATCAGTTCTGGGCTGTCCTGTGATCTTGCTAAAGCTCTGTTATCTTACTAAGGTGATGTTCCATCCCATTTCAGATTTCAGGTTTTACAACAGTTTACAACATTTTCATTAAAACAAGTCTGTTGGGCACCCTGGGGAAACCAAGATACTTGAAATACTTAGACATCTTGTTTGGTGGCCTGCATGGTGTAAAATGCAAGTAAGATGTGGTAAGAAAGCTTGCATGGTTTGTGCTTGGGGCAAGACATCTCGGACAGCACCCAGGGGGTCATTGCTTCCCTTGCCCATGCCTAATAAGCCCTGGACATTTTTGTCTATGGATTTTGTGGATTTTTAAAGAAAAAATAATGTTAAAATATAGGACTAATACAATATAAAGGAATAATAATAGGACTAATAACAATAATAAAAAAAAAATTCATTTTTCCATGAACCACTTATGTGACTCTATGTGACCAGAAGCGTGGTTGGGGTGTCTTTTAGTTAAAGAGGAACGTCAGCCTAAACAAACATACTGTCATTAAGTTACATTAGTTATGTTAATTAAAATAGATAGGCAATATAATTTTTTACCCACCCTGTTTTAAAAGAACAGGCAAATGTTTGGGATTTCATGAGGGCAGCCATCTTTTTGGTTGAAAGGAGGTGACAGGGAGCAGGAGACACAGTTCCAACTGTCCTGCGTCCTGATCAACCCTCTCAGTTGTTAGGCAACGAGAACAATGACATCAGCAATCCCATCATGCTTTGCACAACACCAGGAGAAAAATGCCCGGGCAGTATTCTTTGATGGGCGGAGCTTAGCTTCTGTACAGCTAAAAATTAGGCTTGGATAAGAAAAACAAAGTTCTGAGGTTGTGAACCTTTTAACCACTTCGCCATATCTGGACGCATATATCCGTCCAGATAGGCAGTGGTGCTGCAGCCGTGTGGTGCGCTGCCTCCCGCTGCCCCCCCGATCAGTGAATGGGAATATAATTCCCATTCACCGATCCAAGTCCCCGGCAGAAATACCGACGCTTTCTTATCAGAGAGCGTGGTATTTCTGCCCCCAGGAAACAACTTCTCTTCATTTTAATTCCTAGATGCGACATCGTTCGCATCTAGGAATTTTTTGAATGTGGCCATCTTGTGGCCAAATAGTAAACTGCACCCACATACCTGTATTGAATAAAAAATACATTATATTACATCTAAAATTGGCTATTTACCTCCCAAACTAAAATTACCCAAATACATTTTTGTATTAAAAAAATAATAAAAAAAATTACAATTAAAAAAAAAAAAAAAACTACATATTTTAGTTACCTAAGGGTCTGAACTTTTTAAATATACATGTCAAGAGAGTATCTTATTACATTTTTTAAAATTATAAGCTTGTAAATAGTGATGGACGCAAATTGAAAAAATGCACCTTTATTTCTAAATAAAATATCGGCGCCATAAATTGTGATAGGGACGTAATTTAAATGGTGTAATAAGCGGGACAAATGGGCACATAAAATGCATGGGTTTAAATTACTGTAGCATATATTAATTTTAAACTATAATGGCCAAAAACTGAGAAATAATGATTTTTTTCCATTTCTATCTTAATCTTCCTGTTAAAATGTATTTACAGTAAAGTGGCTCTTAGCAAAATGTACTACCTAAAGAAAGCCTAATTAGTGGCGGAAAAAACGAGATATAGATCAATTAATTTTGATAAGTAGCGATAAAGTTATTAGCGAATGAATGGGAGGTGAACATATCTCGGATGCATAAGATTTTCGAAGCTGTAGGCTGAAGTGGTTAAAGAAACACCAAGCCTTTTTAGTGCTGCTGAGTAGATTTTTAGTCTGGAGGTTCACTTTAAATATTGTTGCAAAATTTTGTTTTCCCTTTTTGACTGATGTGTTTATGCATATCCTTTTATACTACTTCCTCAAACACAGACAAATAATAAAGTGATTAGCTGTTTGTTTGTTTTTTCTCCTAAAGTCTAACTTAACGATCTAGATTTACAAAAGAGCACTCATTTCCTAACAAGAAAAGACACAGTAAACTCACTTTCATTTCGAATGACGTATTTTGAAAATACAGTTGAAATGTTTGGTTTCTAAAAGCCTAAATGGATCTTCATTCATAATTGTTAGAAGAGTTCATCATGGACACTGAATACTTAATGTGTGTTTTCAAGCTATTGCTTAACAGTGCAGTAATAAAGCAAATCAGTCTGCGGTCAGCAGCTGCTAATGATTTCCAAGGGCTGGAAGCTGGCTTAAGACAGGTTTTCAATTGTTTTTACCTTTTGAACTTACAAAATTTGCAATTCATAGGCATAATAATGTTAAAGCGTAACTCCAGCTGCAGAAAGCTTCCAAGGTGGCCAAGCTAAAACACAACAATGTATTGTGACAAATGTCAATGATCGCAACAAACCCTCAGCTGTGTGAAACTGGAGAATGGTTAAAGAGAACCTGAACTGAAAATAAAAAGTCAAAATAACAATACACAGGTCATACTTACCTCCCGTGTAGTGTACTACTCAATCTCTTTCTTCTCTCCTGTGTCCTGTCTGTCCACTGTGATCAATGGAATTCTCCGTCCTCCATTTTGAAAATGGCCATTACCCTCTAACAGCTTCCTGGTCAGCACACTGTTAAACTGTAATATCACCCACTTGAGCCATAGCGAAACATGGACATTACCTTGCACATTCAGTTGAAACTGACAGCAGCTGATATATAACTGACAGCAACTGGTATATTTCAGTTTTGACAAAATACTCTCAGAACTGGAAGGGATCACTGTAAGAAGAAAATGGTGAGCCTCTGAGAGGAACTGACGGTGAGGTTAGTATGTAATATTCATTTGCAGCTACATCATGTGTTTATATTAAATAATTTTACTAACATCAGGTTCCCTTTATGACAATCCCTTCCATCCACCACTTACCCCAGGGCCGTTTCTATTCTTTTTTGTGACCCTGGCAAGAAGCCCTGTGTCAACCCCTTACCTCACCCCAAACAAAACAAAAACACCACACGCACACACACAAGAATATAAACCATATGCCATATAAGGTGGATGGAGTGCCCAAGATAAAAACAACCGGCCAATCCAGTCGCATTTTGCTGCACTCCCCCTTCCTGCATTCCCCCATCTTAGGGTGGAAATGCAGAGCATAGCGCAGTAGAAGCTGTGCTCTCACCTCTCTGCCAGACCAATGCTGTGCTTCTGCCTATCTGATCACCGCTCAGCCTAATGCCCGGCATCTCCTACTGCATATAGCATGATTACAAGTGGCATGAGGAGAGGGAGGTGCCAGCACTAGAGAGAGCAGAAATTTCGGAATTTGCAGGAATTTTGTAATCAGAGGAAAAGGCGGAAAGGCATAGCCCAGGGTGAACCTCTAAGGTTGACTCAGACAATCTACCTCTGCTGAGGTTGGAGAATGAATCTGACTGAAAAATGTTAGAAGCTTTGCATTCACTGGGGATGCCCAAAGATCGATCTGGGGCATATCCCACTTCTGGACAATCGTGTGAAACACCTGATCAATCCCTCACACTAATGTATTCCTCTTCACCGCTGAAATTCTTCAACAAGCTGATAGCTAAACTCTAGTGCAAGTTAAACTCCAAGGACAGCTCTTGCCACCGAATAACTGAAAATGTATACTGCAAAATTACACAATGGATTACAGTTAATGTGCATATCAGTCAGGGTATACCTTTCAAGACAGTAGTAATGCTATCATCCTTTTGTCCAGTTCTACAGTTCTGCTTACCAAGAGGAAAAACAATCACTGCCATTATAAAAGCAGATATTCAGCTAGGGGTTAATTTTAATCTCCTGCTTCAGTTAGTACACAAATCTTAATCTACCCTCTTCAAGTTCACATAAGAGGTTTTGTATCGGTCCTTGTTGCATAATCCAATTACATCAGAAATTCTGACTACATTATGAGAAACCGGTATTTCCACTTGTCATATAAAACATTATAACCTTTAATCCAAGCCGTAGTCAGGGACACTCTGCCTGTATCAGCATTTTGTGTGTTTTTGTGTCATTCATATTCGCATGATGTACATTTTAAAAAACACCGCCTAACAAATTATAGCAAGCCTATATCTTACAAATTCTACAGAGCCACATCAACCCAACATGCAGACAGCCTGTTTTGGACTTTCTGATCCTCATCAGTGCATGGTCGGGATTGATATGGCTAAATGGGATAGGACTTGGACTAATCCTACTGAATACCCAGACAGCTCATGGTAACCTAGAATATCTGGCGCTAAAGTAGAGTAAAGTATATGGGGCTAAAAGAGACCAAAAGCCCTCCTATTAAAAAGCAATGCTGAGTGTAATTTACCTTCTTAAAACAAAAGGTATTTGTGATAATTCAGCTTTAAGCGATGATGCATCATGAGAAACCCCAGTTGCTCACTTAACCTCCTTGGCGGTAACATCAAGTCAGGCTCGGAGTAAAAAAAAAAAAAGTTGCTGGGAGTGTTAGTCCTGAGAAGGTCAGTCTGTGAAGGAGCTGCTCCGGATCGCTATGCAGTTTATATTTTTCATGCTTATAGGTCTAAAAGCACATGAAAAAAAATGCACCGCGTTTAGACCTTAAAATCAGGAAAGAATCATACTGCCAGGGAGGATAATGCTGACATTACAGATACATTCTGTTTTAGGAAGGCAAATTACACTCAGTGTTGCTTTTCAGTAAGTAAAAAAATGACAATTCATTCCTCTAAATCTGCCTAGGAAACTTAGTCTAATGGTGGTCACTAATGTTTCATCTTTTTCAGCCAATCTTACCATTTCTATGTAATATAAGTGAACTGCCTACTTTATCCATTCAATACATTCACTCAATTACCCTTATACTACATAGAGTTGGTAAGATTGGATGAAAAAAATTGGCTCATTAGTGGTCACCTTAAGTCTTTTTTTGTAAATAGTGGAACGGTGGACTAGAGATGGCTCGAACCTGCGATCTTCGGTTCGCGAACCTCGAACGCAAACTTCCGCAAAAGTTCGGTTCGCGCAAACTTTTGCGAACCGCAATAAACTTCAATGGGGATGCGAACTTTCAAAACTAGAAACATTTATGCTGGCCAGAAAAGTGATGGAAAAGATGTTTCAAGGGGTCTAACACCTGGAGGGGGGCATGGTGGAGTGGGATACACGCCAAAAGTCCCGGGGAAAAATCTGGATTTGAGGCACAGCAGCATTTTAAGGGCAGAAATCTGATTGCATGCTAAATTGGAGGCCTAAAGTTCTTTAAAATATCTTGCATGTGTATACATCAATCAGGGAGTGTAATTAGAGTACTGCTTCACACTGACACACCAAACTCACTGTGTAATGCACCACAAACAGCTGTTTGTGTAGTGACGGCCGTGCTGGACTGGTGTGCACCATGGCGAGAGTGCAGGCTGTGGCAGTTTTCAAGCCCATATGGTCGCCAGGCTGTGGTAGCTCAATGATAGAACAACAGGGACTGTCTTGGTCTTTCCACGGCACAATTTTTGGTGGCAGAGAGTGCAGATGGGATAGCTCTCATCTGAGGCAGAAACACAAAAAAATTTCCACACCGCTGAGCCCTGGGGGTGATGGCACTTTGGTGGTGGTGGCCGATGGAGTGTTAAGTGGGGTGCCAGAATCAGTGCAGGAGGAGTAAGATATGTCACGCTTCCGTGCAGAAGCTGAGGAAGATGAGGTGTTCTGTGTTAAATAGTCAACTACGTCCTGACAATCTTGGGGGTTGATGGCACGCGCCTTCTGAACACTGGGCCACACGAAATCACAGCAGCATGACCTCGAACAGACCTGCCGGGAGGCCTGCCTCTGGCTCTGCCTGTTTTGCCCATATTGGGGGGGATGAAGTGAAAGGTATGCACTGACTTGACTAATACAATGTGCAGTCACACAGGTGCAGTGAACAGGTATGTAGTGAGTGACTGGTATCAAAACAATGTTCAGCTGTCACACACACAGGTACCGTGAACAGGTGCAGTGACACTGCGTGCACTCACGGAGGTAGCTGGGTGCACTGAACAGGTAGGTATATGCAGTGATGGGTATTACAAATGTGCAGCTGCCTGGGTACCGTAAACAAGTACAGTGACTGGTGGTATTAAATATCACACTGCGTGCGCTCACGTAGGTGGGTGGGTGCACTGAACAGGTAGGTATATGCAGTGATGGGTATTACAGATGTGCAGCTGCCTGTCAAACACACAGGTAGTCACTGAATGTGCTGGGCCTGGCAGTGGCACAGTAGGAATAACCACCAAGGGGCCAAAGGCCAGTTGCGACTGACTGACAGGGCTGTATATAATGCAAGTGGGCCACACACAAAAAAAATAGATCACAAGAACAAGATTAGCTCTCAAAAGATCTGTTGAGGGCTGCTTTTTTAGCAATAAGAATCAGCAAGGAGCAAGCTAACAAGCCTACAAGAGCCTAACTAAGCTTACCCTATGTGAGTCTGCAGCAGCTGACGCTGCCTGCCTTTTATAAGGGGGGGGTGGCTACCCTTACTGGCTACCCTGTGCCTGCTGACTGTGATGTATAGGGTCAACGTTAACCCTAATGATGTAGTATAGGGGGCAGGTCGAACCACCATCAATTTTGTGTTCGTTCGTGAATGTGAACCCCCGAAGTTTGCGTGAATAAGTTTGCGGTCGTACCGTTTGGGCCATCTCTACTGTGGACGTAATTATGTCATTAATTTATATTACTGAGAGTCTAGTATTGAAATGTGCTTCATAAATTAAAAGGGTTTGCAAATTTAATGAATGATAATAAGGGTTGCCGGCAGTCTGTTTTTTGTTTTTTTTTTCTTATTGTGACCTGTAGGTTTTCAATCCCTTTTAGAAATCTCTTATTTGTGTACATAGCAACAGGAAATGCGTCCAAACATTTTACTTTCACACAGTATGTTAGAATTACTGTTAATTCCTCTGAAACATTTGTCAGACTTCCAACTGTCTTTTTGCACTGCTGGCCTGCAAATGAAACAGGAAATACAGGTTAACGTGAAAAAAGCAAAAATAATCTCCACAGACCACATATGTGACTTAGAGTTACAGCTTTATCTTTTTCACTATATCAGGTTAACTGCTAGGTCCAGAGAAAGACCTCTAGGTGGAGGGTGGCCACACTGTCCAATCTTGAAACACTGGGTGTGTCCTAAGAGAGCAAAGAGTGAGGGACTTGCATCATGCTTCATCCTCCTGATGCATGTAATTACTGTACCAATGAAAAAATGCTGAAGGTTTCAGTGTGGGGACAAGAAATGCAATACAATCAATTATTTAAGCAATTAATCTAAAGAAAAAAGATTATTTGTGCTAATATAGATTCTGCCCACTTATCCTATTCCCCCCCAAAAAAAACACATTACTACATACAATGACACTTGGCCAGTGGGAGCAGATTAATGAGGTAGTAAGGAGTAAGGCTGAGGTCTCAAGCATGGGGCACACTAGAGCGGTTTTAGACTTAAAGGCACACTGAAGCAAAAAAAAATAAATTATGATATAATGATTTGTATGTGTAGTACAGCTAAGAAATAAAACATTAGGAGAAGAGACATAAGTCTAATATTGTTTCCAGTACAGAAAGAGTTGAGAAACTCCAGTTGTTATCTATGCAAAAGAGCCATTGAGCTCCATGAGTTTCAAAGTCGCAGAGAGCTCCGGCACTGTACTGTTTTTTTTTCCTGCAGAGAACAGTTCAAAAGTTCACTGGCCTGCTCTATAAAATCATTTAGAATGCTGAGTAGTGTGTAAACTGCAAATATTAGAGAATGATGCAATGTTATATAAAAAAAACAAAAAAACGATATAACTGAAAATAAGAATATGAGAATATTTTCTTTGCTTCTAATTTTCTATCAATTATCCGTACTTCACATACAATCAGGGGTCTAGTCCTGGGAAAAGAGGTGAGTGGACTCACCTGGAAAACCCCTGCGCCGTGCGTAGCACGGCGCGCCAAAACATGGGCGTGGTCAAGCATAATGTGGGCATGGTCATGGGTGGGGCCAAATATACATGACCTTAGCAGTGATGTAAAAGGTCTGCCGGGGAAGTTTGAGCTCTGCCGTAGTGTATCCCCCAAAAATAGATATAATCTGACAGCATTTCACCAAAAAGACACATAATCTGGTAGAAGTTCCTCCAAAATACAGATAATATGGCAGTGGTTCCCCCAAAATAGACAATGTGGCAGCAGCAGTTCCCCCAACATACACCTAATTTTGAAGCAGTTCCCCAAAATATGCGAAACCTGGCAGCGGATCACCCAAAATACACGTAACACCCAAAATACATATAATCTGGCAGCAGTGGTCCCCCAAATACACATAATCTGGCAGCAGTTCCCCAAAATACACGTAATCTGGCAGCAGCCGTTCCCCTAACATACACATAATCTAGCAGCTGTTCCCCAAAATACATAACAGCGGTTCCACAAAAATGCAGATTATCTGACAGCAGTTCTCCCAAAATAGGTACCCCCAGCATAGGTAGCCAGGTCTATAGGTGTCCCCAGTATAAGTAGCCATGAGTATAGTAGTCCCCAGTATATGTAGCCAGAGGTATAGTTGCCCAGTATATGTAGCCAGGGGTATATGTGCGCAGTATATGTAGCCAGGGGTATATGTGCGCAGTATATGTAGCCAGGGGTATATGTGCCCAGTATATGTAGCCAGGGGTATATGTGCCCAGTATATGTAGTCAGGGGTATATGTGCCCAGTATAAGTAGCCAGGGGTATATGTCCCAGTATATGAAGCCAGGGGTATATGTGCCCAGTATATGAAGTCAGGGGTATATGTGGCCAGTATATGTAGCCAGGGGTATATGTGCCCAGTATATGTAGCCAGGGGTATATGTGCCCAGTATATGCAGTAAGGGGTATATGTGCCCAGTATATGTAGTCAGGGGTATATGTGCCCAGTATATGCAGTCAGGGGTATATGTGCCCAGTATATGTAGCCAGGGGTATATGTCCCAGTATATGTAGCCAGGAGTATATGTGTCCAGTATATGTAGTCAGGGGTATAAATGTCCCAGTATATGTAGTCAGGGGTATATATGTCCCAGTATATGTAGTCAGGGGTATATATGTGCCAGTATATGTAGTCAGGGGTATATGTCCCAGTATATGTAGTCAGGGGTATATGTGCCCAGTATATGTAGTCAGGAGTATATGTGCCCAGTATATGTAGTCAGGGGTATATGTGCCCAGTATATGTAGCCAGGGGTATATGTGCCCAGTATATGTAGCCAGAGGTATATGTCCCAGTATAAGTAGCCAGGGGTATATGTCCCAGTATATGTAGCCAGGGGTATATGTGCCCAGTATATGTAGTCAGGGGTATATGTGCCCAGTATATGTAGCCAGAGGTATATGTCCCAGTATAAGTAGCCAGGGGTATATGTGCCCAGTATATGTAGTCAGGGGTATATATGTCCCAGTATATGTAGTCAGGGGTATATATGTCCCAGTATATGTAGTCAGGGGTATATATGTGCCAGTATATGTAGTCAGGGGTATATGTCCCAGTATATGTAGCCAGGGGTATATGTGCCCAGTATATACAGTCAGGGGTATATGTGCCCAGTATATGTAGTCAGGGGTATATGTGCCCAGTATATGCAGTCAGGGGTATATGTGCCCAGTATATGTAGCCAGAGGTATATGTCCCAGTATAAGTAGCCAGGGGTATATGTCCCAGTATATGTAGCCAGGGGTATATGTGCCCAGTATATGTAGTCAGGGGTATATGTGCCCAGTATATGCAGTCAGGGGTATATGTGCCCAGTATATGTAGCCAGAGGTATATGTCCCAGTATAAGTAGCCAGGGGTATATGTCCCAGTATATGTAGCCAGGGGTATATGTGCCCAGTATATGTAGTCAGGGGTATATATGTCCCAGTATATGTAGTCAGGGGTATATATGTCCCAGTATATGTAGTCAGGGGTATATATGTGCCAGTATATGTAGTCAGGGGTATATGTCCCAGTATATGTAGTCAGGGGTATATGTCCCAGTATATGTAGGCAGGGGTATATGTCCCAGTATATATAGCCAGGGGTATATGTGCCCAGTATATTTAGTCAGGGGTATATGTCCCAGTATATGTAGGCAGGGGTATATGTCCCCAGTATATGTAGTCAGGGGGTATATGTCCCAGTATATGTAGCCAGGGGTATATGTGCCCAGTATATGTAGTCAGGGGTATATGTCCCAGTATATGTAGGCAGGGGTATATGTCCCCAGTATATGTAGTCAGGGATATATGTCTCAGTATATGTAGCCAGAGGTATATGTGCCCAGTATATGTAGTCAGGGGTATATGTGCCCAGTATATGTAGTCAGGGGGTATATGTTCCCAGTATATATGTAGTCAGGGGTATATGTGCCCAGAATAGGTAGTCAGGTGTCCCCCAGCAGGAGGGGAGCAGCGCAGTGGAAGGAGAGCTGTGAGCAGCGATGGGGAAGGGGGACCATCTCCCTCCTTCTTACTTCACCTTGGGGCTCTCCATCCCCCACTCTCCCTTCCAGAACTAACATGCAGGTGGCTGGCAGCGGGCGGGACTTACCTCTTCTCGTTGGGCGCGAGCACTCCACTGCCGCTAGTCTGGTCTGGTCCAGACCAGAGCAGCGGCATGCAGATCCGGTGGCGGAACGAGAAGAGGTAAGTCCCACCCGCTGCCAGCCGCCCGCACGTTAGTTCTGGAGCGGAGAGCGGGGGATGGAGAACCCCAAGGTGAGGGAAGGAGGGGGGAGACGGCCGCCCTTCCCCACCGCTGCTCACAGCTCTCCTTCCACTGCACTGCTCCCCTCCACAAATGCCAGGGTAGACGGCGTCCATGCTCAGGAAAAAGTAAGTGGACGTTGTCCACCCGCGTTCACGCACCACTCGACTCCTGCATAAAATTCATTATGTCATAATTTTTTTTTCGCTTCAGTGTCTCCTTAAAGGGAAGGTTCAGGGAACTCTTGAAAAAAATAAAAATCCCTATCCACTTACCTGGGGCTTCCTCCAGCCCGTGGCAGGCAGGAGGTGCCCTCGCCGCCGCTCCAGAGGCTTCCGGTCGTCTTCGGTGGCCGACCCGACCTGGCCAGGCCGGCTGCCAGGTCGGGCTCTTCTGCGCTCCATGGCCGGGCTCTTCTGCGTCCCACGCGGGCGCGCTGACGTCTTCGGACGTCCTCCGGGCTGTACTGCGCAGGCGCAGTAGTTCTGCGCCTGCGCAGTACAGCCCGGAGGACGTCCGATGACATCAGCGTGCCCGCGTGGGACGCAGAAGAGCCCGGCCATGGAGCGCAGAAGAGCCCGACCTGGCAGCCGGCGTGGCCAGGTCGGGTCGGCCACCGAAGACGACCGGAAGCCTCTGGAGCGGCGGCGAGGGCACCTCCTGCCTGCCACGGGCTGAAGGAAGCCCCAGGTAAGTGGATAGGGATTTTTATTTTTTTCAAGGTTTCCCTGGACCTTCACTTTAAAGAGACTCTGTAACAAAAAAAAGTTCCCCTGAGGGGTACTCACCTCGGGAAGGGGACGCCTCAGGGTCCCAATGAGGCTTCCTCCTCTACTGTAGCTGCAGGCAATCCAGCGCAGGCTCCCCCGAAGTCTCCGGCAATCCTGGCTCGACAAGCCTGGCAAGCTACATTTATTTACCTTCCCTGGCTCCAGTGGGGGCGCTGTTGCAGCTCTCAGCATGGAGATAAGCGGAAATAGCCGATCTCCGTCGGGTCCGCTCTACTACGCAGGCATAGGAGACTTGTGCCTGCACAGTAGAGCGGCCTGACAGCGATCGGCTATTTCCGCCTATCTCGGAGCGGAGAGCTGATACTGCACCTGTGGTGGAGCCGTAAAGGTAAATATTTACATCCCCACCAGAGCTTTTTCCCCACCGCCCTGGGACACAGGAGGATGGGGGAAGCCTTGATAGGATCCGAGGGAGGCTTCCCCCACCCGAGGGGAGTACCCCCCGTGGGGAACTTTTTCTCATTAGAGGTTTTCTTTAATGTACGATTTAAAGGAATCACCCAAAGTACTAGGCTAACACTAGCCTATGGCAGAGATTCCACAAGAGAATTGTGATTTACCAAAATTGCATTTTAGAGCAATTTCATTCAGGGAATGTTGGGTCCGGAACTGCAATCCTTGAAATCAATTTGTAGTGAAAAAATCGCTATAAAAATTGCTTTTATAGTGATTTTTTATTTCTAGTCGATCCTAGGCCTCATTCCTTGCACAATTTTAGAGCAAAGAAAAGTTCCAATAAAACAAACAAAAACAAACAATAAAGTAACTACAAGCTGGCAAGATGTACAAAAATTTCACATATGTGCTCTACTTCACAGGATCTGGGCTCAAGTTCACTTTAAATAACTCTTTGATTCACATTTACTATATGAGAACACAAAGGAAGAAAATGCACCCTCATGCCTTTGCACTTCTGAAGCCTGGAGCTATATTGGGCATCTTTGTCAGACTAAAGAAAATTGGAAAGCAAAATGTATTCAGCAAACCTGGCCTAGATTTCTTAAAAGTCATTTGTTCTTTTTGCTTTGCTGCTTTCAGCTTGTACTTTTATTGAAAAGGGAGCAGATACTGTAGTTTAGATGCAAGCTTTTAGGTACCAAGTGGAGTGTCACCCAGGTGCTGTTGACCCAACACTAAGCAGACATTCCAAAAAATAACAGCTTTCTGCAGAAGAACTGCTTGCCAACATCACAGGTGTGTACTTTTTGTGGTATATTTTACATTGCCTCTAGCTCTAGGTATATACCAGAAGGGCAGGCGACTATGCAAAAATAGATTTAAAAAAATAGTGTACTACTAAGATGGTTTGTTTATTCCAGTGTTTTACATCATCACAGGCTGAAGGCTTCTGCCGTCTGCAGTTATTTAGGTGTTCTAGGTAAAATTGCACTGACATGTCCTTCCCAGACTACATGCATACAGAACAGGTAATTTAGCCACCTGCTACTAGTGGTTTAATCACTTTAGCCTTCTGGACATAGCTCCGCCTCCTACGTCCAGAAAGGCTGTAGCTAAAGCCGCCAGGATGTAGATGCTATGTCCAAAGCTAAAACTGCCGCCGCCAAGCATCCCCGCCCTACTATCAATCGAAGCAAGGGACCATGTGGTCTCTTTACCCGATCGGCGCCCCCCAAAGCTGCAATGATTGATGTTACAGCGCTGTAACAGCGATTATTGTAAACCGCCACATACAGGAAGTCATTACTTTGCACTAGGGACATAATGTTAATGTTGGGATTACCAGGACAAATGGGCAAATAAAATGTGTGTGTTTTAGTGTGTTTTATCTAGAATAACATTGTTTATTTTAAAACTATAGGGGATTGAATTGGAAAAAAAAGTGTATTTTTTTAATTTTTTCCCTTGTTTTCCCTTCAAAATGTATAGAAAATAAAGTAATTACTGAAAACTAGTGTTGGGCGAACACCTGGATGTTCGGGTTCGGGAACGTTCGTCGAACATGGCCGCGATGTTTGGCATGTTCGGGCCGAACCCCGAACTCCCCGAACATCCCGCTTTTGGGGCCCTATGGGGTCGCAGGCATAAGGGGGGAGCATGCCCCGATCGCGGGGGGGGGGGTCGGAAATTCCCCCCACCCCCTCCGCTAGCGCTCCCCCCTCTGCCCGCTTCCCCATACAAAAGTTTGACGAAAGTAAAATAGTACCGGTGGTGGTGGCTGGCTGCTGCAGTGGCTGGCTGGCACTATGAAGTGACTGAAGAGGAGGAGTCGGAGTAGGACGCGTTGAGGGAGGCCGGGCAGCGGGCGGTTCAGCGGTAGTACCCTTGTGGTACTTCCGCCCTTTCTCTGACCTCACGTCCTCTGCATACGAGGGTACGCGTCACGCGTACCCTCGTATGCGTCATCACGCAGAGGACATGAGGTCAGAGAAAGGGCGGAAGTACCACAAGGGTACTACCGCTGAACCGCCCGCTGCCCGGCCTCCCTCAACGCGTCCTACTCCGACTCCTCCTCCTCAGTCACTTCATAGTGCCAGCCAGCCACTGCAGCAGCCAGCCACCACCACCGGTACTATTTTACTTTCGTCAAACTTTTGTATGGGGAAGCGGGCAGAGGGGGGAGCGCTAGCGGAGGGGGTGGGGGGAATTTACGACCCCCCCGCGATCGGGGCATGCTCCCCCCTTATGCCTGCGACCCCATAGGGGGGCCGTATTCGGCTGAACAGGGCCCTGTTCGGCCGAACAGGGGCCCTGTTCGGCCGGGCATTCAGCAGTTCGGGCGAACCCGAACAGTTTGGCCGAACACCACCAGGTGTTCGGCCGAACTCGAACATCACTTGAACAGGGTGATGTTCTGCAGAACCCGAACAGTGGCGAACACTGTTCGCCCAACACTACTGAAAACAAATACCACCCCCAAAAAAGCCTAATTGGTGGCAAAAAAAAGATATAGATCATTTAGATGTGATGCTTGGCTTTCATAAAGGTGAGTGCTGGATATCAGTTTCTGAGGTGCTCGGCTCCTGTACAGCCAAGCACCAGCTCCAGGTTTTGCTAGATGGTAGGGTGCTTACCTTGGGTGGTCGTACTCGACTATGTGTATAGCCAAGCACTGGCTATGGGTTTCAAGGGCGCAGGGTGATTAGCTTAGGTGTTGGTAATCAGCAAGTCGGATTTCAAAAAATTGCAGCTATGTGAATATATGATAAATGCACTCGGCATTATACTAAAACAAAGCATTGTATGGCAGAGGGGATTACTGTATATCAGACTTGTTTGACTTCTAAAAATAGTTTGACTTTGCAAGTAGGAAACTGGCATAGTGGACATCTAAAAATAAATATTATTTCCCAATAAAGATCATAAAGACCATTCAAGAATTGTACCAAGACTTCCAATGTCAAAGACAAAACTTCAGAGATATGAAATATAAATTAGAGGGAAAAGCATCTGTTGTGGGATGAAAGATTAATGGGCTAAAGTTAAATGAAATAAGAATACATGTGTGACAATCTTAACTTCCAGCGGCAGGTCCCGCAGCGTCTCCGGTGAGGTCCGGGCGAGCGGCGGGACGCTGCAACTGAGATCTTCTGGCGGCATCCATGGCATCCCTCCGGCGGTAGCTTCCGGCTCGCACGCGACCCGAAGGTCGCATCGCGCGTGTGCGAGCTCTGCCAAGCCTTATAGGCTCAGGAGGAGGATTCAGTAGGTGAGGTCATGAGTGACCTCACCATGGGGGAGTGGCCACGGATTGCAGAGTGTGTACATAAGGCCAGGAGCTTCACTTGCTCACTGGACTTGATACTAATCAGTTCGCTGGTTCTTGGCCTCAGCTAGCTTCCTTGAATTACATCATATATGGTGGTACTCACCATATATATGTACTCCAGTTAGTCAGTCCTCGTTAGCTTTTTGATAGCTGTAATTGTAATTTGCTAGGAAAACATATATTGTATTTATCTGTGTACTGACTACTGCCTGCCTCTTGACTCTGCCTTAGCCTTACGTTTCTTTACCTCAGTCATCTGTTTTTCTGTTACTGACTCGGCCTGTCCCTGACTCTGTCCCTGCCTGATCCTAGCATTTTGACTGACATCTGATTACACGTGTATGATCCAGCTTGAACTTTGACTACAACTTACGTTAACGATTTTGTACCTCGATACTGTAAAACTTGTGCACAAGTTCAGACCAGACTATTACGCTTGTATTACTGTATATTGATCTGTACGTCACGCCAGCGTGACAACATGTAAATAGAGATACCAGCCTCTCAGTAGCAGAGAAAGGACTAGAAAGTGCAAACACCATCTAATTGTTTAATGTGGCAACCAACACAGGTGGAGGAGAAGAAGATGTTCAGTACAGAATGAAGAACGTAAACTGTGTTTTTGTTCAACTGGTATGGAAAAATAGAACCAGCTCCAAAACCAACATTTGCCTGTAACACTAACATAAAATCTGGCCTACAGTCATGTGAAACGTGGATGATTGCCAAAAATATTAGCTGTCAATTACTGACATTCATAAATCAATGTCTCTATAGAATTTCAAACATATAATGACCACTTATCATAACAAATCAAGGTTTGTTGCAAATGACAAGCCAACAGACCAAGGAGTTAAAAAACAGAAACAAAAAAAAACCCTAATGGAATTGGGTAGGACACACTCTTTGCAGACAAGACTGAGTAATATAAAACATCATTCTGGATTGGTATCCCAAGATCCTTGGAAACAAGACTGGTCAACTATAACTTGGGGAAAAAAAAGAGAGAGAAAGAAGCTAGAAGTGCTAGGTGGATCTTGATGGAAGTGAAGGCATGGGCCTCAATTCACTAAGATCATGCTGGAGATAATAAGGCAAGAGAAAACTTACCTCCATGCAGTGAGAGAGTTATCTTATCTCTTCATTCCTTAAAGAGGAGCTGTTAGGTATAAGGTCTCATAGAAAATAAACACATATATCAGTAGCTAAACATTGGCTGTACTTACATTACATATGCATTTCACTGTCCACGTTTGGATTTCACAGAAGTTTTATATAGTATATGCAGAGATTGATGCTCCTGACAGCTTATGGCAGGTTCCATGTTTGTCTGTCTCCTATGAAGCCAAATGTGTCGTCATGTCCTGCCTGCTTCCTGATGATTCACTCACACAAAAGATCGGTAATGTAAAACAATACTGTGCAGGGAATATTAATTAGCCATGTGGCTAGGAACAATAGCGGACTCCTGCAGTGTACTCTGCCCGGAGTTTTTTCAATGTTGTGAGCTGCTGCTTTTGTAACACGAGCCCTGTAACTTATCAATAGCAGCCGAGGGGAGGGCCCCAGAATGCTTTGCAGTATGGTATGCGGCTCTCGGCTTCTTAAGAGCTTGCATTTGCTTGTATCAAAGATCTTAAGAGACAAGCATTTGCTTGTCTCAAAGATTAAGCCATGCACGTGTAAGTTCTTAAGAGCTTGGGTCTAACAGCTTTGCTGATAAGCACACATCAAAACTAAGAGAGATTTTTAACTTCAGTATTGCCTTTTTGGCTTCCTTCTAAACTGTTTAACACAGGAGAATAGAGGTTTAAATTAGCTTCTGCAGCCTGACAGTTACTCTTTAAGTTACCTCTCCTGTAGTTAATTTACCTCCTCTGTAGTTAATTTACCTCCTCTGTAGTTAATTTACCTTCTCTGTAGTTATTTTCACACGCAGTTAATTAACAGCCTGTCTTTAACTCTGGAGTTATTTTAAGGATTGGAGAGTTAATTTAAAGACAGAAGAGTTAACTTTAGGCTTGCCTGAGGTAAAATGTTTCCTGAATACTACATGCCTTATCACCATAGTAACAACTCTAGAAGAGTTATTAAAGACAGGAGATAAGCTTAGTGAATTGAGGCCATAGTCTAAAACAGGCAAAATTGACATTCTTAAAGGGAAGCCAAGGTGAGAGAAATATGGAAGCTGACATATTTATTTCCTTTAAAATGCACATGGCCTGGCTGTCATGCTGACCCTCTGCTTCTAATACTTTTAGCCATAGACCCTGAACAAGTATGCAGGTCAGATGTTTCTGATAAAAATCTGACAAGATTAGCTGTATGCTTGTTACCGGTGTGTGATTCAGACACTACTGAGCAGAAATATCAATGAAACTGCCAAGCAACTGGTATTGTTAAGAAGGAAATACATTAATATAGCTTTGGAACAAGGTATTAGAGGTAGATTTCTTACACATACTGAAATGAGCCTGTGCCCAGTTAAGTGGAACCAGTTCTTACATTTCTCCTAGATCCCATTGATAAGTAGATGAGAAGAGAGATGAGGTTTTTTTAATGTTACTTTTTTGCTGTATAGTCAAGGTTTTAAATTTCAGGTGCAATAAATGGTACCCAACTAGTTAGACTGGATACATTTAGAAAGTCAATGAAGATTCCATGAAACTATGTTACGACAAAGAAGTCTGTTTTACCAACCATATTAGTAAGCATAGCGTTTGGTTGGTCTGCGAACCACTGTTTCAACCACGATATGCAACTGGCTGTGAACTTCACCACCAATCAGCCATATATGGTCAGTGAGTGATTGGAGAGGAAGTCCCACATCAGTACAGACAGACTCTATGGTTTAAAAAGAATGCAAGGTATTCTATTTTGTGAGCAATTAAGAGTTATCCTTCCTTTACAACAGCCAGGTTTTTCATGCGCTTCCCTGTATATTAAACTGCTTACGGTATGTTGCCGCTACATCTCCCTTAAGGTGGCCACACACCATACAATTTTTTGAATATCTGTTCAATTTAAGAATTGCAATAAATTTTTTCTGACTGATTGTGACATTTCAAAAATCTGAAAAAATGTACCACACACTTATGTTCAATTTTTTCCTCAATTATGATGAAAATGATTGGAAACTCAGAGAAAATTGCTAGGGTGTGTATATTAATAAATTAGCAATCCAACACACACCATACAATCTTTAGTAGAAAGATACAATCTGTAGTAGAAATTGAAGAGAAATATCTGGCATTCCGGATCGATTTAAATCGAAAAAAACGGGAAATCCGATCGGATTTTTCAGTCGAATGAAAAAAAAGCTTTAGATTTTTTCGAGAGATACGATCGTTTTTATCGAATTACTGTAAAATCGGATCATTTTATTGTATCGTGTGTGGCCACCTTAATATTACATCCTGTAGAGTGAAGACACATAAGGAACAAAAAGCTTGAGAGCAATGTCTTGCCTTGTCCTAGGATATCATGGTCAGATGGCTTTTCGCACAAACCCTGGGATTAGGAAAATAGATGCTAAACATCTGGTTATTATAACAATATTCTAAAACATATTAATGAAAGTAAAAATTCTGTGTTATTTATGTGCAGTGCAACCTTATTCTTTTGTTATTATAGCATCTGAAAGGTTTAAGTTCCTAATTAATAGAATAAAGACGTCTTATGTAAAGCCGTTAACTTTACTGCCCAGCATGTTAGTTCTCCATATTTTTTTCATTTTCTTGGGCAATTCCATAGCGTATGTAATGCATGAGGTTAGCACACTTATAATTTATCCTTTAGCCTTCCAGAGAAAAAAGAACATTTATGCAATTATAGTTTTGATTATCCAGAAATCTATATTTAAATGATTTTGTTCATCCAATTGACAACTGACCCTGATTTCCAGATTAGTTTCCATTCTCTCTAAGTCCAAGCCTGTTTCTAAGACTCTTCTCAGATAAATCAGCTTTAAATATTTAAAGCTTTATTTTCGGATGTAGTAATCCTGACCTTTGCTTGCTCACTTCTTCACTCAATACTTCATATGGCATATTCACAGCCAGGAGCTAAACGCTTGCCATTGTTAGCTTTATTTTTTCTTCCCCCTGGAGATTTCCACAAAGCAATGTAAAACAACTAAAATATGCATGAGATGCTACGATAACTAGGTAGTTAGCTTTCTTATCTTACAGAGCTAGATAGGTTGTAATCTCAGTTTAGGACACTATGTGCATGTAGTTAGTAGGTTCTCTCCATATTTTTGTACATTTTATCTCAGTGCTTTAGGTTCTTCTCACGATACAAAAACTTCTTCTTAGGTTTTTAAAGTGGATCCAAGATGAAAAAAAGTAACTATAACAATTATTATTATATATCTTATCTAAAGTTTAGATGGTTTACACAGCAAATCTAGCTGCAAACAGTTTTAATAGAATATGATAATTTATTCCTGTGATACAATGACAGCAGCCATGTTGTTTGTAAACATTACACATAGGCAGGCTTATCTGTATCTTGAGCCATCAGCCTAATCCCCTCTCCTCCTCCCTTCTCCCCTCTGCCTCTGAAATCAATGTAACACCTACCCCTCCTCCTGCCCAGACTGAGCTCCCTTGAGCCCTTGCTACTGCCAAGGCTCTCTGAAAACCTGTGGGCGTGGCTTTTTTAGTTTATAGGGAATTAGAGTATTAAAATAAAAACAAAAAAGTATTTGGCTTGAGGAATGCCCTATAAACAATAGGAAAGGAACACAATTATGCAATGTGTAAAAGTTCACCTCGGATCCACTTTAAGGTGTAACTTATGGGAACCCCCAAAATTAGCATTTATTTCCTAGAAAGTCAAAAAATGGTCTGAGTATGGTCTGCAAAAATAAGACAATATGTAAAGGTGTAAATGCAGATCTCAAACTCAGACACCCATAGAAGTTCATATCATAGATACAATTAACTGCATTAATTGATACCCAATATTAAAAATCAATACACACAATAGATACCTCCCATCAGTGGCGTAGCTAATGAGCTGTGGGCCACGATGCAAGTTTTACATTGGTGCCTCCTAAGCACTCTGTACATAACAATTGATACAGTGCACCAAAACCTGCCAATGGCAGCTACAGTATCAGAGGTGCTAGAAGGGAATGGGGAGCAGTATCTATAGAAGTGATTATTATGAGCACAGGACCAATATAGAGCTAATACAGCAGTTGAGGGAGGGCACCTTGGGGCCCCTCTGGCCCAAGGGCCCTGATGTGGCCACAACCTCTGCACCCCCTATTGCTATGCCCCTGCCTCCCATTTGTAATAATAATATACAACCCAGCCATTGTGTTGTAGGGGCAGGAGGGGGAGAGTGTGGGGCAGACAGACACAGTGACAATCAGAGCAGGGCGGGGCAGGAGGGGGTAAAAGTACACACAGCTTCAAGCTTGGAAATTATTTTTGTAGATTGGGGGCAGGGCCGGCACTACCATAAAGGCAATGGGGGCAATTGCCCCAGGGCCCCAGAGCCTGTAGGGGCCCAGAAGAAGTCTGCCCCCATCTTAACTGTTGCTTCCCAGGGCCTCTGCAGAGTCATTGGCAGAGTAGCGTCTCCCCTGTGCTGAAGGGAGCACTCCTCTTTCAGATGCTGGCTCTGTGCGCTCCCGTCTTTATTCACTGTTGGCTGCATTTTCTCTGTGACCCACGCCATGATTATTATGTAATAACATGCTCCATATCACGGAGGAGAAGCGCTCCTGCAGGGATCAAGTCAGGGAGTGCATGGAACTACAGACTGATGGCAGCAAACTCAGTGGCCCTGGGGGAAATTTGGCTGCAAAAAAGAGCTACTAATACTGTTTTTTGGTCGGGGGGGGGGGGGGGGGGGGTGTCTGTTGGGGGGGGCCCATTTTTGCTAATATTGTGTATTAATAAATGCAGTTCATTTCATCTATGCCTCGGTATGGGTGTCTGAGTTTTTCGATTTTCGATCATTTTTCAAGGAAGTGAACAGAAATCGATCAGAAAAAGAATCGGAAAAATGATTGGAGAATCGAAAAATTTATCGAAATTCACACCAGACATGTTGGAAATAATCGATCTGGCAGGTAAATCTGCCAGAAAATGTTTTGGTGTGTACCTAGCATTAATCCTAACCCTGCCACCACCTTGCTTGGTCAGAGGTAGAGGTTCTGTCAAGAACTTTAAACTATGACTCATCTGTATTTTAAATGTCAGCGTGTTTCCATACTTGACAGGCAATGTGTCTATGTATTTATACATCTGCTGCTCTACAGTTATGAGCGTTTTTATATGTCACTGGCCAATAAATATTGAAAATCTGTATTAAGCTTAAAGCATGGTACTTTCATTGGCCAATTGCTGACCAATCTTAACACCTACATGTAGTATGAGGGCTTACCTACACAATCTGCTCACAGTATTCAAAATATGTTGACCTTCATATTATACCAGGATGGTGAAATTTGCCAATCATTTGCCAAAAATTGGATATGTATATGCACCCTAAGGCTGGCACCCTATCTGCAACCTTTTAATTAGGATTGGCCAATCACTGACCAATTTTACCTCCTCCACGTAGTATGAGGATCAACAGATATTGAACAATATGAGCAGATTGCATAGGGAAACCCTCATAACCCATGGAGGTGGTAAAATTGGTCAGTGATTGGCCAATAATAATTGAAAGTGTGTACCAGACTTTACAGTGAATGTGGCGGCCAGATGTGGTTCCAGTGCAGTGTAATTGCAAAGGATCTGTTGCGCTGCACAATGCACTCTTGCATACATTTTCAGTGCACAGTAGAATCCTCCCGACAACAGATGCACTGGCACAGGACATTAACCGCAAACCTAGATTAAATCAGTTACAGTGAGCTTTATAAGGGCCAACAGATTTTAAATGCTGTACACAGATCGTGTAGGTAAACTTCCATACTACATCTACATGGAGGTGGTAAAATTGGTCTGTGAATGGCTAGTCAAAATTAAAGGTGTGTACCAGGCTTTAAGCCTGGTGGACACATCCAATTTTGATTGGACAGTCATTGGGCAATTTTACCACTTCTGTTGAGTATGAAAATCTGTTCTGAAAATGCTAGCACTTTAAGAGTTGACAGCGGCTAAAAGTGCTAAGTGGGCCAAAGTCCTAAGGGCTCCTTGCTGGCTAAAAACTTTCTGGCTGGCTGCCTCCATCCTCACCTACCCATTAAAGTTGGCTGATACGGTGGCACCATTTCACTACAGGAAAAGATGAGGGCACAAAAAAAAGAGAAAAGAAAAAGTAATTCTTTAAAGCTAGAAATTACGGGCCCCTTAACAAATTAACTAGCAAAGTTCCTTAGTTGTCTAGTAGTCCCACTCCCCTTTATAGTTTTCCTGGTGAATTAGTGGTTCCCCCTCCTACTTACATTTTTTTCCTGGTGGTCTAGTGGTCCTCCCTCCCCCTTATCATATTTCCTGGTGGTCTTGTAGTTCTCTCTCCTCTCCCACTTACCATATTGCCTTGTTGTAAAGCAGTCCCCCTTCTCCTTATCATATTTCCTGGTGGTCTAGTGGTCCCCCTTCCTTTTATTATATACCTTGGTGGTCTAGTGGTCTCCCACCTCCTTATCATATTCCCTAGTGGCAGAGACAAATTTACCATAAGGCACTGTAGGCACATGCCTACAGGCGCTGATGATGGAAAAGCAGCTCACTCCCCTCCGCAAGTGCCTCCCTTCTGCCTTACCTATGCAGAGTCCCGAGTGGAGTGTAAATGAGAGGTTACTCACCCTGGTCTCGGCATTCCATTAACTAGATCTCCATTCAGTCAGGGGCACCTCTAGCTACTTAATACTGAGGATAGCTCTGGCTAGCTAATACTGTAGCTACCTATGACGGGCAAGGGGACTAAGGGAAAAGTGACAGCTGGGACAACCAGCACACTTGCGGTTTGGTTGAGCAGGTATTTGTAGGTTCATGGAGGGCGAAGTCTGGGGTGCCAGGACATCTGTTTTGGAACAAAGAAGCAGCAACGTGCACCATCCGTCTGTGCTCAGCTTAATTTATTGCTTCTGGTGAAAAGCTGTATCAATACAGGGATTTTATGCATTAAAATACATGTACCTCAACATGCTGTGGGTCGGTGGCAGGAGTGGAAGTGGGTGCTAGGGCTCAGGGCCGCCGCTGACCCTAGCCCTAGCACCCATTTCCACCCCTGCCACCGCCGCACAGCATGTTGAGGTACAAATTAAGCTGAGCACAGACGGATGGTGCACGTTGCTGCTTCTGTGTTCCAAAGTATATGCACAGTTATTTCTTCTATGTTTCTAAACGAGGCACACGTCTACAGCAACCTGGTTGTAAGGGGACCTGCGGAAGCGGTGAGGTTTTCTGTTTGACTATCCAAGTATTTACCCACAGATCTTTCATACAACCCTGTCCTCAAGACCCACCAACAGTGCATGTTTTGTAGAATTCCACAGAGGTAGTTAATCAGCTCTGCTGAGACACTAATTACCTCACCTGTAAATTTTTTTTGGTTTTCTGCAAAACATGTACTGTTGGTAGGCCTACTGTTGGTGAGCTAGACGCAGTGTTTCTCAACATTTTATTAGTGTGTACCCCTTTTAAAACCCTGTACTCATCGAGTACCCCCTAGCATAGTAAACATTATCACAAGCACCCCTTGACAAATATATATTTAATCGTAGTACATGATAATTGGTTGTAAACAATGTGCAAGCATTTATTATTGCTTTTAATTAGCTAAAATACTAATTTGGTGTTGTTTAAATAAGAATTATAATTTTCTAAATCTCTAAATTTGTTATTCTTGGTTAAGTATATCAAGCCCGAGTACCCCCTGGACCCATCAGAAGTACCTCCTGGGGTACGCGTACCGCATGTTGAGAACCTAGGAGCTAGAGGACCCTCAGTATTAAGAAGCTAGAAGTGCCCCTGACTGAAGGGAGATCTCAGCAGTGGAATGTCGAGAGCAGGGTGAGTAACCTCTAATTTACACTCTCATCAGGAGGCTGCATAGAGATGGAGGGAGAGAGGCACTGAAGGGGGGTGAGCCGCCTTTCCATCATCAGGCGCCTGTAGGCACTTGCCGACAGTGCCTTATGGTAAATCCGGCCCTGCGTGTGTGCCATCTGCTGGTCACCCAGGCAGGCTGAAGGAACTATTTTTCCACTTGACCATCACTGCTGCACATTAATACCTCTTCCCTGGCTTGGTTTGCTTGATCCTAGCTGCAGCCCTGATCACAGAGCAGGGAAGAACTAGACATCACACATTTCCAAACCAAAAACACATAAGAGGATTAGAGATGGCCCGAACCTCCGATTTTAGGTTCGTGAACCGGATTCACGAACCTCCCGCGAAAGTTCGGTTTGCGCGAACTTTCGTGAACCGCAATAGACTTCAATAGGGAGGCGAACTTTGAAAACTAGAAAAATGTATGCTGGCCACAAAAGTGATGGAAAAGATATTTCAAGGGGTCTAACGCCTGGAGGGGGGCATGACGGAGTGGGATACATGCCAAAAGTCCCAGGGAAAAATCTGGATTGGACACAAAGCAGCATTTTAAAGGCAGAAATCACACTGAATGCTAAATTGCAGGCCTAGAGTGCTTTAAAACATCTTGCATGTGTATACATCAATCAGGAAGTGTAATTAGAGCACTGCTTCACACTGACACACCAAACTCACTGTGTAACGCACCACAAACAGCTTTTTGCGTAGTGATGGCCCTGCTGGACTGGTGCGCACCATGGCCAGAGTGCAGGCCGTGGCAGTTTTCAAGCCCATATGGTCGCCGGGCTGTGCTAGCTCAATGATAGAACAACAGTGACTGCCCAGCTGATCAAATTTGTTCTGTCCACAATGAAGCAACAATCTTATTATCTTTGGTGTGCCACCCCCCGAGACACTCATATAGCCGGTGGTCAATGCTTCATTGTGATACGCAAGCCCCTTCACTGCGGCAAGGTAATGATCACGAAGGGGAATGGGCACATGTACATGCCTTTTGTTTTGTTGTTGCAGCCGCAGTGCAGGCAGAAAAATTAGGCAGACATGTACACGCACCAGAAGAATTATTATAGCGGCCGCTGCTAGCAGCGGCCTAAAAAATTCAGGAATCCGCCTGGAGTCCTGGACCCTGTTGGTGGTGGCGGAGAAGGCAGTCAAGCAGCCTGCGGGCAGAGGTGCTGTGTGGGGAGCGACTTAGTCTTGGGGCAGGCAGCCAGTCACATGGCGTGCAGGCAGAGATGCTGTGTGTGGGGACTGACTTAGTCTTCAGGCGGGCAGTAGCCCTCCGGGATCCATGCCTCATTCATTTTGATAAAAGAGAGGTACTAAACACTTTTGTGACTTAGACGACTTCTCTTCTCAGTGACAATGCCTCCAGCTGCGCCGAAGGTCCTTTCTAACAGGACGCTTGAGGCAGGGCAAGACAGATGTTGGATGGCAAATTGGGACAGCTTTGGCCACAGGTCAAGCCTGCGCACCCAGTAGTCCAAGGGTTAATCACTTCTCACAGTGTCTACATCCACACTTAAGACCAGGTAGTCGGCTACCTGCCGGTCCAGGCGTTGGTGGAGGGTGGATTCAGAAAGCGATAAGTCGAGGCATTGGACTAAAGAATGTCCGCATGTCCGACATCCCCATGAGATCGCTGAAGCGTCCTGTCCTTGCCTGCGTGGACATGGGAGGAGGATTACTGGCAGTGGTATCTTTATTGCGTTGTGCTGTGACATCACCCTTAAACGCATTGTAAAGCATAGTTGACAGGTTGTTCTGCATGTGCTGCATCCTTTCTGCCTTCTGGTGAGTTGGTAAGATGTCCGCCACTTTTTGCCTATACCGAGGGTCTAGTAGCGTGGCCACCCAGTACAGCTCATTACCCTTGAGTTTTTTTATACGGGGATCCGTCAACAGGCTGGACAGCATGAAAGACGACATCTGCACAAAGTTGTTGAGGAAACATCTGATTCTGATGTAACTTGCTCCTAAAACTGTTCCTGCTGTAGCTGTCCCTCTTCACACTCCTCCACAGCTTGATCCACCACTCTACGCAAGGCACGCTCCAGGAAGTAAGCGTACGGAATCAAGTCGCTGATGGTGCCTTCACTGGTGCGACTCACCAGGTTGGTCACCTCCTCAAACGGCCGCATGAATCTGCATGCATTTCGCATCAGTGTCCAGTTGTTAGGCCAGAACATACCCATCTCCCCAGATTGTGTCCTTCTACTGCAATTGTAGAGGTACTGGGTGACGGCTTTCTCCTGTTCTAGCAGGCGAGAGAACATGACCAGGGTCGAATTCCAGCGAGTCAGGCTATCACATATCAAGCGTCTCACCGGCAAGTTGTGTCTCCACTGAATGTCCGCAAAGCGTGCCATGGCCGTGTAAGACCGCCTAAAATGCCCACACAACTTCCTGGCCTGCTTCAGGACATCCTGGAAAGCCTGGGTACTTTGACACAAATCTTTGAATGACTAGATTCAGCTCATGTGCCATGCAGGATACATGCGTCAGCTTTCCCGAATTCAAAGCGGAAAGGAGATTGCTGCCATTGTCACACACGATGTCCAGCTGGTGCGGGTCAGCCACTGATCCACCTGTTTGTTAACAGCAGCCAGGAGAGCTGCTCCAGTGTGACTCTCTGCTTTGAGGCAAGACATGTCTAAGATGGTGTGACACTGTCGTACCTGGCATGCAGGGCCGGCTCTAGACTTTTTGCCGCCTGAGGCAAATTTTAAAAAAAATTATTGCTGAAGCCGCCCCCCCGCCCCCCCCCCCCCCGTGGGGGGGCGCTGCCGAGCTGGAGGGGTAGCGGGCAGGGCGGGGGTATTGGGCCTAGCGGCGGGGAGGGGGGTCGGACCCCCCCTCCCTCGCCTGGGTCCCCGTCCTCCGCTCCCATCCAGCCTTAAATACATCCGAACTAGCGCAACTCGTAAGAGGCAGTGGGCGGGGAGGACTCACCTCTTCCTCGCTCGATCCAGCATGCGCTCCACTGACGTCCCTTCCTGCAGCGCCGTCCATTTACAATACAGTGGGCGGCGTGCAGGAAGTGACGTCAGTGGAGCGCACGCTGGATCGAGCGAGGAAGAGGTGAGTCCTCCCCGCCCACTGCCTCTTACGAGTTGCGCTAGTTCGGATGTATTTAAGGCTGGAGGGGAGCGGAGGACGGGGACCCAGGCGAGGGAGGGGGGGGTCCGACCCCCCTCCCCACCGCTAGGCCCAATACCCCCGTCCTGCCCGCTACCCCTCCAGCTGGGCGGCCGGCTCCCCGCACCCTCCGACGGGCGGATGCCGCCCCTAGAAATTTGCCGCCTGAGGCAAAAGTTTCAACCCGCCTCATGAGCGGGCCGGCCCTGCTGGCATGCAGCATAGGCCCTGGGGAGAGGGGGCTGTGTAGCTGAAGAGGAGATCGCAGCACCAGTAGTGTTGAACTGCCACTCAGCCAAGGAGGAGGAGGAAGACGACAGTGAAGAGGATGTAGCAGGAGGAGAGGAGGTGGCAGGAGGCCTGCCTGCCTGCAAGCCGTGGAGGTGTCACAAGTTGGTCCACTGCACAGCCACGTACTCCCTGCTTGCCATCGGTCACCAGGTTGACTCAATGGGCTGTGTAAGCTATGTACCTGCCCTGACCGTCCTTGGCAGACCAGGCATCCGTGGTCAGGTGGACCCTTGACCCAACGCTGTGTGCCAGAGATAACACCACTTGCCTCTCAACCTCACGGTATAGTTTGGGTATCGCCTTTTTAGAGAACTAATTGCGGCCTAGTATCTTCCACTGTGGTGTCCCAATGGCCACAAATTTACGGAAGGCCTCAGAGTCCACCAGCTTGTATGGTAACAGCTGGCGAGCTAACAGTTCCGCCACGCCAGCTGTCAGACGCCGGGCAAGGGGGTGACTGGCAGAAATTGTCTTATTCCGCTGAAAGATTTCCTTCACGGACACCTGGCTGCTATGGGCAGAGGAGCAGGAACCGCTCAAGGGCAGAGGCGGAGTGGAGGAAGGTGGCTGTGAGGGTGCAAGGAAGAAAGCGGCTGAAGATGCTGCACCTGAAGGAGGAAGAGGAGAAGGAGGGTGGCTTTTCCTTTGTGTGCTGCTTTTGCTCAGGTGCTCTTCCCATTGCAGTTTGTGCCTTTTCTGCATGTGCCTTCGTAAGGCACTTGTCCCTAAGTGAGTGTTGGCCTTTCCATGGCTCAATTTTTGGAGGCAGAGACAACAGATGGCATTGCTCCGATCTGAGGCACACACATTAAAAATTTCCAAACCGCTGAGCACCCCTGGGGTGATGGCACCAGTTTTGCTTGCCTCAGACACCTCCAAAACTGCACCAACAGCAGGTACTTCATCATCTTCACATGTTACGTCCATAGTGTTGCCGCCTAACTCAGACATATGAGGTGGTGTAACTTGCTTAGCGCCTCATCTGATTGCAACAATAATGGCTGTGAATCAGTTAATTCCCCACCAATTAACTCCTGCGAAGTGTCAAAGGCAATGGATGTGGTGCTTGTAGTAGCGCTGGTGGCTGTGGAAGGTGAGGTGTTCTGTGTTAAATAGACAATCTTGGGAGTTGATGGGACGTGCCTTCTTCTGAGCACTGTACTTTGGTCAAGTGCCGCACAAAATCACATCACCACGACCTCGCACAGACCTGCCGGGTGGCCTTCCTCTGGGTCTGCCTCTACCTCTGCCTGCTTTGTCCGTTGTGTCCATATCGGGGGGATGAAGTGAAAGGTATGCACTGACTTGACTAATACAATGTGCACAATGCACAAAGGGGTGTCTGCGGGCTTCAGCAATTGATGTATCGTGGGGAGTTCCTCTGGTAAGAGGGTCACCAATCCTCCAGGTAAATCAAATTAATCCATATATATCCCATAAGGAACTCAACCCTCAGAGAAATCTTATCCAACAAATTCCACTACATTACATTGGTGTATACAGCATAGTACAACCAACACAACGTTTCGGGCAAAGTGCCCTTTCTCAAGTGCTCGAAATCCATCACAGGAATACAACTTTTATAGAAACATTTCAAATCGCCACACCCAACATTGGGGGGGGGGGGGGGGTTCCAAATCCCACTACAACATTAACCCAATGAACATCTATCACTAGAGGAAACACCTAAGGTTAAAATCCTCATTCAAGCCTCCTGGTGACTGCGTTGAGGCAGAGGAGAATGGAGAGGACAGAGTGCGATCCTGGCGTGTCGCCCGTTCACCAGGAGCCAGCGCTAGCAGTCATGTGTCGGGGCACAGAACCTATGGTGAGCACTGAATTCCCTGCCGCCTCCGCTGCGAGTGAGTATGTCAGCGAGAGAGCGGCAGGTGAGGTTACAACTGATGTTAGTGACAAAGGGGATGTAAGTGTCAGCGGGAGTGAGACTATGCAGCTCCATCAGAGCATGTTTAATAGAGATCAAGGAGTAATTAATATCTCCCATAGACGACTCACCCCTATGGAAAATAGAATTCTGGACAAAGGATTGGGTTTTGTACCAACATATGGGATCAGACTGTTTGATGCTAAAGTTGACCTGTATAGGTATACACGGAATTTAAAGTGGCGAGCATGGCACAGTTTGAACAGAGCCACTAGAGAAGTTACAGCTTGCAGTGTCGTTAAAGGGCAGGACGTCCCTGATAAGCTTAGAGCTAAAAGTAAAGCAGAGGCTCCATTGACAAGTACCTCTTTGGATCTGTTTGAAAAAACTGTCTTAAGCGAAACAGAAAAGGCCATATCCATCAGAAAAAGGTCTTTTAATTTATCCAGAGCTGAGCAGGAGGCACTTACCAGTTTGAAGAGGGAAACTTCTATTATAATAAAGAAAGCAGACAAGGGGGGGGGGGGGGGGGGGGAAAGGCAATTGTCGTGCAAAATAAATGTGATCATATTAAGGAGATCAAATGACAATTGATGGACACTACGGTGTATATATAGATTGCTGCCTTATGACCCTACTCAGAATTTTAAGAGTGAAATTGATAGACTGCTGGATGAAGCAGTTAATGATAAAGGCCTCAATTCACTAAGCTTATCTCCTGTCTTTAATAACATTTCTGTAGTTATCACCATCGTGATGAGGCATGTCGTATTCAGGAAACAGTTTACCTCAGGCAAACCTAAAGTTAACTCTTCTGTCTTTAAGTTAACTCTTCAATCCTTAAAATAACTCCAGAGTTAAATACAGGTTGTTAATAGAGATGTCGCGAACCTCCGATTTTCGGTTCGCGAACCTTCGCGGAAGGTTCGGTTCGCGGAAAAGTTCGCGAACCGCAATAGACTTCAATGGGGAGGTGAACTTTGAAAAATAGAAAAAATTATGCTGGCCACAAAAGTGATAGAAAAGATGTTTCAAGGGGTCTAACACCTGGAGGGGGGCATGGCGGAGTGGGATACATGCCCAAAGTCCCGGGGAAAAATCTGGATTTGACGCAAAGCAGCGTTTTAAGGGCAGAAATCACATTGAATGCTAAATTGCAGGCCTAACGTGCTTTCAAACATCTTGCATGGGTATACATCAATCAGGGAGTGTAATTAGAGTTCTGCTTCACACTGACACACCAAACTCACTGTGTAACGCACCGCAAACAGCTGTTTGCGTAGTGATGGCCCTGCTGGAGTGGTGCGCACCGTGGCCAGAGTGTAGGCCGTGGCGTTTTTCAAGCCCATATGGTCGCCGGGCTGTGGTAGCTCAATGATAGAACAACAGTGACTGTCCAGCTGATCAAATTTGGTCTGACCACAATGAAGGAACGACCTTATTATCTTTTGTGTGCCACTCCCACCCGAGACACTCAAATAGCCGGCGGTCATTGCTTCATTGTGATACACAAGCCCCTTCACCGCGGCAAGGTAATGATCACGAAGGGGGATGGGTACATGTACATGCCTTTTGATTTTTTGTTGCAGCCGCCCGCAGTGCAGCCAGAAAAATTAGGCAGGCATGTACACGCACACAAGAAAAATTAGTGTCGCGGCCGCTGCTTGCAGCGGCCTTAAAAATGCAGGAATCCGCCTAGAGTCCTGGACCCTGTTGGTGGTGGCGGAGATGGCAAGCGGCCTGCAGGCAGAGATGCTGTGTGTGGGGACTGACTTAGTCTTCGGTCGTGTAATAGCCCTCCGGGATCCATTCCTCATTCATTTTGATAAAGGTCAGGTACTGAACACTGTCGTGACTTAGGCGACTTCTCTTCTCAGTAACTATGCCTCCAGCTGCACTGAAGGTCCTTTCTGACAGGACGCTTGCGGCAGGGCAAAAGAGAAGTTGTATGGCAAATTGGGACAGCTCTGGCCACAGGTCAAGCCTGCACAACCAGTAGTCCAAGGGTTCATCGTCGCTTTTCGCAGTGTCTACATCCACACTCAAGGCCAGGTAGTCGGCTACCTGCTGGTCCAGGCGTTGGTGGAGGGTGAATCCGGAAGGACTATGGCGAGGAGTTGGACTAAAGAACGTCCGTATGTCCGACATCACCCTGAGATCGCTGGAGCGTCCTGTCCTTGCCTGCATGGACTTGGGAGGAGGAGGGTTACTGCCAGTGGTACCTTGATTGCGTTGTGCAGCCACATCACCCTTAAACGCATTGTAAAGCATCATCGACAGCTTGTTCTGCAAGTGCTGCATCCTTTCCGCCTTCTGTTGAGTTGTTAACAGGTCCGCCACTTTGTGCCTGTACCGAGGGTCTAGTAGCGTGGCCACCCAGTACAGGTTGTTCGACTTGAGTTTTTTGATACGGGGGTGGACAACATGAAAGAGGACATCTGCACAAAGCTGGATGCAGACGTACTCTCCATCTCCTCTTGCTCTTCCTCAGTGACGGGACGCAACTCCTCTTCCTCCCCCCAGCCACGAACAATACCACGGGAACGTGGAGCAGCAGAAGCCCCCTGTGACGGCTGCCGCGGTTGTTCTTCTTCCGCCGCCTCTTACTCCACAGAAACACCTTCCTCATCATCACCATCATCAGAGTCTGACTCCTCTCCTTCCCCACATGACTCCTCTTCTTCCTCCTCCTCCTCCCCCCTCTGTGCTGCCACAGGTGTTGTGGGAACATCGGGTTCGGGTGTAAATGGCTTCCACAACTCCTGCTGCCGTAACTCTTCTCGTTCACGCTCCTCCACAGCTGTATCCACCACTCTACGCACGGCACGCTCCAGGAAGTAGGCGTAGGGGAACAAGTCGCTGATGGTGCCCTCATCGCGACTCACCAGTTTGGTCACCTCCTCAAAGGGCTCCATGACCCTGCATGCATTTCGCATCAGTGTCCAGTTGTTGGGCCACAACATCCCCATCCTGCCAGATTGTGTCCTTGTACTGCAATGATACAGGTACTGGGTGACGGCTTTCTCCTGGTCTAGCAAGCGAGAGAACATCAGCAGGGTGGAATTCCAGCGAGTCGGGCTATCGCAAATCAGGCGTCTCACCGGCAAGTTGTTTCTTCGCTGAATGTCCGCAAAGCGTGCCATGGCCTTGTAAGAGCGCCTGAAATGCCCACACAACTTCCTGGCCTGCTTCAGGACGTCCTCTAAGCCTAGGTACTTGGACACAAATCTTTGCACGACCAGATTCAGCACATGTGCCATGCAGGGTATGTGTGTCAGCTTTCCCAAATTCAATGCAGCAATGAGATTGCTGCCGTTGTCACACACCACGTTGCCGATCTCAAGCTTGTGCGGGGTCAGCCATTGCTCCACCTGTTTGTTAAGAGCAGCCAGGAGAGCTGCTCCAGTGTGACTCTCCGCTTTCAGGCAAGACATGTCTAACACTGCGTGACACCATCGTACCTGGCATGCAGCATAGGCCCTGGGGTGCTGGGGCTGTGTAGCTGGAGAGGAGATCGTGGCACCAGCCAAGGAGGAGGAGGAGGATGATGACAGCAAAGCGGTGGTAGCAGGTGGGGAGGAGGTGGCTGGAGTCCTGCCTGCAAGCCGTGGAGGTGTGACAAGTCGGTCCACTGCGCAGCCACGTACTCCCTACTTGCTGCCATCGGTCACCAGGTTGACCCAATGGGCTGTGTATGTAATGTAGCGGCCCTGCCCGTGCTTGGCAGACCAGGCATCCGTGGTCAGGTGGACCCTTGACCCAACGCTGTGTGCCAGAGATGACACCACTTGCCTCTCAACTGCATGGTACAGTTTGGGTATGGCCTTTTGTGAAAAAGAATTTCTGCCTGGTATCTTCCCGGCGGTGTACCAATGACCACAAACTTACGGAAAGCCTCCGACTCCACCAGCTTGTATGGTAATAGCTGGCGAGCTAACAGTTCCACCACACCAGCTGTCAGACGCCGGGCAAGAGGGTGACTGGCAGACATTTGCTTCTTACGCTCAAATACTTCCTTCACAGACAGCTGGGTACTGCTGTGGGCAGAGAAGAAGGAACTGCTGAAGGGAAGAGGCGGTGTGGAGGAGGGTGACTGTGAAGGTACAAGGGAGAAAGTGGATGAAGACGATGCACCTGAAGGAGGAAGAGGAGAAGGAGGGTGGCTTGTCTTTTGAGGGGTGCTGCTTTTCCTCAGGTGTTCTTGCCATAGCTGTTTGTGCCTTCGTTCCAGGTGCCTTCGTAAGGCACTTGTCCCTACGTGAGAGTTGGCCTTTCCACGGCTCAATTTTTGCTAGCAGAGACAACAGATGGCTTTGCTCCGATCTGAGACACACACGTGAAAAAATTTCCAAACCGCTGAGCCCCCCTGGGGTGATGGCGCTACGGTGGCATCAGCAGCTAAAGTTGAAGGGCATGTTGGCTGGCTGGCCATAGCTGGCGATACATGGCGCCGGACACTGCTCCCAGCTGTTTCTGAGGACGAGCTCCCTCTGCTTCTATCATGAAGTTGTCTCCTCCTACTCCTCTCTGACTCCTCCTCTGAACTGTCCCCCTGGTCATCTCCTCTACCGGGAACATATGTGGTATCCGTATAATTGTCATCATAATCCTCCTGGCCAGCTGCGCTTTCCTCAGACACCTCCTCAACTGCACCAACTTCAGGTGGTCCATCATCCCCATCCACACACGTTACGTCCATACTATCGCCACCTAACTCAGATGTATGAGGTGGTGTACCTGCGCCTTCTTGTTGTTGTTGCAGTAGTGGCTGGGAAACAGTGATTTCACCACCACCAAATAACTCCTGCGAAGTGTCAAATGCAGCGGATGTGGTGCTTGTTGTAGCGCTGGTGGCTGCGGGAGATGAGGTGTTCTGTGTTAAACACTCAAGCACCTCCTCACGATTTTGGGAAGTGATGGCACGTGCCTTCTTCTGAGCACTGTATTTTGGGCCAGGTCCGCACAAAATCACAGCAACACCACCTTGCACAGCCACAGACCTGCCGGTGCCTGGTGGCCTTCCTCTGGGTCTGCCTCTACCTCTTCTTCTACCTGGTTTGTCCATTTTGTCCATCTCGGTGGCATGCTAGTTATATGCAGTGAGGTGGGTTCTCACTCAACACAACAGGTAGTTAGATGCAGTGAGGTGGCCAGGTGGGTTCACTCAACACAACAGGTAGTTAGATGCAGTGAGCTGGGTTCACTGAACAGTAAAGGTACTTAAGATGCAGTGAGGTGGGTTCTCACTCAACACAACAGGTAGTAAGATGCAGTGAGCTGGGTTCACTGAACAGTAAAGGTACTTAAGATGCAGTGAGGTGGGTTCTCACTCAACAAAACAGGTAGTAAGATGCAGTGAGCTGGGTTCACTGAACAGTAAAGGTACTTAAGATGCAGTGAAGTGGGTTCTCACTCAACACAACAGGTAGTAAGATGCAGTGAGCTGGGTTCACTGAACAGTAAAGGTACTTAAGATGCAGTGAGGTGGGTTCTCACTCAACACAACAGGTAGTTAGATGCAGTGAGGTGGCCAGGTGGGTTCACTCAACACAACAGGTAGTTAGATGCAGTGAGCTGGGTTCACTGAACAGTAAAGGTACTTAAGATGCAGTGAGGTGGGTTCTCACTCAACACAACAGGTAGTAAGATGCAGTGAGCTGGGTTCACTGAACAGTAAAGGTACTTAAGATGCAGTGAGGTGGGTTCTCACTCAACACAACAGGTAGTAAGATGCAGTGAGGTGGCCAGGTGGGTTCACTCAACACAACAGGTTGTTAGATGCAGTAGGTATATGCAGTGATGAGGTGGGTTAAGTAAACACAACAGGTACTGGGGTAGTTAGATGCAGTGAGCTGGGTTCACTGAACAGTAAAGGTACTTAAGATGCAGTTAGGTGGGTTCTCACTCAACACAACAGGTAGTAAGATGCAGTGAGCTGGGTTCACTGAACAGTAAAGGTACTTAAGATGCCGTGAGGTGGGTTCTCACTCAACAAAACAGGTAGTAAGATGCAGTGAGCTGGGTTCACTGAACAGTAAAGGTACTTAAGATGCAGTGAAGTGGGTTCTCACTCAACACAACAGGTAGTTAGATGCAGTGAGGTGGCCAGGTGGGTTCACTCAACACAACAGGTAGTTAGATGCAGTGAGCTTAGTTCACTCAACACAAAGCTAGGTATATGCAGTTATGAGGTGGGTTAAGTAAACACAACAGGTACTGGGGTATATGCAGTACTGGGTATGTGCAGCTCCCTGTCACACACACAGGTAGTCACTGAATGTGCTGGGCTGCTGGCAGTGGCACACACACTATCAGTTAGCAAGGCTGTGCATGCAACAAAAGTGTCAGTTTGACACACAGAAAAAAAAAAATATTTACAGGATGAGCTCTGAAAAGAGCTGTTGCTGTTGATGGGTTCTTTAAAAGCAATAATAATCAGTCAGGAGCAAGCAAAGCAGCCTAGAACCTAACTAATCTGTCCCTAGGAGAAAAAGTCTGCAGCAGCTGTCCCTTTCCTCTCTCTAGCAGGCACACGAGTGAGTGTAATGGCCGCCGGACCCTGTCTTATATAAGGGGGGGGGGGGCTCCAGGGCTTAGTGTAGCCTGAATGGCTACAATATGCCTGCTGACTGTGATGCAGAGGGTCAAAGTTGACCCTCATAGTGCATTATGGGGCGAATCGAACTTCCGCAAAAGTTCACCTGGTGCAGGCGAACGCGAACCCCCTAAGTTCACCTGGAACCGTTCGCCGGCAAACCGTTCGCTACATCTCTAGTTGTTAATTAACTGCATGTGAAAATAACTACAGAGGAGGTAACTTAACTACAGAGGAGGTAAATTAACTACAGAGGAGGTAACTTAAGGAATGAAGAGGTAAGATAACATTCACTGCGTGGTGGTAAGTTTTCTCTTGCCTTATTATCTCCAGCATGATCTTAGTGAATTGAGGCCAATGTCATCAGCACTGAGTTATGTACTGCATTAAAGAAAGATAATCCAAGGGTCCCGGTTTTCTATACGCTGCCTAAAGTCCACAAGGATTTGTTGCACCCTCCTGGGCGGCCTATTGTATCTGCTGTAGATTCCCTCTTGGAACCTTTGGGGGTCTTTGTGGACACCTGGCTCCAGCCTGTTGTCAAAGCAGAGGAGAGGTGTCTGAGGGACACGACCCAGTTTTTGAATATGCTGGATAATATTACTGTTAGTGATTTGAATTACTTGGTCAGCATGGATGTGGTCAATCTATATAGCAATATCATTCACATTGATGCTCTGAGTGCTGTTGGTAACAGTTTGAGGGCAAATGAAGGGATCAGTAATGAGTTACTCTTGTTCATTCTCACCATACTAGAATTCAGCCTTTCGCAGGCCTATTTTAGATTTGGTGATGACCATTTTCTGCAGACCCTTGGGATTCCCATGGGGGCCCCTTATGCCCCGACGGTGGCAAATATTGCCATGTTAGATTTTGAAAATACACATATTTTGGGCGGGAGCCACCATGGGAAGATCAGGGGTTTCTGCAGATTTATAGACAATCTATTTTTTGGATGGACAGGTTCAGAGGAGGAGCTGTTGTTGTTCTTCAAGGAGCTGAATAATGTACATGAAACATTGAAGTTTAATATGGATTATAATAAGGAGGTCTTACATTTTCTTGATGTGGAGATCCGGGTGAAAAATGGCAGTTTTGAAACTGATTTATACAGAAAAGAAGCAGATAAGAATGGATTTTTATTGGCTACAAGTTGTCACCCGAAGCCCCTCATCAGAGGGGTCAGTACATCAGGGTGAGAAGAATTACGTCATCTGACGAGCTCTATCGTAGACAATCGCAGCTCCTTACTGATGATTTTGTGAAACGTGGATATAATCGCAAGAAGTGTGAGGAATTAGCCAGTGAGGTGGGGATGAGGAGGAGAGAAACACTGAGGATGTATAAAGAGCACATAACGGATGGTGAGAAGGATGGATTAAATTTCATTACCACTTTTTGTAGAGAATCCACCATCCTAAGAGATATGGTTGTTAAGTTCTGGCCAATGGTGGGGACGGATCCACAGTTGGTGTCGGTCTGCAGGTCTCCCCTCAGGTTTGTATATAGAAAGGGTAAATCCCTAAGGGACCAGCTGGTCCGGGCTGATATAGGTAGGTCTGGGGGCACCAAACAGATGTTCCTGGGAACACCTAAAAAGGGCACTTTTCCATGCCTTCATTGTCAACACTGCAACAACATAATTAAAGGGCCCAAGGTTTATCACCCTCGATCGGGTGAGGGCATATTGCTGAGGGATTTTGCCACCTGTGACACAAAAGGGGTGGTGTACTTTATTAAGTGCCTCTGTGGTCTGGCCTATGTGGGAAAGACCACGAGGGACATTAAGACCAGATTGAATGAACACAAAAGTAACATAAAAAAACCCAAAAAGGTCACAGGTGTCGAAAAAGAGGATAAAAGAAAGGACCCCCCACTAGCCAGACACTTTGCTGAACACGGGCATAGTGTAAGCCAACTTCGCTGGCAGGTGTTGGAGGTTGTCCCAAGACATGAATAGGGTGGCCATCCGTCCAGATTTAGGCCGGACAGTCCGGTTTTTGGACTGCTTGTCCTCCGTCTGGCGCAAGGCAAGGGAGGACAGCCAGATGTCCTCCTTTTTGGGCTGTGTGGAGGAGGGAGAGAGCGCAGAGAAGAGGAAGCGGTGGGCACAGTGGGAAAGGGGGGACATATCCCCCCCCTCTCCTCACCTTTGGGCTCCCCCTTCCTCACTCTACCCTCTAGAACTAAAGTTTTGGTGTGACTGGCAGCGGGCGGGACTTACCTCTGCCTCGCTCCAAGCGCTGCGTAGTGACATCCGGTTCATGAGTTATTTGAGCCTGTTCTTTCCTGTGAGTGTAATGATCTGACTCATCCACTGAGCCGAATCAGCATACACTGAACTGATTCGGTTCAGTGGATGAGTCGGTCACAGGAAAGAACAGGCTCAAATGACTCATGAACCGGACATCACTACTGCTTCGCCGTGGAAGGAGGCAGGTAAGTCTCACCCGCTGCCAGCCACCCTTAAACTTTAGTACTAGATGGGAGAGCAAGGAAGGGGGAGCCCAAAGGGGGGGAGATGTCCCCCCTTTCACACTCCTGTACCTACCGCTCTCCCTTCACTGAGCTCGCGCCTCCTGCCGGGGACACCTGGCTAACTATTCTGGGGACACCTATCCTATAGACCTGGCTACATATACTTGGGATACCCATAGCCCTAGCTAAATATACTGGGGACACCTATAGACCTATCTATATATACTGGGGACACTATACACCTGGCTATCTGTACTGGAGACACCTATACACTTAGCTAACTATTCTGGGGGAACCTAAAGACCTGGCTACATATACTGGGGACACCTATAGACCTGCCTAACTATTCTGGGGACACCTAAAAACCTGGCCATCTGTACCGGAGACATCTATAGACCTGGCTAACTACTCTGGGGACACCCAAAGACCTGGCTACCTATTCTGGGGACATTATACACCTGGCTACCTATTCTGGGGACAACTATACTCATGACTACTTATACTGGGGACACCTATAGACCTGGCTACCTATGCTGGGGGTACCTATTTTGGGGTAACTGCTGTCAAATTATCTGTATTTATGGGGAAAGGCTGCCATATTATGTATGTTAGGGGGACCACTGCTGCCAGATTACATGTATTTTGGGTGTTATGTGTATTTTGGGTGATCTGCTGCCAGGTTTCGCGCATTTTGGGGAACTGGTTCCAGATTATGTGTATGTTGGGGGGAACTGCTGCTGCCGCATTGTCTATTTTGGGGGAACCACTGCCATATTATTTGTATTTTGCAGGAACTTCTACCAGATTACGTGTATTTTTGGTGAAATGCTGTCAGATTACATCTATTTTTGGGGGCTACACTACGGCAGAGCTCAAACTTCCCCGGCAGACAATTTACACCACTGCTAATGTTATTTATATTTGACCCCACCCATGACCACGCCCACATTATGCTTGACCACACCCACTTTTGGAACGCTCAGTACGATGTCCTCCTTTTCAGGGTGTGATGTCCTCCTTTTTGGGGTACTGCAAGTGGCCACCCTAGACATGAAGGCAGGGATCATGTGAGGGAACTTTTGAGGAGGGAGGCCTGGTGGATGGACAAGCTGGGGACGGAGTCACCAGGAGGCTTGAATGAGGATTTTAACCTTAGGTGTTTCCTCGAGTGATAGCTGTTCATAGGGTTAATGTTGTAGTGGGATTTGGAACCCGCCCCCCAATGTTGGGTGTGGCGATTTGAAATGTTTCTATACAAGTTCTATTCCTGTGATGGATTTCGAGCACTTGAGAAAGGGCACTTTGCCTGAAACGTTGTGCTGGTTGTACTATGCTGTATACACCTATGTAATATTGAAATAAATGGAATTCGTTGGATAAGATTCCGCTGAGGGTTGAGTTCCTTATGGGATATATATGGATTGATTTAATACAATGTGCAGTCACACAGGTGCAGTTAACAGGTATGCACGGAGTGGTATATCACACTGCGTGGGCTCACGTAGATAGGTGGGTGCACTGAATACAACAGGTAGGTATATCCAGTGATGAGGTGGGTGCACTGAACACAACAGGTAGGTATATGCAGTGATGGGTATTACAATGTGCACCTGTCACACACAGACAGGTAGCGGACAGACACAATGACACTGTGTGAACTCACGTAGGTAGGTGGGTGCACTGTGAACAACAGGTAGGTAGGTAGGTATGTATATGCAGTACTGGGTATTACAATGTGCACCTGTTACACACAGACAGTTAGCGGACAGGCACAATGACACTGCGTGCGCTCAACTCATGTAGGTAGGTGGGTGCACTGTGAACAATAGGTAGGTAGGTATATGCTGTACTGGGTATTACAATGTGCACCTGTCACACACAGACAGGTAGCGGACAGGCACAATGACACTGCGTGCGCTCAACTCACGTAGTTAGGTGGGTGCACTGTGAACAACAGGTAGGTAGGTATATGCAGTACTGGGTATTACAATGTGCACCTGTCACACACAGACAGGTAGCGGACAGGCACAGTGACACTGCGTGCGCTCATGTAGGTAGGTGGGTGCACTGTGAACAACAGGTAGGTAGGTGGGTATATGCAGTTCTGGGTATTACAATGTGCACCTGTCACACACAGACAGGTAGCGGACAGGCACAATGACACTGCGTGCGCTCACGTAGGTAGGTGGGTGCACTGTGAACAACAGGTAGGTAGGTGGGTATATGCAGTTCTGGGTATTACAATGTGCACCTGTCACATACAGACAGGTAGCGGACAGGCACAATGACACTGCGTGCCCTCACGTAGGTGGGTTGGTGCACAGTAAACAACAGGTAGGTATATGCAGTGATGGGTAATGTGCACCTGTCACACACACAGGTAGTAGTCACTGAATGTGCTGGGCCTGGCAGTGGCACACACAGTATGAATTATCAAGGCTGTCTATGCAACACAAGTGTCAGTGGGACACACAGAAAAAAACATAGATCACAAGAACAAGATTAGCTCTCAAAAGAGCTGTTGTGGGGTGCTATTTTAGCAATAAGAATCAGCAAGGAGAAAGCTAAGAATCCTACAAAAGCCTAACTATACTTTCCCTATGAGAGAGTGTACAGCAGCTGTCCATTCTCTACTTACTGCAGGCACATGATTAATGGCTGGAGGTGACTGCCTCTTATAAGGGGGTGAGTGGCTCCAGGAGGGAGTGTAGCCTGATTGGCTACAATGTGCCTGCTGACTGTGATGTAGAGGGTCAAAGTTGACCCTAATGGTGCATTATAGGGACGAACCGAACTTCCTGAAAAGTTTGCGGTTCTCCGCGATCGCGAACCACCGGAAGTTCGTCGGGAATCGTTCATCAGCGAACGGTTCGGGCCATCTCTAAAGAGGATCAAGTGCTGCCAGAAAATCCAAATTCATTAAGTGAAACATACAACACTCCTAAAGCAATTCCTAAAACAACATCCCTAAAAATCCCAATAGAGCTACAAATATACCCTTATTAAAGAGAACCCGAGGTGGGTTTGAAGAATATTATCTGCATACAGAGGCTGGATCTGCCTATACAGCCCAGCCTCTGTTGCAATCCCAAACCCCCCTAAGGTCCCCCTGCACTCTGCAATCCCTCATAAATCACAGCCATGCTGCTGACAAACAGCTTGTCAGAGCTGGCTGTGTTTATCTCTATAGTGTCAGTCTGCTGCTCTCCCCGCCTCCTGCAGAACTCCAGTCCCCGCCTGCATCCCTTCCCTCCCTGCTGATTGGAGGGAAGGGACGGGGGCAGGGACCAGAGCTATGCAGGAGGCGGGGGAGCAGCTGAGACTGACACTACAGATGTAAACACAGCCTCACAGCACAGCTGTGATTTATGAGGGATTGCAGAGTGCAGGGGGACCTTAGTGGGGTTTGGGATAGCAACAGAGGCTGGGCTGTATAGGCAGATCCAGCCTCTGTATGCAGATAACATTCTTTAAACACACCTCGGGTTCTCTTTAACAAAGACAGATAGGAGACTAACAAGGATCTAGACATAGACAGTGCTGAAGTGCTGGCAGCAAAGAGTTAATCTGTCCGCAGCAGAGAAGAGATGGGCTAAATCAGATGATCAGCTCTGTGTTCCAGTTTACAACTGCCCAGCTGATCCCTAATTACCTCATGTGAACGACAATAAGATGGCGAAGAAATTAATAAGGTCTCACACTATGCTAATGTAAAAGCGCACTCTGCCCATAAACTACATCTCCTACAATGCACATTATTTTAATGAGTGACCCATGAGTTGATGTCAGATTGAGTGCCGTTTTTGTACTTTAGTGTTTCATAGCTGTTGTTTTCAACAAGCAGAGATTACAAATATCAGCAATCAATCCCAAAATGTTCAAGAAGAGAAAAGTTGTTTCAAAAGAAGACACTCTAATGAAAGATGGGAAAGAGAATATACTGTATGTTATTACATAAAAACCAGTATATATTTTGTGTCATGAAGTAGTGTTGTTGGTGAAGGAGTACTGTACAATAAACATTGGCATTTTGACATCTAACATGGAGCTAAGTATGATAAATATAAGCTTCAAGGAAAACATCAAATTGTCCAAGAGCTAAAAGGCAGACTGCAATTGAAGCAGGAAATGTTTACTTAGCTACAGGCAACTATGATACAGCAATGAAAGCTAGCTTTATCGTGGCTGAAAAAAAATCGCCTGAGCTTCAAGGTCTTTTCCAGAGGGTGCCTTTTTGAAGCAGTGCATGCTATAAGTGTGTGAGCAGGTATACATTTTATTTAGTTTTTGTTTAGTTTATAAAGGCAAAAGCTTTTTGCACTCTGTTCAAAATCATATTTGTGGCTGTGGAACAGTCTGAATGGCTGAAACATTGTCAGTTTCAGACTGTTTAATAGTAAATGTTAAATCTTAACCACCCTGGCGGTTTACTTTTTTGCGGCGCTCCGCCGCGGTTTTTTTACCTATTTTTTTTTTTATCATGTAGCTAGCCTAGTGCTAGCTACATGATTCCACCCTCCCTGCGGCATCCCTCCCACCCCTCCGATCATACCCAACAGGAAATCCCGCTCTCAACGGGATTTCCTGTTAGGGCTTCCCTCGTAACCATGGCGACAATCGGAATGACATCATTAGGGGGAGTCCCGATCCACCCCATAGCGCAGCCTGGCGGTGATTGGCCAGGTTGCACTGAGGGCCTGGGGGGCTCTCTTTCGCGGCGCGTAGCGGCGGATCGGCGGCGATCAAACTAAACACGCAGCTAGCTAAGTGCTAGCTGCGTGTTTTTTTTTTTTTTAATTGTAAAAAAAGACCCACCAGGGGCTGAGCAATCCACCGCGGCGGTAATGGACGAGCTGAGCTCGTCCATACCGCTAAGGTGGTTAATAAACAATTTGGCCCACAACTAAGTCTGTAGTTTAGATTTTGGCCCGTAGCTTGCTTAAAGTAAACCTGGCCCGGTAATTTGGCCAGTTGGGGGGAACTGCACATGCGTGGCTCAGCCGTGTGTGAGCCCATATCGCGCTACAGTCGCCATAAGCATTCTGCACTGTACTACGGCACAGGCGCAGAACACGCACGTCCCCAGGACCGCGATGGGGTAGCATGCATGGACAGACTGACAATGTGCTGACTGGCCCCAACTGGCCAAATTACCGGGCCAAATTGCATAGAATTCAGGAGACGGAGGAGGTTGGCGAGGGACCAATGAGCCTGAATGGGGCTGGAGGAAAGTGTGTATATTTTCTTATCTACTTTACATCTCAGGTACACTTTAAGCTCTAATGGGCAGAGACATGTCTCCATATATCGAAAATTGCGCAAAAGGTGGATCAGCGCAACACCAGGCCGCCTCCGAATGGCCTCCAATCAGAGGTGCGCTGAGCCCCCCCAGAAACTACAAACGCACCTTGAACCCAAACAGAAGCTCTGCATATACACCAAAAGCATGGCTGTTAAGTGTTAAGCTTAACAGCCATGCTTTTGGTGTATATGCAGAGCTTCTGTTTGGGTTCAAGGTGCGTTTGTAGTTTCTGGGGAGGCTCAGCGCACCTCTGATTGGAGGCCATTCGGAGGCTGCCTGGTGTTGCGCTGATCCACCTTTTGCTCAATTTTCAATTTTATTTGATTAGCCGCACCCAGGCTATGCATATACATAGGTTAGGATTTAGTTAGTGTTAGGCCCCTCCCATGGAGGATTGACTTCTTCGCAGTGGGAGGGACGAGTACTTAATAGGTTGCATGCAAGCTGTTACAGGAAACTAACATCCTCCTCCAGTGGTAGACAGGTCATGTGTATGTTCGGTGTGTATTTTATCCCACAAGTGGGGCTTGCACTCTTTTGCAGGTAGGCACTTGCCTGTTTTTAAGTAGCGCTGTTCATTTCCTTGCTATGTCTCCATATATGCTACTATAAGTGGTGTAACAATAAGGGAACCCAAAGGCTGCGACCGCAATGGTGGCCCTTCCTCAACCACAATACTAGCTCTTTACCTGTCCTGTGCTGGTAATCACTTCTGTAGATGCTTTGAATAGTAGTAATCATTATAGTGAGTTTGAAGACAGGATAAAAAAACAGATACTGTACACACCTAAGAAGAGGAAAGGGTCTGAGCCCTATAGAGCCTTCCCATTCCTCTCCTGGTCGCGATGTTCCAGCACTGGCTCCCCTGTTACCAGTCTCTGACTGATGGGTCAGAGACTGCTCTCTCTTCTGCTACGGGAGACTTCAGCAGTCACTGGGAGCCCAAGTGCTCCCGAAGATGGGCCGCTCCATGCTGCACATGCACGGGTGCACTCTCTCATGCACTTGCACATGTGTAGTTCAGAGCAGCCTGACCCATCGGTTAGAGACTGCTCACGGGGAAGCTAGCGCAGGAATCACAGGACCAGGAGAGGAACAGGAAGGCTCTATATGACCCAGAGGCTTCCCTTTCCTTAGGTGAGTATCTTTTTTTATCTTGGCTTCAGACTCCCTTTAACAAACTGTTCCCCGTCCTCTTCTTGCATCTCTGACACTGAGGTTGTCCTTGGTAGGTTTTGGAGCACCGTATCATTTGTTATGTATAAATTGCTTGGGGAGCCCAGTATAAATCTTGCACTGGGGCCCATAGCTCCTTAGCGCCACTGGCTACTATATAACCATAAATTGCCTTGCATGTACCTCTGTATATGTGAAACACCATAAAATATGCTGACACAATATAAATGAATATTTTTTTAAAGTAAACTTGAAGTGGCCGTCAAGCTGGGGGCAGGCTGTGGCAACACAGCTAGGGGGTGGCCACAGAGCTGCTAGTTGGCTTGGTAAGGGCAGGGTTTCTGGAACTTAGCTAATTTTAAGGTGAGCGGGTGAGTAATATCAATTTTGGTGATTTCTTCATGCATGTTATACCTGGAACACTTCAATTTATGGTTGAGCATGCTTTGTGTGCTCTTTAATAGGATAAAGTGGGATTAAAAATAGTAATTATGGAATGGAAGTTTACCACACCATCCCTACTGATAACATCATGCTCCCCCCCCCCCCATTCAAAATAATATGCAATTGTTTTAGGCACTCCCAGAATGCAAGTGCATAAAAAAACGCAAACGGTTTTGAGTTGAGGTGATATTAAATATGTTATCAATATGGATGGTTAAATATGTTATCAATATGGATGGTAGCTATGCAGAGTAAATTATATCTGTTAATGTCTAGCCAGGGCCGGTTCTAGACTTTTTACTGCCTGAGGCAAACTTGTGAGGATGCCCCCCAAATCCCCTGCCCTGATTTGGAATGATCGTACAGCACCAGACAATTTGCACCGCCCGTTACTGCAAATTGTCAGGACCGCAAATTGTCACAAAATAAAACCACCCGTGGCCAGATATAGGTGCTCCTTGTATAGGAAGCCAGTTATAGGTGCCCCCAGTATACTGGCTGCCTACTGGAGGCACCTACAGGGCTAACCTATACCAGGGGCAACTATACTGGCTGCCTATACTGGTGGCAACTATACTGGCGGCCTATACTGGGAGCACCTATACCTGGCTACCTATACTGGGGCACCTACCTGGCTAAACTATACTGTGGGCAACTATACCTAGCTACCTATACTGAGTGCAACTATACTTGGCTACCTATACTGGGGGTACCTATACCTGGGGTTAGGCACCACCAGGGGAGTCTTAGGGTTAGGCACCACCAGGGGGGTGGTTAGGGTTAGGCACCATCAGGGGGATCTTAGGGTTAGGCACCACCAGGGGGGTCTTAGGGTTAGGCACCACCAGGGGGGTCTTAGGGTTAGGCACCACCAGGGGGGGGGGGGGGGGGTCTAAGGGTTAGGAATATGTAGAGGGAAGGTTCTGTGTGAGAGTAAGGTTAGGTTTAGTACTAGTAAAATGTTAGTAATATTTACTAATGTTTTACTACAGTTATTTTTCATTGTTACAAACAATATTTTCAGATTTTATTACATGAAGAAACGATAAATGAAGGTTATACACAATATTATACATATATTATTGTTTCTTAACAAACGTAATTATAAGTTTCACTTTCAAAACAGGGAAGATTATCGTTTTTATATTTGTAAAACATTATTGCAAACGAAATACAACACAATATTTTTTATAAATGTTATTGCCACTTATCGTTTACACCCCTCACCCTTTTTTCCAGACGCCCTTTTTGCACGTGCGCAAAATATGAACTCTCTTGAAAATGTATGACTTCATCTCAAAAGTAAAGGGGTGTGGTGTTGACTGTGTAGAGGGGAAGAGTTAAAGAGAGTCTGAAGCGAGAATAAATCTCGCTTCAGACCTCATAGATAGCAGGGGCACGCGTGCCCCTGCTACAACGCCGCTATCCCGCGGCTTAACGAGGGTCCCTGACCCCCAAATCCGCTCCGTACAGCGGGGGAGCGCTTCCTGGTTGGGGCAGGGCTAACCGCCGCAGCCCTGCCCCACGCGCGTCTGTCAGCGCGTATCTTCGCCTCTCCCCCGCCCCTCTCAGTCTTCCTTCACTGAGAGGGGCGGAGGAGAGGCGGCGATGCGCCGCTGACAGACGCGACTGGAGGCAGGGCTGCAGCCGTTAGCCCTGCCTCCGGGAAGCCATAAATCACGACCAAATCTGCGACCAAGTGTTGCAGTGGTCGCTTTGGGGTGAAGGGACCCCCGTTAAGCTGTGCTATAGCGGCGGTTTAGCAGGGGCACACATGCCCCTGCTAACTATGAGCTCTGAAGCGAGATTTATTCTCGCTTCAGAGTCTCTTTAAGTGCGCCAGAAGTTCTGTGCCTACAAGCTCCAAAGACATAAATCAGAAGTGGTGAAATTAAACACAACTTTGTCTGAATTTGCAGCCTCTACCATTCTTCTCCTATGGGGTGCAAATTCTGACAGGTTGAATACAGTAAAATTTTACCTGTAGTGAAAATATTTGCAACTTCATCAGAATTTGCAACCTCCTCTACCATTCCTCCGCCTCACTTGAAACTTCCAACCTATCTGCCCAATACTACCCTACCTTATCCTGTGCCTAAGACTACCCTCCACCCATCCAAAGCCTAACCTACCCTTTCCTGTGCTTAAAACCACCCTTCACCCATCCCGTGCCTAACACTAAACTACCCCATCCTGTGCCTACAACTACCCTCCACCCATCCTCTGCCTAACACTAACCTCCCCTCTCCTCTGCCTAAAGCTAATCTGTCATCCCCTCTGCCTAACACTTACTTTCTCCTATAGGATGCACATTCTGATAGGTTGCAAAATAGGCTACCACACCGGCACTGAGGCAGGGATCACACTTGTTAAAATGGTAGGTGTTTTGTCACAGGGGGCTCTATTCATAAAAAATTTGTGGCGAAAAAACTCCTGGAGGGAAAATACCGCAGCGGTATTTTAGACTTCTGGGTGGTCATTCATAAAAATGTTGGCAGCTGCGATGCAAGTGCGGAGATCTCCCGCTGAAGGCTGGCGGTAAGCTGTCGGAAGGCATGCGGAAACACTGAAGCCGGCAGAGTCCCTCCGTGCGCTGCTCTCTCTGGGAGGTCTGTCCCATTCACTTGTATGTAATCCGCAGGCTTCTCGCTAAATCAGAGGAAGCGGTATTTCCCGTCCACATACCGCTTCCTCTAATCTTTATGAATGGCCATTTTGTTACTTTTTTCTAGATAAATCTAGAAAAACACTGCAGAAGGCGGAAATTTCTCGCTCTGCTGGGGGATTGTAGATTTTCATGCGGGAACAGCTTTTATGAATGCCCACTTTACTAAATGGTCGGGAAAGTCCGCTGTTTTGAGCGGAAAACTTGCGGTAACGTTTTATGAATAGAGCCCTGGATGCTTATAGGGAACCTCTGCCATTGTGTATAGCGTTAAAAAAAAGATACAACAACCTGCACTACTTTTTCACTAAGCTTATGCAATTCCTCATTGAAAATGACTGGCAACTGTAAAGAAAAGCTGGAGTTCAATTGCAGATGCACATATGCAGACAATCCCTTGCAAGGAATTGTCTGCGTTTCCCACAGATACCTGCGTGATTATTCCCTGACACTAAAACTACAGCAAAAATAAGCTAACAGGAAACTCCTAAATGTAGTATGTACACATAAAAAATACAGACTGGAAATACATTTTCAAGTTTAATTTACTCATAATATCTTAATCTTCTGACAGCGAAGGTGTCTAAAAAGATTTGTATTATAAGCATATCATGCTAAGTCCCAGGTGAGATAATAAACACTATAAAACTGCAGACACTTTATAAAAACAAAGAACACAATTGCACTGATTATACAGCATAGAGGTGTGCACACAAGCCACGCTGCCCAGGCTGCCTACCTCCCAGCACTAGAGCAGCTTTGGTCACATGACAGGCGGCCAGTCACATGATCCCAGGTTTAGCTGTAGATCAGTGAGTGCTGGGAAGGAAGCCGTAGACCTGGAGCTTGCATCTAGCAGCACTACGTTAGTACGTTTATTCATTTCCTTGTGTGATATCTGCTGGCAGGCCGATCCATGCAGCGCTCTGCTCACAGGGACGGGGAAGGAGGGAGATCAGCCGTGGTGTGCCCATTCCCTGCCGATTCCTTCATGCTTCTTCCAGCAGTCCTGCTCCTGTAATATGCTCACGCGAGTGAAATCTGCGGTGGCCAATTTTATGGGTGGAATCATGGCTGGCAGTTCGGGCGCTGATCATTCCAACGGATCCGATTTGCCCGTCAAGTTCCCATATGGTAGACCCGAATTCCTTGGGCTGTCGCAGGACGAGATTGAGTGCTCTGCTGACCACATTGCCAGACCCATACTGATCCTGAAGGAGAGCAAGAGGTTACCATGGAGCACTGGCTATGCAGAGTAAGTACCCTGGACGGGTGGGGGTTGCCAATACTGATCAGCCTGGGGGGCACTCATGCACAACAAGCCAGAGGTGCCACCTCATCACTTCACACAAATTAATGGCAAAGGCTTTGAGGTTAATAAAAAAACAGACAAGGCATTGACAGTGCAGGCTTTTTTTTTGTAATAAAAGCATGCAAAACAGGTGAATTGCTTAGTTAATAGGTGAAGTTTGTTCTTTGTTTTTTTTCTACACTGTTTGGAATTTTTAGGCACAAGTGACAGTTTACTAATCGCTGCTCTATTCCCACAGTTCTGCTCAGTCACACAGGTTCTATATAGAATGAATGAGTCTGAGTTGTTTAGAAAAGTACAAACAGCTGTCTATTGTGTGCAATACACAACCTGTTCTCTATTGCTTCTACTATGCTCAGAACCCATCACTGATTCAATCCCATAACACAGCCTTGTTGTGACAAAAAACTCTATGGAATGAATCTGAGCTAATGATACATGTACAGAATTCTTTCTGCACCTCATGTCCCACCTCTTGTAATAAACCACCTGTTCTGTGTTGTTTCTGAGCTGCTCAGAATTTTGGTAAAGCTTACGGCTCTAGTCTAGTTTAGGGGACCCAGCAGAAATAGGGAGCAGTTCTCCATTCACAGCCCCCTCTTTCAGCACAAAGCATTGCGATTGGCCAAATAGAGTGGGCGTAGTTTACTATAACCTATTGGGAACCTAGCAGTTCAGGAGGGTCCTGTCCACCAAATCCCATTAGCTGAATTTCCCTATGAGGTTTCCTGCTGGATCCCCTAAAGTGGACTAGTGCCAAGCAATGTGTAAATTGGGGTTTGAACAATTCCAGGATTTAAAGCAAACCCATGATGTTTGTGATGGCAACATTTAGATACTCACCTCAGAAGTGGGAGCCTTTGGGTTCTTCAGAGGCTTCACCCATCCTTTGCCAGGATGTTTCAGCGCTGGCCATTTGGAGCACAAGTTTCTTTTAAGCAGGTAGTCTGTAGCAGGCTGATTAGATTCAGGATTGATTGATTAGTCCACCAGGGTAAGTTGAATTAAAATTTGTATAATCTTCAAAATATTAACTCATTACTTCAGTGCATTTAAATCCATACGACCTGCCAGGCACACTAGGAGCTAATATGGTTTAGGTGACCCAGTGGGAACCCTCATAGGGAACACTTTTTTTTTTGCAATCACAGCACTCTACAACTTGAAGCATTCTAATTGGCCGAATTGTGTGGTTGCATTACACTACAACCTATCTGAAACCTAAACGTTTGAGAGGGTGCTGTCCACCCACTCACGTTAGCGGAATTTTCCTGTGAAGTTTCCTATTGTATGTTTTATTATTCTGATTGGACAGACAGTGTGGGTTTGAGTGTACCAGAGATGTTTAAAGTTAAATTTTATACACACCTGGGGCTTTCTCCAGCCCCAAGCGCACGGATCGCTCCCACGCCGCTCTCCTCAGTCTTCTGTATCGCCTGTACCGGGTCCCGTAAGTTTGGCCAGTCGCGGCCAGTCTTTGCAAGAGACGTGCGCCCTCTACGTATCTCTATGGCGGCTGCCGGAGAGATACGAAGAGGGCGCACTTCTCATGCACAGACTGGCTGAAGTTACAGGATCCAGTACCAGCGATACAGAAGACTGAGGACGGCGGCGTGGGAGCGATCCGTGCGCATGGGACTGGAGGAAGTCCCAGGTATGTATAAAACTTTTAACTTAAGTTGCCTCTGGTTTCCTTTAAGCCCTTTATCAGAGCAAGTGTACACCTCTATGGTCTAGTGTTCCCAAACCCTGTCCTCAAGGCCCACCAACAGTGCATGTTTTGTAGAAATTCACAGAGGTAGTGTATCAGCTCTGCTGATAAAGTAATTACCTCACCTGTGAATGTTTGTGGTTTTCTGCAAAACATGTACTGTTGGTGGGCCTTGAGGACAGGGTTGAGGAACTTTGGTCTAGAGCAAGGGTCCCCAAACGTTTTGGGTCGAGGGCCGGGTCAACATACTTCAGACTGCTGGGGGGCCTGAACATATATAAAATAATGTACAAGTCTTTACGGGCCAGACAGGGAAGCATACCCAGGTGACAACCTGCAGTCCAATTGAACAACAGTGTCACCTGATGTGGAATTTGATTGGAAACCAGCAAATTACTGCTTTCTGGCTTCATTCTATATGCAGACCACCAATATTTAAAGATGTAGCTGACTGCATCTATAATACATTTTGTGTGTGGGGGGCCGGTAAAAAAGCCCCAGGGGGCCACATTCGGCCCGCGGGCCTTAGTTTGAGGACCACTGGTCTAGAGTGACCAGCCCCGTAAAAGGAACCCAAGGTGAGAGGCATATGGAGGCTGCCATATTTAAACAATGCCAGTTACCTAACAGTCCTGTTCATCTTTCTGGTCAGTAGTATATGAATCACATCTGGAAGAAGCTTGCAGCTAATTCAGTCAGACTTCAGTCACAGACATCTGATCTGATTGTTTGTCAGTGCTAGTCCACTTTAGGGGACCCAGTATGTCACACTAGCCTCTGAGGAAGCTTTTGTTAAAGCAAAACAGCTCTCAGGCTCTCTTCACCCCCGCTGTATACCCCGATGTCTGTATTTTGTGATTAACAGGTACCTCATCCTTTCTCTCCAATAATATTTAGGGGAACCAGTAGGAACCCTCATAGGGACATTCAGCTACTGTGATTGGGTGGACAGCGCCCTCAAACTTTGAGGCTTCCAATAGGTTTTAGTACACTACGCCCACACTATTTGGCCAATCACAATGTTTTCTGCTGTAAGAGGATGCTGTGATTGGTGAACTGTTCACAATGAGATTTTTTGTTATGTCCCCTAAAGTAGACTAGCACCTAAAGGACACCTGAATGGAGAGGGACATGGAATCTGCCATATTTTAAACAATTCCAGTTGCCTGGCTGTCCTGCTGGTAATCTGCCTCTAATACGTTTAGCCATTGCCCCACAACAAGCATGCAGATCAGATGTTTGTGACTGGAGTTTGATTGGATTAGCCCCATGGTAGTTTCAAGTGTGTGATTCAGACACTACTGCAGCCAAAGAGATTAGCAGGACAGCCAGGCAACTGGTATTGTTAAAAAACTAAATAAATATGGCAGCCCCCATATTCCTCTCAGTTCAGGCGTCCTTTTTAAAAGGAAAAAAAAAAATTAAAAAAATTGTCAGCCTCCATGTCTCTCTCACCTTGGGTTCCTTTCTCACAGCTACTTTTCCACCCCCAGCATCATTTTACTGCTGAAGTTAGTGAACTTGTTTCACCAGTTTGCACACAAATATGACACAGAGAGATGACACAGATAGATTGAACTTTAATTAAAAGAAAATACAAAATAAGCTGAATGCATGCTAAAACATAGGGCTATCCTATTGATACTCTGCCTTGAGTTTTGTTAGTCACAAAAAGCTGTATACATTTGGAGCAGGAAAAAAATGGTGCATACCGCAATAGAAACTTTCTGGCGCACCTTTGAAAAGCACAGTAAGCGTAATTTACCATTTTGAAGTGCAACATTCTGGCGCACGGGCACTGCCGGTATTATTATTATTATTTATTGTATTTATAAAGCGCCAACATATTACGCAGCGCTGGACAATAAATAGGGATACATACATTGCAACAAGGGGTGACAGACAGAGGTAGCAAACGGTTATACAACATAGCACAAGGTTATACATACAATCAGGGTATAAAATGCGGTTTACAGAGACCCGGCAAAACAAGTACGAGTTAGTCCATGAGAATGGTGTAATTGCTGGGGTAGTATAATTAAGAAGGGCACACTAAGGGAGGGGGGAGGCCCTGCCAAGGCTTACAATCTAAAGGGTGGGGGGACACATAAGGTAGGACTGTGGAAAGGGTGATTGACAGAGAGTTAGAGTGTGGTAGATGTGGGGTAGGCTATTTTAAAGAAATGTGTTTTGAGGGCTTGCTTGAAGGTGTTGAAGAAAGGAGCGAGTCTGAGGGGGAGTGGAAGGGAGTTCCATAGGGTGGGTGCAGCTCTTGAGAAGTCTTGTAAGCGTGCATGGGGAGGTCAGGCAGAGATCATTGGAGGGCCGGAGGGGACGGGCAGGTATATATCTGTTGATAAGCTCAGAAATGTAGGTTGGGCAGGTCTTGTGCACAGATTTGTAGGTAAGGCACAAAACCTTAAAACTGATCCTGAAGCTGATGCGGAGCCAGTGTAGGGCTTCGCAGAGGGGAGAAGTGGAAGCATAGTAGTGGAAAAGTCTGAGTCTAGCTGCTGCATTCATGACTGATTGAAGGGGTTCAATGCGTTTTAAAAGGAGGCCAGATAGTACGGCATTGCAGTAGTCAAGGCGGGAGATGATGAGGGCATGGATGAGAAGCTTGGTAGTGTCTGGGGTCAGAAAGGGGCGGATTTTGGAGATGTTTCGAAGGTGAAAGTTGCAGGTTCTGGTAACATTTTGGATGTGTTGGCTGAAGGAGAGGGCAGAGTCTAGGGTGACGCCCAGACAGCAGGCCTGGGAGGTAGGGCGGATGGTAGTGCTGTTGATAGTGATGTGAATATCTGGGAGGGGTGGTGCAGAGCGGGGCAGGAAAATTATGAGTTAAGTTTTATCCAGGTTAAGCTTCAGGAACCTAGCTGACATCCAGGAGGAGATGGTTGATAGGCAGGAGAAGACCTTGTCCATAGTGGAGGGGAAAAGATCGGGGGGGGGGGGGGGTGGAGATAGACTTGGTTATCATCGGCATATAGGTGATAATTGAAGTCCAGGGAGGAGATGAATTTGCCAATAGAGGAGCTGTAAATTGAGAACAGTAGGGGGCCCAGAACAGAGCCCTGGGGGACTCCAACTGAGAAGGGGTGTGGGAGTTGAGAAGGAACCATTAACCACCCTGGCGTTCTGATTAAATCGCCAGGGTGGCTGCGGGAGGGTTTTTTTTAAATAAAAAAAAAACTATTTCATGCAGCCAACTGAAAGTTGGCTGCATGAAAGCCCACTAGAGGGCGCTCCGGAGGCGATCTTCCGATCGCCTCCGGCGCCCAGAATAAACAAGGAAGGCCGCAATGAGCGGCCTTCCTTGTTTTGCTTATATCGTCGCCATAGCGACGAGCGGAGTGACGTCATCGACGTCAGCCGACGTCCTGACGTCAGCCGCCTCCGATCCAGCCCTTAGCGCTGGCCGGAACTTTTTGTTCCGGCTACGCTGGGCTCAGGCGGCTAGGGGGGCCCTCTTTCGCCGCTGCTCGCGGCGAATCGCCGCAGAGCGGCGGCGATCAGGCAGCACACGCGGCTGGCAAAGTGCCGGCTGCGTGTGCTGCTTTTTATTTCATTAAAATCGGCCCAGCAGGGCCTGAGCGGCAGCCGCTGGCGGTGTTGGACGAGCTGAGCTCGTCCAGACCGCTCAGCTGGTTAAAAGAGGTGGTGAAGTGGCGATTAGAGAGGTATGAGGAGATCCAGGCAAAGGTGTTGTCACAAATCCCTAAGGACTGTAGGGTTTGAAGGAAGAGGGGATGGTCAACTGTATCAAATGACGAGGAAAGTTCAAGCAGTAGCAGGATGGAGTAGTTTCCTTCAGCTTTAGCAAGGGTAAGGTCATTTACTACCTTGACGAGAGCGGTTTCTGTTGAGTGGGCAAGACGGAAACCAGATTGTAGGGAGTTGGTGCTGAGGTAGTGCGTGATGCGTCTGTGGACCAGGTGTTCGAGGAGCTTTGAGGCAAAAGGAAGGAGAGAGATTGGGTGGTAGTTGGAGGGTAGGGAGGGGTCAAGTGAGGGTTTTTTCAGCAGGGGGAGTACAGTGGCCTCTTTAAAAGCTGAGGGGAAGGTGCTGGTGGAGAGGGAAAGGTTGAACAAGGAGGTGAGGACACGGGCCAGGTCAGGGAAGTTAGGGCGGAGGGTGTCAGAGGGGACAGGGTCGAGGGGGGAGGAGGTGGCAGGGGAAGTGGCAAGCAATAGATTCACCTCTTCAATGGTAGCAGGAGTGAAGGAGGTTAGGGAGGGTGGGTGCATTGGAACAGTCTGGATGGAGTAGGTGAGGGGGGGGTGGGGCATGGGAGAGGACTGGAAGGTGAGGCATGGCAGTGGCCTGGGGGAGTTGGAGGGAATTGAAGAATGTAGGATGGAGATTTCATTTCGGATAGCTGAGATTTTACCGGTAATCATCTATCACTGCACCAGCATGTTGAACTTCAAAATGGTAAATTACGTTTACCATGCTTTTTTTTCAAATAGTGCACCAGAAAGTTCAGTGTGACAAGGGGCCGGGGTTAAATGATACATTACCTGCTCCTGGACGATCCTCTCCAGTTTGAATGAGCCCGGCAGCCAGCCCATCACCATGCAGCTTCAGTCCCCACATGGTGATTAGTTGGCTGCAGGACTCTTTAAAACTAAACAGGAAGTGGAGAGGAGACGGGATCGCCGGGACCAGGTAATGTATCACAGATGCCGCTAATTACATCTTATTGCTTAGGTTATTTAACGTTTTTAGGACATTTATAAAATGTTATGTACGCGTATACATCATATGTCAAGGTTTTTGAAGAATGAGGTTCCAGCTCCTAAACTGTGCTGCATATAGTCACTGATGTTTGGGGTGGGTGTGTAAATTGGTACTTCTGATAAACATAATAATTATTGATCAAAGGTCTCAGCAATCTGATTGTGCAGTAATCATCATATATGCTGTGCAGGCATTCTGAACGTCAGATGAGCCTCACTTTCTACATAACTGTGTGTAAAATTCCACAGAGGTTGCTGAAATGACAGCATTTTTTTAGTCTTTTATGAATTACGTGTAGCTGGTGATTTCCCTTTCTACAAAGAAATGCATAGTACTGTATTTACTTGCAGTGAGCCCATACGTCTGTTTAAAACACTGAAAACTACTCCATCTGTAAAGGTCGTATGTCAGCTATGGATGATGAATGTTGCCGGGTGTAATGATGTTGTGTAAGAAACGATTATGACTTTATCTTAACAAAGTGGGAGGCTTGGTAGAAGCAGCTTGCATGAAATGTACAGTGACCACGGCTTCTAGTACAGCAAGACCTAGCAGATCAATATTTACTGTACAGTGTATCCTGTTTTTATGACCCTGTCATTGCAGTGTGTAGCAAGTGCTGTGTTGTACACAATAATATTTCAGGCAAGAAAGTTAACAGCACTAGGTTTAACCCATGTAGCTGTTTGCAGGATTACCTGGTTTACTGCATACCCCAGCAAATACTTTCAGGCTAGGATCACAGTAGGATGTTGCATTGTAAAGTTGCAAGGCAACGTTACAACGCAACAAAAAAGTGGTAATGCATAACGCAGCGTTACCTACTAAAGTAGGTAGAGTAAAAGCATACAGGCAATGAAACGTATGCTTTCCTGTACCTCGTAACGTGTGCGTTTAGAGGTAATGCACTGCGTTACCATAATGCAACACGTTACAATGCAATGCTAACGTCCCACTGACTTTTAATTGCAGTGCGGTCCTACTGTGAACCTAGCCTCAGGGACTGTGTGCCTCACAGCAGCTACCTTATTAGGCTAGGCTCCCACTACACTGGATGCACAACGGTGAGGTCACAGGCAGCATATCCTGAGTGGATACGCTTTGCTTTGTCGCATGTCCATCGACATGTGTCCACTACTCACTGTTGTGAATCCGTTTCACTTTTGCCCCTGCCACCATTTGGGTCCTACGCTGCTGTGGTAACTGCCACTCGGCTCCACTGATGGGCTGAGATCTTATCTAATATTGAGTGAGGCTAAGTGGTAAGAGATCTATATCAAATAGACATCAATTATTTACCACATTTACTTGTATGCATACGTTGTTTTGAATCAAATGGTGTCTAGAATAGCATAGCTGCCTGTAGATTGAAAATTTAATAATTTTGACATGAAAGGGGCACTATGGCGGAAAATTTTAAATATGTACAAATATAAACAAAAAATCCCCCCCCCCCCCTCCCCCCAGAGTAAAATGAGCCATAAATTACTTTTCTCCTATGTTGCTGTCACTTACAGTAGGTAGTAGAAATCTGATAGAAGCGACAGGTTTTGGACTAGATCTCTTCATGGGGGGGATTCTCAGGGATTTATTTATTTTCAAAAGCACTTGGTGAATGGCAGTTGCTCTGTCCAACTGCCAAAAAAGTGTGTACGTAGCAGGGAACCTGGCCAGGATCATTGTTTAACCATCTTAGCGGTATGGACGAGCTCAGCTCTTCCATCACCGCCGATGGCTGCCGCTCAGGCCCTGCTGGGGCGATTTTGATGAAATAAAGAGGAGCACACGCAGCCGGCACTTTGCCAGCCGCGTGTGCTACCTGATCGCCGCCGCTCTGCGGCGCTCCGCAGCGTGCATCGGCGAAAGAGGGTCCCCCCAGCCGCCCGAACCCTGCGCAGCCGGAACAAATAGTTCCGGCCAGCGCTAAGGGCTGGATCGGAGGCGGCTGACGTCAGGACGTCGGCTGACGTCCATGACGTCACTCCGCTCGTCGCCATGGCGACGAGGAAAGCCAAACAAGGAAGGCTGCTCATTGCGGCCCTCTAGTGGGCTTTCATGCAGCCCTCTAGTGGGCTTTCATGCAGCCAACTTTCAGTTGGCTGCATGAAATCGTGTTTTTTTTTTTTTTTAATTAAAAAAAAACCCTCCCGCAGCCGCCCTGGCAATCTCAATAGAACGCCAGGGTGGTTAAATCCTTTCCTTTTTAGGGAATATCTTTATAAAAAAAATAAAATCCTTGCTGAGAATCCCCTATGAAAAGATGGACTAGTCCAAAACCTGTCGCTTCTGTCAGATTTCTACTACCTACTGTAAATGACAGCAACATAGGAGAAAAGTAATTTATGGCTCATTTTACTCTGGAAAAAAGATTTGTCTGTTTGCACATATTTGTCTGTTTGCACATATTTAAAAAATTACAATTTTTCTCCATAGTGCCCTTTGAATAATTTTTAGTTTAAGGGCTGAAATTATAAGTTGGAAGTGTAAAATGCAGCCACATCAGTGTGATGTCAAATCTGTTTCATTTAGCACCCACACAGAGAAATAAGGACTTCTTGAACTTCTCATCACTATCATGAGTGCTTGCACCTCTCAGGTACAAGTGTTTTGGCCTGTAATTTACTTTTTAGGTGGGCTACTGTTTGGCTTCTGCAACTGCACAGATGAAGCACTGGTTTATTAACTTTCAACAAAAAAGAGGGGAAAAAAAAACACAAGCAAGTTATAAATAGAATTGTTCCTGTATGTAAATGTGTTTTTCATCTTCAGGCTGGTTTCACACTTTGGCGCTGCGATTTTCCTGCGGAGGGAGAGGCAGAGGCAGGAGAATCGCACCACACCAAAGCCCCTTTCACTTTACCCTGCAGCAGACAGTGCCGACTGGGTAATTTGCATAGACCTGCCCCCCACTCTGTGATGTATTCCTTGCTGGACAGGAAGTATGTCACTGGGATTCCCGATGGTTTCTGCGTTGCACCACGCTAGTCGATTGCACTAACTGCGTCGCCATAGACTTGCATTACTGCATAATCCTAGAGGCAGACACAGATCATGCGGTACTGCACAGTTGACTTCGCTTCGGGATTGCAGTGATCTGACTACTTCTGATGAATCGCGTTGCATCGCACTAAGTATGAAAGTTTCCATGGACTTTAATTTACTTAGCGGCCTCTTGCGGTAAACTTTACAGCAATGTCATAGTGTGAAAGGGCCCTGAGGCCCTTCACTATACCCATGTAAACTTTGTGTACAGGCAGTTTACTGGGATTTACACCAATTATGCAACGTATTACCTAATTTGTGGTATTTGTGTTGTAGGAAATGGAAGCGTTGACCGTATAAGGTCTGTTTCAAAAATAACACCACACAGAACATCATTTGCATAAAACCCGGTAAACTTTATGTGAATATACCTCTGTGCTACTTCAGATATTCCTTAAATTACATAATAGGTTGTGTAGTACTGATGTACATTGTATCAAATCTTCAGCCGAATCTTCAGTGCTTTCTACACTTGCCCTTTAAGATGTATGAGTTTCTGTCAAGGCAGGAGTTCTTCTTTATATTACAGGCTGGCTATAACTGAAGTTAGGGCTGGGTTACACTGAATCATTTGCTGTCCGTAATAACGCAACTGACAACTGATGAGAAGGAATTTTCGATGTTTCTCTGTGCGTTATATCTTTTATAATGCATAGATGTAAAGTGACCCATAGGGAAACATGGACAGTTCTTATCTGTTCTGTTTTGCATTATAACTGACAGCAACTGATTCAATGTAACTCAGCCCACAGTCTTGGCTCACATTAGATGTTGGGGGCACACTGCTTTTTAGCCAAAGGGCCTGTTTTTACTACATGCAGTGCAATGCGGCTACATAGCTGCATCGCACCGTGGCCACACTGTAACCAATGCACAGCAATGGAACAGTTTTGGAGCAGTGCCGAGTGATCCGAGAATCTGCTGCATGCTGCAGATTCTCACACGGCCACTTCCGCATCTTCTCCAATCGCTTCCGCATCGGGAGGTGTGGAAGTGACGCGAATGCAGTCGGAAGTTATGCGATGCCGGGAGGTAGCCACACTCATATCACTTTGAAATGGAAAAGGGCCCTTTCTCATGTGTGGACTGTTTTTTTTCGTTTTTGTTTGCTTTGTTTTTATCATCAAATGGCAACAGAATTTGCTGTCCAGAAATACAGTATATGTGCATCAATGTTTATTCAATAGAAAGAAGTGGAGTGCTTCATTGTAAAATACTAGGCCATAGAAAATCATTGCAGTCTTTAACCTGTCCATTTTCAGTCTACTCTCCGGTACATCAAAATTCAGTGTAGTGGACATACGGTGGACCCATATTCCATTAACTTGTTTCTCTGGAGTTTTCTCCTAGGAGATAATTTTTCATCTTGTATTTAAAAAACAAACAAACAAAAAAAAAAAAACACTTTTCAACACCTTGCAACTGAAAATACCAAAAAGTACTATAAAAATTATTGTGACTATGTTCTTGCTTGCTGGTGGCTTAAAAGGCATTTTATTGACAATTTTGAAAATATCATCTTGGAAAAAACGAAGGAGAAAAAGTTAATTGCATGTGGGCTATAGTGTGATCCATGCTTAAGACCAGGGATCATACATCGGTGGCGATTTGTGGGAGATCGCTAAGCACTCACGTGTGGAAGTGCCATGATTTCACACTCTGTTCCTGGAGCAATCACGATTTGGCTGTGCAGCCATTAATGCTTCCCAAAAGTGTTGCAAGTAGCGATTTGCGATCCCTCCGTGCGTTCCACTGTTGCATGCAGCACTTTGCCGATCGCTGGCTGTGCTGCAATAGAGCTGACAGCGGGTCCCAAGCCTAAATAATGACTTGTGCTGTTAGTGTCTGCAGAGTAGATTGTATAAACCTTAGACTCATTCTGAAGTTCTGTGGCTTTTTGTGTTTATTATAGGACATGTCAGTCTGAAGGCAATTTTATCTACATCCGCGGAGTGAAGCAGCAGCATAGCCTCTTCCTCTTAGGAGAAAGCAGCGGTCACGGTTTAGAAGCCTAGGAGCAGGGATAATAGCTGAAGCATCTGTTCACCTACTGCTAACACAATCTCACCATTTGCTAGTGAGATTCACCGTCTTGTTTGAGAGTTTCTTGACACATTCCCTGGAGGACCTTTGTGCTTTTTCTCTCGAATGAAAAATGACTGGAAATGGTGCATGTCAAATTGATATTTGTATAGCCAACACGGCCCATGTATTCCTGCTTCACTGTAAAAACGAAATTCTACTTTTGCTGAGAAAAATAAATATTATTCTTCAGATCTACCGTACCATACTGTTATAATTTTGACAGGGCTTGTACTGACTGGTTCAGAACTGCTCTGAATGTATTATATTGCTGATCTATTTGGGTGCAGTAGTGTCTGAATAACACCAGGAACAAGCATGCAGCTAATCTTGTCAGATCTGACAATATCAGAAACACCTGATCTGCTGCATGCTTGTTCATGGTCTATGGCTAAAAGTATTATGCTGGGAATACACGGTACGTTTGTAGCCATTTAGATGGCTCGATTGAAAATTTCCGACATGTCCGATCACCCGCCAGATCGATTCCGTGCTCGATACCGCATGGGGGACAATGGAAAAAGATAAGGAAAATGAGCATAAGATAAGAGAATAGCACGGGTCGAGCAGGGAATCGATTGGGCGGCAGAATCGAGCCGCAGAAACACACAGTGTATTCCCAGAGTTAGAGGCAGAGGCCCAGTAGGATAGCCATTCAACTGGTATTGTTTAAAAGGAAATAAATATGGCAGCCTCCATATCCCTCTTGCTTCAGTTGTCCATTATAGCCCTCGTTCAAGCTTGTGGTTTTTAAATGGATCTTGTGATCTGTAATGCAAAGATTTTGTGGTCTGCACATTTGGACTTTCATTGTGAATGTGATCTGCAGTTTGCCTGGACTGAACAGCTTATAAAGTGTCCAGACTCCTTCCCATCCCATCATCAGGCAGTATCAGAGTTAAATGAAACGCACCCTATCCTGCTAAGGGTGTAAAGTAATGTAAAACGCAAGAAAACAACCCAAAAACATAGTTTATACGAATTTAACGAATTAAATTATCCTCGTCTCACCATGTTTAACACAGCTTACAAACAAAACAAAAAAAACTAATTCAGCTTACGAAATATGTATATTTTTAGTTCTACTAGCTTCAACTGTGTACCCCATAAGAACACATTAAATTTTGTTGTGATTTTTTATTTTTTATTTTTAGCAAATGCTTCTTAAATTAAGCCCCTAACTAACAATAACAAGGTGGGTGTGGATTGTGGCAAATTCTGCCTCCAAATCAAGAACTGTTGCTATAGCTTCAAGAAAGAGAAATTGGATTTTTGGCATTTGTAGGAAATCATTGCTGGCTGAAAATTAGATAGAAAAGGTAATTATGGTGCTATTTCTTCCATTGTGCCCACCTATTGATTCTCAGCAGCGAAGACAAGAGCAAGCTACCTATTATATTTTCTGAATGTAGCACCTTTTACTTCTCAAAGCACATATTAACCAGAGGACTGAGCTACTGATGCTAACCATTTACTTTCTGCTCTGCACAGCATATTAATCATGCAGATATGAGCATCTAGTTTACACAGAAGGGGAAGTATTTCTGCCCCAAGCTGAGAGGCATTGCCATGGCTGCAGAAAGGATACATTCGAATGTCCTAGCAATTTTATAAAATCATAGTTTGAGGCAAAATGAAACGGAAACATAAAATAACAAAGTGACCTGTTTAGTACCGATAGTTAGGCATGGATACCACTGGGTCCGCTACTAGACTATTTTCCAAAGTGGATGGTAGCAGACCAATGGACATGTTGAGTGGGCCTGCGATTTCCTACAGCCCTGTTAACACACATTGTATATTACCACAGATAGGCCAACTTTTTGACATTCACATTTTGGGTGTAAGGTGTGGTGGGGTTTGGCCTATACCATGGAGGATGTATTGCAGCTGATGTTTGCGGGGGCCCTCATATGCAAAGTGCGCTGTCGAGCGTATAGCTACCTGTCCTTTTGCTTCCTCTAGCGTCCTGTGCAACTTTCAAGCTGGCCGCTGCGGTCACATGACAGTGAGCCTGGAGCTCTAGTGGCCAGTTTAGCAGCTGCAGGGGACACTAAAAGAAGCAACCTGGAGCAAGGACATTTAGCTATACGTGTACTCTGCACCTGCCAGCATCTTCAAATTGGTGCTCTGCATGGGGGTGATTACGGCACGATGGGGGGGGGGAGCAATTTGTGGGCCATAGCTTTTGCCATATTCTTTTAGGCCAGATGTGGGGGTGGGGGGTTGGCATGCACGCGGGAAGGCTTATCTGAATATGAAAATATATTCACCCATTTTATTGAGTTCAGCAAAAAAAAAACCACAGTAACCAAGCAGCTCCAATTACCCAAAACCACAAGGAAAGTACAGGGACTAAAAAAGGCCGAAAAGCCCTCCTACTAAAAAGCAATGCTTATTGTGGTTTGCCTTCTTAAGACAGAAGGAATGTGCGATAATTCAGCTCTAAGTGAACATCTGTGGTTACCCAAAACGCACCACTACTGAATATGCAAATTATCTCTTTATGACCCTGAAGCCAGGCTTGCATCCAGAACCGCTGATGTCTAGCAAGCCTATAGCTTTAAATTTTACAGAGCCATACCAACTTTTCATGTACATGAAACAGGCTGTCTACATGTGAAGTTTGTATGGCTCTGTAACAGTTAAAGCTATAGACTTGCTAGACACAAGTGGTGCTGGATGCAAGCCTGGCTTCAGGGGCTTAAAGATCATTTGCATATTCAGCAGCAGTGCATTGTGGGTAACCAGACGTTCACATAGAGCTGAATTACAGCAAAAAAAAAACTACAGGAAGATTTTTTTTATTTTTGGGTGGAGGGGACAACAGTGTTGCTGTGCATCCAGTAGAAGATTCAATATCCACTACCAAGTGCAACAAAACATTGCAGTGGACCCCCAGATTGATCAAACATTTGTACTCTACACATTCAGTACCACTCTGGAAAGTGTGAGCCTAATGCCTAGTACACACTAGCAATTTTGATGGATCAATCATTGGTCAATTTTACCACCTCCATGTAGTATGACCATTTACCTATATAATCTGCATAGAATTGAAAATCTGTTTGGCCTTCATACTACATGGAGGTGGTAAAATTGACCAATGATTGATCCATCAAAATTGCTAGTGTGTACTAGGCATTAGGCTCTTTCCGCATGATATCCACTGTGAACCTAGCCTGGAACCTCTTTTTATACTGGTGTATGGAGTGAGACTTCATGTGTGTGAAGTATTTGTGCTAGATTTCAACACATGGGGAAGTAAGAGAAAAATGCGCTCAGCCAGGACAGGTTGATTCCTGGCCGAGGCACTGAGGGAACTTGAGGGTCAATGTTCACATGCCAGATTGTCTCCAGGCTGGCCACCTCAGCTGAGAACTACCTAGCGTATTTACAAGGCTTTGTCCTTAGTATGTTTTATTACATCTCTGATAAATGGCCTCCATGACTGGTATGTAGGAATTAGTAAGCTGCCTTCTCGTGTCGGGCTTGTAGTGATGCCATATTTTTCCATTTTGATATAATGAATTTATGGAGGGGTTTGGCCTTGGTATGTCTTGGGGCACCCGGCACCCCCCTTCATTCTGTACACCTAATATTATACGGAAACCATCATGCACACCTCATTTTATACGGATTAAAGATTGTTAAATTAAAGAGAATCTGTACTCTAATATTCTTACAATAAAAAGCATACCATTCTATTCATTATTTTCTCCTGTGCCCCTCTGTGCTGTTTCTGCCACTCTCTGCTGCAATCCTGGCTTGTAATTAACAGTTTTAGGCAGTGTTTACAAACCAACTAACCAGCTTCTAATAGGCTCAGCTAAGCATAGTGTGTGAGTCATTCAGAGTGTGCAGGGGGCCTGCAGAGGGTGTATATCGCTTCTACCAATCACAAGCAGCCCTGCACATTCCACACAATCAAGCCTTAGCCCGACAAACAGGACAGAGGAAAGATACATTGATTTATTACAGAGACAGTGCAGTTAGGAAAGACTGCAGTAAGCCAGAGCAGATTAGAACAGGCATAGGAACTTATAGGATAGAAGAACTAAGGCTGAAAAATGTGTTACAGAGTCTCTTTAAGATTGCTAATGCTAATGGATATCTACTGGAATTTTGGAATTTCATATGAGCCTTAAAGAAAACCTGAACTGAAGATTAAAAGACAAAATAAACATACACAAGTCATACTTACCTCCTGTGTAGTCTACTCCTCAATCTATTTTTCCTCTCCTGCGTCCTGTTTGTCCACTGTGATCAATGGAATTCTCCGTCCTCCATTTTGAAAATGGCTATTACCCCATAACAGCTTCCTGGTCAGCACACTGTTAAGCTGTAACATCGCCCACTTGAGCCATAGGGAAACATGGACACATCAGTTCTCCTCTCAGCTGTAACTGACAGCAACTGATATATAACTGACAGCAACTGATATATTTCAGTTCTGACAAAATGTTGTCAGAACTGGAATGGATCACTGTAAGAAGAAAATAGTGCGCTTCTGAGAGGAACTGATGGCAAGGTAACTATTTAATGTTCATTTGAAGTTACCTCGTGTGTTTTATTTTAAATAATTTTACTCAGTACAGGTTCTCTTTAAATCCACCTGTTGTGTGAGGTGATCTGCATCTGGCGGGCGTGAAGGAAGTGGGGGTTTGAAGGCAGAGAGTACTAGGCATGTCTGTGGTACCCTCCCTGGTGGAGTGATCGCTATTGGTAGATACAGTGATGCACTATGCAGAATTTCTTTCTATGTAGATGAGCAAGTGGATGTAGAGAGTGAGAATATTGGAACATTGGTCTTTTATTGCAGCAAACCCACAACATAGAATCAGCATTGGTGACTGTGAAATAGTGCAGCTTGATTACTATTAATTTTACAGGGTCAGAAATATAAGTGGACCCAATGGTGTAGCTAAGTAGCTTTGGGCCCCCTGAGCATTCTATACATAATTCATATGGCGTAACAAAACCTGCCAAGGACATCCACAGTATGAGAGGTGTAAGCAGAGGAGAGGGAACAGTTTAATGATTACCACTATTCAAGGCTTATAAAGGAAATGATCATTAGCAGCATAGCACCATTGGAGAGCTATTACCGAGGTTGAGGGAGGCTCCCTAGTAGGACCCTCTAGCCCAAGAGCCCCAGTGTGGTCGTAACCTCGTCATCCCCTATAGGCCCATACACACGTCGGATTTTTGCGAACGACCCGTCGTTTGAACGTCCCGTCGTTCAGTCGTTCGCACGCGGAATCAGACGTGTGTACGGACTATCGTTCGCGTGATAAGACTGGTTTCCAGCGATCCGCCCGGCGGATCGCTGGAAACCAGTCTTATCACCCGAACGATAGTCTGTACACACGTCGGATTTGACGTGCGAACGACTGAACGACGGAACGTTCAAACGACGGGTCGTTCGCAAAAATCCAACGTGTGTATGGGCCTTATTGCTACACCACTGAATGGACCATAGAAAGCAGAGTGATGTAAAGGCAAACTACAGTAGCTTGAATTTTATGTGGAGATTTGTAGGGAGGAGTAGTAGATAAAGGCTAGAGAAGCATAGCTGCAGCATTGATGATGGATTGTAGAGGTGAGAGTCTAGTTAGTGGAATAACAAACAAGGATATTGTAGAATTTGAGCTGAGAGATGTGACGGTTTGGTGGTCCCAGAAGATATAATGGGGTGCATATTGTAAATATTGCTATTGTGGGAGTGGCTAAACCTGGAAATGTTCTTGTGGAAAAGTTTAGCATGTTTGTCAGAAGTTGCTGAGCTGCAATAAATGGTTGTGAACAATTGTTTCAAACAAGTGTCTAGGCTTCTTTCATATGGGATGCTGAAGGTGACTAGAATTATTATTATGTAGCACTGACATCTTCCACAGTATATTGTCTTGGCCCTCAGAGGGGCTCACAATTTAATCCCTACCTCAGTCATAAGTCTATGTATGTATCATGTAGAGTATGTATTGTAGTCTAGGGACAATTTCAGGGGGAAGCCAGTTCTGTGTGTTTTTGTGATGTTGGAGGAAACCCACGCAGACACGGGGAGAACATACAAAATTCCTTGAAATACTGCCATGGCTGGTATTCAGACCATCGAATTAGAATCCAACGCCTGTCGGCTGCTTCTGTGCACCAGCCTGGAGTTTTCTAGCACTCCACACGGGCAGTGAAGAGGCGTCCGTGCACAACTGTAATTTGATCTCTCAGCTGTCAGCTGGCCGCCTCAGCAGAGCAGCTAATTTGTAAACACAGGATGCTAACCCTATGTCTGTCCATGGAAGTAGACACTGCAGATTAATTGCAGGATTTGTATCAGCTGTAACAAATGTTTTTTTCTTTTTCTGTTTTTAAAGGCTACATGCTGTTGCTTATCTTTTAGAGCAGAGAGGAAGTTCTGAGTTCAGGTCTGCATATTAAGGAAATCTCCCTAGAGACTATCACTGCTGTAGATCAAACCTTTCACCAGACCACTTCTTCTAAGCACAACTCTTTCCTCCTCCTATCTTGCACAAATCAGTCTTTTGTTTAAGTTCTGATGCAATGCATTGTGTGTGCATCAGTGGTCACAAAGCTACAAGGAAACCCTAGCAATACCTGTGATCTATAATTAGCAGCTGGATCACTGGCACATAAATGTCCCCCAGTGGATCTGTGTGGTTAGCATGCTGTAATCTGTAAACACAGTTTCAAGAGCTTGACTTGGGAAGGAAGAACCTTTTGCAAAGGTAACTTGACAGCAGCTTAGAATATGCTACACACCTTTTCACACCTAGCACTTTGTTCTCCCCACATTCAAATGTAATAGTAGAGGTGCACAGCAATTCTCATGTCAAGTGACATTTATTCATAGTGTTCCATGTGTAGCCTAATTTAACTGTTCAGAAATGTTGTCACTTAAATCGGCACTTTGTGTCGTTTGAGTTTTACAAGCTGTGACAGCCGTGAAATGCCTTGGATCTTCCTAATTGCATACTCAAAATACAAAGTTTGGGCTGATTTATTCTCTGTGCTAGACCTTTAGTAGCATTGTGTCTGAGTTTTTATCAAGTTGACTTATTGTACAATATTTTTGTCCATTTCACAGTGCCTATTTTTCCACTACAGTAGAATCTCTGTTATCTGGAATACAGGCAACCAGCATTCTAAAGCTACTGGCAATCCCTGGAGGGGTCATGAGGGCACGCGTCCTTCTCTGTCCCACCTATAAAGAGCTGCTGCATCCTCCATAGGCTCCAGATGCATGTCATGTGACATGCATTCGGAGCTGTACGGAGGATGCTGCAGCACAGCTGGCGAATGAGTGGAGAGGATGGCACCTTGTGGTGTGGTAGGTCTGCTCCACTGTGTGCTGCTCTGTATGGCTGGGGATGGGGCTCTCTATGATGGAGGTCACTTGTTGGTAAAGGTGGTGAGGAAGGGGGAAGGGAGGTGTAGGTTGCGCCAGGAGCTGTGACACACAATAGCTGTAGGCATGTAGAGAGCTATTGCACCAGGAAGAGTGACATTCCATACCAGTGGAGTATTGTACTGTGTTAGCCATAAGCTAACCATCCTGATTCAAAACTCCATAGCAGTACAGAACAATCAAAAATGCATTCTGTTTTAACAAGACAAAATTCTGTTTTGCATAGCATTTTAGTAAGGAGGCTTTTTGTCCTCTTTCAGCCCCTTACACACTTCTATGAGTTCTGGTTCACCATGAGCTTGCTGGGCAGTCTATAACTCCATAGCAGTAAGCACTGCAGAGAACTAGGAGAGATATTGCACCAGGAGCTGTGACACTCAGTAGGGATAGCGCCAAACTTATGAAGAGCCCCTATCAGTGGAGTTTTAGATTTATAAGGCCAGTGGGTGAGCTGTTCCAACAAAGGCTGCCCACAACTGAAATAGCGGTGGCTCTGACCCATTCAATGTACATAGATTTTGTTTCACTGTATAGTGAAAGGAGCTAATGCAGGAGACCTAATGGCTATTAAAAGCATTGCTTTGATTTCTATGCTGTAGGGTTAGTGTGACCTCTGAAAGCATTCAGCCATAAAGTCATTTCTTCTGTGTCGGTTCAGATACTGTTTATTTACTTGGAAAGCAAGCTAGAGGAAACTGAAGGCATTACAAGTACTCTATTTTGTCTTTCTAGCTACTTTTTGTTGTTGTGAGGACTGTATTTTGAGCAAGTTTGCTAACATTTATGTTAATGTAAATATTTTAGCAGAGATTGGAAAACTGACAAAATGTTCCTGCTTGTTTGTTCAGTTTGTCGTAGTAAGGCAATTACAAGTATCTGCTAGACATTTGCACATACAGCGAGTGCCAAGAACCCACGATGAGATCCTGCACTCCACTAAAACAAGTCCATGCTAATTAATGGAAGTTGACATTTGTTGTTACAGGAAGACAGTCTTTAATGTCATGAGTGCCATCCTCTATAATAAAAGCCTAACTGTCGCTGCATCCAGCAGCTGTCCCTGTGTCCCAAGTTTTTTTTGTTACTGCGCATGTGCGCAGTAATGGACAGCTGGACGGGACCAGGGAGCGAGGTGGGCGGGTGCGGGCGTGCGGCGGTTGCGTGCGAGGCGGGCGCGCGCATGCCCACTGGCGATAGCCTGAAAAAGACATAGAGCCCATTTTTAAACGGGCTTGGATCTACTAGTTTCTATATAATTGGCTCTGCTGTGTATGAATTGTAACGTGGCTTTTTCTTAAAGGAAACCTAAACTGAGAAGGATATGGATTTTTCCTTTTTAAATAATACCAGTTGCCTGACTCTCCTGCTGATCCTGTGTCTCTAATACTTTTAGCTATAGCCCCTAAACAGGCATGCAGATCAGGTGCTCTGACTGAAGTCAGACTGGATTAGCTGCATGCTTGTTTCAGGTGTGTGATACAGCCACTGCTACAGCCAAAGAGCTCAGCAGGACTGCCAGGCAACTGGACTGCCAGGAAACATCAATATCTCTCTCAGTTTAGGTTCCCTTTAATGCCACAGCTATGTTTTATCATGTATGGAATTGGGCAACAGCAAATTTTGTCTGGACTGTTTTATCAATTAGATATCGGATAACCTTTAGGCATCTACCAAACGAGCAACGGAAGGGCATAAATTCACCGCCTGTCAGCTGCTCTCTTGGACTAAGCGGGTGCTTGTTAGTGCAGGCGGCCCCCCCATGGAGTCACAATGGAGCACGGGCCATGTGCAAAACAGTGGCGGCGTGTGAACTACAAATAGAGGAGCAGGAAGTGGAAGATGGAAGGGCACTACGTGGTGGGCGACACAGGACAGGTAATCTGTGTTCTCTCCAGGTTCTTTTAACCGGGGGCTGCACCCAGTTAAGTGTATCAAAGATGAATAAATACAAGAGATTTATACATCCCTCCACATCAATCGCTCCCAAGCCCACGTAAATTTGCCCAGTCGGATTCAGTCGGTACATGCTCAGTGCATCCCTGTCTCGCTCCCTTGGTTGGGAGTGATCTGCGTCTGCGCAGTATTATGGTGCAGAGCACTCCCAGCCACGGTTGAGCATCAGGGTGCTCACACAGAGCCGGGCTGCACATGCGCAGTGCGCCCAGACTTGCCAAACTTATGGGGCTTCTACCGGGACCAGGAGAAGGCTGAGGAAGATGTTGTGGGAACAATTGATGTGGAGGGGGCTGGACGAAGTCCCAGGTATGTATAAATCTTTTGTATTTTTTCGTCTCTCGTTACTTTGCTGTAAGCAAAGTTGCACCAGCCCTGCATTCCGCCCTCACACCCCACCTCATGCCTGTATTCTGTGGAAAGATGGTGTCAGGCACTGCGGCAACTGGCTATATATAAACACCCCAGGTATTCCAGTGGTTTGGATATGGTATAATGTCCCTTTAAACATGTGCTCAGGACAAAGAAAAACAATCCATAAGTATCAATACAATCCGGCACTTCGTTTCCCTGGGATAAAAAAAAGCACACTGCCTCTGAAGACGCTAAAGGAGTGAAATGGACGTTAGGTGGGCCGCCACACCCACACATCTTCCCACAGCATTTTGTCTTAACGGAACAGGTATGTGCTTGTGATGTCATTCTAGTAGTCACTTGTGATAGTCATTTGTGTTTTATACACGTAAGCCAACACAATGAAGTTTTTTTTTTAGTTTTTTTTTTTAGTTTTTTTTTTTTTTATTATTATCCTTTTTATCCCGGGGAAACGGAGTGCCGAAATGCTTATCTACTGTAGTAATACTTATTCGTGCCAGATCCTGACTTGACAAAGACCCACTGGTGTGTTGAAACGCGTTGTCATTATCACCGGCCACCCATTGAGCATGTGAGATATGCTTTGTATGCGATTTTGTTTGTGCATTTCTTTTGCAATTTGCAAACTGAATTAATGGTATTGCACCATAGAGCTGCTCTCTTCTCTCTCCATATTCTGATACAGAAACTTGTCAAATCCCACTGCTGAGAGCTGCACTGGATGCTACCTTTCCTCCTTTCATTGTCTGACATTGGCATTGGAGAACTGATTCACTTTGGACTGAATATCCTTTAGGCTGCTTTCACAGTGGGACGTTACAGGTGCACGTTAGTGCAGCCTGTAACGCTCCCCCCACGCACAGCAATGTAACACAAGTGGGCTGTTCACACTGCCCACGTTGCGTTACATGTAACGCTGCACGTTGCAGGGAAGGTGCAGCAGCATGCTGTGCGTTCGACGTTAGACTGTTTGCACATGCTCAGTGGGGGGCGGAGAGGAGGCGGGGAGATGCCACTACAGTAGCCGCGCACATGGCTACTTAATATGCACTGCACTGGCGGCCGCTGATTGGCCGGCGGGACCACGTGATGCGGAGTGTCTCCGGCCAATCAGCGCCATTCTGGGAGACCTTATGCGGATAGAGCCGCCTAACGCGGCTCACTCTAACGTCCTCTCCCGCACCACCATGCGTTGCGTTAGGGGCACGTTATGCGACCATAACGTCCCCTAAAACGCAACGTCTTGGTGTGAAAATAGCCTTAGTCCTAGTTGTAACACCCAGCGCTCATATATTTGGATCAGAGAGAGATCTGTCTCTTGGTCGATCTGCCCATACGTTGTCTGATGTATGGGCACCTTTAGTGACTTGACTATGCTGCAGAATATGTCAATGTTGAAATTTAGCAGATCACCTTGAGAATATCTGGATATCATCCAGCTGATAATGATCTCGCACAGATTTATTGAAGGCTATTTAAAATGAACAGTGCTGATTCTTTTAGATGGGAGACAGCATCGCACCCAAATCAGATCAGCAGGAAATAGTTTTTTAAGTGACCAAGCTCGAGTAAAGCTTTCTTTTGCAATCATTTTGCAATTTATTGTATTAGAATCTGCAGAAGGTCAGCTTGACTCTGCTTTAAGGCCTGGTGCACACCAAAGCCCGCTAGCAGATCCGCAAAATGCTAGCAGATTTTGAAAGGCTTTTTCTTATTTTTCTGTAGTGTTTCACCTAGCATTTTGCGGTTTTTGTCAAGCGTTTTTGGTGTAGTAGATTTCAGATATTGTTACAATAAAGCTGTTACTGAACAGCTTCTGTAACAAAAACGCCTACAAAACCGCTATGAACTGCCGTTTTTCAGAGCCGTTTGCGGTTTTCCTATACTTTACATTGGAGGCAGAAACACCGCTGCAATCCAAAAAATGCCTCACCCCGGGAGTATGCGTTTCAGCAAAACGCCTCCCGCTCTGGTGTGAACCACCCCATTGAGATACATTAACCAAGCGTATCTGCAGCCGCAAGCCGCTGCAAAACCCGCTCGGTGTGCACCAGCCCTAAATGAGCTGTTTGCTTATTGCAGATGTTTGACTCAGAAACTACTGAGGACAAGAGACAAGCGATTCAGCCAGGCCATTGGTACTTTTTATTTTTTTTTTATTTTTTTTATCCCAAGGTCTACAGTGACAGCCTTTACAATCCTCTCAGAATTAAGGTGGCTTTACACTCATTAATTTTTTTCATTCAGTTCCTTGCAGATTCGATTAATCTGCTGGGTAGTGATGCCCTAAACTGTCAGATTGATCGACTTTTGGTAGATTTTGACAAAAATTTTATCAAAAGTATCGCTCCGACAGAATGGAAAATTTAAAACAATCAGGGTTGGGGCAAGAGCATTGGCAGATCAATGGCCTGTAGCTTTGCACTGCATTATACAGTGCAACTCCTGCAGTTTGATCGATTTTCAATGGATTCTGTGCTGGAAACTACTGGAAATTGATGTGCAGTGTATGGTAAGAATTGATTCCCTCTGAATCTATACTTTTCGGAAAGGAATCAATCATTTTGGAACATTGGGTGGAAATCTAGAAGTGTATGGCCAGTTATAGTGCATTAACCCTTTAGCAGCCAATTTATTTAGAGGCTTGCAAGTGCTCCAGGTCAATTTATTTTAGCACCATTTTTTTTATTTCTAATTTGTTACATACATTTCTCTGCTTCTAATTAGTACTACTGTAATGTGTATGGCCACTTGTCACTAGGGGGCAGTGTGGGACAATAACAGAGGACTTCTGCTTTCAGTGTCTATATTTTCTGCTACTAGAGAGAGATGAAAGCATCCAAGAATTTCCAGCACAAGTCCTGCCGACTGAAGTCAGAAGCAGTGCACTTATCTCCAACAAGATAACTCTATTGAAGCTGCTACAGGGTTAAAGTCCAAGACTGGTATGCGAAAAAACGAATTGGAGAAATACAAAACTGAACAGCGGACGGGCATGCTGGGAACATTTACAGTATATCGTAAAGCTGAGTGTATCATTCTAGAGTAAATGATACATGCGTTTTTTTTTTTTCTCTAGAGACCGTAGACTTTGCAGCTGGTCTATATCATTTTAAAATACTATGCAGTTGCTTTTGTCAGAATTAAGAGCTCGGTGAGCTATGTGCATGAAGGCTGTGTAAGCCAACACCTTTTTATATGTTTATCAATAACATTCATTGTATTTTTTAAATATATATTGACATATATGCCAGCAAGTGGATGTAAGAAATATAGCTTACTAGAAGCACCGTAAAAATCATATTAATGGTTTCAAATTGCTACATAAATCTGTTGTTGAGAGGGCAAGCGCTTTCTTGTATTATTCTTTACTGCTTGTATATAACATCCTGCAGTGAGCAAGCAGGCTGCTAACTGGCCCGCTGTGCACACTTATTCCAATCCAATAAAATGCTTCACTGCTACAACAGAATCTATGGATGGCATACTTCATTTTATCACATTGTCATTTTGTTGACAAAATATCTTCTATATCTATCAGTTGAAGTTCATAGTATAAGTCATTATTTTATGAGGACGCAAGGCCCGGTCAGTTTAGGGGAGAGTTGAGGACTAGATTAGGGTCAGGGTTGGGTACAGTTAAGCCTTGTGCAGAGAGAAAGTGATTGTGTTCTCCCCTGTGCACTTGTGATTTGCAGTGGAAAAAGGCCTCTAACCAATTGATGCCTGTTAGGTTACAATTTTTGTTTTCACCTACCCTGGGGGCTGCGGGTAGTGGGAAGGGATGTTCACTTACAAGAGGTGTTGCAGGGAAGGAGGATCACACACTGGATGCTGCTGGTGGGGCAGGAGGGTCACATACTAGTTGGTGCTTGTGGGGATGTAGGAAAAGGCTCTGTTACTGGTTGGGATGGAGAGGAGGATGCCGTTGATTTCGTTTTCCTGGTTGGGAGGATCATGTACACTGGATGCTGCTGGTGGGAAGGGTCACATACACTGGGTGCTGCAAGTAGAGAGGGACGGACACACACTGGGTGGTGCTAGCAGGATAGTAGTAGAGAGACACATTTATTGGGTTCTGCTGCTTTTGGAGAGAGAGGATCATACACTTGGTTTTGCTGGTGAGGAGGGTCGCCTGCAGTGGGTGCATCGGGTGGCGAGGGTCGGGTGCATCGGGTGGCAAGGGTTGTGTGCAGCTGGGGGGGGTAGCGTGCAGTGGGTGCAGCTGGTGGTGGGGGAAGGTTGTGTGCAGCTGGTGGGGGGGTCGCGTGCAGTGGGTGCAGCTGGGGGAGGGGCTTGGGAAGAGAGGAGGGTGGTCGCGTGCAGTGGGTGCAGCTGGGGGGGGGGGAAGGGTCGCGTGCAGGGTGGGGGGGGTCGGGTCGCGTGCAGTGGGGGGAGGGTTGCGTGCAGTGTTCAGCTGGTGAGGGTCGGCTGCAGCGGGTGGGGAGGGTCGTGTGCAGTGGCTGTAGCGGGTGGGGAAGGTCACATGCAGCTGGTGAGGAGGGTCGTGTGCAGTGGCTGCAGCGGGTGGGGAAGGTCACATGCAGCTGCACGTGACCTTCCCTCACCAGCTGCATGTGACCTTCCCCACCCGCTGCAGCCACTGCACACGACCCTCCCCACCCGCTGCAGCCGACCCTCCTCACCAGCTACCCACTGCACGCGACCCTCCCCTTCCAGCTCCACCCACTGGTGGCGAGGGTCGCGTGCAGTGGCTGCAGCTGGTGGCGAGGGTCGCGTGCAGTGGCTGCAGCTGGTGGCGAGGGTCGCGTGCAGTGGCTGCAGCTGGTGGCGAGGGTCGCGTGCAGTGGCTGCAGCTGCTGGTGAGAGTCACGTGCAGCTGGTGGGGAGGGCCACATACACTAGGTGCTTCTAGTGGAGAGAGTCATGCACACTGGGTGAAGCCTGTGAGGAAGGTCACATACGTTGGGTGCAGCCAGTGGGGAGGGTTACATAAATTGACTGTTTTTGGCTGATCATGTTCTGGACACTGGGAATTGAATGGCTGCTGCAGGGTAAAGGCAAGTTATAGCTGAAAATATTGCAGTGTACATAAAGGGTATCGATCAATAGTTATTTTGAATAATGTTGGTAGAGCCATCTCCATTGAGCCTGTTTTACAAGCTAAAGACAAATAGACAAGACAAATAACATTTACCGTATATCGCGCTTTTCTCCTGGCGGACTCAAAGCGCCAGAGCTGCAGCCACTAGGGTGCGCTCTATAGGCAGTAGCAGTGTTAGGGAAACTGCCTAAGGTCTTCGACTGAATAGGTGCTGGCTTACTGAACAGGCAGAGCCGAGATTCGAACCCTGGTCTCCTGTGTCAGAGGCAGAGCCCTTAACCATTACACCATCCAGCCACAAGCTTTCTAAATTGGAAGACCTTATCCAACAATCTGCGCAATTTATGCAAAGATTCACGCATGAGGATTATGACAAAAGATTAGCTGAGCTGGCTTTTGATGCAGCCAAAATGCAGCTTTCGGATAAACAAGGGAAACGGAACAAGCTAAATTATAGGTTTATTTTTATATTTTGATTATTCTCCAATGGCTGAAAAAGTTTCATTTTAACAATTGGAACGTCATACAAAATGATCTGACATTGTTTAGAAAAGCAAAAAACCACCCATTTTTTTTTTTTTAAAGACTTACTGTATATTATGACGTACCAGTAGTTAATATAAGAATAATTTTAGAAAAGGTTAGATTTCAGATCTGCTCCTCTGTGGTACGTCTTGCAGTCCACAGCTAACAAGTTGTTTCATGCCTGCCTATAGTGAAGCACTGATCGGGCATATCACTTCTTCCAGGAAATGCTCCCTGCTCAGTATTTATCAAATGCCTCAAGATTGTTGGGCGTATATACTGTAAACGTAACAGCCTAGCAATACTAGGCCAGGAACCAAAATGTTATCTAGCAGTAGGCCAATGTCCGCTCAGGATAGCAGTAGGCCAGCAATACCTGACTAGCATCAGCAGCCAACACAAATCTAGCAGTGGCCAGGAAATGCTGGACTAAGCATTTTACCAACCTTGCAAGACCAGGCTAGATAGTCAGATGGGTAAGATCACACGTATATGTTTGTGTCACGGTTCCTGAATAGTTAGCAACCATCAACATTCAACACCTGTCAGACAGTTCTGTTGCTGAACCACCATAAATGACCCCTATAGGAACACCAAGCATTTGCAAATGTGCTTCTGGCGCAGTTTATAGAATGGTTGTCTAGTCCTTCTTTTTTTTTCTTTTCCTGTATTCACCACAGCAGGTATTTGTCGAGCTTCTGAGAAATGTCCACTAAGCTCTCATGAAAGCCTGTTGGGCATTTTGTATGTGCAAAAGCATCTAGTGTTGTCTGATTGGAGGTGGTTTGGAAACAACTGCATGGCTCCCCAACTATCCATCACAATTATATGATATACTTTGCAGATCAATCGTTTATGAACGATTCTTTGTATGAACAATTGGAAATGATCGATGAGATGACTAATCGACAAGAATCTCTTAACCAATCAGATCGATCTTGAAAATCGGATCAATTTCATTAAACTGATTGGATTGTTTAGGAGATTTTTTTTTTTTTTTTTTTTTGTAACGGTCATAAACTATAATTTCCGATTGTTCATGCGAGTAATTGCTAGTAAATGATTTTACAGCTAATTGTATCGTTAGTGCCCACCCTTAGGCTCAACACACACCATACAATCTTGGTTGTACAGATTTACCAAATCTATGTAGTATAAGGGACAAAAGATTAAAAATACCTTGAATGATTGATTGGATAAGCTCTTATACTACATGAAAGTGGTAAGATTGAACAACCAAGATTGTATAGTGTGTGTTGAGCCTTAGGCTGACCAGTGAGAACAGACAGCCCCAGACGAGGATAGACCTATTGCCAGCCAGCCCAAATGCAGACCGCTTTCAATATGGCTAAATAGATACACAGGCCCTTATTCAGTTCACTATTTCTCCTACGTTTTCACCTAGGGGAAAAAAATACTCAGAATAATTTTGACACTACTTGTTCTCCTAGATTTTGGTACTTTTTCAGCTGCTATGTACTGAAAAGTTATTTTCAACAAAAGATGAAAACCAGAAGATGAAAAATTATCTTTTTTGAGAAAACTGAGAAGAAAAGTCAATTACACAAGGACTATTGGCCCATATGCAAATAACTTTTTCTCCTGAGTTTTATCCTGGGTGTTAATTTCAAACTTGTCAATAAAATAGTGAGGAAACATTTTAATGTATGCAAGCCTATGAGACTGGACAGTATCCATTCTCACTAGGCTGTTTTACCCTTCCATTCCGGATCTACCCACCTAATTTCGTTATCTTCTGCCACTCTTTGGGTCCTCCACCACTGCTGGTACAGCTGCTGGGCTTGGGAACCATCTTGGTGTATAGCCCAGAGCCCCAGCAGAAGCATAGGGCCCCTATTGGTTTGCAAAAGACCTATGGAAATCCTACTAGCACCAGGAAGGATTCTCATTGGCTCATGATGGAGGATTCCCATTAGTCATTTGCAATCCAAGCCCAGTGCTTCTGCCAGAGCCCTGAGCTATAAACTGAGCTTGTCCCTGAGCTCAGCAGCAGTGGAGGACCCGAATAGAAGCAGCTGCCACCCGAATGCACAACGGTAGATACAGTGATGGGAAAAACTATTTGCCCCCTTCCTGATTTCTTATTCTTTTGCATGTTTGTCACACTTAAATGTTTCTGCTCATCAAAAACCGTTAACTATTAGTCAAAGATAACATAATTGAACACAAAATGCAGTTTTAAATGATGGTTTTTATTTAGTGAGAAAAAACACTCAAAACCTACACGGCCCTGTGTGAAAAAGAAATTACCCCCTGAACCTAATAACTGGTTGGGCCATCCTTAGCAGCAATAACTGCAATCAAGCGTTTGTGATAACTTGCAATGAGTCTTTTACAGCGCTCTGGAGGAATTTAGGCCCACTTATCTTTGCAGAATTGTTGTAATTCAGCTTTATTTGAGGGTTTTCTACCATGAACCGCCTTTTTAAGGTCATGCCACAACATCTCAATAGGATTCAGGTCAGGACTTTGACTAGGCCACTCCAAAGTCTTCATTTTTTTTTTCTTCAGCCATTCAGAGGTGTATTTGCTGGTGTGTTTTGGGTCATTGTCCTGCTGCAGCACCCAAGATCGCTTCAGCTTGAGTTGACGAACAGATGGCCGGACATTCTCCTTCAGGATTTTTTGGTAGACAGTAGAATTCATGGTTCCATCTATCACAGCAAGCCTTCCAGGTCCTGAAGCAGCAAAACAACCCCAGACCATCACACTACCACCACCATATTTTACTGTTGGTATGATGTTCTTTTGCTGAAATGCTGTGTTACTTCTACGCCAGATGTAACAGGACACGCACCTTCCAAAAAGTTCAACTTTTGTCTCGTCGGTCCACAAGGTATTTTCCCAAAAGTCTTGGCAATCATTGAGATGTTTTTTAGCAAAATTGAGACGAGTCTTAATGTTCTTTTTGCTTAAAAGTGGTTTGCGCCTTGGATATCTGCCATGTAGGCTGTTTTTGCCCAGTCTCTTTCTTATGGTGGAGTTGTGAACACTGACCTTTAATTGAGGCAAGTGAGGCCTGCAGTTCTTCAGATGTTGTCCTGGGGTATTTTGTGGCCTCTCGGATGAGTTTTCTCTGCGCTCTTGGGGTAATTTTGGTCGGCCGGCCACTCCTGGGAAGGTTCATCACTGTTCCATGTTTTTGCCATTTGTGGATAATGGCTCTCACTGTGGTTCGCTGGAGTCCTAAAGCTTTAGAACTTGCTTTATAACCTTTACTAGACTGATAAATCTCAATTACAGTACTTTTGTTCTCATTTGTTCCCGAATTTCTTTGGATCTTGGCATGTCTAGCTTTTGAGGTGCTTTTGGTCTACTTCTCTGTGTCAGATAGCTCCTATTTAAGTGATTTCTTGATTGAAACAGGTGTGGCAGTAATCAGGCCTGGGGGTGACTACAGAAATTGAACTCAGGTGTGATAAACCACAGTTAAGTTATTTTTTAACAAGCGGGGCTATCACTTTTTCACACAGGGCCATGTAGATTTGGAGTTTTTTTTTTCCCACTAAATAATAAAAACCGTCATTTAAAACTGCATTTTGTGTTCAATTATGTTATCTTTGACTAATAGTTAACGGTTTTTGATGAGCAGAAACATTTAAGTGTGACAAACATGAAAAAAAAATAAGAAATCAGGAAGGGGGCAAATAGTTTTTCACATCACTGTAGTATAAATATCTTGCCGTATGCTGCAATGGGGTACAGCTTTTCTGCTCAGGATAGGCTACCATTGTACATTCGGTGTAGTGTGAACCTAGTCTTAAGAAAATCTTTGAAGCCACAAAACTCCACTTCACTAACAATATATGTACATAGTGCACCAGGATTTGAGATAACATTACCCCCAGCATATCCAGGCGTAATCCTTTCATATTGTCTTGCTAGCCATAGACAGATGGATAGCTGCCCAATCTGGCAACTGATCTGACACACCAGATGAGAATTCTTTGGGTAGTATTATTGATACTAGCAGCTCACCCACTCTATCTCTGTTACCTTTGAACAGAAATCCCATTGAGAATCCATTAAATCACCAGAGTTGTACCACTCCATTCAGCATAACAAATGGCTGTTTATTCCCCCAGCTGTCAACTGAGATTTTCCATAATGCATGATCACACCTTTAGTTACGGTAGGTATGTCACCACCCCCTCCCTTTGGATGGTAAGCCTTTGGCAGGGCCCTCCCTCCTTGTGTACCCTACCTGATTGTGCATCCTGCTCACAGAATAACATGAACCTGAATTACTTGGACTACTACTCCAGTGTATGAACTCTCATTGTGTATCTTACTGCTTATTAAGATGCATGCATACCTTTGACTTGTGTCCCCTGTTGTGGGCGACATTGTTGGGCCGGCCAGTACAGATGTGTATCAGCCGTGTAGTTTACAATGCGTACTGTTGCTATGTGCGAAGGGATAACTGACATCACACGGGGGCTGGGCAGTAGCGTCTTTAACCTCCTTAGCGGTAACCCCGTGTGTGACATGGGGTAAGCCGCCGGAGGGTGCCGCTCAGGCCCTGCTGGGCCGATTTACATAATTTTTTTTTTTTTGCTGGACGCAGCTAGCACTTTGCTAGCTGCGCCAGCACCCCGATCGCCGCCGCCGCGCGCCCGATCGCCGCTATCCGGTGTGGCACGCGCCCCCCCCCCCCCCAGACCCCTGCGCTGCCTGGCCAATCAGTGCCAGGCAGCGCCTAGGGGTGGATCGGGTCTCCCAATGACGTCCCGACGCCGGTGACGTCATTCCGCGGGGGAAGCCCTCCAGGAAATCCCGTTCTTTGAACGGGATTTCCTGATCGCCTATCGACGGAGGCGATCGGCGGGGCTGGGGGGATGCCGCTGAGCAGCGGCTATCATGTAGCGAGCCCTCGGCTCGCTACATGATTTAAAAAAAAAAATAATTAAAAAAAAACTGCTGCGCTGCCCCCTGGCGGTATTTTTCATACCGCCAAGGGGGTTAAAGAAGTTGGTCGTCCATCAGGTGAGATCGCTTGGGGTCGGCAGCTGCCATACACAAGCTTGGTTATCGGCCGACTTCAGTCAAGAGTGTGTACGAGACTTTACCTGTATTGCATTACCTGTCACCCCTATCATTGTCTGTAACCTTATTTATTGTCTACTTTTTAACCCTTGAAAATCTTCAGAAAAGGTGGGGGTCGTCTTATACGCCGGGTGATGCATCCTGTCCTATTACCGACTTTCAGATCTCGCTGCTGAGGACTGTAGTGAATCGGTGCAGGCGCACATGTGCGAGGTGTAAGAGGCAGAGAAGGAGGTAAATAGGATACAAGTGCAGGCCAGAAGGGTGAAAGAGGTGTGTGTTATGGGCACAGCCAGATCTATTCTTCCATACCCCTCTGATAAATGGGTAGACAAAGAGAGCTGACCAATCCACTGAGGGAGAGTTGACCACTCCAACCAGTCAATTGCCTATATACTGGGTACCACATACAGTACAGCACCAGTATCTGTTCATACATAGCACCAGTATATGATATATATATTTTTTTATTTTAATTTGGTGTGCGTTGGAAGAGGAGTAGTCTTAAATGGCGAGTATATCCCAAACTCTATATTTTTACATAGTTAGATAGTTATTTGGGTTGAAAAAAGACCTATGTCCATCAAGTTCAACCAGAACTGGAAAAGTTGGGGGGTCATCTTTGGGATAAAAAAAAATGTTTGGACTGCTTTAGCTTGATCATGTATGGTTATTCTTTTCACTGCAGCTACCCTTTATGAAAATAGTGAAGTGCAATGATATCTGGCAGTCATAATGTGACCATAAAATGTCTAGCGGTTGGGCAGTATAATCTCCAGTATCAGGGGGCTCCAGAAGACAGGGCACATTCCTTATGTAACCACAGTAAACAGATGGGGTTTCTGCTTGACAACTCTTTGGAACTTGTCAGCAGTGTGATCCTTTTAATATATAGACTAAAAATATCTGCTTTATTTTCATTGATAACCTTGCTAAAAACAGATTACATCATTCAGCATAGCTATGTAGGCTATATAGTAAAACAGAATTGTTAAGTGACCCTGAAGCAAAAAAAAAACTTATGGTATAGTGAATTGTATGTGTAGTATGGATAATTAATAGAGCATGAATAGCAAAGAAAAGTCTCAATTTTTTCTTTTACAACATTGCATCAGTCTCTAATATTTGCAGCGCACTCTGTATTTTAAATGATGAAGCAGAGCAGAGCTAATGACCCTTTGAACTTTCCTGCAGTAAAACCTTAACAAACGGTGAGACAGAGTGAGATAAATGCTTCAGAAAACAGCACTGTAGCCGACCAAACTTGGTCACAGAGCTCAGAGAAGCTCCTTTGCATAGATAACTGAAGTTTCTTAACTCTGTACTGAAAACAATAAGAGACTGGTTTCTGTGCTACTGATGTTCTATCTCTTAGCTGTACTACACATACAAATCATTATCTCTCACGTTTATTTTCACTTCAGATTCCCTTTGTAGGCTTCTCTTTTTGACTGTATTTACGGCTAAGCATTTTACAAGCTCGCTAATAGGAAAGCCTACCACCAAGATGGCGCCGGACTCGGACGCCACGGCCACAGGGCTCCGGCCTTTTTTGCATCTTTAGATCTAACTCTCCACTCCACTCACCTCTGAGCTCTATTTCTTGCTGAGGCGGAGGACATGTGAGCTGCTGGTCTTTCTCTGCACCAGCCACGGACTGCCGTCTGCAGGTCGGAGAGGAATCAGCTGTTCGGGGCCATGTGCTGCGTGCAAGCATGGAGAGGCAGCATGGAGATCAGCTGATCCAGACCATCAGCGTCTCCATCTGTGCCGATCCCACCACGGCACTGCAGCCATCCAGGATGGCTCCCAGCGGCGGAGCCTCCTCCGTGTTGGTAGAAGCTGCCGCGGAATGTCACACGGAGGAGTCCACAGCCAGTTTCCTGCCGCCGCACGGAGGAGTCCACAGCCGGTTTTCCTGCCGCCGCTCACAGGGGCCTGTAGCCGCCGCCATGGAGACACGGACGCTGCGTAGAGGGAACTCACAGCTGTTCCCCCACCGCTCACAGCCTGTAGGTGCTGCCAGAGCAACCAGGACGCCGTACAGAGGAAGTCACAGCGGGTCCTCCGCTGCTGCTCCTAGCCTCTCATCCACCAAGGCTGGAGGACCCTTTTGCTCTGCGGCTGCCGCTGCCATCGGGGAACCTTTCGGGGCCCTCCGCTGCCGCGGCTTGTTGGGGTATGCACAGCACTGTTCACCTTGCCCCCCTGTCCGGCCTTCTCACAGCCTGTTACACACAGCAGCCCTTGATCCGCAGGCACAGGCCTGACCACCACCGCTCCCTGCTGGGCCTACCACGTGGAAGAGACCCTCAGGCTGAGCTCCAGAGAGGGTCTCCACCAGCTGCAGCCTCCACCTCGGCCGAGGACAGTGTCAGCCTGCACCACCACTCAGCCCTGAAGTTCAGCTGCCCACCTTGCTACAGCGGGGAATCGGACCACAGGGATGGACATTTTTCGGACTGATTATCGGACCCAGTGGTGGGTTTAATATGCTGCCCTTAAGGACTCTGCCTCTCTCCTCTTGCCTTGGCTCTTTCTCCTCTTTCCTCAGTCTCTCTTATCTATCCCTTCACTCTTCCTCTCTCGTCTCTATCCACTCTTCTCCAGGACACACTGCGGGGCATCTGGAAACTGCTGTGGAGCGAGCGAGCGCCGTCGGTAGAAGTGGCTGCTCCCCTCGCACAGCACTCCAGACCCCCCTCACGCGTCCTTCACTATAGCTATGTGCTGTTTGTATATATAGGTATACGCTTACTGTGTACTACTGTACCTGACTGTATGTGTTGGATGCATGTATGTGTTTGTACCATCTCCGACCCTGTATGTGCCAAAAATAATTCCGGGTACAACCCCACGTTGTACTTGGCGAAATAAATATGATTCTGATTCTGATTCTAATAGAGAGAATCTTTCAGCATTAAGGTTTGCTTGTGAGGCTCGTTAATGTACAGAGCACAGAAAACCTCTCCACAGCCCTCAGGCTAAATGCAGCTATCGGTATAGCCCTGTGTGCTGGAATGTCACAGTGACGCTCATTGAATGCGTAAAGCCACTGGTTACAAATAAATTGTGCATAACATCACTGCACTCTGTTTATATATCTAAGGCCTACCATTTACTGCCATCGTAGTGGGAATGAGTTGCTCCACTATGTAATGCAACAAGCTGTATAGCAGAGGTCATCACTATATAAATCATTATGTAAGTAAATGCAATTCTCTTTTAGCAGTATAGCTACCTTTGTATCCCTACAGCGTCAGCTGGGTTTACTGCAATTACACATTTATTCCAGACTCCCATCAGGGGCCAATGACCATGTGAGTATAATCTTTCCTATGTCATTAACAGCTGTGCTATGCAAGGCAGCTTTCCTGTACATGGGCCATGTACTATACATTTCCATGTGAGTATACATTGCCATATACACTAGAGGAAATTATCATGGTGTTTCTGTGTGTAAGTCCTGGGCCCATCAATATTTGATTGCTGCTGGACAGGCTTAAAGCAAACCTGAACTGAAAATTGCCGGGTCACTTCCTGTAATGCCGCCCTATGTTGTTTATTGGACAGCATTACAGGAAGTGACGCGGCAGCGGTGGAATGCAAGAAGGTAAGTTCCCTGCTTGCCTCTTGCTACATTAGATTCATTTGATTTAAATTATTGAAATTAGCTGGAGAGAGAATGGGGGACCTAAGTGTGAGGGGGGAATGACACTCCTCCCCGCTGCCACACCCGTCCTGGCTGCTTCCCTCTCTAGTATGGCGGTCCCCCTCTCACCCACAGGCTGTGACACAGAAACCGATCCATTTCTGTGTCCAAACCTGCCTGTGTAGAGGGGGATGTGTTTTTCCCATTCATTTTCTCTACCCCTCCAAGTATCCAGACCGTCCGTGCAGGTGTTGAAAAGGGGTCCCCCTGAACGCAGACTGATCCGTTTTTTGTTTTTTTTTGTTTTTTTTTTTATGGTTGAAGAGGGCTGCTATCTTTAACACTGGTATCCTTGGCTCCGGATTTGATCCGGCCTGAATAACTGAGCCACGGATACGTTAACGAACCAAGTGTGAACCTAGCCTTATAGACAGCAACTGATAGATTTCAGTTTTGACAAAATCTTGTCTGAAATGGAAGGAATCATTGTAAAAAGAAAATGGTGAGCCTCTGAGAGGAACTGATTGTGAGGTAAGTATGTCATTTTCTTTTCCAGGTACATCACGTGTGTATTTTAAATAATTTTCCTCAGTTCAGGTTCACTTTAAGGTGACTATACATGCCTAGGTTTTTGCCCAGTGTGGCAAACAGATTAATCTTGATCTGAATCTGATCAAAGGGGGATTGGTTCCTCCCATACACTGACTGCAGACAGGTTTTCAATAGATTTCACCATAAAATCTATTGAAAATTTATCAAACTTCAGCATTGCACTGTTTGATGCAGTGCAACGCTATGGGCCGACTGTCTAACTCCTGTCCCCTGTTGCGTTTACTTTTTACTGTCTGGCCCGATCATAATTTCATTCTTTACCGCATATTACGATCAAAGCAGCTTGTTGCATCACAGCCAGCAGATTTGATCATGGTGATCTTAACTGCCAGAAAAAATCGGTGCACGCATGGCCAACTTAAAGGGAGTCTGAAGTGTAAAAAAATATGAAGAACAGATACTTACCTAAGGAGAGGGAGGGCTCTGGGTCCTATACAGCCTTCCCGGTCCCTGCGTTCCCTCGCAGGCTCCCCTGTTAGCAGTCTACGACACAACGGTCGTAGACTGCTCTCTTCTGCATTGGGCTGGCTTCTGGTGTTTTGGGAAGCACTTGGGCTTCCGAAAATAGGCCACTCCATAATGCGCACACGCGAGCAATCTCTCTCTCGCGCGTGCACAGTACAGTTCAGAGCTGCCGGTCTTGGGTAGCCAGAGTGCTTCCGAAGACTTCTGAAGTCCCCTGCAGTGGGAGATTCAAACGGCGGAGCCTGAAGGGGAACGAGGACACAGTGAGGAGAATGGGAGAGCCTTCCCTCTCCTTAGGCAAGTATATATATTTTTTTTTTTTTATATAACATTACATCATTCTCTAATAATTGCAGTTTCCACAATAACCTCAACATTTTAAATGATTTCACAGAGCAGGCTACCTACCCTTTGAACTTTTCTCTGCAGAGAAACCATAAACAAAGAAGAAACTGAGAGACAGTTGAGATAAGTGCTTCAAAAGACAGTGCTGTCCACCACTTCATAAAGTTGCAAAGCTAAGAGAAGCTCCTTTGCATAGATAACTAAAGTTTCTTAACTCTTCCTGAATTGGAAACAATATGTGACCCATATCTCTGCTCATGTTTTATTTCTTAGCTGTACTACACTTACAAATAATTATATCATACGTTTATTTTCACTTCATATTCCCTTTAGGCCTCTTTCACAGTGCGACATTAAAGTCGCACGTTAGAAAATGTTCCAACGCAGACTAACGCACAGCAATACAAAGTCTGTGCGACATTTACAGTGCACACGTTGCGTTGTTTGTAATGTGTAGCAATATTTAGAAAGTGCTGCATGCGGTGCGTTTAGCAATAAATCTGCTGCATTGTGTGTTGCACATGCTCAGTAATGTTTTTTTTTTTTATGTAACGCATGCGCCGTTTTCGTTCCATCACTGTGCGACAAACGGCGCACCAAACACAGGGCTAAAGCATGTACTATAATGTCCAAGTTATAGTCTTTCAATGTGTTGCATTAGGCGGACGTTATGCGACCTTAACGTCGCATCAAACGCAACGTCGCACTGTGAAAGAGGCCTTAAAGGGGAACTGAAGTAAGAGGTATACGGAGGCTGCCATATTTCTTTCTTTTTAACCAGTTCACCCCCAAGGGTTTTTATCCTAACGGACCAGAGCAATTTTCAGTTGTCAGCGCTCCTCCCTTTTATTCCCTAATAACTTTATTACTACTTATCACAAGAAAATGATCTATACCTCGTTTTTTCACCACCAATTAGGCTTTCTGTGGATAGTACATTTTGCTAAGAATTTTTTTATTCTAAATGCATTTTAATGAGAAAAACAGAAAAAAAAGAAAAAAAATCATTATTTCTCAGTGTTCAGCCTTTATAGTTTTAAAATTAAACATTCTCCTGTGGATAAAACAAACACGTTTTATTTGCCCAGTGGTCCCGATAATTAAACCGTTTAGATTATGTCCCTACCACAATGTATGGCGACAGTATATTTTGAAATATAAGTGGTTATTTTTCTGTTTGTTCTGGCCATAATTACAAGCCCCTGTGTAATAAATTAAAATTAATTTTCCCCATAAAATATAGAATAAAAAAAGCTGAGTCCCTAAGGCAACTATTTATTTATTAAGTGTTTTTTTTGGGGGGGAGGGTTGGAAGTGTAATTTTATTAATGATGTGTATATACTTGAAAATGTATGTATTTTGTAGGTGTAATATACTTTTTGGCCACAAGATGGCGCTAGTGAACACTCATAGGACGTGTTCACTTTTTTTTTTTTTTTTTTTTTTTTTTTTTTTTTTACACTTTATTAAACTGTTACATTTCCTGTTTATGTGAATGGACGTAGCCGCTGTTCGCGGTCACGTCCATTCACTCCAGGCACTGCAATTGGGTAGAGGACTGTTCGGTCCTCTTCCCCAATCACCCAGCACGGGATCCCGACGGTAATGGCGGCGGTAGCGGCGGACACACGGCGGTAGCAGCGGCGGGAATGCGCGACGTATTAAAACGTCATGTTGCTGTTAATAGCGGTAAGCATGACGTTTTAATACGTTAGGATGGCGGTAAATGGTTAATCAATAACAGTTGCCTGGCAGCCCTGCTGGTCTATTTCTCTTCAGTAGTATCTGAATAACACCAGAAACAAGCATGCAGCTAGTCTTGTCAGATCTGACCTTAAAGTCAGAAACACCTGATCTGCTGCATGCTTGTTCAGGGGCTATGGCTAATAGTATTAGAGGCAGAGGATCAGCAGGGCTGCCAGGCAACTGGTATTGCTTAAAAGGAAATAAACATGGCAGCCTCCATATACCCCTCTCTTCAGTTCCCCTTTAAAGCAGGCTCTGCAGCGGTAGTAAATCCATTCCATTTTGTACTTATTCTGCTGATCACAACTCTGCACAGCCTCTATGAACCGATTTTTATTTCGTGTTGCAAACACCTATGGGTTTGATATAAAAACAGGACGAGGAGCACATAAATCACTTTTTTATATGTTTAGTGGTGATATTGGTTTTCCTGGAGGGCTTTTTAATGCAAGGTACATGGGAGTTTTTCTTGTGTTTTAGTCTGTTGTGTGATATTTATAGAATGAATGCAGCTGTACATTATTGTGACAAGCTGTCTCAGTCAATAATTGTAAGTCTTTAATTGCTCTCTCCATTTCTAGCTGACTTTGATAAACTGTTATTGGATACAGAGTCTGTGCTCTGCAATACATAGCTCTGCTTTGCTAGCACACCACTGTCCTATTTTTTTTCTTTTTGGGAACTGGAAAAGCTGCTCACAGATTGATGGAGAAAATACAGTCTGCAAATAGATTGAATCAGAATAAATTATTTAGGTTCAGATCACAGCGCCCTTTCTTTATACGGCTGGCTTTATTTGTGGTCTCCAGACCTTTCTTCATACAGCAGCACTTTTCAGTACAAGAGGCATTCCATATTCCATAAGGCTCAGTTCATAGTAGAATCGTTACCGTACAGTTTGATGTAACGGGCATTGCACTTGAAACAGGCTGAAAGCTGCAATGAATTTCTGTATGTCAATCCTCTTATATGTTTTATCGAGCCTGATGCATTTCTGCAATGGGCAGTTCAAACAGTTTCTGTTTTTATAGACCGTGGACTATATGTTGCCATTCATTTGATAAATCTAATGCATCCGCTCCACAATCGCAGTGGACCCTGCAATGGACCACTGTGCATTCCTGTAGAGGTACAGCGCATCTGTACAATATGGATGCTGTGCTGCTCTGGCATGGTGTGAAACGAGCCTAACAAGTTAAATATCTTGATGATGATCTATTGGATCTTCAGTATGAATAACAGTTGTATGTTATACATGTTTAAACATTGTAAAGCTTTTGCAACTGATAACTTTTTGAAACACTCATTCTAGCTAGATAGCTGGCCAGTTTGCCCCATTTGATGGACTCAGGAGAGAGGAAGAGGGAGGGGGTGAACTCAGTTATCTTCTAGACTTTGTGTCCTCATCTTATCCAAAATAGGAAACATTATTTGCATGCTGATGAGCTTTTTACAATAGCTATAAAAATCCCTTCCCACAACCCCGCTGGCACAGTACAGTTCCTCAGCTAGGCAAAGGCAACCAGACCAGACAAAAATACAAAAAATAAATGTGGGACATATAGGTAACTATTTTATTGTAGAAAAATAAAGGTGTTTTCATATTTTGGGGTACTACTTATTATTTTTTACCATTTTTTTTTTTTTTTATGTTACAACCCTCTTTAAACGTGATCTGTGATAAATTATATATATTTAGCAGCAGAAATGCTGATTTTAGTTGTTTTCCCAACAGTTTGCAAGCAAAGGAAATAAATTATTCAGAGATGAATTGCTGTGACTGATGGCATTGCAGATACTATAGTTTCTGAATCTGAGAAAACTGTTGCAGCTATGTTTCGAAATCCATTGGGAAGCCTTCCCAGGAAACGGAGAGTGCCATGGTTTTAACATTAAAGTGCACAAGTGGCGCTTGTGTTGGCATATTTGTGTCTATTTCAGTTTTCATATTCAAAAGATCCATTATATTCTTAATGTGGTGGAAACCTTATGAAGTGGATGTAATTTAATTTATTGCGTTAATTTTGCAACAGTAAATTTGTTTTTATTTTCTAATCTTTTAAATATGAACTGTCACATATGAATTCTTCTTAAAGAGAAACGTCAACCAGCAATTGAACTTCATCCCAATCAGTAGCTGATACCCCCTTTCCCATCAGAAATCTTTTCCTTTTCACAAACTGATCATCGGGGGCTCTGTATGGCTGATATTGTGGTGAAACCCCTCCCACAGTGTGATGTCAAGTCCATGGTTCTGACATCACACTGTGAGAGCCTTGTTGCATCTTGGGAAATAACAGCTGTTTCCAACTGCCAAAAAAAGCAAGCTGCATTTCCTTCCACTGACATCACCTACCAGCAGTAAAAATGTCAGCATGTGATAAATGTCAGAATGTAAATCAGGGAGAGGAAATATTTTACAACAGACACTGACTAAATCATTTATACATAATTATTGTAAAAATGAAGCACTTTTTATTACCTTTTCACTAGTTTCTCTTTAATACTATTTGCAGCCAACGGGTGGTGTATTTTGTGCAAGATAAGAGATGGAGTTTTCAGACTGACTCGTAAAAGAGAGTAAGGGTGCGTACAGACATGCGACTATAGTCGTTTAAACCGATCGTTACCGACGGCATTGCCCGACGATCGTTCGTAAAAAGTGCACGAACGATCATTAAAACGACCGACCAACGAGATATGTCGTTGGTAAAGAGCGATCCATTCTGCCAGATCTTTTCTGTCGGTCGTTGATCGTTCGTTCTCAAAGCTTTGCACATGCTCAAACAGTTCTTTTTGACACTTGTGTTTGAAATCAGTTTATACATCATGTTGCGCACGCAACACTCGTTCCAAGATCGTTCGTACACAAACGATGTTCAAAGTAGCCTTTCTTCAAACGATCATCGGCTGATACCTCCTTTAACATCGTTCGTCGTTCAGAACGAACGATCGTTATCGTATGTCTGTACGTACCCTAAGTCTTGTACACACATACAAGGCCTGTGACTTGGCAAGGGTTGATGCTTGCTCCCTTGGGTAACAGAATGATCAAACACAAACCGAAAAGAGGATACCAGGGAAAAGAATTTCAAACACACTTGTCAATATGACATACCCTATAGGTACTAAACAGGTGTTATATACCTGCTAATTATAAGATGAAAATGTTATACATTCAATTAGCAACATAATATAGGTGTTGCTTGTGCAATAAAATCCCACAATGGGGCAGAGAGGTGGCGTCCTGTGGGGGTCCTGGCTGATCCCCCTCCACTCTATTTATATTTGATAAGTGGGGTGTAGCTATCCCACAGATACACCACTCTATTTACTGCTCAGGGTGGTCGTGACCTGAGTGTAGTCGCCTATTGTGATATTATAAATCACCTCAGCTAACCCCTCACTAGTACTGGTCTTCGACACACCCCAATAGAGGGGGGCTATTTACATAGTGTTAAAAGTGCATGGTGCTGTACATATTAAACCCTAATGAGATCACATTTCACCCTAAAAGCTTCTTCAGAAGGTGCTATACATATAATACAATAGTGCTATACATCATCCACATCCACCAAGTTAAAATCACAAATTGCCCCCCATAGATCAAAGCCCAAGTCAGAGCTGTCTGCGCCGTGTTCGGCGACCAAATTTATATTAAGGAGGCAGGAAGAGGCGGGATCAGGCCCAAAGGTCACGCCCACCCTCACACCGCTACTGGGATCATGTATAAATCCCTCAATATTTCATGTGGACACAAGATAATATCACCGCCAAGTGCGCTTACCATCCACCACTCTGCTCACCAAAGGATGGATCACACCGAGTACCCCATCATCGTATCCGCACGGTGGACGCTCTCTGCGTTCCACTCGTGCCGGACAGGGGGTGGAGTCTGCGTTCCAAGGACTCTCCTACGTCACATCCGCGGCCGGCGCTTACACTTGTGAGAGCGGGCGTGTGCGTCATAACGGCGCCGCCCTTTCACAGCCCGATCTATGCGACTGATGCGGATAGCAGCGTGATACGTAGTGCCGCCCATCCATATTCCATAGGGTACTTCCCCTGAAGGTGGGGGCGACCAATCACTGGTGTCCCATTCCAATACGCCCGTTACCATGGCTGCGCATATAAACATTACACACTACTACATCGCAGCTGTGTCAGAAGGTACAACACACTCTAAAAATGCGCATCAGTGTAAGATAGCATATAGCTAACTACAGAATGATGGTGATAACACACATACATGTCCTCATGCGTGGAGTGATGAATGCAGATCATAGATATAAAAAATCTAAGAAATATATATAAAAAAAGAGAAATATATATAGAGAGTACACATCATGATTGGGGCACAATAGTTACCAGCATTATGGTCATATGGGACACACAGATACCCACTGCATAGTCACAATTACCATGGTATATCAAACCGAGCCCAGCAGTAAAATATACGGGGAGAAGGGATGGGTATTTATTTATTACCATCCTAATAGTCTATAGGGCGAATATAGGTAAGTATCGAAATGTGCCAATGCCGCAATTAAATCCATCCGGACCCATTGCCCACCAACCAGTCCCCATAGCGACCCACTGGTCGCCAATAAATCCAAATATATATTCGGGGCTACAAAAAGCAGGCCAAGCTAAAATCTTCGTTCAGACCATTCGGTGAAATTGTGTCCAAACGATATATCCACTGAGATTCTATCTGCGTGAGTTTCTGATCGAAGTTGCCCCCTCTGAAGTCCCTTTTCCATTGCTGTATGCCCCAAAATTGTATGTCAAAACGTTTGGAAAGATGAAATTCATTCATATGTCTGGCAATCGATGTCTCACGTCTGTGCTTGATATCTCCAACATGTTCCAAAACACGATCTTTAAGTTGTCTAGTGGTCTTGCCCACGTACCACAAATTACACGGACATTTTGCCCCATAAATTACTCCCTTACTCTCACAATTGATAAAAGATTGTATGGAGAAGGTTCTACCACTGATAGGGGCTGTGAACACTTTCAAAGTCGGCATATATCTACAGGCCTTACAATGGCCGCACCTAAAGGACCCCTTCGGTTTGGGTGGGAGCCAGGTTTCTCTCGGGGCAGTCCGTGGAGCATAAGTGCTATGCACTAATATATCTCGTAAATTGGGTGACCGTCTATAAGTTATGGCTGGGGAGTCAGGAAGATGTTTAGATAGGTCCCTATCCTTTTGCAGGATGGGCCAATAATGGCGTATAATCTCATAGACCCTATGTGAGTGGTCCGTGAAGGTTCCAATAAGTCGGGGCACTTTCAGTGTCTCTCTGGGAGTATCCCTGTTCCTGCATTCCAATCTCTTGTTCTCATCATTATCCCTCAAGGTCACTTCACGGGGAGTTTTATATGCGCGTTGGTATGCTTGTTCAATGACATGTTCTGGGAAGCCTCTCTGTCTAAAGCGCTTCCTAAGGAGTGTACATTCCCTGTTAAATGATTCCGGAGTCGAGCAGTTCCTCCTAGCTCGGAGGAACTGTCCGATTGGAATACTTTTACGTAGAGAACTGGGATGGGAACTTTCCCATCTCAACAAAGAGTTTGTAGAGGTAGGTTTCCTATAAATCTCAGTCTGTATTTTACAATTGTCAATCGTAATCTTAAGATCTAGGAAATTGATAGTGCTCTCATTGATCTCATACGTGAAATGCATACCAATACTATTTGAATTCAGTATTTCCACTAGGGAAACAAACACATCCCTCGGTCCATCCCACAGGATAATGATGTCGTCTATGAACCTCCCCCAGTACAAAATATGGGACGTGAAGAAGGCCAGATCTTCCGAAAAGACGTGGACATCTTCCCACCAGCCCAGGAACAGATTGGCATACGAGGGGGCACATGCCGTCCCCATAGCACTGCCCCTGAGCTGGTGGTAGAAGCGCCCCCCAAAAAGGAACACATTATGTGTCAAAATGAAGCTTAAGACTCATGAGCAATTGATTGTGTGACTCGAGATGACGTCCTCTTGTCCTTAAAAAATACTGTACTGCTGTTAATCCCAGTTGATGATCAATGTTACTGTATAGGGATTCGACATCTAGGCTAGCCAGTAATGTGGTTGGTGGCACCTCGATGTCTTGTAATTTAGTCAATAAATCCTTCGTATCTCGCAGATAGGAGGGCAAGGCCTCTACAAATGGTCTCAAGAACCTATCCACATACTTGCTTGCTTCGTCTGTCAGGTTGCCACAGCCAGACACTATCGGTCTCCCGGGCGGTGGCAACCTTTCCTTATGTATCTTAGGTAATGCATAGAAGACTGCAAGTCTGGGAAATTTAGTTGAGGTCTCCAATCGTGTGTAATCTGTAGGGTCTAAACATCCCTCGTCTACTGCGTCTTTCAGTATTTTACAGAGACTTTCTGCATGTTGTTTAATCGGATTGTCATGAATAATGGCATATTGAGACTCGTTTCTGAGGATCGCTAGGCACATTTGCTCGTACATGTCCCTATTCATGATGACAACGTTCCCCCCCTTATCAGCTGGTTTTATAACAATGTCATCATTTTTCTTTAATGCATTTAATGCCACTCTCTCGTTTGTATTAAGATTATCATGTAGGGGAGTACTATAGGTGTCTCTCTCCAAACTTTTCAGTGCCCTCGTTACCATATCCACAAAAGTGTAGATCTGTGGATATTGGGACAGAGAGGGACAATATCTGCTCTTGGATCTAATGCCACTTGGGGGGGCTAATGATGGAATACCGGTGTCACTTTCCATCAGAAGTTCTTGTAATGCCTCAAATGCCTCTCTCTCATTTTTATCTGTAATTTTTTGTTTAGCCTCTTTAGTTTCGTATATCTTGACAAGTGCCAGTTTCCTGGCAAATAAATTGACATCCCTCACCCAATCGAATGCACAGAATTTATTTGTGGGTACAAAGGACAGACCTCTAATAAGTAAAGATTCCTCAGTCGCAGTCAGTGTGTAAGAGGATAAATTTACCACCCTCAATTGTGTGGTTGAATCATATTCATTTACCATTGATGCATCTGGTTCTTGTAACCCCCTCTCCTCTTCCCTGTGTAGCCCCACTGTTTGCGATCTCTTAGGGTATGTACCTCCTGCTTTGATTTTATGTCTTGTGGGTCTACACATTGTGGATTGGGGGAGGGTGGGGGGTGGTCTAAAAAAGACTGTTTTTTGTTCTTATTTCTATTAGGTGGATCTCTCGGAGGGTTGCGTGAACCGCGTGGGAAATACTTCTTTTTATTCTGCGTTCTAGGTGATACCTGGCTGGATGAGTTAGATTCACTACCAGATGGTGTTTCTATGTCAGATACAGAGACAGCCTCACTCCCTGGTCCCGGTTGTTTAGGCTTTACTGCCCATGTGTAGACCTTCCCACTTTTAAAGTCAGAACTATCTCTAAGAAACTTCTTATGTTTCCTACTTTTAATTTCTTCAGTGTAGGCACTGACTTTTCTTTCCAGTTTCGCTTCAAATTTTTCGAAGTCTGGATGTCCAGACAATTCGAGTAATATCTTTTGTTCCTGTGATAGTTTCGCTCTGACTTTTTCTGCAAATCTCAGCTCATAATCGTGTAAATATTTCATCTGCTCAAGGGTCTGTCTTGTTTTTAATTCATCCCAGCCAGTCATAAATTGTGTGTCATCAGTATGTGAATGAAGTTTCGTCAAGTTCCGCAACCCCCTCACTGTAATTTGTTCCTTCAGGTAAACACTAAAGGAGGCTATTTCCCATGAGGATCTTACAAATTCTTTATAGGTCTTAAAAATATCAACAAACACAGGTTCAATATCAGTATCATTATTTCCAGATTCACTCTGTGTATCGCTCTCTATATTCTCTGCATTAAAGGTCTCTCTTGTAAATGAATCAATAGATGGTAGCCCCTCAGATAGGTAGGCCATTCCACTATACTCAAAAAGTGGTGTTCGGTGCACCGTATATACAATATGATCAAACACAAACCGAAAAGAGGATACCAGGGAAAAGAATTTCAAACACACTTGTCAATATGACATACCCTATAGGTACTAAACAGGTGTTATATACCTGCTAATTATAAGATGAAAATGTTATACATTCAATTAGCAACATAATATAGGTGTTGCTTGTGCAATAAAATCCCACAATGGGGCAGAGAGGTGGCGTCCTGTGGGGGTCCTGGCTGATCCCCCTCCACTCTATTTATATTTGATAAGTGGGGTGTAGCTATCCCACAGATACACCACTCTATTTACTGCTCAGGGTGGTCGTGACCTGAGTGTAGTCGCCTATTGAGATATTATAAATCACCTCAGCTAACCCCTCACTAGTACTGGTCTTCGACACACCCCAATAGAGGGGGGCTGTTTACATAGTGTTAAAAGTGCATGGTGCTGTACATATTAAACCCTAATGAGATCACATTTCACCCTAAAGGCTTCTTCAGAAGGTGCTATACATATAATACAATAGTGCTATACATCATCCACATCCACCAAGTTAAAATCACAAATTGCCCCCCATAGATCAAAGCCCAAGTCAGAGCTGTCTGCGCCGTGTTCGGCGACCAAATTTATATTAAGGAGGCAGGAAGAGGCGGGATCAGGCCCAAAGGTCACGCCCACCCTCACACCGCTACTGGGATCATGTATAAATCCCTCAATATTTCATGTGGACACAAGATAATATCATCGCCAAGTGCGCTTACCATCCACCACTCTGCTCACCAAAGGATGGATCACACCGAGTACCCCATCATCGTATCCGCACGGTGGACGCTCTCTGCGTTCCACTCGTGCCGGACATGGGGTGGAGTCTGCGTTCCAAGGACTCTCCTACGTCACATCCGCGGCCGGCGCTTACACTTGTGAGAGCGGGCGTGTGCGTCATAACGGCGCCGCCCTTTCACAGCCCGATCTATGCGAATGATACGGATAGCAGCGTGATACGTAATGCCGCCCATCCATATTCCATAGGGTACTTCCCCTGAAGGTGGAGGCGACCAATCACTGGTGTCCCATTCCAATACGCCCGTTACCATGGCTGCGCATATAAACATTACACACTACTACATCGTAGCTGTGTCAGAAGGTACAACACACTCTAAAAATGCGCATCAGCGTAAGATAGCATATAAAGGGAGGGGGGACACCAAGAGCCCAATAGTGTGATATTGTATAGATGATAATTAATAATGAGTAATATAACAATTTAATACTCACAAACCAGGGTTACCATTAGGCAACCACTGTGAAGGCAGGTGGGGAGATTAACCTGACCCCACTCAGGATTAAAAGTCGCTCTCTGTAGATGGGAAGAAGATGGGTACAACCCTCCACCAAGGGTGGACTTAGCAATATGTAGAAGCTTTCCAGAGGCGCCAATAGAATAAAAGTCACTTAAACGAGCTTAAAACCGATGGGGCAGTGGTGGGCCTATCCCATCCATGCGGACAAAGCAAACAAAGGAAGGACTGTGGCATCAACAGTCAAACAACAATTTATTTATACTCCACAGTAAAAATAGGCAACGCGTTTCACGGGCTCAATCCCGCTTCATCAGGCCAATGAAAAAAGGAGCATACAGCTTAACAGCATCAAAACCACACTGAGCGCCTCTGTGAGACGTAAGATAGCATATAGCTAACTACAGAATGATGGTGATAACACACATACATGTCCTCATGCGTGGAGTGATGAATGCAGATCATAGATATAAAAAATCTAAGAAATATATATAAAAAAAGCGGAATATATATAGAGAGTACACATCATGATTGGGGCACAATAGTTACCAGCATTATGGTCATATGGGACACACAGATACCCACTGCATAGTCACAATTACCATGGTATATCAAACCGAGCCCAGCAGTAAAATATACGGGGAGAAGGGATGGGTATTTATTTATTACCATCCTAATAGTCTATAGGGCGAATATAGGTTGGGTAACAGCTCAAGGCTTTGATTAGTACAGACTTGTCCCTAACCTCTTAGCTAGTGGCACGTCTGTTGCTATGAAGGTGGGCCGAGGGACGGCCCACACAGTGTATGACGGAGTGGCTTTGTGCAGGCAAGGTGATTGAGATGAACAATGTGCTCGGGCACCACTCTGGATTCAGAGGTTGCTGAAGATACGGCATATCTAATCTTTAGCAGACATCAAGTGACCATTGTACATGAGCTAGACACTGGCTAGATTCACACAAAGTGGTCTCAGGCTAAGTTCACAGTGTGATGTTAAAGTCGCACGTTAAAACAGCATTTAACGCAGAATAACTCACTGCAATGAAAAATCAATGACCTGTTCACAGTGCACACGTTGCGTTAGTGTCTAATGCTGCACGTTAAGTAAAAGTACTGCATGCAGTGCGTTATACACGTTATTAGCTGCGTTAGACTGTTTGCACATGCTCAGTAATGACTTGGAAGCATACTTTTCATTGCCTGCATTTTTTACTGTATCTGCTGTATGTGACGATAACGCTGCGTTGCCACTTTTTGGGCGCGTTGCGTTGTAAGTTTGCGGTGCGACTTTAACGTGGCATCAAAACGCAACGTCCCACTGTGAATCTAGCCTTAATCCTATAGCACCCTATTTTTGTTTATAAAGTTTTTCTCCAAACAATGTAAAAAATAAACAGGATTCGCTTGTAAACTTAAAGAGGCACTTTACTTAAAAATAGTAATAGGAAAAAACAAAAAAAATTGACATGGCAAACTTAGATCAAGCAATGTTTGATACACTCCATGTCAGTAGTTCACATTTTTTGACCCACTGTGAGCCTGCAGGTCGGCATCCTTACTGCTGGCAGGTATTTAGAAAAAAAAACTCACCCAGTAACATTGTGATCGGGTATAAGCTTGTTTTTTATATGTATATGCACAGAGGAACATACTGCTTGCTAGGCGGTTGGCAACAGTTGGTATGTGGGAGGGGTTTTACCACAATGTGGGCCACACAGATGTCCCCTGATAGAAAAAGTAGTAAAGATTTCTTGTGGGAAAGGAAGTATTGGCTACTGATTGGGATAAAGTTCACTCCTGGGTTAAAGTTTCTCTTCTCCTCCTTTAAAGCATACAAGTAATGATAAGGTTAATTTTCACCTGACCATGCTTGTAGACAATGAGGCCCTAAGCAGACGGTGCATATTTTTTTTCATTTAACCATCTGCTGCTCTTCCTTTCAGGTCACCTGTAGCTCCCTGTACTATAAACAGCCTCCTTACTGACGTGGCTGTAGAAGTTGCTCACAGTTTATGGTGCAGAGCCAGATATCTATCTCAACAACTGCTAGGCCCCAGGCACTCTCTGTCCTGAGGAATGGCTAATTAGAGGAACATTTAAGAGGACTATGCAAGTAAGTTATCCTAAGAAAAAAATGACCCAAAATATACTTATTAAATGTAGGCTAAAGAAAAACTTTGATGAAAGGTACCCATCAACCACATATTTTGCTTTGTTACTTTTTATGGTGTGATTAGAAACGGTGTGTAAATAGCACCTTCAGTAGCGGCCTCTGGACACATAACCGCAGCGTGTGCTCCCATTTCTTTGATATCCCTCATAAAAGTCCATGCTGCTTTCGAAAATTAATTTTCTGTTTTACATGGTAAGAGCTCGAAAATACCTGAGGGCTGCACATTTAATGGTGCCCAAAAAAATAGGACAGCGCAATTTTAAAAGAACATTTGCTATTTTGAGCCAAGCAGTAGATGACTTGCTTCTATATGAAAGCTTGGCTTGTGCCAGGTCTGTGTGACTCAGTTCAGAAAACAATGATTCCGTCTCTGTGAACAGCTCACCCTGACTGTACAAACGCTCCATGTCAGTGCTGCGATTTACTTCCCTTTTTCATGGGCTCTGCAAAGATGGATTTTTGTTATTCGGGTTAGGTGGTAGTTTTTATTTATGCAAAAAAGCCTTCTTTAGGGGACGTGTTGAATGGCACTTGAAGGTATAATTTGTATTTATTATGGATGATGTTGCTGCCCACAAAAGCTTTGGCTGACGAATGAAAAGATAAGTTCATGAAAAACGGTTATTTCCATTTTGTGTGGCTGGTGGGTGGTTAATTCCTCCTCGTGCATCTTGTATCTATTAAAGGCTATTGTCATGAAATCTTCATTTCTAAATTTCCAGCTCCCCAAGCCCTCAGAAATGGACTCTACAGTTTTTTTGTTTTTTTTTTGTGCTTCTCTTTTTTTTTTTTTTTTTTACAGTAAAGTGTGCAGCAGACATAGGAAATTTCTTGAAATGTGGGTCAATTGGTACATTTATTCTTTTAAAGTTATGGTAGTTTTGTATGTTTTTTTTTATTTATTTATAGTAGTTATCCCTCCTAATTTTAAACAAAAAAGTATTAAACACTATTTATCCAGTGATCCTCTGGGACAAGACTCCGAGATATCCACGCCCCTTCCAGGAAATATTTCAATCCCTCCCCTATAAAAGAAAGGCCATGAGAATCTCCCCTCAGTTTGAAATATTTCCTGCGCGAGAAGGAATTAGCTGGAGAGGACTTGGTGATTAGATTTTTTAGAGCTATTGGTAGACAGGTACCAATAAAAGCACCTAATGTGTCCCTGTGGGATCTACCGTCAGTGCTAAAAGTGTTATCCAGGACTCCATTTGAACCATTGGACCAGAGTGATTTATTGCATGTTACAATTAAAACTGTGTTCCTCACCGCCATATCTACAGCTAGAAGGGTCAGTGAGATACAAGCGTTATCTTGTAAGCCTCCATATTTTCAGGATTTAGGAGACAGGTTAGTTTTGCAGACAGACCCAGGGTTTCTTCCCAAGGATTGGATGTGTTATCGGAACAGCAGCAAGCCTTTGGTTGTAAGGTCTTGAAGGCTGCTACCCACCCTGAGGTTTGATTCTTGCTTATCATCTCGGAGTCTTGTCCCAGAGGATCACTGGATAAAACAATAGTTACTCACCGGGTAACGTTCTTTCCAGTGATCCTCTGGGACAAGAGTCCCACCCAAATGGGGTATAATAGAATAATTCTGTACTTAGTATGGAGTGGTTCATAGTATAAATAAGGAAAGGAAGAGTTCTAGACAGTTATTATTTAAGACTGAGGGGAGATTCTCATGGCCTTTCTTTTATAGGGGAGGGATTGAAATATTTCCTGGAAGGGGCGTGGATATCTCGGAGTCTTGTCCCAGAGGATCACTAGAAAGAACGTTACCCGGTGAGTAACTATTGTTTTTGGGGTGCCTCCTCCACTCTCATTCAAACCCCCGACACCCCCGGCTCCCCTTTTTTATGGATAAGGGAAGGATACATTTTGAGCTCCCTTTGGCATTCTTAGCGTACTTCTTTTCCTGGAGAGCGACCCACCTACTGTGGTTATTGGTCTTACAACCCACACTTGTAAGTACCTCTCTAGTATCTATACATGTACACCTGTTACAGTTAACTTCTACACTACGATGCTCTTGTGGAAGGTCCTTCAGACCACTCCAGACATCCTCCCAGGAAACGTCTCTAGTGTGTACCGGTACCCCCATATCATCCACCTAGCATAGCATTGTTGGCCTCCCCTCTTAAAAATCTGAATGGCTGAATTGCACACATTCATAATTTTCTGTTACAGCACTAATTATTATTATTATTGTTATTATTAAACTTTATTTATAAAGTGCTAATATATTACTCAGCCCTCAACACAAGATAATGGAGACATTACAACATTAAACAATGTTACACAAGGACATTGCAGTTAATGGTACACCAAATGGTGATGTAACTATAAACAATGGTGTGCAGATTGAGATGTAAAATTAAATTTGGCAGACGAGTCAGTGAGTCCACATGGTGGCGGAGAAGAGAACACCGGGATGAGGGCCCTGCCAAATATGCTTACAATCGAAGAAGAATTTCCTTTTAACTTCTTGTAACAAGGTGCTGCTTGTGCTTCCTCCCCTTTCCTCCTCTATAGAGCAGAACATGCTAGTGGGCTGGGATTCAAATAGCATGACTGTACAGTGCTTGTCTCCAAACTATTGCCTGAAATGAATTCAGGCAACAGAAGTTTTAGGTCTTTATGTATTTTTGGGACATATTACCCTATGTATTATTGCTGAGTGATGCACACCACTCAGCACCACCACTTAGCACTACTCAGTATAAGTAAATGAGATCACATGTCCATGACAGGATATTTTTTTTTTTATCACACTGTATTTGCATGAATGGATTTCAATAAGTTGATGGGTAATCCAGCCAGGACGGACCCAGCGCCAAACGCTGCACCTGAAACTATGCAGCTAATCTTGTCAGATTTTTTGTCAGAAACCTCTGATCTAAATGCTTGTTCAGGGCTTGTTCACACTGCAGGCTGTTTCCTAATTTTTTTTTCAAAATTGCCCTGAGAGCGCTTACACAATGATTCACTATGAGATAGTTCATATCTATGCGGTTCGTTTCCGTCGGTTCCAAGGAACTGGTATCGTTTTAAAAGGAAATCAATATGGCAGCCTCCATATTCCTCTCACTTCAGGTTTCCTTTAAATATCACCCAAACATGAGCACTGAAACCTCAGAAATGCGTACAGCAGAATGGCTGAAACTGAGCCAAGTCTGAGAAATTGCAATTTGAATAGAAACCTTGCAATTGTTTTCTTGATGTATTTATACCTCTTTATTGCTGTACAAGTGTGACAGCTGGGATAGACTTTTCTTTCCAAAAGTACAGACTGTTGAGAATAAAGTTGAACTGAGGCTAAACAAATGAAATTCACCAGTAACTTAAAGGTTTTTCACTCTGTCCTGCCAGCCCTGTGATTAATGTAAACTTTTCAAGTGCTTGACCAGCGCTGCAAATATTCGTGTCACTCCCACCACCAACACCACGTGGAGAGCGACTCACCCTTTATGATGGACCACAGATTACAATGGTCTGGAAGCGCATCTGGGGCATTTAAGGCTCCCCTCACCTGCAAACGCTATCCCTCCCTTCTGTTGCAGTCATCAATATGTAAAGGGTTCCAATAGGTTCAGCTTTAAACGTTTCCTCGAATAAAGAGACAGGGATTGAGGACACCTTCGGCCATACCGGGAGGCCGAGCGGGGGAGAGCCCGCGGGATAAACTCTAAGCGTTACCAAACTCCTGGAACTTGTGAGTGCAATTTTGTAATAAAGGCTTGTTGTTTTTATGCAATGTTGCGCTATGAGTGATATGTACTTTATTCGAGGAAACGTTTAAAGCTGAACCTATTGGAACCCTTTACATATTGATGACTGCAACAGAAGGGAGGGATAGCGTTTGCAGGTGAGGGGAGCCTTAAATGCCCCAGATGCGCTTCCAGACCATTGTAATCTGTGGTCCATCATAAAGGGTGAGTCGCTCTCCACGTGGTGTTGGTGGTGGGAGTGACACGAATATTTGCAGCGCTGGTCAAGCACTTGAAAAGTTTACAGTTAAATAAGAAGGATTACTCGCCTATTATCGACTTCAGCGAAGCTAAAAACGATCTTGTCTGAGGACATTATGGTTTTTTAATTGAACTGGAACAGTATTGAAGGCATTTAACTGAACCAGTTCTTGTTTTTAGAGTGGCTCAGTAATCAGGGGTGTTCTTGAGTCATAAGTATTCTATATGCAGAAACGTGCATTGTTTTTTATTGTGTTGTTTTTATATTTGCATTTTTTGGTTTTTATTGTGTCATATTCCTCAAGGATTTGTTTATCCTATAATCCATTAATCCAATCTAGTGAGCGCGGGGCGTTACCAGTGTTTGCTGGAATTGATAGATTACTAATTATAACCTGTGATTAATGTGACTGTACACAGGCAGGCAGCACAGCCAGGCAGCAGGACAGTGACAGCAAAAGGGCTGATGAAAAAAAAAATGTGAGAGTCTATCAATTTTGTTTTTATTTATTTATTTTTTTATTTTGCACACAGCTTGTAATTACTGAATCATTCCAGGGATATGGAAAGCAAATTGCTTGGACATCCCATTAACGTCCATAGGCTATTCCGAGGCAATGTGCATAAATGGTCGTATCATTTCAGGAATATCTTGGATAAGCTCCTTGACCACCTCCTGTCGCTTGTATCGGCCATTCCCAGCTTTTTATCTAAATTCTTTGCTCATTCCAAACACAGTATTTAAGCTGTTTGGACTCCATTTACTTATATACCACATTCTTAGCCCCAATCTTTTACATTACTTGACTACTCCAAGCATATTATACATTTTGCATGACTTTTTCCTGTACAAACATGTTCTTTGGCTGCTGAGTTTGCGGCAAGAAATAAGTTTCCACAACAACTGCTTATAGTACGTACAGTATATGGGATGATGAAGCAGTGTCTGTTACTTCAGACAGCGAATCAAATAAATTGGGTGCTGCGATCTGTGTTAATATCAGTAATCGGGGGGCCCAAGCAATGATTTAGGAGCTCAATGCAGCTAGCAGCCAATTGGTTACTATATAGTGATTAGTGGTTGTACACTATCGGCTAAAACTATTGTTCACTTGGATGCTGGGGTTTTGAGGATAGTTTTAGGCACAGAGGAGGGAGTTAGGGTTACGTATTAGGTGGGGGCAGAGACGGATCATTCACAAGGAAATTGCCTAGGCCTGTAGAATGTCTAGGCTCCTAGAAGATGCTACCCCCGCCCACCAAATCTCGCTAAACAAAATAATGCTAAGTGACCATCAGTGATTGGCAAAAACTTACCTAAGGCCCCATTTCACTGTAATCCTTTTCTGGGTTTGGGGGAGGGGATAAGGTTAGGCACTGATAAGGGGTGAGGGGGGGGGGGCTAGGCGGTGGGAGAGTTATTTGAGGCACTTAACTTTAAAATGCCTGTACTGATATTTTACTATTGGTGGCACCACTAGGTGCCCAAGTCATATGGTGGCGCTGGAATACGTACTCCTGAGATGGCGCCTACAACAGAACTACAGCAGTTCTGTGTCCATGGTCCTGAATGGCCATTCATTATAACATATATTATTACAATAAAAAGCAGCTGATTGCCAAAATCCATGCAAATCTGATACCCGGGGGCATGACTAAAACATATATTGTGCCTCATAACAAATATTTGGTTTGCCCTTATTCCTGGAGACATTGGAGCAATGATGCCCTCCGTTTTCTGTTTTCCCATAGATATGGCCATGTACCGTCACATACAAACATAGGCCCAGTGCACATCAAAAACCTCTAGCAGATCTGCAAAACGCTGGAAGCAGATTTCAGAGCGATTCTAGGCATGTTTAGAGACGTTTTCTAAACATGCCTAGCGTTTTTTGGAGCGTTTTTGTGTAGTAGATTACAAATATTGTTACAGTAAAGCTGTTACTGAACAGCTTCTGTAACAAACGCCTGGAAAACTGCTCTGATCTAGCGTTTTTCAGAGCTGTTTTCCACCTTCCTATACTTTAACATTTGAGGCAGAAACGCCTCAGAAATCTCAAAAATGCTGCAGCCCCCGAGTTTGCGTTTGTGGAAAAAAACTAACCGCTCCAGTGTGCACCATCCCATTCACTTACATTAGCCAAGCGGTTTTACCCCTGCAAGCGTTTTAAAAAACGCTCCAGAACCGCTCTGGTGTGCACCAGCCCATATAGTGTATTCAAAACATCCCAGATATATAGTTATCCTGAGGCTTTGCATCTGACACTGTTTGTGCATATGCTGTATGTGTGGAGAAATTACGCATGTCAATTGTGTGCGTCTTCTCATATATATGTATGTATAATGTATGTATGTGCAATTTTCATTTCTTTTCTCTACTGACATATAAACAACAGTGCTTGTTTAGCCTGTTGTCTTTATTCCAGAAATAACACATGCAGCATGAGGCAGTATCCATCGCTCACTGAAGCTCATGCTGTGGGACTACATCCTACAAAATCCCCCAGGCTGCATCTGATGATCTAATAAAGGATGATTAGAGAGCTAAACTTACCCCCACAGACTGTCTACAGTATGATCTCTTAGCTGCCGCACAGCTCCATGCTACATACAAGAATAATCCCTCTACCTCCATTCTTATTTTGCAGTTGTAGTAACCAGATTACCTGTGACCTGTACTTTACATCTCTATGAGATTGTTAGAAAGATCTCATATGTGTAAATTTAAAATATAGGGCCATGCAGTAGATCTGATTGTTTCATCCACTCAAATAGCATACGAGAATCCATGGTGCTGATAGCCAAATGTATGCATTTCCATATCTATATATTTTTAGTTCTGTAAAGAAGTATCTTCATGCGCATGGTGCATTTTATGTTTCTCTGTGCTTTTCTGGCATTTTATAGGGACCTTCAGCTGAAATGGCAGCAGACAGGAAATAAGATTCCCTTGTGAGCTGCATAACAAAAATCTGTTGACGTCTGTTGCAAGATGCCTTCTTCTGCACTGCACCACCATGTACGAAAACTGAATAAAAAAATCAGCTCACATGTAAAGCACAGGAGAATTTATGAAATCCTTTATTTGCTGTTAATGAGTGCTTAAAGTGAACCTCCGGATTAAAAATCGACTCAGCAGCACTGAAAAGGCCTGGTGTTTTTTTAACAGTTTCACAGCATCAGAATTTTGTTTCTCTTATACAAGCCTGATTTTTAGCTGCACAGAAGAAAACGGCCCGGGCTTTTTTCCCCTGATGCTGTGCAAAGCATGATGGGATCTCTGATGTTGTTGCTCTCGTTCTGCTGTTTTGGTGCAAATTTTTTTTTCTTTACATTTTGAATTTAACATTTGAAGCCTAGGGTGTGCAGCTGGGAGGGGTGATCAGGACACAGGACAGTTGGAACTGTGTCTCCTGCTCCTTGTCACCTCCTTTCAACCAAAAAGATGGCTGCCCCATGACAAAGATGGCAGCCCCAATGAATCACAAACATTTGCCTGTTCTTTTAAAACGGTGGGTAAAAAAATATTACCTATCTATTCTAATTAACATAACTAATGTAACTTAATGACAGTATGTTTGTTTAGGCTGAAGTTCCCCTTTAAAGAGGAGCTGTCAGCCATACTATCTCAGAAAAAACTCATATATAAGTAGATAAATACTTGCTCTACTTGCATAACATATGTATTGCACTGTCCAGTAAAAAAAAATCCTTCTTGGCATTTCCGTTTTTTTAAGTATGGCTATTTTAAAGCCAATTCTGACTTCATTTCCTCCCTAAAGGTGCGTACACACATGCGACTATAGTTGTTTGAAACGATCGTTCCCCGATCGTTTCAAACGACGATCGTTTAAAAAAAAGCAACCAACGATCATTAAGTCTAACGACGGACGAGCTAGATCGTTAAAAACGAACGATCTAGCTTGGCGGATTTTTTCCAACGACTATCGTTTGCAAAAGTAGTATCGTTGGAAACAGTCGTTCATACTAGGCTTGACATGCGCATTTCGCTATTTCTCCATGAAACTTCTCATTTTTATGCGCAAGCGCAATAGTTGCTTTACGTGATGTAACGTTCGTTCTAACGATCAGATCGTTACACACATTTAAAAACTAACTTTACTTAGGTCGTTCTTTCATCAATTAAAAATTCGTTCGTCTTTCTCAACGTACTATCGTTGTCGCATGTGTGTACGTAGCATAAGTCTCCTCTGCCTGATTTGCCCGCCCTTCACTATAGAAAGTGCATTGTCCCAGCATGAGAAATATTGGCCAATCAGAGAGGAACAGAGGTGTAGGAGGGGAAAACAGGAGAGAAAGAGGCGTCAGCCAATCAGGCTGCATTAGTTAAGTCTGAGGGGAAGTACAGAAGCAAAAAAGGACAACCCAGCATGCCCTGCAACTTCCTTTTTGTGTACCAAGTTTTGTGTGTACCAAATAAGAGATAAACTGGGTAATGATCATCTTTGTATAGATCAAAGCATGTTGCTTCCCTTTTGATTGATCTGCTATGCCAGAGCCTTTTTCTATACTGGAAGAAGAGACTGCCCTATAATGAGCCTTTATATCGACTGAAAGAGTTTTCCCTGTCGTGAGGAAGCCGGATCTCTAGTTTTTGGCACCGTGGTATGGAGAAAAGATACAGGGGTGGTTCGCCAGCGGATAGCCGAGAGTACGCTGCCAATCCCCGGGGGCGGGGGGACCCGGGAGCAGATGGGAAGACCTGGGGGCTTGGGAAGCAGCATCTCCACAAATTGTCAATAGATTTCAGGCTGAAATGTGTTTAAAAAATCAGTGTACAGTGTGTGGGCAGCTAGTAGATCCCTCTCTGTTCAGATTCGATCAGAGAGGCAACTATCTGATGGTTGATTTGGTGGCCATCTATTTCCTGCCAGGTGAAAGAAACCAAGTGAAGAGAGGTATCCATGTGTGCAATTTTGTTGACAAACGTGGAACCGTCAGTTATTGACAAGTGGCATTTCTGAGCATTTTTTTTTTTTACACACAGTATACTGTGCACATCATTTTGCTTAATATGTACTGTATTTTTCAGACTTTAAGATGCACCTAGGTTTAGAGGCCAAAAATCAGGGGGGGGGGGGGGGGAGTTACTAAACTTGGTGCATCTATAGTGCAGAAATATCTTATCGATCTATTCCTTCTAAGCTGTTTCTAAGCTACTCTGCCCAGCTACACTACACTATAATCCCCTCCTGGCCCCACCAGTTACATTACATTACACTACATACTACACTACACTACAATCCCCTCCTGGCCCCACCAGTTACATTACAGTACACAAACTCCTGCTGCCCCACCAGCTAAGCTGCACAACACTACACTAACAATGAACTAACACTACACTTCACTACACTACCATACGGGACCTGATTCTGCCGCTGCAATTTCTCCCTCATGTAGGCAGGCATCTCTTCTCTTCCTACTGCAGTGGGCGGGACACTACGGCTGCCTCAGCTCTTCCGGGTCCTCCATATCCTCCGTACTTCCTGCCATCACTGTTTTCCTCTTTCCTCTCCCACTTGCTCCGGTCGTATTCATCTGAACAGACTCCTGTTCTCCTCCTCTTGCAGGAAACTGGACACTGGGGCCGCCTCCGCTCCTTCGGGTCCTTTGTTTGGTCCATACTTCCAGCTTCCGTACTGCCGCATAGTGGTTGTTACAGTAATGCCGCATGTCATAATGACCAGGTGTGCTGCTGTGCTTACAGTGACAATCACTATGTGGCAGTACAGCGGTATGGAGGACGCAGAGGAGCTGAGGCAGCCGCAGTGTCCCTCCAGCTGCAGGAGGAGAAGAGGAGCCCGTTTTACATGAAGATGAGCAGGGGGAGAAGAGCACGGAGCTGGATGGGTAAATGCTCCCTGCGCACTATGCCGTATCTTCAGACTATAAGACGCACCCAATTTTTCCCTCTAGTTTTGGGGAAGAAAAAGTCTTATACTCCAAAAAATACAGTACTTTTATTAAACCCATAAAATATTTTCAGAGTTGGGCATTGTTTTATGAGTCTTAAACCATTTTTTACAAACATTATTTATGCTATCAGTTTCTTGTATTCAAGTCTGTGATTGAAATAGTTAACTGTGATGTATAATTGATGCTCTAGTCATTACTATGACACATATTCCAACATTACGCTTGTAAATATACTGTACTAGGTAACCATCATGCATTGTTCATAACATACATTTTACTGCTTTATAATTTGCAACATATTTACAAGTCTTTGTCTTTCTTTGTCTCATAAATTATGCAATAATTTAAGATGTTCTACACAGAGATTTCTCAGGGAACTAATTGAGGGTAAAAAACAGATATGTACGTATTTATGAAACGCCAAGGTGGAGCACAGTATAGTTATAATGCCAGGTGGGGGAGGGTCTATTTAGATGTAAACAGGGAAATGCAAATATTTTTTATTCTAATACCCCAACAACTGGATGTTTGAAGGAGGACAATGGTCTCAATTCACTAAGCTTATCTCCTGTCTTTAATAACGTTTCTAGAGTTAGCACCATGGTGATAAGGCATGTAGTATTCAGGAAACATTTTACCTCAGGCAAACTCTTCTGTCTTTAAGTTAACTCTTCAATCCTTAAAATAACTCCAGAATTCTAACAGGCTGTTAATTAACTGTGTGTGAAAATTACTAAAAAAGGTAAATATCTTAGCGAGCTCCACCCCTAAATTGCCTAAACAGAAGAAAGGAACAGTGGGTACATATAAGATTGAAAAATAAAAAAAATAAAAAAAATTGCGCTGCCTCACAGTCCAATATGAGTATGGAACACACAACAGTTCTTAGCCACGTAGCCACCAGAAGCGTAGTAGTTCCTCTTCAATTGCCCTCAAAAAAGCACAGAAACAAGATTCATCGCATAGACCATCAATTCAAAATTGATCCTCCACCAGCTAGGACCCGCGTGATATTTAGAGGGCACCACCTTCTCCTGTGCTCCACCACCCACAGGTATCGCCCTCACCTTTTACTGTAGCTGCCCAGACCTCACAGACTGCAATCAGCGCATAAGGTAATCACCAAATCCTGGCTTCTCACTGCTTCCGATCAACCAGATTGCTCACACCGATGCCAAGTATAAAGGAAGAGATAAAAAATATCATTGCGTAGGCTGCTAGCAGCACTTAATCTAGAGGGAGCAGACCCACCATCCACAAAGACCACCGTGCCTATGGACTATAGGGGCCACCTCTCACACACGTGTCCCAGCACCCAGCAGGACCGCGCTCACCTATGATGTATGCTGCCCCACTCACAGACAGCCACTAAGCGTATTGGTGAGCCGTCCTCCGCACAGAGCTGGTGCTTAATGTAAACTTCCTCCACGTATAAGGAAAAAAGTAGCCCACTGCAACTGAATAATCTGATATAGTGTAAAACTATTTATTAAGAACAGTAATAAAAGTGTGCTACTCACAAGCATAAAAAAAGAGTCAGGCATATCATAAAATCCTTGAGGACGTCTCCTCCATGCACTGCCAACTCCTGTCCGCTTAGCCACGCCCTACGCGTTTCGTCTTACGACTCATCAGGGGCTATTCAGCGGACAGGAGTTGGCAGTGCATGGAGGAGACGTCTAAAGACTAATAGACTGATGCAGAGGCAGTATAACAAAACATGCACATCTAAAGGGAAGTTGGGGATGCCTCTTATATTGTAATGCTGTCTCTGCACGGAGAACAGCAATGTAACAACTCAGACCGCTACTCTTCTCAGGTTACCGCCAGTTTACTTCGGTAAATCCCCACACCTCTATAGCAGCTGTGAAAATTTTTATGAATTAGTACACAAAAGTCTAAAATACCAAATGCGGTATTTTCCCAACCAGATTTCTTTTTACCGTACAGCCTTTTATGAATTGACCCCTTAGTTATCATCCCTAGTATACAAAGCTAAAAGGGATCTCTAAGGAGACCTGCTATGAGTTCAGTAAGAAAACTGTAATTTACTGAAGTGGCCCCAGATCTTTGGGGGAAAGGTTTTGACTATAACAAAAATATATATAACCACCTGGAGATTTTGACTTTTACAATCCTACAAGGACATGAAATTCAATGAACTATAAAATATAAATGTTATGAAATATTTTTAAAGACTATAATATATAGGAAAGCAAAAAGATGAATGCATATCAGAGTATAATGACTGCTACATAGAGCTAACACAGTTATGCAAAACAGTTGGGGTACCAGGCCCCCCCCCCCCCCAGATGCAAAATCTGTAAGCTACACCCCAAAGGGGAAACAGGAGAAGCACAGACAGCTCGCCAAAATGCTACCACCACTCTGATGAACTGGTACTATCCACCATAAGGGAGATTTCCCACAAAACCACCCCACACAGGCATTCAAAACACAGGTTGGTAAGGGCTCATTTCCAAACGGCACCTGCTCTTTAAAAAGTCTGCAGAAGCCGGTCAGAAAATTTAAAGACACAACAACGTGCATTCAAATTTGCAGTACCAGATTATGCAAGAACCTCGCAGGTAAGTCACATATTAGTGGAAAAATTGGGGCCTGGACACTGGCTTCCTGCGCCGAACCTGCTACCACATACCGGTAATTGTATTATTTTGTAAAGCTGAGGGTATCCTTCGAGTTTAGAGGGGATCGTGTAATCAGTTCAGCCCTTGCATAATCTGGTTCTGTAAATTTGAATGCACGTTTTTGTGTCTTTTTAATTTGCTGATCAGCTTCTGCAGACCATTTAACAGGCAGGTGCTGCTTGGAAGTGAGCGCTTTCCAAATCTGTGTTTTGAATGCTAAATAGAAGTAAGGGGGCAATCATGGTATAATCATACCAACATTTCTCACATTGTTGGATGTATAAACTCTATACTGTGTGGAAGATGAGGTGAGGGTTATGGCCAGACACTGCAACATGGTGGTTTATACCTGTGTACACGATCCTACAGCAATTGAACTAAATCAGCCTCCTGCCTGTTGGCCACTTAGCGCCTTCAGGGTTTTCAACACTACTCATGTCAACGTTTGCCATTGGGTGCAGTTGCCCTACAGCAAAAAAAAAACATAAAAACACCTCATGATGCATCTGAGGGTGGCCACGTTCAGATGTGACTCAGTGCAGTGGTGGCTTCTGTACTGCCTGTGCTGAAAGCTAGCAAGCACCTAGCAGGTGCACAGTTCAGCTGACAGACGGTCTATTCACCGCCTTCATCCTCCCGTTTGAAAGAGGCCTAAGTCTTATGCCAAATTTGGTTTAATATCACAGTTGTAGATGCGTACAAACTTCTACTTGATTTGAGATCGAAGAGATGGTGTGAAAAGTTTTAAGTTAAATTCTGTAAGCACTCATTGCATATATTATATACTTTTGGCACTGCATTATCAGATTAGAAAATCTGTTTTATCACTGTGCTTGGCTGCAGCTGCGTCCATAAATATGCAAGACCCATGCACTGGCTGGCTTCCTGTTGGCAAGGTGAGGTCTGAATAGGCTATCTTTCCACAGGAAGTTGTGGCCGATGCTTTCCTTGATGCTTGCTGATACATTTTTCCAGTCAGGAAAAGAAATTTTTGCCTAGTGGCCTTTGTTTCCTCTAGATTCAGACAGACCTATTTACCTCTCCAGATGGATCTTTACTCTTACTTACCTATTAGACTATAGTTAGCATACATTGGATGGCTCCATCTACCAGTTTTAGTTAGTTTACACCTCCAGTGGAGGTGATGATTTTATTGGTTTTTAACTATAAAGAGCCTATAAAGTTCCTGAGAAGACCTGGAAAACCCATAAGAGCATACGGTGGTTGCATGGAATGCAAACCCACCTTTGTGACTATATTATAGTTCAAAATTCATATCACCACCACTCTACTAAATGCTACTGCACCATTAGGCTCCTGGTGTCATCCTTATCCATATATATATTTTTTTCCTATTTATTTTAATTTTTTTTTTCCTGGTTGGACTTGATGGACGAATGTCTTTTTTCCAACCAAACTAACTATGTAATATGTAACCTAGGTTTGAGAAACCACAGTGACCACTTACCTCATTGTATATTTTCACCATAACAGCTTGCTGTAATGCTGCAAAGTCCCGTGTGGTGCAATCCTATTAATGGCAAACAATTGCACACTGATTTTCACATTACATGGAAATATTCATCTTAATACTTTGTGAACAAATGCCTCAAACACACTCGTCTTATCTGTCATATGGAGTGCATAGAACTAGGAGTTTGAGAAGTCTAGTACTCTGAGCTCACTGACTTTTCTTCCTGTACAATATGGAGAACTTCAGCATTTATGAAAATTCCCTCTAGCATTTGCAATAGGTTTTGTTAACCCTTCAATGAAGGGCACTTAGATTGATCTTGGCCTTGTTCTTCTAACAAAGCAGTATTCCATAAACCGTACTTTTCCCTTACTGTCACAGAAGAGAAGGGACAGTACACTTAAGATTGTATATCCATAAGATCTTAGCCTAAAGCATAAATGTATGTAGAATAAGCATTACATTATGCATCTTAAAAATGCACCCCTGGCTTTCAGTTTTATTGTGCAATTGACATTGATGACTTTACCCCGTCTTTTCGATATAGTAGAAAGTTCAGGCAGCCATCTTGCTGATACTGGAAAGTTAACTCTGTAAGGGCTGGAACCCACAGGAGCGCTTTTGGCAGCGTTTTGGCAGCACTGCGATACGCTAGCAGTTTGCCAAAACGCTGGGCTAATGTTAATGGATGGGGCAACTTCCACAGGAGCGTTTGCGTTTCCCAGAAACGCAAACGCAGGACCTGCAGCATTTTGGGAGCGTTAGCGCTTCAATGTAAAGTATTGAAACGCTAGCAGAAACGCTCAGCAAAACCTAAACTGAGTGGTTTTGCTAGCGTTTTGCGGTTCAGCACACTGTAACAAAATGAAAAATAATTCACAGGACCAATCAGGATAAAAACGCAAAACGCTAGGCACCCGCTGGGGAAAAAAAAACAATGTTGCAAAACACGACCAAAAACGCGCATGAATCCGCTTGCAAACCGCTCAGACAAAACGCTAGCGGTTGCGTTTTGCGTTTGCGGTTTTCAGTGGGTTCCAGGCCTTACACTGAGGCCGGTTTTACACCAGCAACCAGCGTTTTGGAGGCAGTGTGATCATCCGATCGCACTGCATTGCTAAAAACAGGCTTTAGAGATGTGTGGTAATGTATGTTTTGCAACAAGCCAAACCAGCTCACCAGCGCTCACTTCGTGTGGCGGAAATATGAATTGCAAGGAAGTGTACGGAAAAAATACGCTTCCGCACATGTGCAATGCAAACGTGAAACAGTTTAAAATATCTGTGGCACCATTGACTTACATGACTTGTGGTCAATGTGGATGTTGACCCATAACACGCTGATGCTTTTGCGTCAGATCCGGTATGAAATGTCCCATAGTCTTTCATTGCTTTAGCGTTACCCTGCGGTAACAAACTGTAATGCAACGCAATAAAAATGCTCTAGTGTGAAAGGGGGCTGGCTCTATGTTAGCATTAACCACTTTACCCCCGGCGGTACGAATTTCTCCATCCCTTTTTTTTCCCCCTAAAAAACCAGGGACGGAGAAATCCGTACCTTCCGCGCTACCGCCGCTGTCCGCGCTCCCGCCGCTCGTGCACGCCGCTCGCCCAGAGATCAATGAACGGGAAAATCCATTCCCGTTCGTTGATCTAAGACCCCGCAATGATCCGCTGCTTCTATTAGAAACAGCGCGATCATTGTGATTCTCCCAGCCTCCTACTCCTTCCGGACGCTTACAGGTCGCATGTAAACAGACTCGCTGTGGCCATCTTGTGTCCAAATAGTAAACTACACCCTAAAACATTTTACACATACATTGTTTTACACAATAAAGTAACTAATTACCTCCCACACTCCCCAATTTTTTATTTTTTTTGGTAATTAAAAAAAAAATACAATAAAAAAAAAACATAAATAGTTACCTTAGGGACTGAACTTTTCAAATATTTATGTCGAGGGTATAACACTGTTACTTTATAAACTACAGGCTTGTAATTAGGGATGGACGCAAAACTGAACAAATGCACCTTTATTTCCTAATAAAATATTGGCCCCAAACATTGCGATAGGGACATCATTTAAACGGTTTTATAACCGGGACAAATGGGCAAATAGTAATATATAATATATTTTTTCCCACATTTTTTTCCTATTTTCCCATTAAAACACATCTAGAATAAAATAATTCTTGGCATAATGTCCCACCTAAAGAAAGCCTAATTGGTGGCGAAAAAAAAACAAGATGTAGTTTATTTCATTGCGATAAGTAATAATAAAGTTATAGACGAATGAATGGACGGAGCGATAGAAAGGTGAAAATTGCTCTGGTGTTCAAGGGGTAAAACCCCTCAGTGGTGAAGTGGTTAATTAGAGATGGTCAATTAGATAAAAATAATTCTAATTTGATGCAGACTTTATTCCACTTTGCATAAAAATTTGCTAAAATTTGTATCAATTTGGAATTACAGAATTTGCGTCTAATTGGCCATCCTTAGTTGTAGGAGTACAGTCTAATTTTAATGTAATTGAACATGCTGCATTTTTATTTCGACTTCAGCAGTGTCTGAGTGCCTGCTCACTCCTCCCAGTCAGCCAGAAGCCATGGCAGACCGTTAGGCTTCATAGGCCCTATATCTGTGTGCTGTAAAACATGTAAACATACATATCAATTGATTCCAAAACGTGCAATGTCCACAAAAATGCTGTATGCTGTTGGTTTAATGTGCATGCAGTAATGCATTTGGTGTGAACAAAACCATTGACTAGCATGGGCTAGCAGTTCTAATGTGTACTTTGCATTCAGACTATAGAGGGAGATTCACTAAACTGCAGTAAACAGAATAATGTGCGTTATGTCTTACTGCATGATAAGTAGAGCACAATACATCGCATGCAATGCATTACGCTCTTCTCATCATGTGTAAGACTTTATGAAAGTTTATTTTGTTTAGCACATTTTAGCGACTCCATAGTGTACATAACCCCTAAAGGCAGCCATACACTGGTCGATTGCCACCAGATCGACCAACAGATAGATCCCTCTCTGATCTAATCTGCTCACAGAGGGATCTATTGGCTGCCCATACACTGCACACAGATTTTTAATTGATTTCAGCATGAAATCAATTCACAATCTGTGTAGCTGCCGCAGCTCCCTGCAGTACATCAGTGTTCTCCCCAGAATTTTTTTTCCAGCCGGGTGGCATGAAATATTAGCCGGGTGGCATGAAAAAGTAGCCGGGTGGGGCGAGATGAGAGAATGCAGGGCCGTTGCTTCTGTGAGCAACTCTGCTTACAGCATTGGAGGAGGTGAGCCGATGACAGCCGGGTGCTCACCAAAACTAGCAGAGTGGAGCACCCGCCTAAAAGAGCCTGGGGAGAACACTGTACATTACCTCAACTCCGGAGAGAGTCCCCGCTGTTCCTTCTGTCCGCGCTGGGCATCTTCTCTTTACTTCCTGTCACGTCCTGTGACCAGCGGAAGTTCAAACAGTAGAGGACGCTCTGCTGTTTGAACCTCTCCTGACCGGATGGGACAGGAAGTGAAGAGAAGATGGCCAGCCGGAGAAGGGACAACAGGGATTCATGCCGGCGGAGAGGTAATTCATTGCTTTGTCGGTCCTCGGCCAATCGAAAGCCGCTATCGACACGCTCCCGACCCACTGGCGATTGAGATAAATTTTCCACTGGCACAGATTGACTAAATGGTTCGTTTTTGGATGGAAATCGGTCGATCAGCGTTTGCGTTATCAATTTAACAGCAGATTAGATCAGTGATCAAATCTGCTGTGTATCATCGGGAATTCAGCGCAGTGTATGGGCACCTTTAGTCAGCAAAGCGGCATGACTTTAGCTGTTAGAGCAATTACTCTGAGGTTTCGGACATGTGACTAAAGGGGAGCATTTTCAAGATGGCTAGTAGTGATCAGGCAGCTGTCAGTAGTAGATGAGGAGCAGGTTGTTTCCCTTTTTTCAACTTGCATACATTTAAAATGTTTTTCAAAACATTTTAATGCATAGTTAATTTTGATGATCTATGAAATGCATGTAAAAAACAAAAACCTGTGGCTGATCTGCCATTTTTAGCTGATAAGTACGCTAAGAATGTATTGCAACCAATGATATTGTACACTTACAGTGTTTTCAGATTTTAAGAGTATGCATAAAAGGTTTTTTTGTCATAACAGGAATATTTTGCGGATCCCTGAAAAATTATCTTTGAGCAAGAATATACAGGCAAGGAAAATCTACTTATCTGTGGGTATAATAATGCACTAATGAAACACTTGATGTGTCCTATGATGGAATGTGCACTCTCTCACCAGCTATCTAACGTAGTAACTGTCCACCCTGAATTTCTACTATAAGTGCACTGCATGTCAAAAATGGTGTGTGTGTTCTTTTTGTGCGTATACTATAACCAAGATGTCTGCTTATTGCATGATGTGTGGAGGAGGTTGGTTTGCTCTGTTATTGGATGAAAGTGCACCTCCCCTGCTTAGATGCACTCTTCCCACTTCCTATCCATCAGCGAGAGCCAGTCTGTTGCCAGCAGAGCTCTGGTATAGGAGTTTATTTAACAAAGGTAGGTGTTGTGTCTGATTACGCTGCCTGTTAATTTGCGCTGCCCCGCATGTGCAGTAGGAGACTGTGCGGCCACAGTTCCTATTTAATTATGCTGCTGGTGGTAAAATACTAAATATCTCTACTTCCTCGCATCCTACACTCCCCAAATTTTCAGGGTAGAGAGGGGACCCCCCGAACTACCTCTATGCCAAATTGCAGCTCCCGAGCCCCACTGGTTCCCGAGATAGGTTTTTCTCTAATCTATCTCCTGAACCAGCGGGGTTCGGGGGCTGCAATTTGGCATATAGGTCGTTTGGGGGATCCTCACTCTACCCTGAAAATTTGAGGAGTGTAGGATGTGTGGAAGCGGAGATATTTATTATTTTACCATCAGCAGCATAATTAACTTCACACTGAGCATGCGTGCTACTCAGTATGGAAGGGAGCTTCCGGGCAGCGCAATCAGACATTACATAGGCATACATTATGGTTTGTTTTTTTCAGTAGGCTAGATGTTAGATTCAATATAAACACCTTATCAATAATCTGTTAATAAACACAAGGGCATGGCAATTGATGCTCAGTTGTTTTATCAATCAAACATTAATCGGACATGCAAATTCTTAATTGCATTCCGCAGGAGCTTGCTGACGGGGGTTTGCAGAGCACAACTGACATTGGCTATATCTTTGTACTGCATTTAACAGTACAAAGCTACAAGCTGCCATGGTTCGATTGCTTTTTCAATCAGATTTTAGTCATACAGACAATTACAGAGGAACTGTACTGAAAACAACATGAATAAAAGCACTTATTTGTTACAATATTCATTTATAGATTTAGTCAGTGCCCATTGTAAAATCTTTCCTTTCCCTGATTTACATTGTGAAATGTATCACTGGTGGTAACTTCTTTAGTACTGGCAGGTGATCTCAGTGGAATGCTTGTTTACTGAGCTTTCTACATACAGCCAGCACAAAAAAGATCTCTGAAAATGCTCTGGTGGGGAGAATTCTGCATAGAACAAAACAATACCTGCTACAATTTATCAAACTTCCATTTACTAATGAAATAACACTGCAAAACGATTGCAGAGTATAAAAAGATTAAAATCGTGAGATTGCGCACCAGTTGGAACAAAAAGTGCAGCCGGCTGTTTTTCACCCACATTCATCTAACTCTCATCAACCTGGGATCCCCACACATACCATGCACTGTCCAATAGGATAAATCTGTAACTCGCTAATTGCCTGAGTCCGCCATGCAGAGAATGAACAGTTCCAATGGTCAATTGCAATCTTATAATGTGTATACCCAGTTGTTAGATGCACAAAGGTACAGTATATTGCCTCCAAGCAGGGATTAGTAGAGACTAAGCATATCAAGCAGGTGTATGAAGCATAGGTTAGTCGTATGCACAGTACCAGCATATGCAAGCATAAGATAGTCACAGCACGCTGAATGTCAACTCCAATACCGCAAGCAGTTATGCAGATCCACTGTCAGTTTACAACTGCTGTATCATGTGCTACTGCCCACTTAAAGAGACACTGTAACCAAGAATTGAACTTCATCCCAATCTGTAGCTGATACCCCCTTTCCCACGAGAAATCTTTTCCTTTTCACAAACTGATCATCAGGGGGCTCTGTATGGCTGATATTGTGGTGAAACCCCTCTCACAGTGTGACATCAGGACCATGGTTCTGACATCAGTGTGGAAGCCTTGTGGCATTGTGGGAAATAACAGCTGTTTCCAACTGCCAAAAAAGCAAACAGCATCTTCTTCCAGTGACATCACCTGCCAGCAGTAAAAATGTCACCATGTGAAAAATGTCAGAATGTAAATCAGGGAGAGGAAAGCTTTTACAATGAACAAACACTGACTAAATCATTTATAAATATGTAAAAATGAAGCACTTTTTTGGTACATTATTTTCACTGGAGTTCCTCTTTAAAGAGAACCCGAGGTGTGTTTGAAGAATGTCATCTGAATACAGAGGCTGGATCTGCCTATACAGCCCAGCCTCTATTGGTATTCCAAACCCCCCTAATGTCCCCCTGCACTCTGAAATCAGACATAGATCATAGCCGCGCTGTGCGGCTGTGTTTACATCTGTAGTGTCAGTCTCGGCTGCTCCCCCGCCTCCTGCAGTGCTCCGGTCCCTGCCCCCCTCCCTTCCTTCTAATCAGCGAGGAGGGAAGGGAGGCAGGCGGGGACCGGAGTTCTGCAAGAGGTGGGGAGAGCAGCAGACTGACACTATAGAGAAAAACACAGCCACTGCGACACGCTGTGTGTCGACAGCACGGCTGTGATTTATCAGGGATTGCAGAGTGCAGGGGGACCTTAGGGTGTTTGGAATACCAACAGAGGCTGGGCTGTATAGGCAGATCCAGCCTCACTATGCAGATCACATTCTTCAAACCCAGCTCGGGTTCTCTTTAAGGGGCTCACACCTGCCTTCTCAGATGTGGCACTTCATGAAATCCACCTTTAACATGCTGGTGTTTGGCAATAGAATCCTTGCTGGGCTCGCCAATGCACAGTCCTTTGAATCCTCACACTCCTGTGTGCTGATGCCTCTCTGCTGATGGGCAGTGAACTCCCACGTGAGTGTGTTTCACGTAGCCTCCCTCGCTCTCCTAAACTGCAGTATTCCGCCGTCCAGGTCGGTAGGGATGCAGGGGCCGCGTGTGCCAGCTGATCGCTGTCAGTGTGCAAGAGCTCCCTACATTTCTTTTTCTTTGGAAATGTTGTCTTTTTACCTGCTCTAAAACATGTGACTGAGGCCTGAACAATACATTTCCTGGAAATGGTAAACCACATGCTCTGGACATGAAAGCTTGCCTCCCACCCCAAGTCTTTACTGATTTATGCATGTGCTACTAACTAGAACTGAGGCTCTACCTTTAGCAGACCATGCTTTTTATAGAGAAAATTCCACTTTCTTGTCTGCAGGATCTTTAAGGCTGCATTTCCACTTGTGCGTTGGGAATCGTTGCGGGAAAAATTTGCATGCGGATGCAAATTTCGCATGCGCACAGAAACACGCAAAGGAATCCTGACAAGTGGAAACAGTCCCATTCACTTGTATTGCTATGCGAATTTGCATGCGAAAAACGCATGTGAATTCGCGATAGTGGAAATGGGCCCTAAAGTTTCCTAGATCCTCAAACGTAAGTTCATTATCTTTCTCTGTTTAGCTAAAAGTTGCATCTAATTTTGGACTTGAATATCAATTTTTGGAATCCTCCTCTAAAAATGGGAACCCTTCCTTGAATCCTTTGGAAGTAAATCACTTTTTATCAGGCTTTTTGTGGATGAATGTACTGGGAAATATAAGCGATAGACTGGATCTATACCAGTATATAACTATAATGCAAGGCGACCACAGCTGTAGGCGTTTGAGAGATCTTTAGTGTGGAATAAATGGCCTTTTAAGGCCCATTTACACTTGAAAGCGCAAAACACCGGCGCTTACCGCCGGCGTTTTGCGTGAGTGATTTTTCAGCGGAAAAATCACTGAACACTGTGGCGATTTTTCCGCGATCGCGTTTAGGGCTCTTTTCCACTAGCAATCGCTAGTGTTTGCTGAATCGCAATCGCTAGCATTTAGAGCAAAGTCCAAATTTTTCCTGGTGATTGCGATTTTGCTATGCACTGCATAGCATAGCAAAATTGCAGGAAAAAATTGTTCCGCAGCGCAATTGCGCTTTTGTAAAAATCGAATCGCGGTATCGTGTTATTTAGCAAACCCTAGCAATTTTAAAATCGCTAGCGATTTGCGACTTTGTGATTCAGCAATCGCAATCGCCTCTAGCGAAAAGGGCCCTTAGGGCTTCTATACCACTGAAACGTGCTCGCCGGGAAATCGCCTAAAAATGATGCAGGCAACGCGTTTGAGTTTCGCGATTGGCGCAAATCATCGCCCAAGTAAGAAAGGGCCCATAGGGTTTAATTACACTAACGCTTTCAAAAGCACTAGCGTTTGAGCATTTTGCCGAAATCGCCAGCAAAACGCTCAAGTGTGAATGGGCCCTAATAGCTCCTCAACCTCATCTGCTGCAAATTTGAATTTTGAAACTTCAAATTTGCAGCAGTTTTCCTCCAATTTACTTTCTTCTGAAATGTCTACTTCTGAGGAACATTTCTCAATCTGCCCTCCTTCCTGGTCCTCTTCATCTTCATTGTCGGATAAATATATATCGCCTGCATTTTTTAACAGCTTTTTTCCGTTTTACCACCTGTTCTGATGAAGTGTTAGGAGCAGGATGAACCGGTGCAGTAGCTAAACGTTCTTAAAAACCTTTAAATGTCTTGCACTGCATTTCCTGTCTCATAGCAAGCATAAAGTCTTTGCATGAGGCTATATTGTCTTCATTAATTATTTTAGCATTACATTTCTGACAAGATGCTTTACCCCAATCCAGAGGTCATTTTATATTGCATACAAAGAAACTCCTGAACCTAGGCTTAGAGCAGCGCTGGGCAAACTACGTCACGCATGCGCTGCAAACCCAGCCTGCCGGCAGGTGGCCAGTTTCTTCCACTCCCTCCCCACATAGTTGCGAGCCTAAGAAAACCAAGGGTTAACACTTGGCTACTCACCTTTCCTGCGTTGTGACTTGAGATGCTGTCAAAACTTGCCAGCGAATTACACACTGGCACGTCCTGACTGCATGTCATGTGATGCCTTGTGGCCATGGAGACCCCAACGCAGAAAGCGGTGAGTAGGTGAGCGTTAACCGTTGATTTCCTTCCGCTTGTGACTCTGCAGGGAGGGAGGAAGAGGGAGGGGATGTTAAGAATATGGCCTGGGCCTGCGCAAAGTTTACCTAGCCCTGGTTTAGAGCTTTCTGTTGGCTCGGAAGCACCCTGAAATACACATAAAAGAAATCTTTACCATCCAAACAAAAAGAATACTGTGATCAGTGTTAAGTTATGCCAAATAACTCTATATACATTAGTACTATACCAACATCTCACACTTGATGCATACTGACATAGATTAATCCTGATAAAATTCATTATAGCTTGCCCAGCTCATCCATTATAGCAGGAATGCTTAACACCACACGGTGGTAAAAAGAAAACAATCAGCCACTTGTTATCAGGGTATAATGGCATATAAAATGATAATGTGCTGCAAAAGCTTTAGCGTGCCAACATAGACCTCAGATAAGCTTATTCATCACGACTGCATGTACTTAGCTGACCCTTTGCTATACAATATTCCAGCAACAGACAGTGTGCAGAGGGACAGGTAGCTGCGCACATGCTGTCACAGCATGTTTGTAAAACAGCAGACCTCTATGATCAGATAGGTTCGCTCTGTCCTCCGACCCCTGGCCATCTGCCTACTTCCTTCCATCGTTAAGCTTGTTTTTCCCATCCATCCCCTCCGCAGCACCTTTCAGAATGGTGAGGGAGAACGCTCCATATCTTTTAGACGCTTGGACCAAAAGTGACATTCACAGCCGTGATGTCACCATTTGTGCGGAAGTTGCCTTCTGCCACTGCCATTGAGGGCACACTCTTCTGCATCCGTGTGAGTCCAGCCCTCCCCCACCGTACGTGGATCTCCATCCTCTGCTGCTGTCCACATTGCTGCCTTCTAAAGTCCCAGTCAGCCCATCAGGCTGCCAGCCATGAGGATAGCCACTACCATAGTAGTAAGGAAAAGCCTGTACCATCTTTAAAAAAAAAAAATCCCTCTAGGGCAGGTGAGAATGTTCCCATGTTTTAACCTAGTCAAAGCACTGCCATACAACTGGTGAGCTGATTCCTGTTACTTCAGTTTTTAGAGCGCTCGTTGGGTGTTTCCTGTTCCAGAGGTGGAGCGCTATCTAAATGTAATACCTGTCCTGGAGCGTTATTGGGGAAAAAAGCCTAGGCTAAGCCTCAGTGGGAGGGTGGGCCTACACACCAATCTACAGCAACATATAGCTACTAGTCAATTTGGCCTGTTTCAAAAACGGATGCTAGATTGACAGCCAGTGGCCATTCACCTGTGTTAATGGCAATGACCGTGCCTGACACAGACGCGGCCCATTAACACAGGTCCCAGGTCGTCTATTAGGTAGGATAGGAAGTGTTTCTGATTCTAAAACCAGGATATTTAACATAGAAATGGGTATCCTGAATAATTTACTGCATTTTACTTTGTCGTTACAGTTCCTCTTTAATACTTCTCCAATTGTTTTTTTCAACCATGGAATGGTTGATTGTGCCATACATCACATGGTGTATGCCTAGTAGAGTGGGTCACAGATTTTGTCTTTACTACTAAGAAGATTGTGTCTTTACTTCTGAGAAAATTGTGATAGTTTCTGTGTAACTGCTCCCAGGACCCCATATAACTAGTTCTGCCACTTGACTTGGGAGGAATTTAAACACAGACTGACATTTCAACATACTAAAGCATCTCAGTCTGGGAAGATTGAGTGTGTTTATTCAGCACCCGTGCTTTTACGTCAAATGGATCCAAAATGTTTACAGTTTGCTGTGTTCTGCAAAAGAACGCCTTCAACAGAATAATGACAGATATAACCCACTAGAAGTCGCAGATCCCTCTTGAAAACGCTAGCGATTTGCTATTTTGGTCCCTGCATTCTCTGAATCAAATTGCTCAGAAAATCCTGCTAAATCGTAATTGCTGTAGTGGAATCATGTTCATAGGCTTTTATTAGCCTAGTGGTTTGGGAATCATCCTCCAAAAAAGGCTCCAGTGGGCCCCTGGCATGAATAGTAACTATATTCAGTGCCAATTTGTAGATTTAGGGTATAAACCATTCACATACATTTTCGATAGATTTAATCTTGAAATCTATGGAACTGCCGCAGAGCAGGGCAGGCTAATGAGCTCCCCTTGCCTTCCCTTCATCTAATAGTTCTCCCCTTGGGGCCCCTGCTGAGTGTTTGCAGTGAAGCACACTCGCCTGTCCGCCAGCATGCTCCCTCCTGTGTCCTTCTGTCTCCATCCCTCCCGCGGTGCCTGTATTCCATGACCCGTGGTATGTACATAGTTGTATAACATGGCGCCGGGTCACGGAGAATAGGCATCTTGGCGGGGATGGAGACAGGAGGACCTGGGAATGAGTGTGCTGGTGAGTGCGCTCCACTCTGTATCAAAATAGCCCTGTTGGAGCACTATTAAAACTTAGGGGTTATACGTCATCCTGCCATCAATCTACTGTCATTACCGCCGCAACCCCGCCCCAAATCGGAGCACCGACCTCGGGCAGATTCGATCACAGTGATCAAGTCTGCTGGGGAAAATCAATAAGTGTACTGTATGGGCTCCTTTATGCTGGCTATTCATTTTGCTTAGCATTGACACTTTCTTTTGCAGCATTTTACAGATATTACACAAGTCACATTGCACACTACCCCTCACAGCCTAGAGGCTATGAAGCCAATAAACCTATTAGTATGATGTGTTGTGAGAGTTCAGTAAAGGACTGGGAGGAAATCCACACAAACACAGGAATGGCTTAAAAACTCCATGCAAATAGTGTCCTGATCTGTGCCTGGGACTTCAGAGTTGCATGGCAAAATGGGTAACAGCAAAGGCATCCTGTTACTATCTGGTCATATGGCTTTTCCAACAATCAAAAAAAAAAAGCTATAGGTATTAGAAAGTAGCAGCTGGACATTCATCTTTCCATCTCCTCAATGAGCATTATTACAGATTTGTAATAGAGACACCGGTGTAAAGGTGCCCATACACTCGTCAGATTGGCAGCAGATAGATAAGAAATGCATCTGATGATCTATCTGATGCGTTTTTAGAACATTTTTTACCAGGATAGAATTCCAATAGATTTCAGTTTGAAATCTATTGGAATTCTATCTGATGGCATTTTTTTGCCATCAGATTTCCATTAAGGCCAATGCAAACTGATAAGCAATCTCATCAGATCGACCCAAATTTTCCATCCTGCCAGCTCGATGGAAATCCATCGAAATCGATCGAAATCGGCCATCGATCGGTCGATTGGCCAACCGATTTGCAAACGATCAATCGATCGATCGATCGGGATCGATCGGTCGGCCAGAAAATCGGCTGAGTGTATGGGCCCCTTTAAGGTATCCTTGGCAGCCTTGTTACCTTGTCACTGCTTTAAGTCAGATCTGTACTGAATTTTAGCAGGTGTCCTAATCAGCTGAGCTTTCATGTAGCGATGTCCAACCATTGTTCTCGGGATCAATCATTAACCACTCCTACAATTAATGCAGATGCCAAAAAGAATCTGGTGGGTAGCTGGACTTCATTTATGTCTCAGTCTGATTTTTGCTCAAACTTAGGCAGTTCTACTGCATGGGAAAAGTGACTGATGGAAGTCTGTGTGTCACAAACTGCTGTGATCTTCAGTAGAAATGCTTATTTTGTTTTTTTAGACACATGGACAGCGTTATCAACACCAATGCAAGAAGAATTTGGCCACGTTTGGTGCAAAACGTGCAAAAGCAGCTGCTCAGACCAACCAATCAGAATCCTTCCTCCAAGCCTGTGCTTCACTTTTGCCCCTCCTTGATTTTGATAAATCTGACCCACAAAGTGTTACAAACTGACAGATTTGTAGTATTGTCTTTGTCCCCGTTATGGGAGCACAACTCTCTCTAATATAGAATTAAGTGGCTAAAAGTACAGAGCACCTCTGTGACCCCTATAGCGAGAAGCGGCTGCCTGTGTGAGGAAGAGAGCCATCAGATGAACACCTCGGAGGAAGTGTAAGCAATGTCCATGCATAGCAGATGAGTATAGTGTTTTTTTTTTTTTTTTTTTTTAATTTTGTTCTCCATAAAGAGGTTTTAACTGATGCCTGAATTCGTATTTAAAGGATTGAAGTATCCCCATGTGACATATTGAAGGAAATCTGAAATCAGAGGAATATAAAGGTGTGAATGCCAACTACCCTGTAAAAATGCTGCTTGGCTGGCTTTTGTGCTCATCGTCTGGCTGAAATACATTCTGAATCACACAGACCTGGATTACGTATGTAAATCAGCTGGCCTGACTCACACAGATTAAATGCACTTGCATGCCTGTTGCACGCCTGTGACAAACAAGATTGAAGCCAAAGATTTCAAGAAAGCAAATGGTATTTTCAAACCGTTCCAGCAATATGACAAACTCTAACTTCAGGTTCCTAAAAGCAAAATTTAAAGGGACCTGAGCTCAAAACTCAAAGATGGTCAACGGCTAAAACAACATCCCAAGATAAACGAGATTGTTGGTGCCACATGCGCTCACATGCAAAGAATGTAATTGTTTCTGAATCGCTTTTGAAAAGTAGTGTGCAGCCTTTTTGTGAGAGCTTTGCCCAGAATCTTTTGCCAAAATTACCCATAAAGCAATAGTGCTTCCTGTGACCTGACATTTCCTGTTGACAGAACCTGTGGGGCAACTCTGAACTGCTACTTTCCCAAAGAATGTGCTGGCTGGAAATGACTTTACCAGGGACATTACTGATGAATGGTAATATGGGTATATATGAGTGGGACATTCAAATGGTAGAAACAGTCCTGCATCACAGTGACTTGGCATGAAATGTAGAGAAGCTCCACCTCTGTGGTGAGATTATTGCTAGACTGGTGCAAATCACATTTGTTTGGGGGCAATAGAGCAAATCCACGGAGTTTGCCAGTCGATAAAGACCACTATTGGTGAAAATCTTGCATGCATATAGAAGCCTACTAAACCTAAAGATCCAGCATGCCCGATCTTTAGCGACATCTAACCAACCACTGAGCGCATAAAATATCCCACTCGTTCTGCCCGCCAGAAGCTGCACATCGTCCCTACACTATCTCCTTTCTGCGTGTCAAGTGTTGTCTTGATTTTTTGAAAATGGATACTAGTGGTTAAATTAATACAAAACACAACGCATTTCTATGTGTTTTTCATGTTCTTTTCATGCGTTCCTATACTTTACATTGAAACGCAAAACGCATCCTAATCGCACAGAAATGCATTTACGTTTTTAAAAATCGGAACGCAGCAGTGGAAAAGGCCAACCAGGATTCTTATTTTAAACAGGCTGCACTTTTACGAATCAGCAAACTCATGCGTTTTGTGTTTTTGGCAAAAACGCAACTAATGGAAAAGGACCCTTAGTGTGCATTACGACAACACTGCTTTACCACAGAAGTAAATGCAGGTTACATGCACACTCTGAAGCAGAAGCTCTCTGTCATTCTGGCCTAGGTGCCCCAGTCAGGTTTTTGTTTTGTTTTTGGTGTTTGCATTCCATTGGAAATTTTATTTTTTTTCAATGTAAAGTAACAAATTTACCACATTTTTCACTCCATAAGATGCACCCGACCATAAAACACACATTTATTTGGTTCATGTGTGTACTTTGTATGCATACAGTTCAGTTTGTTAGTACTAAACTGCTATTTTCCTAAGTGCACTGTTAGCAGTTTACCTTCCACACAAAAGCTATCTGATTAAAAAAAAATAATCCTGATCTCCTGCAGTCAGTGATAAATGAACAAACAGGTCTGTTCTTCACAATGATAAAGTCCCTACAGAGGATGAAAGTAAATATGTTAATCCAATATGGCACATCTTCTTTTCTCTAAGCAAGACAACAGAAGGTGCATGGCTTTCCAATTGCATATTTGTTATGAAACCATTTGCTTTGTCCACATGTTTTAAAGAGCAAAGCAGTGGTGCTCGGATAATTTCCATGATTCACTTGCATTTTTTCACTATTCGACTGCGGAATACGGATTTGTGATCGATTCTGGATCACGGAAACTGGCCATGGAAATTCCGTGATTGCAAGTATTTGGAATTCGGTTACGGTCGTGATCACGGCCGTGAATTTCCGTGATTGCCTCATTCACGGAAAGAATCAGAGCCGAACTTGTAAGTCCGTTTCAAATCCGGAAATTAATCACAGAACTTCCGTTTTTTTTGTTTTTGTTTTTTTTTTTAATTCACGCCCAAATAGTCCAGCATAAGTTATCAGCAGTGCTTCCAAATAGTCGAATCAGTGATTGGGGGGTATCCAAGCAGTACTGGAGCAAAGATAGCTGTGTGAGATCGCAAATGGCTGTTCAACACACAATCCTGAGAAAGGCTACTGCTGATGCGAGTCCTGTGTGTAAATCCCTATTGAGCTCTTCTGGTTATCTTTAGCTTAGATCCTCCTGTTTCTGGCATATTGAAACCAATCAGACTCAAGGAGGATTGCTGCTAATGCAGATTGAACAGCAGAAAAGAAAAATCTATACTGCCTGTGAGCCATATGGATGTCATCCTTGCATTCACCATAAGTAACTGCATGGTTAAACAGAACGTGAATACATGATTGTGGAGTACATAATGTCATTAGCCGTAGTCTGGAATGTTTCTCTTACAATTATGTGGGGAGGCTAGGCTGGTATATGCTGACTGACATCCATAACAAGGGCTGTGAATAGCTGGGATTGTGTAGCTGTCAGTTCAGGGAGATCTACGTTCATGTAGAGCACCCCTACCTCATGAGTAAATTAAGCAGCAGTGAGAATGCTTTCTACCGTGAAGGTCTTTTGCTCACAGTACAATTTAATAACACATTTTCAGTTCCAGGAATTAGTCTTGGCTATTTTAATCTCATTTGCAGGGTACGGCTTTTTTTGATTTGAGGAAATTAGTTTTGTTAAATAAGACATGTTGTCTGATGTAGTTCCTTTCATTCTTTTCAAATCTCTTACCTGCATCAATACTGTTTTTTTCCTTCTGTCAATAGAATACCCTGCGGTTTATTTGTAGTAATCTACTCATTTTCTAGTATTTTTTTATTGAAACCAGTAGTTAGCAATGCAAACAAAGCTTGTTGATTGAGAAAAAGAAAAAAAGAGCTCTGTCCTTTCCTGCTATCGCTTTCCATGAAGAACTCTGACCTGTTTTATGATTAATTTGTTGAGCTCTATCCATTGCTTTCATTCCTGGTCCTCTGTGACCTGTCTCTCAGTTCTTGTAAGCTGGCCATACATAAATGCCTGTAATCTATTCCTTTAGCACTGTTCATCAGATGAGTGTTTGCACAGCAGTTGCACAAACTTAGTCAAATACAGTTCTACTGGATTCTGATACATCATTTTAGCAGAAAACATAACGTAGAAGAATTGCGAGGCTGATACTTGCCTTTAAGTAGCATGAGGCGAGTACCCCCAATTTTTTTTCTTTTTTTTTTACATCCTTACGGTTGTGTTGACATGGATTATAATTAAAGGTCAACTGAAGTGAGAAGAATATGGAAGCTTATGTACATTAGGGTCTGCACACCCATATAAATAGACCATCAAACTATATAGACCAATGTATAATCACGCAGGGTGCAATGTTATAAAAATACATGAATATTACATAAAAGAACATGCACACCAGACAAAAGATGCTTTTAAATGCAATGCTTATTATTGAAATAGAAAACTTGTACATAAACCCCGATAAACGGGCAGGATACAAACATATACATATTAGCACAATTTTAACTGAACAATGAGCAATGACACAATGTTACAATATCCTGACAAACACAGAGATGGAGGAAAGTCAGAATTTACCCAACAGCAGCGCTGTTTCGAGGCAATTTGAGCCTCTTGATCACGGGCAATAAAAGTCCAAACAGGCAAACAGCAGATAGGCAACAGATGCGATCATGCAGGGCGGCGTCCTCTTCATGCTGTGTCCAAACTCAGTTTAAATACATGCCATCTAACAGCTCATTGGCCCAAAGCACCGGGGCCGGCCCAAGTGACGCATGCGTACACGCGGCAAATTGCCGCTATACGCATTGACGTCACATCCGCTTCCGCCATGTTCCGTAATGCAAAAGTCATTGCGTACAAACGTACGCATGTGATGCGGAAAAATCAATGCGTCCATGCGGACTTTATGCCATATGGAATTTAGACTCTGCATATATGAACGGAGCAAAGCGGAGCGTTACCCTGGCTACAGAAAACCGCTTCCTGGTGCATTTTAACGGTGCTTTTCCGGGCAGAATCTACAAGAAAACACAGACATACATATTTAGAACAAGACACTATATATAAATTTTTAAATAGCAACAATGCCATTAAAATATTAAAACTATCCTTCTTGACAGTAACCAACAGTCTACAAAACTGACAGGTCTACCTCCTCATTAAGACCAAATGGAGCTTTAGTCCTTAATTTATAAATCCCAAAAAGTTCTCTACTTTTCAATTTCTGCTCCATATCACCACCTCTCCATGGTTTTTTAACTACCTCCACTACCCTAAAGCGTAACTGTGATATACAGTGACCAGCAGTGTAGAAATGGCGCGCCAACGGAGAATCTGCGTCACCGCAGCGAATATTGCTGCGGTGTTCACAGATACGTGTGCGAATGTCCCTGCCGGTTTGCCCAACATAGAGCATCCCACATGGACATGATAATATAAACAACCCCTATAGAGGAACAGTTAGCAAACTCATCAAGATATATGCGAGAGCCAGTTCTAGGATGCGAGAAATACGGTCCTCTCGCAACATAACCTCACTGTACACAGTGGCCACATGGATACATCCCTTTCAAGGCTGGTAACCCTGAGAGCCAATTACCTGTATTTCTCTTTTCAGACACTGGCATATTCCTGGCATGAACAAGAGTATCACGCACACTTCTTGATCGCTTGAATGCACACATAGGGGGTTCTTTAAACACCGGGGCCAATCTCTGGTCACTGCTGATGACCGACCAGTGTTTACGCACAATTTCAAAAGCCTGTTTCGAGAGAGGAGAATAAGTCAGAATCAGCGGTATTCTTTTCGACAGTTCTTTAGGTTTATATTGCAACAGAGATGACCTGCTCTTACCGGCAGCCCTGGACAAAGCATCAGATAGTATTTCCTCACTGTAACCTCTTTGCCTAAAATCAGTGTACATCCTGCCCGCCTCATTAAAAAAAGCCTCATCAGTAGACGCAATACGGCGAATTCTCAGGAATTGACTAAATGGGAGACTTTTCTTAAGACTCAACGGGTGGTAACAACGGGCATCCAAATAAGTATTTTTGTCAGTTGGCTTCTTATAGGGCACAGTTTGTAACATGCCCCTTTCCAGGATGACACTGACATCCAGAAAATGAACTTCCCGGGAATCAAATTCCAACGTGAACTTGATAGAGGGTACACAGCTGTCCAGGACCACCTTAAAGGACTCCAGGGCATCTACAGGGCCATCCCAGATGAAGAAGATGTCATCTATGTACCTCAGCCAGCATAAAACATGGCCGAGGTACATAGAATTGGAATACACATATTCCCTCTCGAAAGCATCCATCACCAAATTTGCATATGTGGGGACTACATTGCTCCCCATTGCAGTACCTTGTAATTGCTTATAGAAGGAACCCTCAAAATTAAAGTAATTTTAAGTGAGCACAATTTCCAAGAGTGCCATCAAAAAATTCTTTAAATCCTCACTCATGTCGATAGAGTTCAGTACTTCCCGTATCACCTGTAGACCCCAATGATGTGGAATGGATGTGTACAGACTGCACACATCCATAGTACATAATACACAATTGGGAGGAAAACTCCCAAAGTTAGTCAATTTGGACAAAAACTGTCCATCAAATAAGAGCGCATATTCGCCACACTGGGTCGCAACATTTGATCCAAAAAAATTGCTAGCGGCTGAAAAACTGAGTTTGTCCCGGCCACTATGGGTCTTCCAGGTGGATTAACAAGGGTCTTATGTATTTTGGGTAAAACGTAAAATAGTGGCGTCAAAGGAAAATCGGTAATCAAAAAGTCGAAGGTTCTCTTGTCTATTGTGCCCACCTCACACGCTCCTTTTACCAATTCATCAATCTTATATTTAATCACTGGGAGGGGATCAGATCTCAATTTGCAATACACCATATGGTCACCCAATTGTCTATATACCTCTCTGCAGTAATCAGACCTGTCCATCAAAACGATGGCTCCATAAGCTGTCATATTTATTTCCTTCTAAACAATATCAGCCCTGCTGATCTATTTGGCTGCCGTAGTGTCTAAATAACACCAGAAACAAGCATGCAGCTAATCTTGTCAGATCTGACAAAAATGTTAGAAACCCCTGATCTGCTGCATGCTTGTTCAGGGACTATGGCTTAAAGGCAGAGGATCAGCAAGACAGCCAGGCAACTGGCATTGCTTAAAAGGAAATACAGTTTTGTGTTCAAAATTATTCTGAAATTGAGTGTTTTGGCCAGTTTGACATTGATTTTGATCATTTCAGTCATCTTATTTACAATTAAATCAAAGAGGCACTTGTAAATCAGACAAATATAACATAACATTTATAATGAAATAACCACAAATGTCTTTTCTGTGCTCACATCATTATCCGTTTTATTCAACCCCAAGTGACATTAATTCTTAGTACTTAGTACAACATCCTTTTCCAGTTATATCCACTTTTAAACGTGAAGCATAGCTTGACACAAGTGTCTTGCAGCGATCTACGGGTATCTTAGCCCATTCTTCATGGGCAAAAGCCTCCAGTTCAGTCACATTCTTAGGCTTGCGCACTGCAACTGCTTTCTTTAAGTCTCACCAGAGGTTCTCAATCGGATTTAAGTCTGGTGACTGCGATGGACACTCCAAAATGTTCCAGCCTTTAATCTGCAACCATGCTCTAGTGGACTATGCTTGGGATCATTGTCCTGTTGAAAGGTCCAACGTCTCCCAAGCCTCAGGTTTGTGACGGACTGCATCACATTTTCATCCAATATCTCCTGGTACTGAAGAGAATTCATGGTACCTTGCACATGCTGAAGCTTCCCTGTACCTGCAGAAGCAAAACAGCCCCAAAGCCTGATTGACCCCCCGCCAAGCTTCACAGTAGGCAAGGTGTTCTTTTCTTCATAGGCCTTGTTCTTCTTCCTCCTCTAAACATAACGTTGATGTATGGGCCCAAACAGTTCTAATTTTGTTTCATCAGTCCACAGAACACTATCCTAAAACTTTTGTGGTTTGTCCACATGACTTTTGGCATACTGCAGTCGACTCTTATTCTTTGGAGACAGCAAGGGGGTGTGCCTGGGAGTTCTGGCATGGAGGCCTTCATTACGCAGTGTGCATCTTATTGTCTGAGCTGAAACTTCAGTACCCGCATCTGACAAATCTTTTTTCAATTCCTCAGCAGTCACACGGGGACTTTTCTCCACTTTGCACTTAATTAAGGTAGTGCACAACAGTCAGAGTCTGCATCTTGTTTCTGCCACGACCAGGTAGCATTTCAACAGTGCCCTTTGCCTTGAATTTGCGTATGATATCACCTCTTCTCTTGTGTTCCTGGACCATTCTCTTGACTTCACCATGTTTGTAAACACACCAGTAAATGTCTAGAAGGAGCTGAGTATCAGTCATTTTAAATCTGCCTAATTGGTGCTTATTATGCTTGATTGCTGCTCGTTAACATCCACGGGTGTTTTCAATACCTGATCGAAAACACTTGAATGAACCTCTGTTCTTAAAGGGATACTTAAGTCAGGCAGAAAAAAATGAGGTTAACACACCTGGGGCTTCCCTCAGCCCCCTGCAGCTGATCGGTGCCCTCGCAGCCCCGCTCCGATGCTCCTGGACCCGCCGGCGACGACTTCCGGTTTCGACGTCGCCGGCCGACAGGCATGGGAACGCAAGTGATTTTTCGCGTTGCCAGCCACAATAGCACCCCCTATGAAACCTCCTGTTTTCTCAACACAGATCATGGCACTGCACCTGCTAGTCTGTTCAAATGATGTTCATTAGTAAGTAGCCCTAAAGTGATACAGGTACTCAGCTGAACTGTGAAGCTGGAAATTTGGGCGCCAGATCTTGTAAGAAACTTGGGGGCCGCTATAGGCGCTATTATAAATAGCGGCTGTGAAGTTTGTGCGCCCGATAAATAGCAAATTTCACACTATCGCTGCTATTTATAATATCATCTATGGTGGCACCTCACAGTTAATGTAATAGCGGCGGATCGGTTGAGGGTGATTTTAAGGGTTAGGCGGGGGAGTTGTTTTTAAGGGTTAGGCATGGGGGTTAGTTAAAGTTAAGCATGGGGGGGTATTTAGGCATGGGGGTGGTTAAGTTTCAGCATGGTGCAGCGGCAAAAGGACAACTGAAGAGAGAGGTATATGGAGGCTTCCATGTTTATTTCCTTTTTAAGAAATACCAGCTTCCTGGCAGCCCCGCTGACCCTCTGCCTCTAATACTTTCAGCCATAGACCCTGAACAAGCATGCAGTAGATCAGGTGTTTCTGACCTTGTCAGATCTGACAGATTAGCTGCATGCTTGTTTCTGGTGTTATTTAGACACTTCTGCAGCAAGACCAGCGGGGCTGCCAGGCAACTGGTATTGTTTAAAAGGAAATAAACATGGCAGCCTCCATAGTCTTCTGTCTTCAGTTGCCCTTTAAGGTTAGGCATTGATAAGCGAAGGTCCTGTGTGAGAGTAGTGTCAGGTTAAGCTGAAGTGAAATATCTGTGGTATTTTCCGATATTTTACTACGATGATTTACACTTTTTTATAAAGTAAAATATTGGTACTAGCCATAATTGGGTTCCCAAATTTCCTTATGTCTTTTATTCCTGCACTGGCTGAGCAGTACTAGGCCCTCCATGTCGCTTAAGCTTCTGTACCAGGTGTATACAACACTTTGTGTAAAATCCGTTCATCTCCATGCTAAGGGACCTTCTGGTGCTGCTTTCTCTGTTCATCTTGGCATCAGGGATTTTGCTGAGGTGGAACAGGGACTCCCAGTGTGATAGAATTTTTAGTGGATTTTAACAGTTCTACTTTGTTTTGGGATGCTGTTGGGTTAAATGTCGGAGGAAGGTATTGTATTGGTATTGAGGGGTAGTTAGGGCTATGCATAGTTTGGGTTCCAAACTTGGTGTCAAGACAATGTTAGAAAGAAAACTGGTTATCTTTTGCACTGCTTAACAATAACCTGAACAAATCCATGCTGTCATGCCTAAATTGAATGGAATATGGAGACTAATAGTTACAGATATATTAAACTGTGCTTCTCTTGCATAGACTGTAAATGGGACTAGAGCAGGTGCTGAAGTGATGTGGCCAAATTAAACACATACCAGTATTAACCCTTTGCACACAGAAATACATGCACCTAGCAGGATGTAACAGTCATTAATAAAACACTTAAGTTGTTAAAATAGAGGATATTACTTTCCCAGAAAAACTACAGTGTTTTTGTATTCAGCCAGTTCCTCTTGACACGGTCACCTCGTTAGACCTCGTCCCTGTTCTAACCCACACCAGTCAGGACACCAGCAGAAACTCCATGCATCCAAACCTGAATTAGGCCCATATTGGGGTTCTTTACCTTTTTTAAAGCACAACTGAACCAATTCTAAATGTTCAAAATTAAACAAATGTTCAAACCAATTTAAATTGAAGCACAGGTTGAATATGGCCTTTTCTGGAATCCATTGGGTATCCATTGTGACGCAGAGATATGGACTTGCCTATTAACTTGTATGGGTAGTGCATTTCGGTATGCTAGTGTGAACTTGTATGGGTAGTGCATTTCGGTATGCTAGTGTGAAAGAGTCATAAAAGGGACTTGCAGTTTGAAACCTCAGAAGGGATTGCAAGCCTTTTTCACTCTCTAACCAACACTACTGCTGAGCTTTAATCAATGACTGATTTTCAGTTCTGTGATGACACAGCATCCTAAAAGAAGCAGCACACTTTCATATACTTGTGATTGTTTACTGTGGAGTGCAGAGGGTTAATATTGGTATTGTGGCATTGAGACACTGCACAGCACTATCTTTGACATATTTCTGTTTTTAAAGAGATTGATCTTAAATCATTGTATGGTAACTTTTTCTAGAGCAAACATGACAGGAGATCACTACTAGACAATCATAGCCTCTGTTAGAGTTGAAGACCTTTAAACAGTAATTAAAAGTAAAATGTATGAATAAATAAAAATTATTTGATAAATGAGGAAGGTAATGGTTTCCCAGGCTTTGTCAATAATATACATGCTTTTAATGTTCGCACTTTTCTATGTACAGAGCACATACATTAAAGAGACACTGAAGCAAAAATACAATTATGATATTATGATTTGTATGTGTAGTACAGCTAAGAAATAAAACATTAAGATCAGATACATCAGTCTAATTGTTTCCAGTACAGGAAGAGTTAAGAAACTCCAGTTATCTCTATGCAAAAAAGCCATTAATCTCTACGACTTTCAAAGTCGTGGAGAGGGCTGTTTTTTTGAGTTTTATTATCTCAACTGTTAGTTAACTATTTATTTTTTCTCTGCCAGAGGAGAGATCATTAGTTCACAGACTGCTCTGAAAGAATCATTTTGAATGTTGAGTGTTGTGTAATCTGCACATATTAGAGAATGATGCAGTGTTAGAAAAAACACTATATACCTGAAAATAAAAATATGAGAATATTTTCTTTGCTGCTAATTTTCTAGTAATTATTCATGGTACACAACCAATTCATTATATCCTATATTTTTTTTTCGCTTCAGTGTCTCTTTAAGCCAAATTAACTGCATGCAAAAAATAATTTTTCTATAATGGGGGAAAAGGGCTTAAATCCATTTCTTGTTTTAAATACTACATTATGGAGAACCAGGAAACCATCTGATTCTCAAAAGAATCACGTGGCAGTGCGCCCCCCAAAACTGCTGCACTAAGCCACTGCCCAAAACTGCAGTGTCCACACTAAGCGACTGCCAGCAGGTGCATCCGTGCATAATTAAGTATGCATGGATGCAGCTGTGCACGCACACAACTGCCGCCACCCACCAATGCATTGCCCACACTAATCTGCCACCACCCTCGACTGTGCCACCCACACTAAGCAGCCACCAACGTTACAACCTTTGGTTAATATGTAGGACAGGACCATCATTGCATTAAATAAGGGCGGCAACTACAATTAAATCCTTTATTTTTTGTAAATTTGTTAACAGCCTGTTTCACTGCTCTCCTTTGTTTACTGTCCTGATGACACCATAGGTTACTTTGGAACCCTATGTGTCACCAGTAGAAAAGATGGTCACTGTGGGGATACCACGGTCACCTGTATGACAAGGAGAGACCAGGAGCCAAATGGTGTAGTATTGTGGGGTATTAGATGTTAGATTGTAGTATAAGAGTATTTATACTCACAAAGGTGGGTTGCAGTTGCTGCAACCACCGTATATATATCGCCAACGGGGAAATAACCGTCCCCGCTCGGTATTCCAGGTCCTACTGGAACTGGATGGTCGCACTTCTGGTTGGTCCTTCTTGGTTGTAGATAACGCCACACCCGGAAGGTGAACACCTCCAAAGGAGATGTATAGTACTGGGGGGACTGTAGGTACCTAAAGATAGGTAATGTGATGAAACAAAAAATAATAAGGGGGAGGGAAGGAGTAATTGCCACACTCTGGAGAATTCCAATAGCAATTGATTACAGATGTATTCATTCTTGCCTACTCTTTCCAGAATCTTAAAATTAATTTTGTTTGGAGATCAGCTTTCATAGGGAGTACTGTATATGCTTCATGTATATAAAGGAAAACATGCTGAATTTTAACTTTCATTGGGGATCAGTGGCTAAAATGCTGATGGTGTAAAACCAGTTACTACTTTCCACTTGATGGATTGTGTTAAAATGATTTCCCGATACTCTTAACATTCACTCTGTGATTACTAGTTGTTTATTGTATGAAGCATGTGCACAACCTGTTTCTGGGGGTTTAAGCTTTCAGAAGATGGTATTATGGTTTCTGTCAATCATTTCCTACCAGCTGGGCCTGCCTAATCTATATCAGTGTTTTCTCATTTCCCTTTTTCATAGCTCAAGTGTTTTTCCGGTACTGTACAATACTACATCTCTACAATATCAGAATCATATTACTTTAGTCTAACAAAATACCAACCTAATTACAAAACTGTGTAAGGTCTGACATCCCTAAACAAAGCCTAGTTTTTTGGTAACATCTGGATACCCTTACAAGCAGTTTGCTTACTTGTCCTAGATGTTTTAGAGGTTGGTTTTACTGCTCACCCTAATGTTGCATGGAAAGTTACAAAGGGCATTCCTTACAGGGGATAAATTGCCAATTACGGTAGAAATTTCTCTTGTGGCTTCCATTAGCAGCAGTGACACTGCTTGTTTAGGTAGCTGTTGTGTTTATTAAAAAATACAGACAAGAATATCGGATTTTTGGGATATGTAGAATAAAGTACAGTATGTAAAATAGAACATGCGTCCTCACTAGTTTCCAGCGGGCCTGTGGCCACTCCTCCTGTCTCTTTACATACTGTCAGTGGCTTGTATATTTGTCCTTTGGTTACACTTTTTATCCTATAATTTTCAGCCAGCAGCCATACCCTTGTGTTCCAACAGATATGGACAGCTTATGTGCTTTGATGTAATTTATGTACCGTTTCTGGGATGATTTAGAATATTTTATCAGGTCATGGCAGATGTTTTTACTGCTATATGCGCGCGTGTTTGTGTGTGTGTGTGTGTGTGTGTGTGTGTGTGTGTGTATGTATGTGACTAATGAAGCAGTCCCCTGAACCATAAATTGCGTGTCAGGCTGCTTAAGCCTTATACACACGCTCCATACATTTTGCATATAAGTACCATTTTTTTGTTTTCCTGTTATTTTGTGAAGTCACCTTTCTCATGGTCTATTGTCTTTGCAGTATCTGTACTGATGAATACAACTTCCAAAACAATTGCCTTCAAAATAGAGGAATGTTGTTTTCTACCCAGATACTTACAGTCCTGCTGTATTTTCGGAGCTAAAGTGTTCAATTGTTTATGATTTTTATTAAATTTTATACCAATTAATACTAAATAATGTTAGTCATTGCTCCCCTTTAATCAACCAAGAAATTCAGCCTTAATGAATTTTGAGCCGTGAAACGTACGTCTAGCTATATTGTATTGTGTAGTTAGAACTGTGACTATTCTTCCTTTTAAAGCTATACAACCATTTTGTATTTTTAATGATTAATGCACCCGGAGTTGCAGTCGGAGTCGTTGATTTCATAAACTGAGGAGTCGGAGTCGGATGATTTTTGTACAAAATCCACAGCCCTGTTAAGTATTAGACTAAGGAGTCGGAGTCGAGGAGTCTGAGCCATTTTGGGTATCCGGAGTCGGAGTTGTGGTTTCATAAACTGAGGGGTCGGAGTTGGAGTCGGAAGATTTTTGTACCGACTCCACAGCCGTTTTAATCTAAGCTATATATTTAACAAATAAATTAAAAGCCAAACATTGCATAACTAATTGGGTTAACTGGCAATAGATCGCTAATTGATATGCAAATTTACTAATTTGTGTATATATACAAAGAACATCCCAGAGAAGCTGAATCTCTCAGAAGTAAATATGGGGAGGGCTCCACAATTCTGTGAATAGTGAAGTAAATAGTACAACGATGTAAGAATTATGTTCCCTATCAGATTGTAGATAATTTTACTGTTTGATAATACAGGATACATACTATTGAGGATTAATAAAAGAAAGGCCCAGAGCAAATATTGGTTGGTCATGCTTTTTGGCCCCTTGGGCAGCACTGCATCAAGAACAGACAACATTCAACACTGAATGGACTCTGGAACCTTAAGAGTTCTTTCACACTGTAGCGTTTGTATGCACTGTTTAAAAATGCACAGCACGTAGACTTCAGTGGAACTATTCAAAGAGACAGACAGACAGACACAGACTTGATGACCTGTATCCCTGTCACTTATAGTTGGCATTGCAGTTCATTGCCAGAGCACCACTGGACAGTAGGGCATACTAGAATATTTGAGCATTGTGGTTGAAGCTTGTGTAGAGATGTATAGCTACGAATCTGGACCTATAAGGCCCTTAGGTATCGAATACACTCATCCACAAACTCCTCAGATTCAATAAATCAGTCTGAGTATTATCAAATGTAAATCTAAAATGTCTCCTTCTTTTTTCAGCAGAGATGGTCAGTGAGATGCAAATACTTCCAGTTTGCATGCAAATTTTATGCAGTTTGGAATTTTGACTACTCACATTTACTTCCTGTCAATTCTGATTGACCCAGTTTCAATCTGCATACAATTTACATGATATTTGGATGTGGAGCATAATTAGTTGCATCTTGATTACCATATCTAATTAGCAGTATTGCTAAGTTTGGTCATTTTTTCTGACTAGTTCAAATTAAACTTTTTTTAAACATGTTTTGTTTAAATGCAATTCTGTTTTATTTTCAGGGTTATAAATGCAGGGAAGAGCACACACAATGAGGATCAGGCAAGCTGTGAGGTGATGTTTGTGAAGAAGAAAGCTGGAGCCCAGTCCACTCCCAGCAAGAACCCCTCAGGCAAGCGAAGGTCGTCACTACCCAATGGGGAGGGCTTACAGCTGAAGGAGAACCCAGTAAGTACCGTATTTCACAGAGAACGTTTGTTGTGTGCAAACTAATGCCAAATGACAGTTTCAGCACGCTTTCAATTTATAAGGATGCTATTTATACTAGCCTTCTTTTATAATGCAGAAGTTTGGTCAGATCATCTCTTTTATCATACTTGGAAATATCTTTTCATCAAATATTTTTTCCTATTCCTTATTTGCAGAGAAATTCCTTTTCCTCATTTGCAGAGAAAAACAAAGAAACCATAAAATAAGTGTAGATATCCGAATAATGAGAACAAAATCTTGGCAACAGTTATACCTGCGCAAAACTTCTATATGGCAGTTCATTGATTGGTTGCCAGACACTTTGCCATAATAGCACTTTATTAAAGTCCACCTCTCTTTTATATGTACACTTGTATCCTCAACGGCACAGTCAATTTATACAATGTACACCACCAAATCTATATCATTTAACACCACACACTCACACACGTCTACCTGCCACGTAATTCCCCTACATGCCCGCCCCCTCTACTTCCCTTTGGCAAGTGGGCAGCGGCTTGTGCTTTGCATGGCATGGACTCGCCTTCCTGCTCCCACTGCTGCATTCACACCGTGCATTACAACTGCCGATTAGTGATTGGTCCCTTTGAAATGCTGTATAGGTACGGTGCTTACAAGTTGTGAGGAGAAATGGCGGCCTGTGGACACGGAGCCAGTTTTGCTATTTATTGCTTTTATGGTTTTTTTTGTTTTTGTTCAGATGGTTTGGGGTTTGTTAGGCACAAGTGGTGTTTCTGCCATGGAGGGTTAACTTGGGCTCAGGCCTTTGGGTGATTTATATGGATGAGATGTTGCCTGTCAAGATTTTGGTTGCAGATGCGTGGATTCTGTGCTGGGAGTAAAGACGACACAAGCAGAGTATATCTGTAAAGGGGCCCATACACCTAACTATTTTCCCGCCTATATACATCAGATTCGATCACTGTGATTGAATCTGCTATGAAATCGTTGCGCAAACGCTGACCGAACGATCGATTTCTGTCCAAAACTGATCGTTCATGTTGATCCGTCCGTACGGAAGATTTCTCTCGATCGCCGGCAGGTCGGGAGTGCGTCGATAGCGGCGTTTGAATGTCTGACGACCGACACTAGCAGCAATACATTATCTGTTCCGTCACCGTGTGTCCCCGCTGTCACTGCTGCTCCTTCTCAGTTGGGTTCCGGCAGGCTTTACTTCTTCCTGTCCCGACAGGAAGTTTAAACAGTAGAGCGCCCTCTACTGTTTGAACTTCCCCGTACAGGAAGTGAAGTGAAGCTGAAGCAGAGCGCGGAGAAGAAGACAGCGGAGACCGGGGGACTGGCGCTGGCCGGATCAGGTAATGCAAGCGGGGGGGGGGGGCAGCGGCAGCTTCACAGATGGTGAACCGATTTCATGCTGAAATCGATTCACAATCTGTTTGCAGTAAAGGCAGCCATACGATCCCTCTCTGATCAGATTCGATCAGAGAGGGATCTATCTGTTGGTCGATCTGATGGCAAATCGACCAGTGTATCAGTGTACCTTTAGGGTTATTGATCAAATTGGGGGAGGTTAAATTATTGCTGTATAATGTTATGTAAACCAGACTTCCAGTAAAGCTTACACTATTGTCCCACTGCAGTCTGGGATACCAGTTGTTTTTCCTGCTAACTTCACAAAAAGAAAAAAAGGACATTCTACAGTGATGCTCTTGTCAGCAGTAAATATTTTACCATCTGTGATGAGAATAAAGACAAATAATAATGTAAATCAGGATTAGGAAAGATTTTACAATGGGAAAACATTGTAAACAATTCCTATTTAAAGGACACCCGGAGTGAAAATAAACTAATGAAATAAATGATTGTATCTATCTTCCTTCTCCTAAAACTGGCTTTTTAAGATATTCCACAGTGTTATTTTATGTTTAAATCTACTTTTTACGTTTTGTTTTTTGCTTAATGACACATTCATTTAAGTATGCCAGAGCTAAAATCTATGAACTATTGCCCCTTTTTATCGCTTTCTTGCTCTCAGAAGCCATTTTCTGCTAGGAAAGGGTTTTATAGTTTGAATTTCTTATCAGTGAGGGTCACACTGTAGTCACTTCCTGACTGAGTCAGGACTGAGTCAGCCACTTGAATACCTGATATTTACCTCTTTCAGGCAGAGAAAGAAAAAAAAGAACACAGCATAGTTATTCGTGTGTTGGGCACTGTACGTGCACTGTACATACACATGTCTATCTCATCATGTCACACGTCACTTCGGGTATCCTTTAAATATAGGTACACTAAGGAAATCTGACTCACCACGGAACAATATTGTCAAATGCAAAAGATTATTTTCCCCTCTAATTTACTGTGGAAACTCCCTTAATTACTACTTCCTACATGATCTGCAGTTTTTTAAAGAGACACTGAAGCGGAAAAAAAAATATGATATAATGAATTGGTTGTGTACTATGAATAATTACTAGAAGATTAGCAGCAAAGAAAATATTCTCATACTTTTATTTTCAGGTATATAGTGTTTTTTCTAACATTGCATTATTCTATAATATGTGCAGATTACACAACACTCAGCATTCAAAATGATTCTTTCAGAGCAGTCTGTGAAGTAATGACCTCTCCTCTAGCAGAGAAAAAGTAAACAGTTCACTTACAGTTGAGATAATAAAAGTCAGATAACAGCCCTCTCTACGACTTATGCTGGGAATACACGATGCGTTTTTGCATTCGTTTTTGCCGTCGTTTTCGCTTTCGATAGATTCTACTCTCGATTCACTGCTCGATTCCCCTCTCGATTCCTTATCTTTTCTTATCAATTACATTCACTTGAATGAGGAGAATCGAAACGAAAGTAGAATCGACCAGATCCGACAGGTTGGAATTTATCTATCGAACCCATCTATCTAAAGTAAAAACTTAACGTGTATTCCCAGCATAACTTAGTCGGATAGCTTAATGGCTTGTTTGCATAGAGATAACAACTGGAGTTTCTCAACTCTTCCTGTACTGGAAACAATTACACTGATGTATCTGATCTTAATGTTTTATTTCTTAGCTGTACTACACATACAAATCATAATATCATCTTTTTTTTTTTTGCTTCAGTGTCTCTTTAAAGGATCATCAATATCATCATCCTTGCAAACCTTTTATGAAATGCTATAAAATGTTCATCCTTCCTTTCACCGATCATTGCGTTACTATGCTGTATTCTCAACAGTTTTTACTTCATACTTTTCGGCGGTAGAATGTAAAGGTGGTAGATTTTGTCACCTTGCTGTGCTCTGAAGCCTAAACCATAATAATATAGCTCTGTGTGAAGAAATGGCTGGTTCCAGTGTGCTGCTCTCACTCCTACAATTGCTGGGCCTTCCTTTCCAAAGCAAATGAGCTGATTAAGTACACAGATGAAATTGCATTTTTCTCATCTAGTGAAGCATGCAGCAAAATAACAACCTTGTAGCATAGGAAATTGAGGTAGAAACGGTTTGTTCACAATGTTTAACCAGAATTAAGATCCCTTTTTTTCCATAAGGGAATATTTTAAGTGCTGTTGCTGGATTGCTCAAATCAAAGTGTATAATTAATAGTATGCATACTATACAAATTTACCCACTGTACTGAAGAGTGTTGAAATTAGAAAATCATAAAGTGAATAAAAAAAACTAAAATGAATAGAAAAAAAAAAGACTATCACAAATCTTACCAATAAGATGCAGGTTTGTAATTGCCCTATCTTACACATGCAGGACTTTTCTTAAACTCTGCCTCTCCTTTGGAACTCCTTTCCACAACTTTAATACTCACCAAACTTTACCATATTTAAATGCAACCTAAAACTCACCTCCTCAAGCAAGCTTATTATCTTACCAAGATACCAAGGGGATACTTACTTCGGGAGAGGGAAGCCCCTGGACCTTTAATGAGGCTTCCCCATCCTCCTAAGCCTCGGATCCAGTGCTGGCTCCCATGAAACCACAACCTGTGGCACAGGCGCAGTAGCGCCTTGCAATATTTACCTTCCCCAGCGCAGGCGCAGTAGCAGCTTTCCGATGGGGCTCAGGCAGAAATAGCCGAACCTGATCAGGTCCGCTCTACTTTGCAGGAGTGAGTTGATTTGAACAGGCAGAAAGCAAGGCTGGAAGGCTTCCCAGAACTAAGCGTTTTAAAGAGAATCTGTACTCTAAAATTCTTACAGTAAAAAGCATACCATTCTATTCATTATGTTCTCCTGGGCCCCTCTGTGCTGTTTCTGCCACTCTCTGCTGCAATCCTGGCGTGTAATTGCCAGTTTTAGGCAGTGTTTACAAACAAAAGACATGGCATATGATAGGCTGAGAGGAGCTCTGTCAGTGACTCACACAGAACTTGGAGGGGGCCTGGAGAGGATGTGTATAGCTTCTATCATATCACAAGTAGAGCAGCACATTCCTGCCTGAGTGCCTGAGCCCGCAAAGCTGACAAAGGAAAGATTAGATTATATACAGTGATAATACAGCCACTGTGCAACTAGGAAAGGCTGCAGTAAGACAGACCACATTAGAACAGGTATAGGAACTTAAAGGATAGAAGAAATAAGGCTGAACATTTTGTTACAGAGTCTCTTTAAAGCTAGGACTGGCAGAGTTATCAGAAATAACCAAAGAACATTGAGACGGTAGTAGGAGTGGGTAACAGTCAGGATACAGAGATAAGCTTCGAGAGAGTGAAAAACCTGGGATCTCTTTAAGGGCTCAGACACACTAAGTGCTTTTCGGAGCATTTTTTTCTATTGATCGCTCCCATTCACTTGCATTGAAAACGCGTAAAAATCGGCACATTTTTACGCGTCTGTGATTTTACGCAATCGCTGCGAATTTTACACAATTTCATTGCAAGTGAATGGGAGCACTTTTTTTTTTTTTTTTTTAAGCGCTGATCAATCAAACGCTCAGAAAAACGCTTATAGTGTGTCTAAGCCCTCTTTGCTCTGGCAACTTGCATAGTGAACTCTCGCTTTTTTAAATAACCAGAATGACAGCTGGGATTAACTTTATACAGAATCTTCCAGACAAGTGGGATGGACCAGGTCCCAGTGTACATGGTCTGTCCTGGAACCAATGGCAGGTATTGGAACCTGCAGCAACTGGAACAGATGTGAGCTAAATGCTGTACAAAGTCATATGATTTGTAATCTAGCTAAATGGTATCAGTAGTTTAACCTGTAAGTACATATAGCCTAAATGACTGTTAAGCTTCTGAACTCATTCTTTGTGTTATTACTTTGTTCTCAGGAGGTGGACGGAATAACATTTCAGTATTGGGCCCTATTTGATGGACATGCAGGTGCGGGAGCTGCTGTTGTGGCATCAAAGCTTCTTCATCACCACATCACAGATCAGCTGCAGGACATTGTAGATATTCTGAAGAACTCAGCAGTTTTACCTCCTACGTGTCTAGGGGAGGATCCAGAAGCTGCTTCCACCAATAGCAGGACTCTGACCAGAGCAGCCTCATTACGTGGAGCCGCTGGTGCTCCCGGCTCACCCAGCACTCCACAAACTCGCTTCTTCACAGAGAAGAAAATTCCACATGACTGCCTAGTCATTGGTGCTCTTGAGAATGCCTTTAAGGAAATGGTAAGAAATTAATTGCTGAATAAGCTATTTTTCCCTATAGTTCATGTTATCAACAAAAGTGAAAACCTGATAATGTATACTTGCATTGGTACTATTTATTGTACAATTAAGAGGCAAGCTGTAAAGATGTATTTATATTCAGTTTTATTTACTGTCCTTATGTCACCAAGCAAAGCTCCTGATCTGATAATCACAATTGAGGACGTTCTCTTTTATTATATGAAATTTAGAAAGCATTTTATAGGAATCACCTGCTATACATGCAGCCTATTTCCTAGGAAAATAGCTGTACATTTTTTTTTCTAGTGTAAGGAAGTCTATTCCTGCCATTATGCACAATTTATATGCTGTGTTTTCACGGGAAGTAGTTTCTCCCCTTTTCTTTAGGCCCCTTTTACACTTGCTTTGCAAACCTGTGTTGCATTATCCTATTTTCCCGCAGGGCAGCACAATAACAATGCAAGGCTACGGGGCATAGCACACTTTCAGCATAGCGTTGCACCAGAAATGCCCAATCGACCACCAAGTCAACAGCGCCTTACCACCAGACTTGCGTTGCAATGCTGCGACTGTGGAAGTAATTTAAGTCAAGGGGCGACGCAGGAGATTTAAACATTTTGGCGGTGCAGCGCAGAACAATGGGAATACAAGGGATCCAAGGGATGTACTTCCGGTCCAGCAGGGTCATATGATTGGCATTTTGTGCGATGGGACATTGCACAACAAACACACAGGCCAGGTGTAAAACCAGCCTTAGTGTTTAGCGCCATATTGATTCATAGTGTGTGCGCCAGTCCAACGCATTTGGAGGTCCCAGGCCAGATAAGGAGAAGCAGATGTGTCACCATTCATTATCCTGTGTGAGGCACTGGCATATCTGTCACCCTACAAGTGTCCATTTACGGTGTGATTTTTTTTTTTGTTAGCGAATGATCATGTTTTAATTCAGATCAAATGATTGACCAGCTCTTAAAACAATCAGTAATGTGATCATTCAAGATCAATTGGACCCACCAGCTTCTGTGTTTTCATACCATATGACCTGAATAATCTGATCAAAAACACAATTGTTCCATAGGCACTACAGTTTAAAAGTCTGTACACACTCCTAACAAAAGTCACCAAAAACGGATGAATAATGTGGCGGAAACGGCTTTACCGGCAACGTCGTTATGAAGACTTGTCAATTCCGCACAGCCATATTGCAAACAATCAACTTGCTGAAATACTGCGCAGGCATTCGGAAACCAGCCAATGTGCTATGAAATCTCCACCTAGCTTTGTCCTTATCAGCTGTAGTATCAGGTGCCTTGTTACCAGTTCAATAGAGCTCTATACAGCATTTTTGTCAGGGATTCAACCACACATGCCATGAAGAGCTACAGATGTAGTCATGTTCAAATTCGATAGAGTGGTTGTCTAATGCCTATAACTGGCAACCCTGGAAAGCAAGTACTGTCCTATATTTCACATGAACCTTTTGTGCATCATCTTTCATGCTTTACCAGATAAGCCCCACCCCCTCCCTTTTATGAAGATGATTTTCCAAAGCACATCTGAGCGAATAGCAAAGTACTTCCTCTGTACAAGAGTGATGGATTGTCTTCACTTCGTGACCTTTCTTCTGTGTGAGGCAGATAAGGGTTTCTGAAGTCACAAATGCTCAATATGACTGCATATGGAGAATTGTTCATAGTGCAGTCATTGTCAAAGCAGAACACCTGGCTATAAGAACAAATAATGCCATGTGGGGCTATCCTGGTTAGGTAAGGCAAACACCAATTTGCAGGGGATTATAACCTGTGTTAAGATTACAGTCTAACATATTGAACAACTAAAAGCTGTACATAGGGCTTCTAAAAATGCATGTAGATTTCAATGGGCCCATTGTCTCCAAACATAGACTGGTTTACAAAGGCCAAATAGTGTTTGATCATCTCCATTAATACCTCATGTCTGCATCAGGATGCTGCTTGGCTGGGTTAGGCAATCCATAGCACTAATAAGAAGCAAATGTTTCAGGTCCAAAAGGACCCCTTTTATCAATGCAGTCACAGAACTGGCAATATATATTGTTTTTAGTGGTCCTGGTGGCCCCAAAATATTGGCGGCTCTTACTGGGTTATGCATTAAACTACATTCCCATCTTCATATGGAGTGCAGGTTTTGTGTACTATTGATTTACTAAAGCCTTGTACACATGGTAAATGATTCTCGGCTGAAGTGGGCAGTCCATGCTTCCTCTGCCGAGAATCTAGTGTGTGTACGGGGGCACTTGATCCCCCTGGGTGTGTTGGAAAGTGATCAGCCTTAAAGATTGTCATGGCCAAGTGCAGGTCAAGGGCATCGTTCTACTACTCACCCTGCGCCGCACTATGAGCACTCCTTCCCTCTCCATAGCAACAGAGGGCATCGCTAGCCTTTGTACAGCATTGGACTCAGAAGTGTCGCCCGAGGAAACGCATTGACGCATCTTAAAGTGGATCCAAGATAAACTTTTACTCATTGCATATTTGTGTTCCTTACATATAGTTTATAGGACATTCCTCAAGCCAAATACTTTTTTTTAATACTCTAATTCCCTACAAACTAAACAAGTATCGGCCACAGCTCATAGTGCCTTGGCACTCCATGTAGCAAGGGCTTATGGGAGCTCAGTCTGGGCAGGAGGAGGTTACTAGCCATAGATTTCAGAGGCAGAGGGGAGGAGGAAGCAGGAGAGGGGAGTGAGCTGAGGGCTGGAGATGCAGTTGCAGCTTGCCTGTGCGTAATGTGACAAACAAACATGGCCGCTGTCATTGTATCACAGGAATAAATAAACTTGAAACTGTTGAAGCGGTTTGCAGCTAGATTTTATGTGTAAACGGTCTAAACTTTAGATAAGATATATAGACAAGTTACTTGTTATAGTTAGTTTTTCATCTCGGATCCACTTTAAGTCCTCTTCCTTCACTAATGGTGGTTACAGCGAACCTGAACTCTGTACTTCCTCTCTGCTCTTAAAAAATAGGCAACAGCATAATAACCTTTAAAGAAAAACATTTCTTTGTTACAGCTGATACAAATCCTGAAATGCATCTGTAGTGTGTCTACTTCCTGCTTTCATGGAAGCAGACATATTGTTAACATCCTGTGATTACAAATTAGCTGCTCTGCTGTGGCAGAGGAGATTTCCAAGATGATGCAGCTAAAAGATCAAATTACGGTGGAGATTAGTCACAGACAGTTTAAACTCTTTAAATACATACAAGGTGCATTTCTATAAGTTTTCCTTCTGTCCTGTGCAATAGTTCAAGTTCACTTTAAATATTGTTTTAACCTGCATTTAGAGGATGTAAACTGTGCTGCTTGTTCTGCTCTTTACAACCCTGCATATGGAAGATTTGTCAGGCTGAATATTGTAGGGAATCTGAAGGAGGAACTGCACATTTTATACACAAAACTGCAGCTGAAAAGAAACCATTTCCTCTTACATGACTAATGTTACCTACTGGAAAAATTGGATTTACAGGCAGCAATCTCAAAAGCTGTTACAGAACCCCCCAAATATGGTTTATGATCCTTATTCATTTAGTTTGAGCCCTAGTTGAGGCACATATACATTTAATAGGGCATTTTTTTCAATGAATTATGCATACAAATGTTTGGTGAAAACCTTGCAGTTTTTGAGAGATAAAAATGATCACTTGCAGAACCTCGGTGACTGACCTCTAGCTCCTAACTTCCAGTGAGTCTAAAGGTGGCCACTAACAATACAATTTGCTGAACGATTGTTAAGGAATGTTCTTATAAACGATTGGAAATGATTGTTTAGGATCAATAAAGGAGAAAACTCTTAACCAATCTGATCATAATGAAATCGATCAGAAAATTGGATTGATTTTATTAATCTGATCGAATTGGTTAGGAGATTTTTGTCCGTTAGTGGACCCAAATGATCATTTCCGATGGTTCATATAAAGAATCGTTTATAAACGATTGTTTGGCAAATTGTATCGTTTGTGTTCACCTTTAAGCTCTCCTCTTTGTCACATGGGAATGCTTGGTTAGCTGAAGCTATGAAGCCTTCCTTCCAATAAAAACAAAGTAACAAAACTGAAAAAGTTCATTCAAACAGGCAGAATGACTGGAAGCAAGAACTTTGGGCACCAGAGAGCCGTGAAAGTTTGGTTGCTGCCAGAGGTGCTCATACAAGTATTGTTTATAGCAGGAAATTTGGGTGCAGGCTATACAGTAAATATGTACTGTTTTTACGGCACCCGATATTTAGCACGTTTGTGGCGGGGGTGGTTACGAGTAGGTGGGCGGAGCCATCTCTCTCTCGCGTGTCCTGCTTTCAGGACATAGAGAATTCCCAGATAAGTGCAGAATCAAGCCTTTTATGCACATATAACAAAGTAAGCAAGCTGAAATAATGTTTGCCATTAATCCTTGCAATATATAGAGCAGAGATGAAAGCATTGAGGTTTTGTTTTTTCAAGTAAAGTGGGATTTCTAGTAGTACCATAGCACAGCACAAAAGCTATAGTTGCCCTGAGCCATTTCTGATGGATGCGCTATTTTTCTTTACAGGTGGCTTTTTTCTTAGTATAGGAAGGATGATGAATGCCAAGCTGCCAAAGCAAGCTTCTCTCATTAGAAATGGTGATTCATCAGATGGAGACTCTGCCAGCCACATCCATTGCTTAGGGCACAATGAGTTCCCCTTGTTTATGTGGCAGCTGTCCTCTTAACTTCCTTTGATTAAAAAAAAAAAATACCATCTCCCTGGCTGTAATGCTGATCTTCTGACTATAGTATTTTGAGAAAATCAGGTGCGTAGCAATAGGGGTTGCAGAGGTAGCAACCGCTTCGGGGCCCTTGGGCTAGAGAGGCCCTGAAGGGCCCTCCCTCAACTACAGTTTTAGCTCTCTATTGGTCCTGTGCTCATAATAATCACTTCTATAGATACATTGGGCTTGATTCATAAGAGTGCTAACTGTTAGCACGGCGTTGTTGCGCAAATTTTCGCATTGCGCGCGATCGCGAATTTTCACGTGAAACTATACCTGTTTCACGCGCAAACGTGAATTTTCACACGAAAACTATATCGATTTTGTGGAAAATTCATGTTTGCACGCAAAACCGTTATCTTTTCACGTGGAAATTCGCGATCACGCGCAATGCGAAAATTCGCGCGAAAACGCCCATGCTAGCACTTTTTTGTGAATCAAGCCCATTGAATAGTAGTAATTATTAACAAACTGTTCCCTATCCCCTTCTTGCATCTCTGACACTGTAGTTGCCATTGGCAGGTTTTGGTGCGCCGTATCAATTGTTATGTATAGAGTGCTTGGGGGGCCCCATTGCAAAACTTGCATCGGGCCCACAGCTCCTTCCTGGTACATAGGGATGGTCGGAAAATTCCGCGGAATTATTAATTCCGTGATTCCGGCCGGAATTAGCTAATTCCGATTCCGGTGGTCGGAACGGAATTCCTATACCTCCTAAACGGAATTCCGCGGAAATTGTATAACACCCAAAAAAATCTCTCTCTCTGTCTGTCTGTCTGTCTGTCTGTCTGTCTGTCTGTCTGTCTGTCTGTCTGTCTGTCTGTCTCTCTCTCTCTCTCTCTCTCTCTCTCTCTCTCTCTCTCTCTCTCTCTCTCTCTCTCTCTCTCTCTCTCTCTCTCTCTCTCTCTCTGGGATTTGAACCCAGGACGCCGTGGGTAGTAGGTATCTGTCTTACCCTCTAGACCATGAACCACACTACATGCTAAAGGTGGCCTAGCATAAACCATACTACCATTATGATCAATTCAGTAGAAAAAGTAGCATGATTAAGGATTTGTACTTTTTGAAAAGCATGCTTATATACCGTAGCATATCTATTGAATTGATCATAATGGTAGTATGGTACATGCTACGCCAGCTTTAGCATGTAGAGGTGGGACGAGGTCCTTCAACACCCAAGGCTGAGACAGCAAAGTGCGCCCCCCCATCCCTCCCACCCCAGCCGTCACACACTGATTGCTATTACACTAAGAGGTGCCCCAGGGCCCCCAACCCCCCCCCCCCCCCCCCCAACACCTTAATCTCTACTTATCTGGCTTGCAGTCACTGCCATGTATCACCTTTTCTTATTTCTTTCTGCTTCAAACACAATTGGGAATGACAGCTGAATGAATTGTTCACCCCCTCCTACACTGCGCCCTGAGGCTAGAGCCTCTCCTGCCTCGGCCCGGCCCAGAGTGTGGTTGATGGTCTAGAGGGTAAGACAGATACCTACTACCCACTGCGTCCTGGGTTCAAATCCCAGCTATGGAATATGAGCATGCTTTTCAAAAAGTACAAATCCTTATTCATGCTACTTTTTCTATTGAATTGATCATAATGGTAGTATGGTTTATGCCAGGCCACCTTTAGCATGTAGTGTGGTTCATGGTCTAGACTCTAGACCATGAACCACACTACTCATATTCCATAGCTGGGATTTGAACCCAGGACGCAGTGGGTAGTAGGTATCTGTCTTACCCTCTAGACCATCAACCACACTCGGGGCCGGGCCGAGGCAGGAGAGGCTCCAGCCTCAGGGCGCAGTGTAGGAGGGGGTGCACAATTCATTCAGCTGTCATTCCCAATTGTGTTTGAAGCAGAAGGAAATAAGAAAAGGTGATACATGGCAGTGACTGCAAGCCAGATAAGTAGAGATTAAGGTGTTGGGGGGGGGGGGGGGGGGGTTGGGGGCCCTGGGGCACCTCTTAGTGTAAGACAGATACCTACTACCCACTGTGTCCTGGGTTCAAATCCCAGCTATGGTATATAAGCTGTTTTGAAAATCTGCAATTCCCTACTTGATGATCTAAGAGGAGGGAGGGAGGGAGAGAGGGAGAGAGAGAGAGAGAGATGCGGGTATGCGGAATTGTCCCGGAAACGGAAATGGGTTCTTCCGACCATGCCTGCTGGTACATCAATACATCTCAATCCAAACAAGCATGGGAAGTGTGGAGAACTGCAAAGTCATGGTGGCTATAGATATATTTATAACATAGTAGTTATAAAGAAAATAAAAAAAACTGTGTGTGTGTGTGCGCGCAAAAACAGTTTTAGCTAGATTTGAAGCATTACAGCCAGAAAACATGCATTTTGTAGAAGTCAAGACTGTAACTTCAATCTTTCTGTAGTGAAACATGTACTTTAAAGGGAACCTAAACTGAGAGTGATATGGATTTTTCCTGTTAAACAATACCAGTTGCTTGGCAGTCCTGCTGATCTCTATGGCTGCAGTAGTGGCTGAATCACACACCTGAAAGAAGCATGCAGCTAATCCAGTCTGACTTCAATCAGAGCACCTGATCTGCATGCTTGTTGAGGGGCTGTGGCTAAACGTATTAGAGACACAGGTCTCAATTCACAGAGCTTTATCAAACACTTTATCAAACGTTTGATAATTTACCTCATGGGTAAAATCCAATTTTGAATTCACAAAGATGTTATAGATTTATCGAATGTCTTATCGATGAAATGATCAATAAATCTATAACACCTTAGTGAATTCAAAATTAGATTTTACCCAAGAGGAAAATTGTCAAACGTTTGATAAAGTGTTTGATAAAGCTCTGTGAATTGAGGCCACAGTATCAGCAGGAGAGTCGGGCAACTGGTATTATTTTGAAAGGAAAAATCAATATCCATCTCAATTTAGGTTCCCTTTAACCACTTGCCGACCGCACGCTTATACCGTGCGTCGGCAAAGTGGCAGCTGCAGGACCAGCGACGCAGTACTGCGTCGCCAGCTGCAGGCTGATTAATTAGGAAGCAGCCGCTCGCGCGAGCGGCTGCTTCCTGTCAAATCACGGCGGGGGGCTCCGTGAATAGCCTGCGGGCCGCCGATGGCGGCTCGCAGGCTAAATGTAAACACAAGCGGAAATAATCCGCTTTGTTTACATTGTACGGCGCTGCTGCGCAGCAGCGCCGTAAGGCAGATCGGCGATCCCCGGGCAATCAGCGGCCGGGGATCGCCGCCATGTGACAGGGGACGTCCCGTCACTGGCTGCACAGGACGGATAGCGTCCTGTGCAGCCTCGATCGCCGGGGGGGCCAGGTAGGAGAGGGAGGGGGAGGATTTCGCCGCGGAGGGGGGCTTTGAGGTGCCCCCCCCCCCCGCAACACCTAGGCAGGCAGGAGAGATCAGACCCCCCCAGCACATCATCCCCATAGGGCGGAAAAAAGGGGGGCAATCTGATCTCTCTGCCTGCAACCTGATCTGTGCTGGGGGCTGCACAGCCCACCCAGCACAGATCACTCAAAACAGCGCTGGTCCTTAAGGGGGGGTAAAGGGTAGGTCATCAAGTGGTTAAACACCTGTCCAGTCTCAGTTTTTTTGAACTGATCCCCCTCCCAGTATTTCTGTAACAAAATTACAATTTTTTAAAGGCTGCAGATACCTTCATTTTAGGATTTGCAGTGCGGTTGTGTGAACACTGCTGTCTCATTGATTTTGCTAAAAGACTCTCTGGCTCTCTGACATTCTTTGGTAGCCTGTCAACCATGTCCCTTGCAGTCAGAAACCTTCTTACTTGTTGATAGAACACTTGTTCATGCTCTACATCTACTTCCTGATTGGGAGAGTTGATGAGTGGCAGCTCTGACCGCCCCCCCCCCTCCCTTCTATCTACAGGGGGCATTACCCCTCAATAGACCCCAGAGAGGATAGAAATGTAGCAGCATGTTTACGATACACAAGTGTATAAGATCTTTGGTCAGTTGATATCTGATCATTTCCCAGGTATCTGGTTAGGAGTCCTGCATCACAGGCTTCAGAACTACAGCCTGCCATCTTCTCAGGCAAATAATGGATATATTATCTGTATTTTAGTGGACATCTGAAGTGTACACATGGTCATATCACAGATCATACCTGCACCTGTGCTTTATTAAGTGCGTTAGCTTGTTCAATAACGTCCCTGTCCCTCTTTAGAACTAAATGTCGAACGCTGTGAGGCGAAACAAGAGAAGTGTTTAGTTTTCCCCTACTTTACTTGCACACCACAGTGCTCTTTCCCACATACAGAGGCTAAAACCTACGTGGTGCAGCAATACAGCTGGTGGATGAAACTCTTCACATTGTTCTTTAAGTGGCTTGAAGTGGAGCTGATTTTAAACTGCTGACAGATATATGTATTTTTTGAAGGTAAGGTTAGTGCACTCCATTGTAGCATGCTGAACCGTATTGAAGGTTGCTTTATTGAATGTATGATTAAAATGAGAGGCCCATTGTATAATACAAATGTGTAATCTACACTGAATTATCTAGCAAGGTTCACCGCTGTATGTAGTGATGTTAGATTATGCATGGAGATGAAAGATAGGGAGAGTGGTATACACTATACTTAAGGGGCCCATACACTCAGCCGATTTTCTGGCCGACCGATCAATCCCGATCGATTGATCGTTTGCAAATCGGTTGGCCAATCGACCGATCGATGGCCGATTTCGATCGATTTCGATGGATTTCTATCGAACTGGCTGGGTGGAAAATTTAGGTCGATCTGATGAGATTGCTTATCAGTTTGCATTGGCCTTAATGGAAATCTGATGGCAAAAAAATGCCATCAGATCGAATTTCAATAGATTTCAAACTGAAATCTATTGGAATTCTATCCTGGTAAAAAATGTTCTAAAAACGCATCAGATAGATCATCAGATGCATTTCTTATCTATCTGCTGCCAATCTGACGAGTGTATGGACAGACACTAATGTTATTTCTATGTTCAACTTTGGCCTGTTAATGAAGGAACGTATTTATATTACTGAACCATTTGTACTCCAAAACCATAGATAAAAATGTACAATGGAAAAGTATTACAAAATGTTACAATAGAAACAAGATTTTACTTTGAAATGACAGCATGTGGCAACACTCTGAATTTTTTGGACTTCAGAAAGTTGAAGACACAGCTTTATGCAAATATATATAAAAGAGATCCCATGCTCACTTATTTAAAATAAAAACTGTATTTTATTTATCTATATATAGATGCTCAAAGGACTCAAAAATATTATATGAAACTGAAAGATACTATCAATGGATTAAAGAGCACAACAAAAAAGGCACTGAGTGATGCTTTTTTAGTAGGAGGGCTTTTCTGTCTCTTATAGTCCCCTGTACTTTCCTAGTGCTTCTGGGTCACTTTGAACTGCTTGGGTATTTTGTTGTACTGGTCTAAGTCCTATCCCATAGAGCCATATCAATCCCTGCCATGCTCTAATGAGGACCGACAGACCAGAACAGGCTGTCTGCATGTTGGGTTGATATGGCTATGTAAAAGTTATGCGCTACAGGCTTGCTATACACCAGTGATTATGGATTTAAGCCTGGCTTCAGGAACATAAAGAGATCATTTGCATATTCGGCAGTAGTGGGGAAAACCACCACTGCTCACTTAAAACTGAATTATTGCAATAATAATATTAAGTCACATGCATAAGACATGAACGAAAGTGTGAGTGTTGGAGAAAGAAAACTGAGATATGTAGTTTATAAAATGAAGTTTATCAACATTAGTCACCATTTCACTCGGACAGAGACCTCTCTTCCATTCAGGTTTTTTAGAAATTGCTGCTATGCCTCCAGACCTCGCAGGACTGTGTAGTCTGTACAAAGGTCATCCAACTCCTCAGTTTATGAAACCACTGACTACAGGTACCCAAAATTGCTCCAACTCCTCAACTCCGCCTCCACAGCCCAGTCAGGACTATGTGTTGTGTGAGACTACCTAGAGCACCCGTTCAGATTATATTCAGTTTATACTTTCCTACTATATATATTTTGTAAATTTGGACAAGGCTATACAGTACAATCAACATTGTATGGTTGTTGGCAAGATATAGAATGTAATTTTTTTTCTAAAATGATTCTCAATAACAGATCAGGCATGCTGACATTTTTCCCTGCATATTTCTTCTATGGGAGTGACTAAAAAGCATTATAGTTATGTGATCAATTTTACGGGCAGGAAACTGATCTTTATAGTATAAGATCAAGAAGGCAGCTTCCATAACTCTTGTAAGAGAAGATTAGCAATATATATTTGTGCTTCTTTACGTTTGCCTCACCCTGTATCTGTACAAGGAGAGCGCATTGAACACAAACGGGATTTATCCTAATCGCTAAATTTAATTGCCAATATCCGTATGGGAGTTTCCATATTTCTCTTAACTTTGGTTAAGGTACAAATGAAAGGTAAATGTGCCTGGAACCAAAATACTGCACTTGCAAAACTTGGGGTCAAGTCATGCTCCTGTAACCTTACTGTGTGTTAAAGGGATATAGGTACTCTTTATGGTGTTAGCTAGGATCACTTTTATCTTATTTTTTGTTAAAGAGAATCTGTATTGTTAAAATCGCACAAAAGTAAACATACCAGTGCGTTAGGGGACATCTCCTATTACCCTCTGTCACAATTTCGCCGCTCCCCGCCGCACTAAAAGTGGTTAAAAACAGTTTTAAAAAGTTTGTTTATAAACAAACAAAATGGCCACCAAAACAGGAAGTAGGTTGATGTACAGTATGTCCACACATAGAAAATACATCCATACACAAGCAGGCTGGATACAGCCTTCCTTTTTAATCTCAAGAGATCATTTGTGTGTTTTTCCCCCCTGCAGCTATTTTCCACTGAAGTGTCAGGCTGTTTCCTTCTGCAGAGTGCAGACAGCTGTGCCTGTATGTAATTCCTCAGTATGTGAAAGCCCAGCCAGCTCAGAGGAGGCTTTATCCAGCTTGTAAAAGAGAAGAGAGAAGGTGCACTAATCTAAATAACACACAGGCAGTGTGCAGAGAGGGGCCTGAAGGGGGGAGATGCATCACAGAACCACAACACTGAAGAACTTGGCAGCCTTCCAGACACAGGCTGACAAGTCTGACAAGAGAGAGATAAGTTGATTTATTACAGAGATGGTGATAGTAGAACGTGCTGCAGTAAGCCAAAACACATTAGAATAGATTTTGGAACTTGTAGGATGGAAGAAAACCGGATGAAATTTTTGTTACGGAGTCTCTTTAAGTTGAAACTTACAAACTAATGCATTTATCTTCACAGCTTTTGTTCTGCTGTGTTATTAAGCTTCACTTGGCTGAGAACATCCTTACATAGTTAAATAGTTATTTGGGTTGAAAAAAGACACACGTCCATTGAGTTCAACCAGAGAAAAAAGTACACCACCAGCCTGCTGCCTCACATATCCTTGTTGATCCAGAGGTAGGCGAAAAACCCTTACAAGGCATAGACCAATAAGCCTCAAAAGGGAGAAAACTCCTTCCCGACTCCAGATGGTATTCAGATAAAATCCCTGGATCAACATCATTGGGCATTACCTAGTAATTGTAGCCATGGATGTCTTTAAACGCAAGGAGAGCATCTAAGCCCCTTTTAAATGCAGGTATAGAATTTGCCATAACTATTTCCTGTGGCAATGCATTCCACATCTTAATCACTCTTACTGTAAACAACCCTTTCCTAAATAAATGGCTAAAACATTTTTCCTCCATGCGCAGATCATGTCCTCTAGTCCTTTGAGAAGGCCTAGGGACAAAAAGCTCATCCGCCAAGCTTTTATATTGCCCTCTGATATATTTATACATGTTAATTAGATCCCCTCTAAGGCGTCTTTTCTCTAGACTAAATAAACTCCGTTTATCTAACCTTTCTTGGTAAGTGAGACCTTCCATCCCACATATCAATTTTGTTGCTCGTCTCTGCACCTGCTCTAAAACTGCAATATCTTTCCTGTAAGGTGGTGCCCAGAACTGAATTCCATATTCCAGATGTGGCCTGACTAGAGAGTTAAACAGGGGCAATAGTATGCTAGCATCTCGAGTTTTTATTTCCCTTTTAATGCATCCCAAAATTTTGTTAGCTTTAGCTGCAGCGGCTTGGCATTGAGTATGATTATTTAACTTGTTGTCGATGAGTACTCCCAAGTCCTTCTCCAAGTTTGATGTCCCCAACTGTATCCCATTTATTTTGTATGGTGCTAGACCATTTGTACGACCAAAATGCATGACTTTACATTTTTCAACATCTGCCATTTATGTGCCCATATAGCCATCCTATCCAGATCCTGTTGCAATATGTCCCTATCTTCCTGAGAGTTAATTCTGCACAATTTTGTATCATCTGCAAAAATAGCAACATTGCTTACTACTGCATCTACTAGGTCATTAATAAATAAATTGAAGAGCACTGGACCCAGTACAGACCCCTGTGGGACCCCGCTGCTAACAGTCACCCATTTTGAGTATGATCCATTGACCACAACTCTTTGTTTTCTGTCCATTAGCCAGTTCCCTATCCATGCACACAGACTCTTCCCCAGTCCTTGCATCCTCAACTTTTGCACCAGACTTTTGTGGGGAACAGTGTCGAAGGCCTTTGCAAAGTCCAAGTATATCACATCTACAGCATTCACAATATCCACATTCGTGTTCACTACCTCATAAAAGCTGAGCATGTTAGTCAAACGGGACCTGTCTTTAGTAAACCCATGTTGATGCTGAGAAATAAGATTATTATGAAGTCATGTATAGTATCTCTTAGTAACCCCTCAAATAGTGTGCATACAACTGATGTTAAGCTTACAGGTCTATAATTTCCTGGATCTGATTTATTTGCCTTTCTTAAATAATGGGAAAACATGGGCTTTATTCATAGAGCTGCCTTTTATTTATTTATTTTATTTTATCGTCCTATGTTCTAAATACAAGCCTCCTATTGCTGATATCTCAAGTGCCACATGGCAAAGATGAGCAAGCTGGGTTATTGTGTGTACAGGTTTACTCACCATTAAGTGTCCTTCAATGCAAAGCATCATTGGGTGGTATTACGTTTACTTTTAGATGCAATTGTCAAAGCACATGCCTAATGGGAAGAGGTATTTCCTGAACTCTTTTAAAAGATATGAGTTACCTAATCTTTTACTCTGTAGCCAAGATATTGACAATTCTTTGTTTTGTTTAGTCTCACTTATGCTGGGCATACACGGCATTCTGGCAGGGCTTATCAATCGAGCCTGATGGCTCGATTGATAATATCCGACAGGTCCGATGACCTGCCGGATAGATTCCCCGCTCGATCCCCGCCGGTGGACAATAGCGGGGAATCGAGCGGCTGATTAGGAGCGCCCATGGGGATGAGCGGGGATCGATCCGCTCGCACGTGCGGACGAGCGGGGATGCGGCGGGGGTCGATCCGGCGGCTAATCGGCCCCCGGATCAACCCATGTATGCCCAGCATTATAGAAATAATAATGACAATCTACATTGGTAAGCGGTGCCTAAAATCTGAATCAGAAAAACATTTATTTGCCAAGCATGATTGGGTCATGCCCCGGAATTGGGTTTGGTACTTGCATAGCTTTGAGTAGAAACAGGAATATAGATAGAACAACAATCGCATAGTACAGCAGTGACCGCAAGGTACAGTACGAAAGTGGTGTTTCCGTTAGACAGTCTAATTGGTTCTGCGGCTGCAGCCTTAAGGGGGTATGAAAGTGAGGGGAGTAGGCACAGGAGGAGGGAGGGCATGGAGAGAGTTCAAGAGGTTTACTGCCGAGGGGATGAAAGCGTTCCTATGCCTTGAAGTTCTGATGAGCCTACATGTATATGTGAGTGAATTGATTTCTCATTTATCTATATTTGACGTGGTTTGGGGGTTGCTGCATTATTTATGCTTTCCATCCAGAGTGGCAGTAAATCCTGGTGTGGTACCTCACAAATGTGCCATATAGATGTGGTACTGCTCTGGCTGGGTCTACTATAGTGTAAATGCAGCCTTAGGTCTCGTTCACACGGTTTGCTGTTTTAAGGCTCACACAGATTTGCAATAAAAATGAGAGCCCATGCTAATCAATGGGCTCATTCATATCTCCAGTCTTTTGCATACCTATTAGATCTGACGAGTCTGCATCTTTCCAGACTATACTCACGTTTTTAAATATATCCAGCTTTGCATATTTTAGGGAATGCAAATGCTATGCATCGAAAACATGCTAGAGTAGGTTGAAAATAGCGTCAGCCTCAGTTTCCACTTGAGCCTAAACGGGTCCAGTTCATGGAATGGACGACAACGGACATGTTGTCACATCCTATCTTGAATAAGGGACGCGTTCAGCCATTTGCCGACATGCCCACTCTGTCTGGTGTCTGTTGTGTTTGTTGCAGTGACAGAATACAAAGTCCTGACCTGAATGATTTTTCTGGACCCCGAATTTAAATGTCAAATCAATGTTCTATTGACATGACCATTCTGCATGGTTGATCCTGTGGACGGTGACAGAGTATGCGCTGGTGCTATTCCTGCCATTGCACACTGTAGTGTGAAGCAAGCCCTAGTGTTAGTGTTAATTGACAATACTGAATATATGATGCAAGCAAAAATAATAGGCATGTTACTGTGCATTCAGACAAAAATGACTAGGTTATAAATAGTGTATTCAGCATTTGAGGTGCCAGGGTAGACATAGGCCTCGATTCATAAAAATGTGTTCGGTGAAGTAAATCAGTGCGGGGAAACTCCGCGCTCGGTATTTCAGACTTCTGGGTGGTCATTCATAAAATGTTGCCAGTTGCGATAGCAGAGCAGAGATTTCCCGCTGTAGGCAGGTGGTAGGCTGTCGGGAGCCTTGCGGAAACACAGGAGCTGGCTGAGTTCCTCAGTGCGCTGCTCTCTCTGCTGCTGCTTGGGAGGTCTGTCCCATTGACTTCCATGTACTCTGCACGCTTATCGCTACATCTGAGCAAGCGGTATTTCCCGTCCGCATACCGCTTGCTCTAATTTTTATGAATGGACATTTTGTCACATTTCCGCCTAGAATCGCTGCATAAGGCGGAGATTTATCACTCTGCTCCGGAATGTCAGCTCCGCATGCGGAAACAGCCTTTATGAATACACATTTTGTTCAGTGTTCGGTAAAATCGGCTGTTTTCAGCATTTCCGCATGCGGGAATGCTTTATGAATCGAGGCCTAAGCTTTAATGACTGGAGATTGTACAAGAGTAAAATTTAGCTTTTCTTATACAGCTATAAAATCACAGTAGTTACCATAGATTGTTCTTGAGATAAATTGTTTATAAGAGGCTGACGTATTATTATTACTATTAATGAGGGTTCTTTATTGTACATTCAGTACACTGTAAGAAGAGACACAAGTTATAATTGTGCTGTTTATTGATTTATACACTTGCATAGCCTATGCAGAGAATGATGGATTTCTTAGGATATATATGCTGTTACAGTGACCACAGCCCTCCTGTGATAGGACCGCCTCTAGTCCTGACTAATTTATATAGTCAATAGTTTAACTGCCTTCTAATACATGCATTCAGAAAGCCCTGTTTGTGAATGTGAATGAGTGTTTTATCTTAACAGGATACACTGGATCTTAGGATATTGCCAGCATCTTGCAAATTTGCAGTTTTACTGTATAATTCTTTTTTTCTGGAATTGTATTTTTGATTTGACCAGTTCTAAGCTGTATGACTTGCATGCCAGCTAAAATTAACAACTTTTGGACCATCTCTAGTCAAGAGTGACAAAGTTCATCTGTTTTGGTTTAAGGTACCTTTCAAATAGAAAAGGCAGAGCATGGCAAATGCTCACTCACAGGGAACACCTGACTATTTAAAGAACAACTGTAATGAGAGGGATATGGTGGCTGTCATATTTATTTCCTCTTAAGCAATACCAGTTACCTGGCTATCCTGCTGATCCTCTGCCTATAATACATTTATGCTTGGACAAGAAAATGTATGCGTACTCAAACACCAAGTTTAACAAATCTGGCTTTGCAAAACTGGCCTAATTGGCTTATCATGAGGCATTGCTCATGCAAATATGCATTTGCTTTCACATGCCAAACTATGCAGGGTCAAAAACCAATACCGCAAAGCGGTTGCCCTGCGGTAATTAGTTCATGCTACATTAGCACTATCCAGGAGCTCCATGGGGAGGCTTCCCAATGCCCCCATACAACTGGGGGGGGGGGGGGGGGCAGGGCCCCAGGCTCTCTCACTGCCTGAGAACCACAGCGGCACCCCGGAGGGGGAGGTTGGGTGGTGCAGGCGATCCCCCCCCCCCCTGGGCATGGCCAATGCCGGGGGAGGGGGGGCCGTCCGCACCCACCTCCCAATATTAAAAACAGGTACTTACCTTAACGTCCATTACGTTCTGCTGCATGTGCATTAACTTGGGGGCACCACATTAGAAAGGAGTGAAGCATGGGTCACCCCAAGCTTTGGAGCTCAGGGCTGGCTTACACACAACACTCCAAAGGGGGGGGGGGGGAGGACAGGCGCAGACAGCTCACCCCAGGCCTCACACCACCTAGAGCAAGCCATCCACCACCTGCCTCCAGAGAATACAACTAAGAAAATGCTTAGAACAAGAAAATGTATGCGTGCTCAAACACCAAGTTTAACCCTAACAAATCTGGCTTTGCAAATTTGGCCTAATTGGCTTATTATGAGGCATTGCTCATGCAAATATGCATTTGTTTTCGCATGCCAAACTATGCAGGGTTAAAACCAATACTGCAAAGCGGTTGCCATGCAGGAATTAGTTCATGCTACATTAGCACTATCCAGGAGCACCACGGGGAGGCTTCCCAATGCCCCCATACAACCGGGGGGACCGCGGGGCCGCAAGCTCTGGATAGTGCTAATGTAGCATGAGCTAATTCCCGCAGGGCAACCGCTTTGCGGTATTGGTTTTAACCCTGCAAACTTTGGCATTCAAAAGCAAATGCATATTTGCATGAGCTATGTCTCGTGTGTAGTAAATTAGGCCAAATTTGCAAAGCCAGATTTGTCAGGTGTTACTTGGTTTGATGCACACACAAATTCTCTATAAAGTGTATTATAATACGTTTAGCCTTAGACTCTGAACAAGCATGCAGATCAGGCATCTTGACTTTGTCAGATCTGAGAAGATTAGCTGCATGCTTGTTCCAAGTGTGTGATTCAGACATTACTGCTCCCAAATAGATCAGCAGGGGTGCCAGGTAACTGGTATTGTTCAAAAAGAAATAAATGTCAGCCTCCATATTCTTCTCACTTCATTTGTCCTTTTAATGATCTCCATTCTACACGATAAGCCTGTCAACAATTTAAAGGCAGAGCTAGTGTACCTACACCTGAGAAGCACCAGCCAGCCCGAACAACGACTGAACTGGTTTTAAAAATTCTTAAAAAAAAAAAAAAAAAATACCTTTTGAAATAGTAAATTGACTTTGTGAGGATACCATACAGTTATTAAAAATATATTTTTTGTAGCACTTGCCTTACCTATTCTCTATAGGAGTCATACATCTGAACCTTTTTTTATCATAAGCATCACTCTTTCCTTGTTTTTTATTTTTCTGAGGGCTCTTTAATAGAATAGAATGCCCCGAAAGAGTAGATGGGTGGGGGGGGGGGGGGGGGGAGTAATAAAATATGTATAGCTGTGTGCCATTTCCAAACTATGTACACTCTTGATTTTTGTTGAAATTGTATTGGAGGATGGTTACCACCTGTTAAATGGAAATTTTTATCTCATTCTGACATCTGAATTCATACACCACAAAAAAAAAATAAAACTGGTGTACTGATTCCCTAGTTTATAACATACTTATTATTTAAAGGATCTTTTTCATTTTGTCACTTAAAAATACTTGATTGTATGCATATGTCGTATGTGTTAGCACAGAGTGCAATAATCATTGTGAACCACCAGGTGGCGATGTTGTTCTAATGATCACACATATATTTTTACTTTAAAACCATTGAAAAACCTTTCTGCAGGCCTGTGCTTATAGTGCCATACAAAGGATACACATTATTACAGGTATACAGATTGCACAGCAAGCACATGGTGAACCAGAACGCCTAGGAATGTTTAAAGGGCTAATAAGGACAAAAAGCCCTCTTACTAAAAATGCTATGCAAACTCCAACCTGTATTAAGAAGGCAAATTGCAGTTTTGTACTACAGGTATATTAAGTTATATATTATGCCAATCATGCATCCAAAACCGCAGGTTTAAAACCCAATTTTAGATTCAGATTTTATGAAGTAATTAAAACCAGTTTGAAGACACCTGTTTCAGGCTGTTTTCGTTCCTTTTGGAATTTTGAATCAATTCAAAATGAATGGCATGTCCCTGATCATCCTTGGTCCTCTAGTAACACAGAAATGTGAGCAGTGAACCATTGGGGGACTCAGTTGTGGGTCTAATAGTCCTGCCAATGTAGGCCAGGACTCATTTAGGGGAGGGATGTTCCTTGTCAGTCCAGGTTGTCAGGTTTTACAATGAGCAATAAGGCTCTCTAGGGATTACCCCGCCCCAGGTGTGTCACAGCTAATACAACAATACAGCACTGAGACTACAAAAGGCTCAGTTGCCACATGTTTACTACACCCAATAATATCATGATGGGCTGTCAGTCAGTGGGGAGGTGTGGCTTCAGTTGACTCTCCCCTCTCTTGTTCATGTGGCTAAATGGGAGGAAAGATTTATGATGAACAGGCAGCAGTCAATCAATAAGTCATTGAACCCCACAACCTCCCCTCAACCACACACACACACATCTCTTATTGCACTCCTATAATAACACGATTAGCTTTATTTGGAGGGGTGAAGGGGGGCTGTGGGGTTGTGGAGAGAATGCATACATTTTAATTGGAGTATAGTTTGATATTTGCTTCTGCAACCAGGTAGCAGTAGGCTACGGACTGGCAAAAAATGGAGGACTGACTCTGGTTGTTACCAGTTTCTGTTACCAGTAAATGTATGCAGCTTATACATTGGCCAATCAGTTTAAACCTAGGTGAGACTTGACTGGTCCATTTTCAAGCTGCATAAACTTGCATACACATTTACATAATCCTGCCCAAACTTAGAAATCTTTGCATCTCAATCATCATCCCTAATGACCTCTATTTTCACCTCCAACTCTAGAAGTTAAAAGGCCTTATGTTTGTAAAGAGACTGTATAAAGAAATTCTGCTAGCAGTGGCATATGCAGCAGTGTATATACTTACCTTTATTGTTTATATAAGCATTTCATTGAGCCATCCTTGAAACTATACATTCTCTTCAAAAGAGGTACTTCTTGTATAATTTCTCTGTTCTTCCATTTTGACGGCAAGGAAAAAATGACTTTGGGATTCACTTAAGATTTTATTTCATGACTTTGTCCTTCCATATACTTGTACACACTTTAGAATGGAGCTGATGTCCCCGAGCCTTTATGGCACACTTAATATTCTTCCCTTATCCCTATTCCATACTCAGAGCCCACAGATAATGTGCATGTGCTGATTGATCAGAGTGCAGGAGCCTTACGGCCACAACAGACCTTCATGAAATGTTAAAAAGCAAACGGAATTGATAGCAAATCACTTTGCATGGACAACATACAATGAAAGCAATTATTACATCTTTCCCAAATCAAAGTTTAAAGGGTGAATACATTTCCATGTTTACCCTGTTAATTTAATACAAATGCTGGTTATGCCCAGGCCAATAGCAATAAGAAATCACATTAAAACTTGTGTGATTTGCCTTGTAGAGAAAGAAAAGCAAGGATTGTGTGAGATAGCATCAGCCTTCATTCAGCAGCAGGTTATTGCTTGCTTGTAGTCCAGTCTCAGCCGATGAAAGGAATTTCTTAAAGCCTGATTCTCGTGCCAAAACGTTGGGGTCTTGAGCAGCCTTGAATCTAAAAAAGATTAGATTGCTTCATCAAAGCAAGAACTTAGACGCAAAGACTACCTAAAACAAATCCTATATTTGATCTTACTTTATTGCGCATTAAAAAAAATTGTTATATTCATTTGAGTCTTCTTACTTAACTGCTCTCATATGTTTACCCCCTGTAGCCTTCTGTTTTATTTCTCTCTCTTTCCCTTCTGTAAATGGAGAGGAGCAGATAATCGGTAGAAAGGTTATGTAGTTTCTGAATGATTAAAGGAAGCCTTCTTGGAATGAGGAGCTGTTGAAAATCGGCGTACATCAAAGCTGAAGGAAAGGCGGACATTTAAACACACAGTTCAGTACATGCATGTGAACGGTTTCACTTGCTAGAAAAGGTGTGATCTGGGCACCACTGCCAAACACCGTAGATAAGAATATTTTTTTCTCTTTGGCTGTAGAGCAATCCAGTTTAATCACTGAAATGCCTCAAAGCTTGCTGATTAGACAATAAAGGAATATCAGCATATAGCAATGAATCATCACTCGGCACAATCATCCTTTTAGCAAATTTTCTGAGGTAGATTGTACAATGTAGTATGGCCTCATTGGCTCACAGCAATGGTGGATTTCCCATATGAATTCACCATGTTCTACGATGGACTGTAGACATTGTGTGTGTGTGTGTGTGTGTGTGTGTGTGTGTGTGTGTGTGTGTGTGTTAAAACATAGTAATAGTAACAAATCTCCCACTAAATGAAGTTAAAGCGAGGCCTCGCTTAGTCACATGTAAAAGGTGACTTTATTATAGAAAAAACACACAGCAGTCACAGACTGAATCAGAGAACTTCTAATAAAACACATTAAAAACACTTGGACCTCAAGGATTGACCTGGCATCCCCTGCGTCCCACGCACGCATCACATCCATCCATACATGACATTCATCAATTGGGAAGCAATTGCATGCATTTGAAAAAACCTCAGAGCTCTGGGTGAGAACTAATATTGACACAGCAGTCCAAAACTAACTCCAAACTGAACTGAGAAAAAATTAGATGAATAGCTAGCCAGCTTCAAGATTCATTTTTGTGCAGGTTTCATAGGAAGAAAAACAGTCCATTGCATATGTGGGTTTGCAGACTTCACAAATCAACCACTTGAGACAACAGTAAAAGCACTGCAACGTCTGTTATTCAGCCGGTATCTCTCATCAATGCCAGTTATAGTAAGCAAGCAAGTTAGTAAGCCGTTATAGCAGTGGTATTAGTTTCATCAGCCAATTTGAACACTATATGAGGCACTCTATACTGTCCAGGGGGAGAGTGCCCCTGTCTCTTACGTGTCCCAGTAGATCTGTGCCGGGTATTAGGACCTTATGCATGCAGGCTTGATCATTTCAATGCTGGTGATGAACATCAGTAGCGCTGGATCGGCGCATCCACGCCGCAGCAGCGGCAATGGCGGCAAGGAGCAGTGGAAAACGCTCTCAGAGCGGCGTGGGCTCGTATCAGTGGGCGAGGCCGGCCTCCTGTAGCTCCTCCCACCTACATGTTTCACCCAATGGGCTTCATCAGGGTGTGGCTTAAAACATAGTAATAGTAACAGGTCAAATAGCGATAGAGGTAGTATCCAATGGCCGTTAAACTTTGTGGACCCGTTATGCTTTGGAGCTGTGTGGTAGCCGTGCACAAAAGGCTGGTATATTTGACAATGTGCGGACAGTGCACAGCAATTTTACAGGTACTATCATGAGGGGAGCAATGCCTGTTACTCTAGGAGTATGTGTTACTGCAGCACCGCATCCATTGGCCTGGCACCTTTCCTAACCTTAACCCTACAGTTAAGGTGCCTAAACTTAACCCCTCTATCTAATGCCAACCCCCCCCCCCCCCCCCCCCCCGGAGGTGCCTTATCTCTTTCTGTTTAATATTTAAGAGTCCAAAGGGGTCCAAAGGGGAGAAGGAAGGGAGGGCCGCTGACCAGCTATACTGTCTGACAGCTGGACTAGTAGAGCTGATCTTCCCGTGAATGTGTGCTGTGCATAAATACTTTTTATAAGTGTTTCTACAACCCTGGCACAATGGCACTAATCACTGAAGCTTACATCTCCTGGGATCACCAGGACACAGCAGATGCAGCAGAGCAAGCTGTGACTGTCTCATGACACACCGGGAAGTAAGGAAGATGCACAGAGCTCTGGAATTAAGCTTTGGACCAGACAAATTTACTTTGACATGTGGCTTCTTATTTCTCCCAAGTCCTACCACCCTTCTGCCCTTCTGCATTTTCAGTGCCCAAGGCCATGGCCTTTGTGGCCTATCCAGAAATCTACTCCCGATTGCAATATTTTATTATGGATGACATATTGGAACTTCTAAAAGCAATTTACAATGCAGGAGATCTACAAGAACAGAGGTTCTGTCTGTGCTTAGCGGGATGTATGGAGTTCTTCAAGACCAGAAACTTGGGTCAAATTAAGTGAATCCGGTATCAAGATTTAAATAATTTTCATTGAAAAGAGTTGGAAAGAAATCTATCTATCTATCTATCTATCTATCTATCTATCTATCTATCTATCTATCTATCTATCTATATATATATATATATATATATATATATATATATATTTATATCAAAGTATTATGAAAAATGCTTTCCCTTCAACGAAGAATATGCGCAGGCCTGGACCAAATGGACGCATCCATATCTAAATAGCCTAAAGACACAGGCCATTTGAAGACACAGAAGCCCTGTAATTTCAGATAAGGCTGAAACCATGGTGACTTGGAATGGCGCAGCATTTGACTTCACACCAACAATGGCCTCCGTCTATGTGGCTCACAATTTAAACATCTAGCGTCTGATGCATCTTGAGAAGAAATTACAGAGTACCCAGCAAACTCATTGTGAACCAGAACTCCCAAGGAAGAAATTATAGGTTATTTACCAATTCTTGCCAAAAGGGTAAACAAGGGGAAAAAAACAACAACTTTGTTTTGGAACAACACCCTGGTCCACAGGGTGCTAAGAATGCTGAGCAAAGAAAGAAGTGAATATTTACCAAAAAGTAGAGCATAGGGGGCTTGCAATTCAATTGGCACAATAGATAACATATTCTACTGTCTCTAGTGAGCCGGAAACTGTTAGCGTGACTTTCAATGGCAGCAGGTTTCAGATAGTCCAGTTCATCTTCCAAGTCATCAGGAAGGAGTAAAGGCTGGAATTCCATACTGTAGCTACCCTCAGGAAACTGGCTACAGAGATACCAAAGATCCTTTGAAGGCTGCCACTCTTCGGTTAGCAATATATGTTACAACAGAATCAGGTTATTATTCCAAAGAATCAAGAATTAACCGGTTTCTATTCACATGTCCATACTGAAAAAAAAAAAAAACTTTATGGAAGGGTTAATTAAATGTAAAATTCCTGAACAAATTTCTAGTATTTATAGTTCTTTATTAAACAAGACCTTCCTAGGTGTACAGTTTTTTTGATGAGTGTCGATGCTTGATGTTCTGTATAAAGCACTGTGCTAAAGCAAACCTGAAGTTAAATTAAAAAGAGATAATGCATTGCATGCAATTTACTTTAAAAAAAACTAGAACATTAGTAACATAGAAATGAGTGTTATGTTTATTTTTAATTTAATGGGAGCATGTATAATATTGCCTTCTAAATAGCATCCTTTACAGTATGAGGTCAGAGCTGCTTTCCTGAGTAGAAGGAAAAACGAATTAATGATCCTTTGAACTTTTTAGCTCTAAAATGTTTTTGTCTGCCTTTTTCTCTCACTGATCAAGCTCCTTTGGCTTCTGTTAATTTGTCAGGAAACCGGACTTAATTGACAAGCTCATTTGCATTGATAACAACACTAGTTTAATTATTGCCTTCCAGGAAAACAAAAAGGGACTTCAGACAGTTTCTTAGTAGGGCTAGTACTTCATGTACTTGTGTTTATCTCATCAGATCATATGCCACTTCAGGTATGCATTAAGCCTATCACTGTTATATAAATATGAAAAAAGGTAGTAGAAATGCATCAAATTGACCATTTAGACAGCCATGTGTGAAGGGTCTCCTTCATGCGTGGTCACAGTTGCGTGTGGAGTTTTTATATGCATTGTGAATGATGAATCTAAAGATGCATACACACGTTTGATTTTATTATTATTATTATTATTATTTAGTATTTATATAGCGCCGACATATTACGCAGCACCGTACAGTGTGTATATATATATCTTGTCACTAACTGTCCCTCAAAGGAGCTCACAATCTAATCCCTACCATTGCCATATGTCTATTTTATGAAGTGTAAGTACTGTAGTCTAGGGCCAATTTTAGAGGGAGCCAATTAACTTATCTGTATGTTTTTGGAATGTGGGAGGAAACCGGAGTGCCCGGAGGAAACCCACGCAGACACGGAGAGAACATACAAACTCTTTGCAGATAGTGCCCTGGCTGGGATTCGAACCCGATTGTCGTTCAAACCGGACTTTTGAACGACTTGTCATTCAAACAACAAGACGTTCAAACGTCTTGTACACACAGACCGACAAAATGGCTGATATGCTAATGTCAGCTAATTTACATGTCAATGGAGTGGATAGAACAATGGACAAGATAGAACGACTGATCAAAATACTTTGTTTGAATGGCCATTATTTGTACAAACGACTCCCAGTTGTTTGTACACACATACAGACTCCCAGTTGTTTGTACACACATACAGTTAGTCCAACGAATAAGCCAAGTAGATCAGTCAAACCTGCTGCGATCAGTCTAACGATCGAACGTGTCGTTCATACGACCGGTTTGAATGACATGTCAATCTGAAAAATCAGACGTGTATGTTACCTTAAATTGATCTTGCCAGTCACTGATCTGTTTTTCCAAGTGATGAGTGTACAATATAAGCCTGTTTGCGTTGTATGCATCTTTTCTGATAATTCTATCTTTAGAGTTAAGAAGGTTAATTCATTAAACCTTAACGCGATAAGCAGTGCGGGTTAAACCAGCGCAGTCCTGTGACCTGCGCTCCTCTAAGTGGCACAGGGTGATGTAGCGTGACCTCGATACTTCGCTAGTGCAGCCACTACTACGTTAAATAATGTAGTAGCGACCTCGCTAGTAAAGTATAGTGGTCGCAATACGTCACATTTCGCGGCACTTCAAAGAAGCACACTACTTAACTGTACCGTGTGTAGTGTATGCTTGCTGGTTTAACTTGCACTGCTTAGTGCGTTAAGGTTGAATAAATCAACCTGAAACCGTTTTAAACAGCATTAAGCTTGGTTTACTCTGCTGCCCTTTATTTTGCTGCAGTGGACATGTAGAAATGGTTCAAATTTCCTAAGGCATTCCCACCCCAAACAAATTTAAGCCATCACTAAATAACAGGAGTCGGGGCTTCGCTATTAGTAGCTGCAGTTCGCATAGCGGGCGCCCATATTTGTTGCTCCATTTAGCTGTTCTGTTCCCTGTTCACATGCTTACATATCCATTGCAGTGTTGTCTGTTGCTTTCCACGAACCTGAACCGCTACAACTTTTCTGGACAGTTGACTGTGTAGCCATTCATCCAATGAATGTAATGCATCCATTCTAGAGTGGCAGCAGACCCTGCAATAGACCCCAATGCAGCCTGCAGCAAACAGTACATCTGCACATCTGTACAGTGCAAATACAGTACCACTCTGACATAGCGTGAACTGAGCCTATATCTAGGCAGACTGGCTTGCTTTAGGTTTGTATTCATTTACCCTGCATCAGCTTATTTGTGTTCACTTCTTCCCATAGGATCTGCAAATTGAGCGAGAGAGGAGCTCTTACAATATATCGGGAGGTTGCACAGCACTTGTCATTGTCTACTTGCTGGGGAAAATCTATGTAGCCAACGCTGGTGACAGCAGGTAACAATTATACTTCAGGCTTCTCTTAAGAAATAAATGTTAAATCCATAATATGTTCAATAAAAGCTGATTAAGTATTGATTAAATATGAATTTTCTTGTGCATCCGGTAGAACTATGTGATTGAGCCTTTGTGTAAGTTTCTTGTGCATTCAGCACACACTGCTTTTGCCATTAAAGGAGAGGGCTCCAATGCAACCTTGTCAAGCTTTGCTATTGATCTCTGGATTACCAATCTATTAGTCGGAGCTTCATTACAGAAAAGGGAGGACAGATTAATTACAGAACTGTGTGTTCCTCATATTAAAGTTGTTTTGTTTTTTTGATAAATACTAAAAAAAAAAAAAAAAAAAAAAAAATATTAAAAGATCAGTGTGCCTCTATTATACAACCTAAATAAAATAATGTCCAAGGTTTGCTGTTTACTTAAATTTATTTAAATAAAGATAATGCAAATACACGGTGTGGTCAGCGCTCTCTAGTGCCCATCTTACCACCAAGACCTCAACATATAATACAAGAAACTGGTGTTGCAACAAAAAGTCCCAGCACAGTCTCTGAAATTAACACTCACAGAAAAAAAAATCACAGAACTATTTGTGTAATTATTGCAACAGTCCCTGCAAATGCTCTAATATATTGCAACTGCTTATCAGGAATTGTAATTGTAGCAACACATATGGTATATAGCAAGAGTCCCTTACAAGTATTGTTGCTTTACAATGTATGGCAATATTGCAGCTTCCCTTCTGGAAAAAGTCTTGTGCATAAGTAATAGTATGCTATTCCCAAAATGGAGTTAATTCTCCTGGTGTCCACCAAAGACTTAACTAGCAGACCAGGAGAATTGCTGTATTTTTCTGGGTATCTCACCCAAAAAGGGGGGAGGGGAGGGAGGCCTGCATGTGGCAAACTATTCTAAGGAGACTTGTGGCTACCTATAGTGGTGGGCTGCCTAATACCACAATGCAAATCGTATTCTTAAACTTCTGCCTTACTTGTACTGTACTGGAATGCCATCTCCCAATCTCTAACTTTGAGCCCCTCCATGATGTTAACTGACACCTGACCTTGTTCTCTCCCTCAGCATAAACAACTTCCTGACACCTAAAATTCTAACTTTCTCCTTTTCCCTCTGCATTAACTTCTTCATGCCACCAAACCCATCTTTCCCCTAGCCAACACACACACAGAGATTTCCTTCCAACTACCTAACGCTAGCCAGTAATATCTGCCAGTTAAGCATGTCAATAGGGACATACCAATTTCCCAGTCCAGGCACTGGGAGACAAAATCCTAGTCGTTGGTGCCCCAGGTGTAGCATAGCAGAGTGCTGTCAACCAAATGACATGCCCTCTGGCCACAAAGCAATATGCAGCTTTTCAAGTGCAGAGTAAAAAGTAAACATAATCTTTAATTATATTGAATTGAAATGGCTTTTATAGCAATAATATATAGCACTGATATCCTCTATAATAAAACCCTTGTGTCTCTGTGTCCCGTGTGTGTGTGTGTGTGTGTGTGTGTGTGTGTGTGTGTGTGTGTGTGTGTGTCCCTGCGTTTGTGCTACTGCGCATGTGCCGCAGGGACACCATTTGGACAGAGAGCAGGACAGCCAGGGGGCGGCCGGCCGGGCAGATGTGTGCGCGCTGCGGGTGGGAGGTGGGCGCACACACTGGCAGTGGTGACGGACTTAGCCCATTTTTAAATGGGCTAAGGTCACTAGTTTATTCTATAAACTAGAGTGCATGCGCCATCCCTCTGGACATCATGATTTTGTTCTCGCTGCACAAGTGCGCCATCCATTCAGTTTCACAGTGAGGTGGGCCAGGAGGTGAGGTGTGCAGAACAGATTGGCATAGCACTGTGGCGAGTGTGAGGTAAGGGGGGAGGGGGGGGGCGGGCGGATGGAAGGACATATAGACACAGCGACTGGCTGGAAACTTTTATTCTAGATTTTTCAACAAGCATTTTAACTTTTACAGGATATTTGGCAGCCAAGAAGTAACTTTTGACTGAGGCTTCTAGCTGTTGGGAAGGACCAGGGCCAGAAGGAGACAGCCTGCTCCAGAGCTAGCAGCAGATCCTGAACTCTGAAGCTGCTGGAGTAGAGGATGGACAATTGCTGAGCATAATCATGACACCATCGGTGACAGAGCCAGCAGTAAAAATCTGACCGAAGCTATAACCCTCTCCATTCTATCCACAACTAAGCAGTTTGCTCTGGCCTCTACTTTGTGGAGCTGTAAATTGAGATTCCTGCAGCTCAAAAGCGCTCATGTAGACAGAAATAAGTGACCCTTGGCAATCAGATGCGTTGCAAAAAACAGAAAGTGTAGATGAATTACGTAACGCTGTCGAAGACTATTTATTGCATTCCTTCCTAGCCTGAACACTGATTTATGGAGCAAGGAGGTATAAGGCTGCATAGATGCCATTGTGTTTTATGTAAGCTGCAGAGAGACTAGATGTGAGAGCACTCTGAAAGGTTCTGTCATACGCATTCTTAATTCTAGAACAGATCATACATTGTCAATTTTCTGCATTGCTCCAGGAAGGTCATCTTGTAATTGCCACTTAATTGTAAGCTAAAGATGGCATCACTGCTAAGTGTGAGAGAGGTAGTAACTATGTATCTGTAAAGCTGACAACTACCCCCAGCTTGTGTCATGTAAATGAATGTGTTGGATGACTACTAATTTCAGCTCACATCTGCCGTTGCCTGTTCCTTGCATTCTAATGAGGAAAGTACGGTCATTACCACTAGCATTGTCTTTACTGAATAACCTCTGTTGCCTTTTTGCGCACTGTTTCATCGCCAGCGTAGCATGATTGGGCCTATTCCGTAGGGCAGATGTTTCTGCTATCTTCAATACCCCATAAGCGCAAGGGTTTAGCGAAGCATATACAATGAACAAATCCCAGGGAATGCAAGGCAAGTTTTTAGGAGAAACTTTGTTTTGCTTTTTAACAGCAGACTTCATTCATTGGAGAAGAACTATACATTTTAATATTTATTTTTTTTAGATATAAAAGATTATACAGTAATTGAGTCCATGAAATAATATCATACCCCCCTTTCCTTTTTGCTCTCTCCACCTGACACTTTCCAAGACTCCCCTAATACTCTCTTTACTTTTCAATGCTTTACCAATGACCTCACACTGGTGTGTCTGTCTGGGGTCTGAATGATTTCATTACATCAGACAGCTTTCTGTAGTCACTTCTGGGAGGAAGCCACCTTCCCCGTTATTCCCTAACTATCAGAAGGTGTGGCTATAGCAAGAGCAATATGATGTGTGTTGGTGGCATTGAGGAAATTATGCAGGGGGGTTTCCTGCTCTACCCAAGGAGTAGTAGGAGTGGTATATTCCCAGGACTGAGTGTTGGCAGCGGAGCGCATACTCGCCTGTTCGCTACCGCGCTACCTGTGGGAAAGGCGGTCTCCGCTACTGATTAACGTGGACCTGAACTCTTGCGCAGGACATAAGCAAAACAGAGAGACATAAATCCTGTGGGCCATATGCAATTCACTTTTTCTCCTGAGTTTTCTTCTAGATGATGATTTTTCATCTTCATTTTAAAATAACTTTTTAGCACCTTGCATGAGAAAAAGTACCAAAAATTAAGTGGAAAAGTACTGTCAAAATTATTTTGAGTATTTGTTTGCTTGTTGGTGGTTTAAAAGGCATGTTATTTACTAGTGAAAATATCACCTAAGAGAAAAATCAGGGGAAAAAGTGAATTGCATATGGCCCCTGGTGTTGTTAGAGAGAAGAGCTTGTGTAATTCTTCCGCATCTGTAAGAAATCACAAGTAAAAGTTGCTCACTCAGCTGTGTCAGCACAGAAATTCGGCAGCCCTCAGCAGACACCGTCAATATGTAAACACAGGATGTTAACCCTTTCTCTGCTTCCATGAAACCAGGAAGTAGACCTACTGCAGATTTATTGCAGGAGTTCTGCAAGCTGTAACAAATAAATTTTTTCTTTAAGCGCCCGTTTCCACTATTACGAATTTGCATGCATTTCCCGCATGCGAATTCGCATAGGCAATACAAGTGGATGGGGCTGTTTCCACTTGTCAGGATTTCTTTGCGGTTTTGTGTGTAGGAAAAATCTGCACGGCAGAGCCCTCAGAATTCACTTACCGCACACCGCTAGGCAATTCGCATACAATGTATTTAATAGGAAATTCGCATGTGGTTTCCGTATGCGAATTTTACCGCGAATCTGCATGCGATTTTGCATAAAAGCACACAGGCACTGACATGATTAAATTCGCTTACATACAAACATATGCGAAATCGTATGCGAATTTGCGGTAAAATTTGCATACAAATGCTAACAAATTTGCATCCGCATGCAAATTTGTTACCACGACGATTCCGCACCGCACAAGTGGAAATGGGCCCTGAAGGTTATTATGCTTTTGCATATCTTTTAGAACAGAGAGGAAGTTCTCAGTTCAGGTCCGCTTTAAGATGAAGCTCAAGTTTGCAAAAGCTCCTATTTAAGCTCAGAAGAGATTCTTACATTTTTTATGTTAGGATTTTTTTTCTGTTCCCCAGACCTAAATATTAAATGCTGTAACAAGCCCAAAAGTCTGAGGTGATGACTTCCTGTATGGGCTTCCCCGTCGCCATGGCGACGATCGCGATGACGTCAGGGGGAGTCCCGATCCACCCCATAGGTCTGCGGGGGGGGGCTCTCTTTCGCGGCGGGTAGCAGCGGACTGGCGGTGAGCGGCAGCGATCGGATCAAACACACAGCTAGCAAAGTGCTAGCTGCCTGTTTGAAAAAAAAAATTATGCAAATCGGCCCACCAGGGCCTGAGCAATCCTCCGCGGCGGCATAGCCCGAGATCAGCTCGGGATTACCGCCAAGGAGGTTAATCAGCCCCAGTATATTTTACTGAACAGACTAGATCAGCTATTTTCAGCAGTTTCAAAAGAATGGAGGAATAAAAGAGTGGTGTACATTTCTGAAAGAATGGGAAAATATGTATACCCTTTAGGGGTGCCTAAAATAAGCTAACTCACAGTAGGGAGGTACCTGCTAAATGCGCACTATAATAAAGGATGTATTGTATTATAACACTGAGAGATGCTGCTTTAAAGTAATGAAACAATTCCAGACTTAATGCGGTACCTAAAGACACTGCTAAGACAAACATATGGTGAAAAGCAAGGGCATATGCTCAGTAGGAGGTTTGCGTATGTTCGCCGCTGTATTTACAGGCGGCTGCTTTTTTTTCTGTTTTAACAGGGAAATCTGGAATATATATGGATAAAAAAGTGTTATTGTCACTTCCTGAAAACAAACACTGATTAAAGTGAACCCGAGGTGAAGGTTATATGGAGGCTGCCATATCAGAATCAGAATCCGTTTATTCGCCGAGTACGCTGTGGACGTACCCGGAATTGGTTGTGGTACACATGGCAAAGGCAGGGGAGTATGAGACATTTAGAGCATTCAAAACATTTAAGACATTTGAGACATTCAATAGTTTCAAGAGACAGAGCAGACATGCATGCATTGGTGAGATTTAGAAAGAAAGTGGAACATATACATGTTACAGCAAACATGCCAGGCACTGAGAAAGAGTACATTAGTCCTGGTTTAGGGTGGTTAGTCCGTGATCCGGACTATAGGGGCCCAGATGTGCAAGTGTTCAGCAGGAGAACAGCTTGGGGAAAGAAGGTGTTCCTACGCCTTGTGGTTCTGGTGCGGATTGTTCTGAACCGGCGGCCTAGTGGGAGTGGCTCAAAAAAGCGACTGCCCGGGTGGGAGCGATCTTGTGCGATCTTGCAGGCTCTTTCCTTAATCTGGCGGTGTGGGTGAGGTCAAGGGGGGGCAGGGGCGTGCCGATGATCTTTTCTGCAGCGCTAATTACTCTTTGTAGTTTATACTTATCGCTAGCTGTTGCCCCTGCATGCCAGACATTAATGGAGGAGCACAGGATGGACTCAATTGTGGCAGAGTAAAAACTGGTGAGCAGCTCCCGTGGGATGCCAAATTTCTTCAGCTGGCGCAGGAAAAATAGTCTCTGCTGGGCACTCTTCTGGGTTTTGGTGGTGTTTTGCCCCCATCTGAGGTCGCTGGTTATGGTGGTGCCTAGAACTGAACGCACGGTACCCTGGTGACTTCGGTCTCCCCAATGCAGACTGGAGGGAGGGCAGGGGGGAGTTTCCTGTAATCCACTATCAGTTCGACAGTTTTGGCCACATTGAGGACGAGGTTGTTGTCTTTGCACCAGTTACAGATCCTCTCGATCTCGCTGCTGTAGGCCTGTTCCTCCTTCCTGCTAATGAGGCCGATGATGGTTGTATCGTCCGCAAATTTGATGACCTTAACGGAGTCAGCATTTGAGATGCAGTTGTTGGTGTAGAGGGAAAACAAGAGTGGGGACAGAACACACCCCTGTGGTGCCCCTGTGTTGGTGGTTCTCACACTGTAGGAGCAGTCCCCGAACTTAACCCGTTGTGTTCTGTTTGACAGGAAGTCCCCCACCCACCTGCAAAGGGGTGCGTCGATCACGAGTTGCGTGAGGTTGCCGAGCAGAATGTCTGGCCGAATTGTGTTGAAGTCCAAGAACAATATATTTAAAGTGGGTTGCAAAAGTATTCGGCCCCATTGAAGTTTTCCACATTTTGTCACATTACTGCCACAAACATGCATCAATTGTATTGGAATTCCACGTGAAAGACCAATACAAAGTGGCGTACATGTGAGAAGTGGAACGTTCAAGTTTGCCCTGTATTTCGCTCCATCCATCTTCCCATCAACTCTGACCAGCTTCCCTGTCCCTACTGAAGAGATGCACCCCCTGAGCATGATGCTGCCACCACCATATTTGACAGTGGGGATGGTGTGTTCAGAGTGATGTGCAGTGTTAGTTTTCCGCCATACATAGCGTTTTGCATTTTGGCCAAAAAGTTCCATTTCGGTCTCATCTGACCAGAGCACCTTCTTCCACATGGTTGCTGTGTCCCCCACATGGCTTGTGGCAAACTGCAAACAGGACTTCTTATGCTTTCGGTTAACAATGCCTTTCTTCTTGCCACTCTTCCATAAAGGCCAACTTTGTACAGTGCATGACTAATAGTTGTCCTATGGACAGAGTCTCCCACCTGAGCTGTAGATCTCTGCAGCTCGTCCAGAGTCACCATGGACCTCTTGACTGCATTTCTGATCAGCGCTCTCCTTGTTCGGCCTGTGAGTTTAGGTGGATGGCCTTGTCTTGGTAGGTTTACAGTTGTGCCATACTCCTTCCATTTCTGAATGATCACTTGAACAGTGCTCCATGGGATGTTCAAGGCTTTGGAAATCTTTTTGTAGCCTAAGCCTGCTATAACTTTCTTAATAACTTGATCCCTGACCTGTCTTGTGTGTTCTTTGGACTTCACGGTGTTGTTGCTCCCAATATTCTCTTAGACAACCTTTGAGGCCCTCACAGAGCAGCTGTATTTGTACTGACATTAAATTACACACAGGTGCAGTCTATTTAGTCATTAGCACTCATCAGGCAATGTCTATAGGCAACTGACTGCACTCAGATCAAAGGGGGCCGAATAATTATGCACACACCACTTTGCAGTTATTTATTTGTAAAAAATGTTTGGAATCATGTATGATTTTCGTTCCACTTCTCATGTGTACACCACTTTGTGTTGGTCTTTCATGTGGAATTCCAATAAAATTGATTCATGTTTGTGGCAGTAATATGACAAAAGGTGGAAAACTTCAAGGGGGCCGAATACTTTTGCAAGCCACTGTATTTCCTTTTAAGCAATTTATTTATTTATTGTATTTATAAAGCGCCAACATATTACGCAGCGCTGAACATTAATTTAGGTTACAGACAATATTTAGGGGTGACATACAGCAATATGACAATACAGGAATACAAGAAAACCAGATCACACAGCACAGTATGAGTACCAGGTAATGCTTAGTCAGTCACTGGATGGAGCATGGAGATTAGGAAAGTTAGGTTCACTCAGATGCATAGCATGGGTTCACAATAATAGAGGTGCATGATCAGGTAGGACACAAAAGGAGGAGGACCCTGCCCAAAGGCTTACAATCTAGAGGGAGAGGTAAGGACACGAACGGTAGTGGACCAGAGTTCAGCTGTAGGTTTAGAGCAATTATGAGGGGTGGTAGGCCAGAGTGAAAAGGTGAGTTTTGAGGGCCTTCTTGAAGGTGTTGAAGGAGGGGGCTGCCCTAATGGGTGGAGGTAGGGAGTTCCATAGTGTTGGAGCAGCTCTTGAGAAGTCCTGGAGGCAAGCATGGGACTGGGTGATGCAGGGGGTGGTTAGGCGAAGTTCATTGGAAGAGCGGAGTGAGCGGCTAGGTGTGTACCTCTGAGTAAGATCGGAAATGTAGGTTGGACAGGTTTTGTGGACAGATTTGTAGGTCAGACACAGTATCTTGAATCTGAGTCTGGACTGGATAGGAAGCCAGTGGAGGGATTCTAGGAGGGGATCTGCCTTGGTGGAGCGATGGGAGCAGTGGATAATTCTGGCTGCCACATTCATGATAGACTGCAGTGGGGCTGTTCGGGTCATAGGGAGACCAGACAGCAGGGCATTGCAGTAGTCAAGGCGGGAAATTATGAGGGCATGGATGAGGAGTTTGGTGGTGGCAGAGGTCAGGAAAGGGCGAATCTTACAGATGTTACGAAGGTGGAAGTTGCAGGACTTTGTGAGGTTTTGGATGTGGGAAGTGAAGGAGAGTGTGGAGTCCAGGGTGACACCCAGGCAGCGGGCTTGAGAGGTAGGGTGAATGGTAGTGTGGTTAACAGTGACATGCACATCTGGGAGGTTCGTGGATGGCCAGGGTGGGAAGATCATAAATTCCGTTTTGTCTAGATTTAGTTTCAGGAACCTAGCGGACATCCAGGAGGAGATGGCCGATAGGCAGGAGGAGACCTTGTCCATAGTAGTGGTGGATATGTCAGGGGTGTGGAGATAGATCTGGGTGTCATCTGCATACAGATGATAGTTAAAACCCATGGAGGAGATAACCTTGCCAATGGAGGATGTGTATAGGGTGAACAGTAGGGGGCCAAGGACCGAACCTTGGGGGACTCCCACCGAGAGGTGGTTGGGGGTGGACGAGGACTCATTGAAGGCGGTCGTGAAGGAGCGGTTGGAGAGCTAGGATGAAAGCCAGGGCAGGGCGAGATCATGAATGCCCAAGGACTGGAGGGACTGGAGGAGTAGGGGATGATCTACTGTGTCAAAAGATGCTGAAAGGTCAAGGAGGAGGAGAATGGAGTATTTACCTTCAGCTTTAGCTAAGGCAAGGTCGTTGACCACTTTGATGAGAGCAGTTTCGGTTGAGTGGGCAGGCCGAAATCCAGATTGCAGTGGGTCTAGCAGTGAGTTGGCATTGAGGTACTGGGTCAGGCGTTTGTGAACCAGACGCTCAAGGAGTTTTGAGGCAAAGGGGAGGAGGGAGATAGGACGGTAGTTGGAGGGTAGCGAGGGGTCGAGGGAGGGTTTCTTGAGCAGGGGTAGTACAGTGGCCTGCTTGAAGTCTGAGGGGAAGGTGCCTGTGGATAGGGAGAGGTTGAACAGGGTAGTGAGGACTGGGGCCAATTCCGTGAAGTGAGGCTGGAGTAAATCAGAAGGGATGGGGGTCAAGGGGGGGAAGTAGTGGTATGGGAAGTCTGCAGTAGGTGGTTGACTTCCTCGGTGGTAGTAGGAGTGAAGGATGTGAGGGGAGGATAGGGTGGAGGAGGAGCTGGTTGGGAGGGGGTGGGAGGTGAAGATTTGAGATTGGATATTTCCTGGCGGATGGAGACAATTTTGTTGGTGAAGTGGGTGGCTAAATCTGTGGCAAGTTGCCAGGCTATCCCTTTTGATCCTGTGTCTCTAATCATTTTAGCCATAGAACCTGAACAAGCCTACCACAAAAAAAAATGTAGCAGAACAGAATTCAAACAGTTAAACTGAGCACTTTATTCTTCAGTGGAAAGCTCCTTGCTTCAGCGGAATGAATCCGGGCACATCCAAAGGGGTGATAACATTATCTTTTGTTTACATTTCTTTGTCGATAGATTTAGTTAACATTAGAAAACTGCCGAAACTCAGCTGTACTGTGCTGAGAAGCAGAAAGAGCTGAGAAGTGACCACTAGATGCATTTTAATATATAAATATAGCAGCTATGCAGTAAAATGCAGTGGCAGGTTTCAGAACAGATAAATTGTACTTAATTGTACTTGGGAATTTGTAAGCAGACAATATTACTTGTGCACAAAACCTAATATGATAACTGTATGGGCAATACAAAGTAGGAGAACTCATTTTTATTGAATGTCATGTCAGAGTTTTATCCCACTTTATTGCAAATTTAATATACATATGAAAAATGGGAGGCTGAACCATGGTTTAAAAGTGGCCACACCTTGGATACAGTTTATCAGAAATATGATTAGGGGTAGCAGTGAATTTATCTCAGTTGGTGGAGAAAAAGTCAGGGGTTTGGCCTCTTAACTTTGTACACCATCAAGAGGTACAACGCTAGAAGAGGCAGTAACTTAAATTCATCTCATTCAGGAGTATGCTCATATCTGATTGAAACACCAATCGCTTCAACCCCACGTCCTCTCCAATCAACTGCCTCTTTCTTGCTTGGTGGGCTATAACAGATGTACAGATTAGAGCGCATAAAATAAGAGTTCTTGGCCAAAAGTGTTTTTCAGATTTATAGACTGAATAGTAAACAGTGAGGACCGCTGTTAGAATTTAGTAACTGAGTAGCCATTGCAGAAATTTAGCCTTGCTTCTTGTACCAGAAAACGAGATGTTAAAAGGAATCTCGTGAGGAGGGAAAGTCCCACTATTGATAGTTGTCAGGGCTGGAGCCCACTAGAAATTGCAAATGGCTATTTTAACGCCAATCAACCAGCGCCTTCCAGAGCGATTTCATGGAATATTTTTTTGAGCCCTGCATTCCTTGAATTAAATTGCACTGAAAATGCTGCACGCCCCCAGCGATTGCAATTTTGGCAAATCACAATGGCTTCTGTGGAATATCGGCTGTATGCTTTATTCCCCAGCGCTCCTAGAAAGCAGAAAGTGCTACAGGAAGCGTTCTAGTGGGCTGCAGGCCTAACTGGTACAGATTCTCGTATTGGGAAATATAACTGCAGGTTTTGTTTCTGTCACAACCATAACATTTCTGAACGCTCTTAACTTCCTGTCCTGGAGTCAGACGTCACAGGGACAAAAAATAGAGAGATATCTTAATAGGGACACAGAAAGCAATACAAACCAAGGTTGTAACCTTTCTCTTGTGTTGCTTTTCTACTTACAGTATGTTATTGAGAACACTTTTGCTATAAAGTTCACACAATATAAGAACTCATACATGAAAAGACCTAGGTACTACATACACTCCCGCTCTACCTGTACTATACTCAGACCTGCCCCTTGTTGTGGCCTGCAGGCAACATTTTTATTTATTACTAGTTTGCTCACACCTGCTTGCTCCGATGGACCATCCAGAACCATGGATTCCACTTTTATTTAACATCACACCTTCAAATTGAATGTGCAGAAATGGTTGATCTGTTATGAGAGCAAAGCACTTACGACCATCATTTAGACATTTTAGACAGCGGTGCTGTGAGAATGTGATAGGACAGCTGTAATATGTAATGTAGTGAAAGAATGGTTCATTCTGTGTGAGACATCCCTGGAATACTGACGAGGTCAATCTCCACATGCAGCAATCAGTTTTATGCCATTACTGAAAAGCCAGCAAGAGCCACAATCTCTATGCCAGCAAGATGTACAGCTGATCGATCGGCACGTGACACATAGTCTGCTTTTTATTGATGTTCTAACACTACTAGTATTTAATCTTGCCTTTAGCTTTATTTTCTCTTTACACCGTATGAGGTGATATTGATGTGTTTACCTAACAAGCTCATTCTACCTAAAACCGATCTTTCAGTGCCTCACACATGCTCCTCCAGTGGTCATTACCCGAGGGCTTCAGTGTACAGTAGATTACTTCCTCTCTTATGGTAACTAGAGAAATGAAGCACACCCCTGCTCAGTTTTGTAATGGCTGAGCAGGAAGGTAGAGATCCTGTTATAGTATGTCACAACTAACAAGAAAGCGAAATGTATCCACTATAAACGGAAAGCAGCCACATTCAGCAGAAAGACTTCAGTTTTTGCAGCAATTTAGGAATTTTTTTTTTAAAGTGGGCCTAAACTCTTGCACAGGACAGAAGGAAAACAGAGAGAAATGTCCCTTGTGTATATTTAGAGAGTTTAACCTGTATAATTCCCCCTCATCTGTGAGTAATCACAAGTTGTAATTTGATCTCTCAGTTGTGTGAGCTGGCTGCCACGGCAGAGCTAATTGGTAAATAGGATGCTAACAATATGTCTGCTTCCATGAAAACTGGAAGTAGACACGCTGCAGATTTATTGCAGGATTTGTATCAGCTGTAACAAAGAAATGTTTTTCTTTATAGGTTATGCTGTTGCATTGATTTAGAGCAGAGAGGAACTTCTGAGTTCAGGTCCGCTTTTACAAAAAAGTTTGGTCTTTGGCGCCCCTGTCTAGGCTGAAGTCCTGCATTGCATTCTGGGCACTGTAACCCAGTGTTTCTCAAACCTGTCCTTGTGACTCCCCAACGGTGCATATTTTGGAGGCAGCCTCACTAATGCACAGGTGGGGTAATTAGTGTCTCAGCTACATGGAATCCACCTAGCTGAGACACTAATTACCCCACCTGTGCATTAGTGAGGCTGCCTACAAAACATGCACCATTGGGGAGTCACAAGGACAGGTTTGAGAAACACTGCTGTAACCTAATAAGTCTTCAAGTGGTGACAACAGTCTATCCCTGTTTGTTGGATACAGTTGTGCATTCCAGCTTTCCTGAACTTCTGTCCCCATGGCATGTCGATTTCTTTGTAACAGAAGTAAGGAGGTTATATATTAACAGAACGTTTTCCATCCTTTGTTTCTTTCACTTTGACAACTCTGTGTGAGCTGATTATTCTCTTAATAGGATAACTATCCTAAGTTTACTTGTTTTAACATCAGAAATGCTGTAGCTTGGGGATTGACACAGGGAGGTACAGAATGGGAAGAGAATGTGCGGATCTAACCATACAAGTAAGAAAGTATTCCCTCCGTCCATACAATAGGCGTTATAGTTGTAGAAGAAGAGGCGGGAGAAAGAAAGGTTTAAAAGTTGTATTTTATTAAGTTATTGATTGGCTGCGGGGAGCGGTGAAAATAGGAGAAATGAAGAGGAGGAATAACGGGGGAAACAGTAATACGTTTATTTTAATGTGCTGTAAATTCAGCACAGATCTTTTTAAAGGTCCATACCCACCAAACGACCGATAAACGACAGATATTGGCGGGTGTGTAAAGTCGTACGATTGCTAAAGATCCATCCCCTCCGATATTTAGTGATGCCTGATGCCCGAGCATCACACAATCCTCACCGGAAACTGCTCTGTCACTTGTGCTCGTCTTCCCTCTGCCCTCCACATAGCAACATACGTGTTGTATGCCAGAGCCTGATGATACGAATGTACAGCATCGTGGGTGCTCTGTTGCCCGGCAGTGATTGGTAGCTGGTCCCTTCGCCGACTGAGCTCTTCAAGGCGTTGGTAGGTGAGTATGCAGCTTAACTTGCCATTGATTAGCTTATAGATTAAAAGAAGGTTTTTTGTTTTTTTTTTATTGGGTACTAATACTTAATGTGCACTTAATTCATAGCCTTTTCTGTCTCCTACCTACTTTTAATACTATTTATAGTTCTTGCATCATTTTTCATAATGTTCCAATAAACATAAAATTACAGGCAGTCCCCGCTGACAGGTTTCTATTCTAATTCTGAGATTATTTGTATGATGAATGTGTTTGTAAGTTGAGTTCTGTGATGATCCTGGCGAAATGTGGATAACTGATTTACTTTCGGACAACTCTGGATTTGGACATATAGTATAAACTGTTTTTTTGACTGTTTTCAGTGTGCTTTTAAACTACTTATAACAGTTTATACAGTACTTTAACATTAAACAACAAAAATATGTAATACAAAAACAGTTTTCTATAATTTGTACATGAAGGCCACTTTGGGTCTCAGAAATGTTGTAACTCGAGTATTTTGTAAGTTTTCTTTTTTTTTTCTTTTTTTTTCTTATAATACATTCTAATTATTTATCAGTTTGTTTTGGAAAAATAAAAATTATTTTCACTTGAATAATAGTAATTATATGTTAATTCTGACAAATATAGTCTGCTCTGTCTTAGGGCTATAATTATTCGAAATGGAGAAATACTTCCAATGTCTTCAGAATTTACTCCAGAAACAGAGCGCCAAAGGCTTCAGTATCTGGTAAGTCTAGACACGCTTTATGAGCACTGTAGAACTGTGGTCAATTCGATTGTGTTAAATTAAATATATATATACTTAAAATATATATATATATATATATATATATATATATATATATATATATATATATATATATATATATATATATATATATATATTATATTTAAATATATTATATATATTTATATATTTATATATAGTTGTAGCTGATTTAAAGATGGATGGATGTAGTGTGTGGATGGACATGCTGCTGTTGGATGAAATTGCAATAGAGTTAATTTATTAAAGTTCTCCTAAGCTGGAGAACACATAAGGGATCTGGCAAACCTGTACTTGGTTTCTTGAAAATTGTCCTCTTGGGTGACAAAGACTGCAGCCTTCACATGGATCTTATCACAACGTAGACAGGTTTACTGAAAATTTTGTAAATAAATGTTTGCAAAATATATAGATGGACCCATGCGTGGGTAGCACAGGAGCTAAAGGTTAAGAGGAATGCGAAAATCCTAAAATTTAAAACACACACAAATAAGTACATTTCTCCCAGAGTAAAATGAGCTATACATTACTTTTCTACTATGTTGTTTTCACTTACAGTAGGTAGCAGAAATCTGACATCATGGGGGATTCTCAGCATGGCATTTATTCTTTATAAATACATTCCTGAAAATGATTAATACAAAGATGTTGGCCAGCGTCCCTGCTCACTGCACACTATTTTGGCAGTTGGAAAGAGCAACTGCCATTCACTAAGTGCTTTTAAAAATAAAGAAAACCCTGAGAACCCCCCATATGAGAAGATGGGCTAGTCCAAAATCTGTCGGTTCTGTCAGATTTCTACTACTTACTGTAAGTGACAGCAGCATAGGAGAAAAGTAATTTATGGCTCATTTTACTCTGGGAGAATGTATTTATTTGTATGTGTTTTATATTTTATGATTTTCACGACAGTTCCTCTTTGACTCGCAGCATTTTCCAGGCTTGGGTTTGTATTGTCCTCCTGTACTTCTTTTTTTATTGGTAGATGACATTTCTTCACAGCATTTGGCAAAAAAAAACTAAATCATTTATAATTGATCTCCTGTCTAGAATCGACAGTATTGAAACTGCTGGGGAAAAAAAAAAAAAAGCAAAAAACAAACTATAGCGATATTTAGCTTTGATCATGGCAGTACTCAACAAAGTCCACATAAACATTGGCATCTTCTTACATGGGATTTGTATACAGCTAAAATAGGGTTAGTATACACTAGGCCCTCTGTCAGACCACTATAAAGGCTTACAAGATGTCCACATACTAAGAAAACCCAAAATAGCCATTTAGATAATGAAATATAATAATTGCCTATGAAAAAAACAACTAAATATTCTACATTTCTGTCAACAAGTAACAATTTTGGTAATCCTTATTAAAAGCTTCTGACAATACAAGTAACCAGCTTTAGTATAACATATCCTCTTCAGTGTAAAACTTGGCAGACATTTGTGGTTTGTGAGCATCAAAAAACTAACTAAAATGGGATCTGACTTGGTGGAAACTTGCCATGCTAATAACAAACTAATGAATAGCGAGCAATGTGTATGAAGAATTCATAAACGATACTGTTCAAACCCTATTGTCCTCCATGATCTGCTTCATCAAATCGATATGGCAAGCTATTCGGCCGGCGGCACCATTATTCCCAATGGCAGTGTTTCCCTGCACGATTTGCCTGCGGGGAAACTGTGGATTCGGCCCGATTTCCGCGCTACTGGAAACAGGTCCTAAATTAATAATCAGTAATGTTATATACTTCCATTACTGATTCTGCATCTACTCTAAAGCCTTGTACACACTGAGGCATTTGTCACCCCCTAGAAATCGGTACTCCATCCCTTGGGCAACCAATCTAATGCTGACACTTTACAGATGCATCACTACATAGCTCCCAACTGTCCCTCTTCAGAGGACAGTCCCTCTTTGGGTACCAAGTCCCTCTGTCCCTCTTTCTTCCTAATTTGTCCCTCTTTCAGGACAGATGTAAAGATCGGTGTTAACCACGTTTTTCAGTAGAAAATTACATATATTAACAGACTATAAAATGTATTCCCATCAATTAAATTGAGCTATTTCTTATTTTCAAATGTTAAAATGAAGAAAAACTAATGATAATACAAAGAACCAGTGTAATGTAAATGATAAAACTGCAACTTTTGATTCAGAATTCTTTTTTGATATGCATGGTGAGGGGTGTGGTGGGATGTGGCTAGAGGTGTGGCATGGGCATGTCTTCAAGTGTCCATCTTCCTTATCTCAAAATTTTGGGAGAGATGTCACCAGACTCCAGTCAAACAAGGTGTTTGTTGCTATGGCTGGGGAGAGTGAGGAAACCAGCAGCGCACGGCGGAGCAGTTTACAGTGGGATAGTGGGTGAACAATGCGATTGGGTGGTGCGTAGGCATCGCTAAAGATCTGGCATGAGATGTTGGGCGGCCACTGTACACACGCTGGTTTCTTTCAAGATTCTTGCCAGGATGTGATTTATCGTCCACCATGGCCGGGGGTTAAACCAGCATGTGTACGTAGCGTAAAAAAAATGTTTTCACATTTCTGTTGACATTGCAGCAATGACTGGGGCTGCTCCTTTCCAATGCACAGTGTTTACAGATGTTATCAGCACTTCCGCTGACAGATTATTATGAGTATACAGAGTCCATTTAACCGTCAAGAGACAGTGGGGAAAGTCTGAGACAGATTACTGAAACACAGGCGAACACAAGACTGTAATTTGTTTACTGCCAGTATGAGCACAGTATAACAACTTATACCAGGGGTCTTCAGACTTTTTAAACCAAGGGCCAGTTCAGTATTTTTGAGACTGTTGTGAACTGGACTGTGCATGACACTGAAAAAATAAAAATAACCTTTTCTGAATATACTTAGGATGCCACTTATATTTAGATTTACTAATTGCCCAGCAAGCTCATGGTGAACCAGAACTTGTAGGAGTGTGTAAGGGCAGGCCTGGATTTACCTCACAGGAGCCTATAGGCACAGATGTCCTGGCACCCTAGACTTTGCCCTCCATTAAACTACACACCCCTACTAAACTGCACAGCAAGTGTGCGGCCTGTCCCAGCTGTTACTTCTCCCTTACTTCCCTTGACAGTCATAGGTAGCTACAGGTGTCCCTTAGTATCAGGTAGTTAGAGGAACCTCCGTATTAAGAAGCTAGAGGTGCCCCTGACTGAAGGGAATTCTCATCAGTGGAATGCTGAGAGCAGGGTGAGTAACCTCACATTTACACCCTCATCACCAAGCTCTGCATAGGGAAGGAGGGAGGCGCTTGGGTAGGGGAGTCTTTCCATCACCAGGCACCTGTAGGCACGTGCCTACGGTGCCTTATGGTAAATCCAGCAGCCTCCTTACTAAAAACGCTATGCAAAACCGAAATGTGCCTTCTTAAAACAGAAGGTATTTGCCAGCCTGAATAATAGCACATTCCTTCTGGTCCTTTTGGGTTTTTTTTTTTCTGTTCTGCAGTCATGTATTACTTAGAACCGGTTTACAGTAAATACTAGCTGAACCATTGCTGGGCAGATTCCCTGACTTTCACGTACCCACTTTCCGCTATATCAAGACGTGGAATTAGGTGAACGGCACTTTACAACATAACTTATTTGTAGTAGGGTAGGTGCCATATAGTATGTGAAGTGATCATGTCGCCCACAATGCACTCTGGAATAAAGAAACACATACAGCATTTGTAGCTCACCTGGGCAAAACCTAAAAAAGTCGATCTCCTCATGGTTGGATTCTCAGGGTATTCTCTATTTTCAAAAGCAGTTACTGAATGAACTTTGCTTAGTCCAACTGCCAAAACAGTGCGCAAATGATTAGGGAGTCTGGCTGGCATCTTTCCATAGACCCCTTTTAAAAGGGAGTGTTTTTCTAAATAATAATGTAAATACTGAGATTTCCGCATAAGAAGATGGACTAGCCTAAAATCTGTGATGTCAGTTTGTAAGTGACAGCAACATAGGAAAGAAGTAATTTATAGCACATTTTTCTCTAGAGAAATGTACATTTTATGTGTATGTATTTTTTTTAAATTCTACATTTTTTTGGGGATCGTTGTCCTTTAAAGAGACTCCGTAACAAAAATTGCATCCTGTTTTTTATCATCCTACAAGTTCCCAAAGCTATTCTAATGTGTTCTGGCTTACTGCAGCACTTTCTGCTATCACAGTCTCTGTAATAAATCAATGTATCTTTCCCCTGTCAGACTTGTCGACCTGTGTCTGGAAGGCTGCCAAGTTCTTCAGTGTTGTGGTTCTGCTATGAACTTCCCCTTCCAGGCCCCTCTATGCACACTGCCTGTGTATTTATTTAGATTAGGGCAGCTTCTCTCTTATCTTTTACAAGCTGGATAAATCGTCCTCTGAGCTGGCTGGGCTTTCACATACTGAGGAAATTCAGACAAGGGCAGAGCTGTTTGCAGGAAGAAAAGAGCAGCCTGAAACTTCAGTGGATGAGAGCTGCAGGGGGAAAGAAACACACAAATGATCTCTTGAGATTCAAAAGGAAGGCTGTATACAGCCTGATTGTGTATGGATGTATTTTCTATGTGTGGACATACTGCACATCAACCTACTTCCTGTTTTGGTGGCCATTTTTTGTTTATAAACAAACTTTTAAAAACTGTTTTTAACCACTTTTAATGCGGCGGGGAGCGGCGAAATTGTGACAGAGGGTAATAGGAGATGTCCCCTAACGCACTGGTATGTTTACTTTTGTGCGATTTTAACAATACAGATTCTCTTTAAGGTATTCAAACAAGGATATTATGTTATGCAACTATTGTTGCTATTAAAAGAATGTATGGGGGGGGGACAAGGTCATAGACCTAATACAATAACTAGACAAAAAAGAAGGCAACCCCACTATCTAAAGGATTGTTATTAGAGCAATGCCATCGGACCAAAAAGATATGGTAGAGGTAATGAAAATGTATCATTTTATTAGAGCCAACTATAAAGTTAAAAACAATTAAAGGACAACTAGACACTTGGGGCCTCGTATAGGCTTGGCCACGGCTTGCTTTGTTTTAAGGAACAACGTTTGAGTCTAAAACACTTGGACACTTCCCAACATGTTCATATTCCCAGCTTCTTCTGTATAAAGTTGTCAGTAAAAAATCACGAGCTGCTTTTTTCAGTTTTTAGACTACAATATTAATATTTTATATATCTTGTAATAATGCCCTGGAAGCGTTGTGCTTCTGATTGCTGCAGCCAACTTGTAATCTGCATAGCTGAGCTTCTAATAAAAGCCTTGGCCTGCACACCATGATTAGAGCGTGCTCACATGGCTAGCATGACTAAAAGTCACACAAAACATCTGTATAGCGGAAATTTTAATCATAAATGCTGCATCGTGCTCCCCGATTGTGTTATCTGTTTTCCTGTTGAAAATCCTTTCCATTAGGATGTCTGCGTTTTCAAGGACAGTGATTTGTATTCTTGTAAGTTAAATATGTACCTTATAATTTAAATATGTAACATTTTCACTTTAGTGTAGGCTGCTTCCGAAGGGATGGCTTAGTCTAGGAATCTGAGTGTGAAGTCAGCAGGGATGATGCAATTCAAAGAGATTTAAATGAAGAGGTGGCTTGCATTGCCTTTCTAGTACATCAGCTGCAGATGAACACAGTCAGAGGGATGGGGATGGTTAATCGGAATTGTAGAAGAAATGATCTGAGCAGCAACTGCTGTACTGTCTGCTCTTCAGATTACTGCATGTCATGCCATATATTCTACAAAGTATGCTGGTAAGCAAGGCCAGATTCTTTCTTTTCGAGCCCTTAGGCCAGTGATGGCTAACCTTGCAATTGCAATACTCTGACAGCTCTAAGCATAACTTGGGGAGGCAGAGGCATGATGGGATTTGTAGTTTTGTCTGGAGTGCCAAGGTTAGCCATCACTGCCCTAGGCCAACTTTCCCCTCTATGTGCAGCAGCATCCCCCACTCCATGAGCAGCCACCCCATCCCATGTGGACTATCTATGTACTGCAGTGCCTCTCTTTCATGTACAGCTGTCTTGGGAAGTAGCACCCCCTCTTCCATGTGTTGCTCACCATTTGCCGTTTGGCTGCAGCCCGGGCCTTTGTGGCCTTTCCAGAAAACCAGCCCTGCTGGTTATTCCTTAACATCATTTTTTTCTCTTGTGTTGCATCAGATTAAATCTAAGATAGTCATTTTCCAATAGATTACACTTCAACATTATTTAAAAAAATGGTATCTAACAATTTTGATTTGATATACATCAATCTAACATATGAATCTGTTCTCCGTTACGTTAGATGAGACCATGGGGGGAGGTACATGGGCGGAGTGGTGTGTAATGAACGCTTGTGTGGTATTATAGCAGTACAAAGCTTGCAGTAGGAGACATTGGTGACTGCCACCAATCTGAGAAAGAGATGTAGTATTAGAATAGGGCACACAAATCACACAGGCATCTAGTACTAGTGTAGAGTTATTAGGGTGACCTGCACCAATCAGAACATGGCAGCATAGTGTAGTGTAGGATCCCCCACTAAAAAAAGTCTACTGTAAAGTGCTAGGTGGGCTTTCAACAGTAGTGGTGTTTTTGTCAGTATTCAAACATATTTCTAAGGTCTGATCTAAAAGCAGTGTCTGGATATTTATTTCCTTGTAAACAATACCAGTTACCTGGCTGGTCTGTTTGGCTGCTGTAGTGTCTGAATAACACCAGAAACAAGCATGCAGATAATCTTGTCAGATCTGACAATAATGTAAGAAATACCCTGATCTGCTTGCTCAGGGTCTATGGCTAAAAGTATTGCACAGGACCTGGCTGACCTACGTCTCCAATCTTGTCCACAGGCTCATACCGGCCCACCCCCTCCGATCATCCAACAACCTGATCTCCCCCCCCCCCCCCCCCATACACAATTGCAGGACTTCACTGGGCTGCCCTCACTCTCGGGTACTCGCTCCCACTAGCCATCACACTCGCCCCAACCTTTAATACCTTCAAATACCTTGAATACCTTCAAAAAAGACCTCAAGACTCACCTTTTCATGTTCGCGCACCCGCCTACATCAGCACCATAATACGTTCTGCTGGGCACCCTCTCAACAGACGCACCTATTGTCTCTACCCCCACTTTTTAGATTGCAAACCTCTGGCAGGGCCCTCCTCCCTAGTGTTTCCAGCTTGATTATGCAATCTCACTGTCTGTCGCCCCTCTTGTGAACTAGAACACTCTCTACTTTGACCAATGCCACTGAACTACTGTTATCAAATCCATTTGCATGATCTTGTTTTTGTTGTGAGCTCCTTGTATGTCCTACTTTGTATATTAACCCATTTATCTAGTGTGCAGCGCTGCGTAATATGTTGACGCTTTATAAATACAATAAATAATAATAATTAGAGGCAAAGGATTAGCAGGATAGCCAGGCAACTGGTGTTGTTTAAAAGGAAATATTGCAGCCTTCATATCCCTCTCAGTTCAGTTGTCCTTTAAGGGCTCTGCCTCTGACACAGGCTACCTGGGTTCGAATCTAGGCTCTTCCTGTTCAGTAAGCCAGCACCTATTCAGTGATGAGGCCTTGTGCTAGACTCTCTAACACTGCTACTTCCTACTAAGCACCCTAGTGGCTTCAGCTCCAGTACTGAGTCCGCCAGGAGAAAAGCACAATATAAATGTTATTTGCCTTGTCTAATATCTAGTGGTTAATGGTGGAAGTCCAGATGAATGACTAATATTGGGTGGATGCTGATTGTTTACCTGCTCTTCCAAGAACCATGTAGTGTATGGAGAGCATTAGGGCACACTTACATTGTCCTGATCAAACATCGTGGATGAGCCATACAGGACACTTGTCACAGTATGTAAAGTTATCCTCTCACAGGTAGGGCCTTCTCTTCTTTAGTATCTTGCTATTACTGCATTTACTGATTGTTCCAGCTGTGTGTACTTAGTACAAAGTGTGCACATAACTGTGATTTTATCCATATTGCCCTTGCTTGTCCTGGTAACATGTTCATAAGGTATTTATTTGCAAAGCACCAAGGAAAATGTTGATGCTTTATAAAACGATAAAGATAAGTAAAGGCTGCACTTTTTATTGCATTCTATCCAGTAAAGCTATGGTGGAAGCAGCAAGATAACCTATTATGGGCTACGTTTTCAGTGTGCTGTGAAACATTTCCACTGAAATTCATTGTTATGGCAATAAAACATGACAATTTTGAAGGTCCCAAATACACCTTTTCAACTAACTATATATATATATATATATATATATATATATATATATATATATATATATATATATATATATATATATATATATATATATATATATATATATATATATATATATGTATATATATATATGTATATATATATATATATATATATATATATATATATATATATATAATAAAAATTAAATCATTAATACTGATGAGAGAAGGCCTCATTGGCAGCCTCAGTAGAGACTTATGTCTTAGCCAAAATGAGCTCACAGGCTCCATTATGGCCACCACCAAAATGGTGGTTGGAGGGGTTGGTCGAGCCGCTGGTCCCTCTTCCGCGTGTGTACGCGGAGGGACCTGGCGAGGAGCTGTCGCCGGCCTGTCGCCCGCACGCTCACGTGTGCTGGCGACAGGCCACTTTTGCTGCCCGTGAGTATGGGCCATTAGTCGGAGAGTTAATGGCTTGTTTACATAGAGATAACAACTGGAGTTTCTTAACTCTTCCTGTACTGGAAACAATTAGACTGATGTATCTGATCTTAATGTTTTATTTCTTAGCTGTACTACACATACAAATCATAATATCATAATTTTTTTTTCGCTTCAGTGTCTCTTTAAAGCTTAAATGTTTGTGGCTACAGACTGTCCTTATTTTTTAGTAACTGATAAATAATATAAGATTCCAGTTTTGGTTATGGCTTAAAATGTTTTTAACATGGAGAAGTTGTGCGTAAATCCTAATTAATGCTTGGGGTATAAAAGAGACAGGGTGGATAGGGTTTGGGATATTTTATGTAATGTTAATTGTTTCCTTGGTATGGGCTATGTCCCCCCCCCCCTCTCCTTTTTTTTTCTTTTATACTGCTTCCTGTCTCAACTGCAGGAAGTTGTATATTATGATATTCTGATTGTACTATGTCTTCAGATGCCCCTATGACTACTAATGTACAATCCTTCCTGACCTGTGAAACATTGGGTATGAATTCTAATTTCAAGAGGGCTTTTGATTTTCTTAAAAAAAAATAGCCCCCATAGTTGTATTCTACAAGAATTAAGGCCCGTACACACGCTAGATGAAACGTGGCTGAGGTTGCCACTAATGACCACCTCTGCCGAGAATCCAGCATGGTTATGGCAGCTCCTGATGCCCCTGTCCTAAATTGAGAAACATTGCAGTTGAGCAGCATATAGGGGTTTTGGTGTGGCATTTTCCATAAACAGTGATGTCTGGAGCACAGACAACTGCTGTGTGTAGAAGTGTCTCCACTTTGCATATCTTCCCAGGCTGAAGGCTAGATGTAATGCATAGAATCCAGAATCCATGGTTGGCTATGTCCTTGGTTCAGCCACATACATGTGGCTCTGTTTGTGCTTCCTGTTACCCCTGCTGTTTTAAAGTATGTACAACTTAACTACCCAATGTGGCCAACCATGCGACTTATTATTAATTTGCATGACCAGTACATACACACGCGCTGACCAACTAAGCAACCAACTCATTTAAATATTACATGCGCACCATATCCGCATTCAAAAGACAAGTCGTTCAAACAACTTGACGTAGCCAACCTGCATGATATTTGGTCACTTAACCCGCCAGTTTGATTGGCAAACTGCCTCTTGTCAGCCACTCGTCTAGTTGTTTGCCCAACCCCAGACTGCCTAAAATGCAATCCCCCCACCCCCCTTCTCTTGCTCTCAGTGAAAAATTACAACCTCAATTAGTTACTCAGGCAGACATAAGGGTCTATGAACTGGTGTAGAAGGTAGTTTGCTTTCTTTGCAAAAACCACAGTTTTCCAAAACCTACAATTTATACGTAATAAATGTTAAATTGTTTTATATAACACCCAATCCTAAATCAGGGCTTTAATAATAACTGTGTGATTTAAGCACCATGCCAGTGCACCTGTTTTTGTTTTTCTGTGTTCAGAAACTCTGTGATGGCATGCTGTATTGGATTATACTGCATGCAGTCAGTATGGAGCACCATGATGCTACATCATGTACACCCAGACATGAACAGCACTGAGGCTTATCTTTACTGGAGAACTGCACACTGCTTCCTCGGCATGTTTACCAATTTCTTCTTTGATGTCTTTCAAACATATAGCTGCAGATGGGAATTGATTTGAGAAGTGCAACAGCTGTTCTACTCGGAATATTTGTCACTCTTGTTTATTCATTTCTGTACATCCTCTGGCAATTACTGTGTGAAGTCTGAACTTCAAGGGAGCGTATTGAGGGCAGCAGAAATGTGTAATCAAGAATGAACTTCTGAATCACTCCTGGTGTAGTCCCAAGCAAACATTTCACTATCTTTCAGAACATTTGTTGTGTGGCCTTGTTTTACCTTTCATCTCGCGGCATGTTTTGTATTTTTGTTGTATCTTAAAGCAAGCCTGTAGGATTACATGATTGACCTCATCAGAGCCCAACTGCAAGCAAAAATGTTCTCCTAGTCCTAGCCACTCGGCTGCAAAGCTTGTTTTATCAGAGAATTAACTCCTTGATTAGCTGATGTTGCATCACTTTTAAAGTACCCCTGAACCAGGTAGAAGCCTATTAAATGAAGCCATGGCGGGGTAGATTACCTTTTATGAAGTGTCCTGGTGCTGCTCATTGTCCTCCGGTTATCCCCCCTCCTCTCGGTCTTTGTAACTCTTGCACCTTCCAAAAGTTCCTCCAAGCTAAGCACAGCTTTTCTGTACCGCACAGGCAGGAGTTTCAACCTTCATCTGTGCAGTGAAAGAAAGCACTTATGGACGACCGCCTACTTTCACTGTGCTCACATGGTTTGGAACTTGCGTCTGTGCAGTTCTGCGTCACATGGCATAGCTAGGGGGAGCTTCCTGGTTTTCATTCCTGACTGGAGCATTCCAAAGAGGACCAGGGACAGGAAACTGTAGGGGAGGAGCGGGGGGAGGGAGATCCTGAAGACAATGACCAACACCATGACAAGTCTGAAAAAAATAATCTAGGCTACCATGGTGGGCTTCATTCAGGTTGTTGTTTTTTTTTTTTTTTTTTTGTCCAATTCAGGAGTACTTTTTTTTTTTTTTTTTTTTTGCCAACTGCCACTCTACAGCCAAGATGTTCCACTCATCAAAAGAACTGAATGGAGTCCGATTTCACTGCAATAAACAAGATCAGGATGGAGAAAGAAAATCTGGGTCTTTCACCCATCAGATTTCAGGCCACTACCAATTCCCTGCACACGCTATGCAGCCATAGTGTGCGCAGTTCAATTACGCTGGGCTCAATTAGTTTAAAGAGCGCTTCGTTACATTTAACAATCGCTCCACTGAACCCGCCCGGAGCCTTGACAGTCAGGCTACTGGGCCAATCAAAGTGCAGCAATATCGTTCTTTGAAACTACTAGACCTGCCATGAACTGCGCACGCTGTAGCTGCACAGCGTGCGCAGGGAATTATAACACTCCCTGTAGTAGTTAAGCTGTGCTGCTGTAGCAGCGGAGCTTAGTGAATCAAGCCCATAGTGTATTCCCAACAATCTACATTAAACTGCCCTAGACTATATAAAGACCTTCTATAAAGGCAATGATTGTCCGCTCAAGTTCCCGGCCCCTCAGGCTCCCACTAATCAGGCAAATTTCATGAGTTCTGCCATTTGGCTACCATTTTTTCCTTAAGGGATAGCCAGAATGTGCAGGCAGCAGCTGCAATGTTGTGTTTCATGGTCTCTATGGTGGTTTAGGTTTGATATAGTTACTCATAGGCCTATATTCTTATTTTATTTTTTTTTCTTCTTCACATAGCATTCTCTGTTATATAATATGGATTGTTTTACGGTTTACAGCTAAAAGTGTTCGAGATAAATTTTCACGATAAGATACAAGTCATATAAGATGTATTTCTGATTTAATATTTATAACAACTATGTACCGTATGTCCTTAATATCACTTGGTGGTTTCATGTGATATTTTGCTTGAATACAGAGTGTTTTGGTTATGCAAAAGACCAATTCAGTAAAAATTGATGAAAAAAAAATCATGTTTTTGGTGTAAATGAAGTGTCACTTTTTGAACTTTTTAAATTCAGAAACCCATTATGAAGATCCATGGTTCTCTGCAACAATGCGTCTATCCATTAATTTCTAAGCACTCTTATACCACTGGCTTTGTGTTACCAAACTGAGATGGTGGTCTATAGCCCACCACTTGCCTTCTATGACTACATGCAGACATGATTTTTACTGAAATGCAAGAATTCTGGGAAATGTAGTAGGTTATCTATTGGATGTCCTACTTTGGGTGTCACATGGTCACACCTGCTTGACCTGCCCACCAGCTTACTGCATACAGAAGAGGCAGTAAGCTGTATGGCATTTGCAAGACTTTTAGCCTGTGAAAAAAAGTTTTCTGTTCTCCACCTTGCTTCTATTCCATAACAATATCCACTTATCCACCTTATTGCCAATATAATTAACTTTTTACCGTTTTTAGTTTTAACTTGACTGTAAAATGGCAATAAGTCAATTATTGGTTCAAGGAATGTCTACACAGAAGCTTTAAAAAAATGTGCAAGTGTAGCTTAGATGCATCGGTATCTGGGTTGATTGGAGTGGGAGATGAGAGTTAAAGCCTTCTAGGTCCTACAGGATGTTCAACGGAGAAGAGTGAGGCTCCTGCAAATTATGTAAACCATTTAGAGCCAGCAAAAACCTCTTTGTACAATAGATTTGGGTTGAATGCAAAATAGCTTACTAGCTCATCATCAGTGCACCTGAGGCATAGGAAACCTTGCTTTTACCATGTCCCTAAGTGCCATACATTAGTTGTTGGCCACTTTATTTGTGAAGCCTTTTCTCTGCTTTCTCTCTGTAGCGTCCCTAATGTGCTGTATTATAATAAGCCTCCATAACAAACAATTCATAGTACATGTTAAACTTTCTATTGTTTCCCTCACATCGTTTGATTTGCAATGTCTTTCAGCCAACATACAGTGCTCCACATTTTCTTAATTGAAGAGCTGTACAAAGCTTGTATCTGACTACATACATCCAATTATTTATAATGTATTTCTACTTTTGCTGAGTGATAAAGCAGTCCTCTCTGGAAGCAGGAAATGTGGCATCTCCACTGCCCAAATTTCCCCTTGTTCCCGGAATCTGTGTGGGCACTTATGCTGGCACCCCAAATTCCTTGACGCACAAGGTTTTTCATTTTTTGCAGGTTTGCGGTGGGAGAGAGGAGGGGACAGTTAAGGTTAGACATTGGGGGGGGGGGGTGTAAGGCTGGGATTTGGCATGGAGGTCTTTTAAGGTTGAGATTTGGCATTGGAGGGGTAGGTTGGTTAGGATTAGGCATTGTTAGATGGGGTTGTTGGGTTTAGGCATTGGTAAGGGGATGGTTAGACATCAGCAGGGAGGGGTCGGTTAGGCTTGAGATCTCTGTAGAGAAAGGGCTCTGTGGGAGAACAGGGTTAGCTATAGTAAAATATGAGTTACATGTAGCAATATTTTAGTATAGGAATTAGCAATGAACAATAGTAGAATATTCGTACTCTATTCGTATTCTACTAGCAACTATTTCCACCATCCACAAATCCCTGGTGCCCTTTTTACATGTGTGTACTTCCTCTCTAGATCAACTCTGTAATGTTCCAGGATTTTAGCCTATTATGGTAACTTAGCATTTTTGCCTTCTGCACTAGACTCCTGGGTGCCAGCTTTGCCAGGACACTATTTGGTATTTGCATACTCTTGACGGCAACGTATTCAATTTGGAAGCACTGAGGATAATAGGATCAGTGCTATATACTGTAGAGGTATATAAGTAAGATCACATTGCTTGGGTGGTGAACTAGAATTTTTAAGTTAAAATCAACTCCCCAAAGGGATTTCATATCCTTTTCATTGCGTCTCTGTACACCCCATGTATTGTTTCAATGAAATAAGGAAGTGGAATTCCCTAATGATATGTTTAGGCTCCTTTCACACTAGTTGCTGTGCCGTCAGTTCTGACGGACCGCACATAGAATGCGACAAGCAAGATAACATTAAAGTCTATTGACTTTCATGTTACCGTTCACATTTATTTAAAGTGTTCCCGAACATTACGGTGTAACGCCTTGCGTAACATTAATCGCACGACGCAAGCAATTTTCTGACGGGTGAATTAGAACTACCAGTTCGGATATGCATTGAAGCGCAACTTCCAGCCGTAATTCCGTGCGTTGTGACACGTGCACGAAATTGGGTTCATGCACACGTTAGCTAGTGGGAAAGGACCCTTAGTGAACGTGTAGAATGATCCGTTTAATAGGTGACACAATCACTTGTTGTTTTGGCCGCAGCAGAGTGAAATCACCATCCATGGTGTAAAGAAACACACTACTTGAATCTCGCTGACATACAACAGATCAATACGTGTTCCAAACAAAAATAGATACCTGCGCCTTCAATAGTGATTACTATGGTAATTTAATAAAGCTGTCTCGTAGTACAATAAAAACAACAATAAAATACATTAAAATTCGCTTCATGCACACATACATACAAATCTAATTGCCACTGAATACCCAGCACTACTTGCTAATTGACCTCCTCTAGTGGCAATCAACTTGTCTATCAATAGTGCACTATTGAATCGTCCCCATGAACCCTTCAGACTAATAATGATGAAATCACAAATCACAAAAATTAAAAAAATAAAGATAATAAAAAAATAAAATAAAAATAACGCAATAGTCTTTGAATGCACTTAAAGAGAACCTGTACTGAGTAAAAATATTTAAAATAAACACATGAGGTAACTTCAAATGAACATTAAATAGTTATCTTGCCATCAGTTTCTCTCAGAAGCTCACCATTTTCTTCTGACCATGATCCCTTCCAGTTCTGACAATATTTTGTCAGATCTGAAATATATCAGTTGCTGTCAGTAAAAGGAGGTCAATTAGCAAGTAGTGCTGGGTAGTAAGTGGCAATTAGATTTGTATGTATGTGTGCATGAAGCGAATTTTAATGTATTTTATTGTTGTTTTTATTGTACTACGAGACAGCTTTATTAAATTACCATAGTAATCACTATTGAAGGCGCAGGTATCTATTTTTGTTTAGTTTTTCCAAGGTGGGGATGAGAGTTGACCTCTTGTATACCGGTGCAGCCTAACAGAAGCAATATACCCTTTTCAGCGCCACAACTTGTACATTGTCAATACGTGTTCCAGATTGTCAGCTCCAAATTTTAAATATCCGCTTTGGTTGACATTAGACAGATTGTAACTGTGACAGTCCAGCATCGCATTACCGTCTAACTTACTCCAGTTACCATCGGGGAATAGTCGCATCCAATGGCTTGAAAGACTGAGCAAACTGACGTTAAAAAGACTGGTTGCTGGATCACAGATGATAATGTGACAAAGTGCACCAATCCCATCTTATGCTGGGTACACACAGTACGATTTTCCAACCCGATTGTTTTTTCGCACGATTCTGCGCTCGATTCTCTTATCTTCATTCGTTTTTCTTATCTTTTTCCATTCAATGCTATGAGAAATTGAGCGCAGAAATGATCGGGAGCAATATCGGACATGACAGATTTATCAATCGGATCCATCTATTGCACGTAAAATCGTACCGTGTGTATTAAGCATAATCTGCCGCTGTTACCATACGGGGAATAGTTGCATCCGAAGGCTTGAACTACAGTAAACAGGCTGAAGTCAAAAGACTGGTCGCACCACTGCTGACAATGTGACATCCACTCACCAATCCCGTCTTACTAGGCCACAGTTGCCATGCAGGTCTCATTCACTGGAGGCAAATACACTGTGAGTGTGGTAAACATTTAAAATTGGTTGATGGGACCATACATGATACAATCTTGATTTTATGTACAATCGGTAAAATAAAATTATCGATTTTTGCACTGGAAATTTATGGTAATACTGCCACCACTGTCTGTATTAAATGGGAGCAGACAGACTCCACCTAGCTACTCCTAAAAGGAAGAAGCGGTTATTTTACAACCTGGCTAGCAAATCAACAATTTTATAAAAGACATAGCAGTTTGTCTCTTCTGAGGCAGAGTTCAAAGCAACGATCAGATAAGCAGAAACAAGGGCAAGACTGAAACGATTCAATCGTTAGTTTTATAAAACTATACACACAGATATACTTTAAACCAACAGGTAAATACACCTGTCAGTCGGAACAGACTGGGTTATAGAAATAAGTACGAGATGAAAAAATGAAATAGAATGTCTAAAATACAGTTCAAAATACCATGTTTGGTTGAAGACTTTGAAAATCCTTGCGGCAATCTAAGGTCTTTGTCCGGAAAAGTACAAGATTGTGGATGCCATGCGGCCAGAGGCCTTTGGCATGCCAGATTTTTAGGCATCTATCTCTTATCTAACCCTTTTATAAAGACACTTGGGAGGTTGTGGGGAATATTAATTTTTTTTTTACTCCCTGAGCATAGACAGGGAGATGACAATGTGCTATATTTTCAGCCCTGGCTCAACAGCAGACAGAGGAGCTGGGTTGGAATGAGGGATGGTCAATAAGTTGATGCAATTTGTAATGCAAATCAAATGCTGCAGCATGGGGAAGAATAGCTAGTGTTCCCTCTCAGCTCCTCTCCTACTACCTCATGTGGGTGATACTGGGATAGGGGGAGATAACAGTACAACAACTTCACCAGTAAAATTGCATGGTCATCTCTGCAGAAAATGGAACTACATGATGCAGCCAAACAGGTACTTTCACTATATGTATAGCAAAAAGTGTAGATGTTAAAGTTCCCTAACTCTGTGCTTTGTTAATGAACACATTTACCATTGCATGCATTAAAAATAGAAGGCTGAATATCTGATTGGGTTTACACTGACTTTTAATTAATTTTTGAATATGTGCCACATCAGATACGGTACATTAAATGCGCATGATCTTTACAATTTTGTAATCATTTCTAATGGATCATTTTGTAATGAATTTGGAATTAAATGAAGTCCTAACGATGTGTGTTTTTCCCTCTAACGACAGGCTTTTCTGCAGCCCCATCTGCTTGGGAATGAGTTTACACATTTAGAGTTTCCAAGAAGAGTGCAACGCAAGGAGCTGGGAAAGATGATGCTGTACAGAGACTTCAATATGACAGGCTGGTAAGGCACTGTTACTGTTATAGTCCGTCCTGCTTTGTGAAACTTAATATATGCTAATGTTGGCAATGTGCAAATGGCTTTGCTGTTTGGAAGAGGATCCTATACATTAGCTCTCTTGTCTAAGCATTTGAGTTTCAAGGGTTTGAATTGCACATGTGGTCTTCCTCTTCATATTTCCACTGGCAGGAACTATGAACCATTAATGCTTATGCCAAGATCAGTAGGGACAATGTAATGTGATCAGATCATCTCCTAACCAGAATTTGGACTGGTGTTGTGCTCATGATGGGGGATGCATGTAGATGTATCCTCAACCACGGGCATGTAAAAATGACCAGGTATGAGAGAAAGTGTAGGTAACATTGATTTTGCAAACTAAAGCAGACCATTTGCTAGGTTTTTACAGGTTTTTTTTGTCTGCTCTACTGGGTACAGGAAGGCAGGCACATTTTCCAGTGTTTGGATAGATAAAGAGGTCAGAATGAAACTGAAGAGGAAAAGGTGGTGGTGGGGGAGAGGGGGGGGGACATGTTTACAAGTAAGTTTATCTTAGCTCTATCTCTTTATTGATCAGAGAACTGTAAGTATGTGTATAACATAGCCTCCCTGTTCATTTAAAGGACCATTATCACACAAAAAAAGTAAAATACAAACATAAAAAAATTACATTTTCTCCTAGAATAAAATGCACAATAAGTTACTTTTTTCTTACGTTTCTTTCAATTTCAGTAGGTGGTAAAAGCTGACAGATCTGGCAGGTTTTTGGCTAGTCCATCTCCTCATGGGGGGGGTTCTAAGTATTTTTTTTTATTCTTTACAAAAGCACTCCCTGGAAAGGATCTAGACAAAAATGTCGGCCAGCTTCCCTACTCCATTACACACCATGGCCACATTCCCACTGGACACGTCACCTGTGCTGATGGAAATTTGCATCCATATCCCTTTGCTGTGCCATGCACGGAAAACTGCAGCATGCATCCATTTTATTTATTTTTCCCTGTACGTGTTTGTTTCTGGAATGCATTACTTGTTTTATATAGGTCAATTCATGCCAGTTTTGGTAAGTCGTTAATAATGACTACTTCTGTATGCTGCTCATCACATCTGATGTATACAGTATAGTTTAAGCAAAGAACTCCACAGCGCTAGGAAACATCCCGGTATTTTAAGGGTCCTTTTGACAGGGACCCTTGATAAAAACAAGCATATAGTGTATACCAATACACAGTTAAAAAGGTCTCACGGAATCGATAAGTTTGCCCAGTCTCCAGTTCCGACCGGTTTCGGCTTTCCGCCGTCGTCAGGGAACGCTGGAGACTGAGCTACTGGGCAAAATATATAAGGAGTTACCTTAGTAGGTGGTATAACGAGCCGTTACAAACGTAATCACCGGTAAGCGTGATTCGCCGGTAGGCTCACTCTCTGATAGGTCAGAAAGCATCACGTGTACTGCGCACGGGAGCCTGGGATGCAAGTACGTCACTACGGAATCCCTCAGTGCGCTCCTATTGGACAGAGTGGGCCAGCGCATTAGCGTGACGCCGCGCAAAGAGGCGAAATGACAGCCGCCTCCATGATTGGCTGTGGGCATAGTGCACCATGGGATATGTAGTCTATAACGTCTCAAGTGCATCCATGCCGTGCGCGGCTAAAAGATATAATAGTAGCTGCCAAAATGAAATTAAAAAATATTATATACAGTTATGGGCTGGAAAATATGTATAAAAAACTATTAAATATCCATCATATTAAAACATATATACATAAAAAAGGTGATTATATCACATATTGCACAGACATCCTTAATAAACCAAGAAATACCACTGCCATCTACTGGCCAAAATTGATCATTACATTCAGGAATTGTCAATAAAACAATTGATATTATAGTCAATATTTAAACCTCTGGGTTGCATGGTTTTAAGGGTGAAGATCCATTTTGTTTCAAGTTTATAGAGGTCTCTGTCCTTATTTGACCCCCTCCAGTCTTGTTTCACTTGATCTATTATACAGAACTTCAGACCGGAGGGATCTTTGTTGTGAGCAATTTTAAAGTGATTAGGGACAGAGTGGTCAATTTCAGCTCTCTTGATATTATATACATGTTCATAGAGTCTTCTTTTAAATTCTCTCTCGGTCTTACCCACATACTGGAGGCCACAAGGGCACTCCAATAAATATACGATATATGTACTATTACAATTAAAAAAACGTCTAATTTTAAAAGTCTCCCCAGTAAAAGTGCTAGTAAATTCAGTAACTTTTCTTGGTTGATTGGTGCACGCACGACACCCAAAACATTTCTTACATTTAAAAAAGCCGTCCAGCTCCAAGAAAGTGGGATTGCTTATAGGTTGTTTGTATAAGGTGCTGCTGGTAATCCGATTTTGCACGTTTGGTGCTCTCCTAAAAATTACTTGGGGTTTGTCACTTATTAACCCCGTGAGGTCATTATCTAATTTCAGAATAGGCCAATGTTTTTCAATCAATTTCGTTATATCTCTATATTGCACATTAAAATCAGTTACAAAGGCACATGTAAACGTATTCTCTGCTTTTTCTATTTGCTGGTCATGTCCTGCAAACAAGTCCACTCTGTTTCTAGTACCAATTTCGTCACGTAGCTGTATCAATTTTTCATATTCATAGCCTTTCTCAGCAAATCTCTCAATTAGTACACCAGACTGCCTTAAATAATCATCTAGATGGGTACAGTTCCTAAAAACTCTCAAAAATTGTCCTGATGGTATTGCCTTGAGCCAATTAGGATGATGGCAGCTCCCTAGCGGGATATAGCTATTCCGATCCGTAGGTTTGAAGAAAGTGGATGTACTACATTTATTCGCTTCATTTGTGATGACTAAATCTAAAAAGTTCACTTTCTCCATACTGTATTCACAGTTAAAAACAAGATTATCGTGATTCAAATTAATAAATGTAATAAAATCCTTTAAAGACGCCTCATTACCTTTCCAGATAAAAAATATGTCATCTATAAATCTTTTCCATATAATTAAGTTGTTGCTTATTGTATATAAAACTATCCTCCCATTTTGCCATAAATAAATTTGCCAGGCTCGGAGCATACCTCGCTCCCATTGCTACTCCTTTGGTTTGTTTATAGAATATACCATTGAAGGAAAAATAATTGTGGCTCATTGCAAAATCAAGTGCTTCAATCAAAAAATCTACCATATTGGTATTCATACCTGTGGTGTTCCTCAAATATGATTCTACCGCTCTCAGACCTGCCTGTTGTTCAATCACTGTATATAAGGAAGAGATATCTGCTGTTACTAAAAAATATGGTGATGAAAATTCCAGAGTGTTTAAAATTTCAATCAAATGTTTGGAATCTTTAAGATAAGAAGGCACTTGCACAACTAATGGCTGCAAGAAGACATCTAAATAGTGTCCCAAACGAGAGGTGACGGAATTAATTCCACTAACAATGGGCCTCCCAGGGGGGTCTGTAGCATTTTTATGTATTTTTGGTAGACAATACAGTACAGGAGTTTGTATAAACGAAGGTACCAAGTATTTACTTTCCTTATCCATAACTAGACCCCCTTGTACCCCTCTCTTTACCAGTTCTTTTAGTTCTTGATAATACTTTACTCCAGGATCTTGCTTCATAATCTGATATGTTAGTCTATCTTTCAATAATTCATTCACCATATTAATGTATTTAGGCGTGTCCATAACCACCACCCCACCCCCCTTGTCCGCAGGTTTAATGGTTACTAGTTTTTCATTGGCCAAATTCTTTAATGCTGTATCCAGATGCCGCTCACTCCACACTTTTTTATTTGGCAATTTTTTTATATCGCGAATGATCAGAGATTTAAATGTTTCCACTGAATGATTGCTAGAAAGTTGTGGATTAAATGTGGACCTATTTTTAAGACCACTCTTCAAATATTGGCCGTTTAGACTAGTATCCACAGTAGAATTAGTTGGTGCTAAGTTAGTAGAAAAGAATTTCTTTATACTTAGTTTTCTTGCAAATTTATGGGCATCAACAAACATCTGGAATTTATTCAGTGCTTTTGGGGGTGCGTATTTAAGCCCCCTATCTAATACTTTTAATTCAGAATCAGTCAGACTTTTGCTACTGAGATTAAATATGCCACCCCCTAATTCCCTTTTGGTTTTTTGTTGCTGATTTCTCCGTTGGAGTTTACGCCCACCCCTACTTCCTCTTGTTCTTCCTCTAATGACCTTTTCCTCCTTTCCCTCTGAGGCACGGTCTTCTCTAAAAAATGGTTGTTAGGATCTTCATTAATTACAGGACTATCTACTTGCAAAGTTTCCAATGCTGTAAACCTATTGTAAACTGGGGGTTAATACTTGGGAGTAGGAATAGTAGGATTATACCTCGGTCTAGGTTTCCAATAGGGACGAGGTGGTGGACGATTATAGGGGATATCTCTACGCGGTTTTCTTGGTAATATAGGTGGAGGCCCAGGTTGATAAAAAGGTTTTGGGGGTCTGTAGGGACCCTGCATTGGTCTCTTTGGAGGATAGTTTTGATATGGTGTTGGATAACCAAATCTTTTCACCATCGGGTTATACGGGGTTTTGGGGCCTACAGGGTCATGGCGAGGTTGCGGAATATTTGGTTTCGGTACACTCTTAGGAATAATAGGTGCTATTGGTGTGGGTTTAGTTTGCCACTGGTATGCCCTATTTGAATTATAATCATTAAAATCCCGAGCATATTTCCTTTGTTTTTTGACTCTCAACTCCTCATCCACTTTTTTCAAATGTGATTGGAGGTCACCAGAAATCCTCTTATAATCTTCCAATTCACGGAATGGATCTAATTTATCTTTTATATCATCTATAGTTTTATTAAAGTCTTGCATCCTTAATCTTTTAGCTTTTAGTAGCATATTGATTAATCCCTTCCCACATTCATCAAAAAATGTTTGCCACTCTTCCTTAGGAACATGTTTAAGCTCTTGTTCATTGGGGGCAAATTCCCATCTTAGTCTTCTAGGGACATAACCATCCTTGTTTTGTTTTTCTAATGATATAATCTCCCACCATAGGGCCAGTTTCTTCTCAGATACAAATCCCAGATGTTTAAACTGGGATTCCAGATTGTTGTCATCTGGTTCATTAACTTGATCAAAAACTTTGTCTATATCAATGGATCTGTTCTCCAAAAAGTCAAATACATCAATCATTATTGCAAGGAACGCTGCTCCGTATATGTAAATGGAAAAAATATAGTCACGTTTTTAAAATGGAAATACAGGCGCTGCTCCAAATAAAAGTATCCTTTTCCAGCTGCTCAGGAGGAAACCACATCCACAGTAGGTGTCACAAAATCTAAGCAAAGAACTCCACAGCGCTAGGAAACATCCCGGTATTTTAAGGGTCCTTTTGACAGGGACCCTTGATAAAAACAAGCATATAGTGTATACCAATACACAGTTAAACAGTATAGTTTACCTTTTTCCATGGCAATCTTACTCATCTGTTTCATGGGTCCATTTGTAAAAGTTTGGGCCATTTGTGATCCTCCAAAAGCTCGTCAGTTTTCCAGTCCTAGTGACAGCAAGGCCTCGCATATAGATCTAGTGAGACCCAAGGTGTCACTGGTAAAGGAACTGAGATAAACTGGCAATGGTTGGATCTCTTCCCTACATGTTACTATCTGATATTTGCACCACTGGCGGTCTCAGATTCTGTTCTGCATACAAAATGCAATTTTTAAAAGGGATTGATTTAATGATTCAGTCAGTATGGATGAAAGTTAAGGACTGGCTTACAGTAAATGCGCTACGTCAGGACATTATATGCCTCCCTCATGTAGCTTTAAAGGGATACTGTAGGGGGGGTCGGGGGAAAATGAGCTGAACTTACCCGGGGCTTCTAATGGTCCCCCGCAGACATCCTGTGTTGGCGCAGCCACTCCCCGATGCTCCGGCCCCGCCTCCAGTTCACTTCTGGAATTTCTGACTTTAAAGTCAGAAAACCACTGCGCCTGCGTTGCCGTGTCCTCGCTTTACCTGATGTCACTAGGAGCGTACTGCGCAGGCACAGACCATACTGGGCCTGCGCTGTGAGCTCTTGATGACATCAGCGGGAGCGAGGACACGGCAACGCAGGCGGAGTGGTTTTCTGACTTTAAAGTCAGAAATTCCAGAAGTGAACCGGAGGCGGGGCCAGAGCATCGGGGAGTGGCTGCGCCAACACAGGATGTCTGCGGGGGACCATTAGTAGCCCCGGGTAAGTTCAGCTCATTTTCCCCCGACCCCCCTACAGTATCCCTTTAATATAATGTAATGGCAATAGATCTGCTGCAGCTCACAGTGCTCTGCTGCTTGCATTTTCAGTGCACAGTGAATCCATCGCCACTGCACTGAGAAAGGCAGGGAATCTGTCTGACAATGGATACACTGGTATTCTCTGTAAACCGGCTCTAAGTCATGAATGACTTCTTAAAGAGACACTGAAGTGAGAAAAAAATTATGATATAATGATTTGTATGTGTAGTACAGCTAAGAAATAAAACAATGGGAGCAGAGAGAGATGTCTAATATGGTTTCCAGTACAGGAAGAGTTAAGACACTCTAGTTGTTATCTATGCAAAACAGGCCATTCAGCTCCAGGAGAGCTCTGTTATCTGAAGTTTATTATCTCAGCTGCCAGGCTTTTTCTTCTGCAGAGAAAAGTTCGGTACAGGTCAAAAGTTCACAGCCTGCTCTGTAAAAATCATTTAGAATGCTGAGTAGTGGGGAAACTGCAAATATAAAAAAACACTATATAACTGAAAATAAAAAAGAGGATAGTTTCTTTGCTTCTAATATTCTAGTAATTATCCGTACTACACAACCAATTCATTATATCATAATTTTTTTTTCACTTCAGTGTCACTTTAAAACAGAAGGTATTTAAAGAGAATCTGTATTGTTAAAATCGCACAAAAGTAAACATACCAGTGCGTTAGGGGACATCTCCTATTACCCTCTGTCACAATTTCGCCCCTCCTCGCTGCATTAAAAGTAGTTAAAAACAGTTTTAAAAAGTTTGTTTATAAACAAACAAAATGGCCGCCAAAACAGGAAGTAGGTTGATGTACTGTATGTCCACACATAGAAAATACAACCATACACAAGCAGGCTGTATACAGCCTTCCTTTTGAATCTCAAGAGATCATTTGTGTGTTTCTTTCTCCCTGCAGTTCTCATGCACTGAAGTTTCAGGCTGCTCTTTTTTCTCCTGCAAACAGCTTTGCCCTTGTCTGTAATTCTTCAGTATGTGAAAGCCCAGCCAGCTCAGAGGACACTTTATCCAGCTTGTAAAAGATAAGAGAGAAGAGAGAAGCTGCTCTAATCTAAATAATACACAGGCAGTGTGCATAGAGGGGCCTGGAAGGGGGAGTTCATAGCAGAACCACAACACTGAAGAACTTGGCGGCCTTCCAGACACAGGCTGACAAGTCTGACAGGGGAAAGATACATTGATTTATTACAGAGACTGTGATAGCAGAAAGTGCTGCAGTAAGCCAGAACACATTAGAATAGCTTTTGGAACTTGTAGGATGATAAAAAACAGGATGCAATTTTTGTTACGGAGTCTCTTTAAGAAGGCAAATTTTCTGTTTTGCACAGCATTTTAGTAAGAGGGCTTTTTGGTCCTTTTTGGCCCCGTACACACTTCTAGGAGTTCTGGTCCACCATGAGCTTGCTGGGTAATCTGCAACTCTGAGTGCAGGTGTGCTTACTAACGATACCTCGGACCAACATCAATTTGATTGCAGCCCCCCCCCCCCCCCCCCCCCGAGCTGCAGGAACTACTCAACAATCGTCCTAGGAATCCTGCAGCTCCAAGCGGCTGTCGGGCGTCCTCAGTGTATGACTCCTGGCATGTCGCCTGACCCGTATCGAAACATATGACCCGCTGGGAGCCGTGCATGGATGCCGGAAAACTGCTGGGAGGTGCAGGATGCGTTAAAGAAGGCAGCCAGACAATCTGTGAGCAGTTCCTGCTCTCAAAAGCTCAGCCCCGTTATCCCACTCTGGCAGTGCCGGTTAGTTGAGACTTCCGGTTGCCTGAGCTCCCATTAATGGGGACTTTGCTGTAGACTGGTTATTGATCACCTGATGTCTGCAAATAGCCTTCATTACTCTTTTTTTTCTGTTTTCTAGCTATGCTCCCTGCCTTTGTTTCCTGGCTGTGTTCTCTGCTTTGCCATTCCTTGCTGTGCTTGTTTTTCACCTTGTGTTAATAAATTCACCATTCCATCTTCCAACTAATATTGGTTTCCCATCATAAAGGGTTCCCCTTATATGCAGCATATATTTTCAGTAATAGGTGCCATCACAATCCTGTTTCTGCTCTGATTTGCGATATTATGTTAAATATTTCAAGTCCCGTTTGCTGAATATTTATAACATAGTTTGTACTAAAACAGTAAAAAATATATATATATTATATTCCCTCTCTGGAGACACACATGTCAAAATGATGTACTTCTAAGCATATTTGATTTGATCGCTTTTAATTAAATGTATTAGTATGCAAGAATATATTGTTCTTTCACAGTTGCTTTCTCAAGATTTTGGAGTTCTGCCAAGCATCTAAGCATTAGGGAATTATTTTATTCCCTTTTTCTAACAAAGACGGTCTTAATTCTCAGAGGATCTGATTAAAAAAAACTTCACTTTAAATCCATTTGGATGCCTCACAACGACCTTTTCTTAAGACCAGAGATGCTCAATTCCTCTATTGAAACAATAAATTACTTATTTGGCTTTGTCGGCGTCACACAACAATGAGGGGAAAAATGATTAACTAGAGCTAATGCTTGACATACGAGATGCATGTATTGAGTCTTATGTTGTGATGGAAGCTGGCTCAGAATGTATTGTGCCTTTTATTGCATTAACGAGAGCAATGCTGAAATGAGAGTGGATGCAGGAGGATTCTTCTGAGCATTACACTGATAGAAATCAAACACCATGTTCATGGGTGTTATGATATGAATAAGCAAGCTGTCCGACATTCCCAAGTATACCATGTCAGAGACTGGACCTTTTGTGCTTCAAACATAACCTAGTTCTTAGCAGACCTCCAGCGCCACAGTTCTTTGGCAGATCTGTTACAGACTTTTAATATCTTCTGACTTTGACTTCTATTTTTCAGAGATTGATAACAGTTTAAAGTCACACTCCAGGCATAAATGTTTTCTTATAAGGCCTCGTTCAGACTATACGCGCTGCCGTGCGCATTTTGGCAGCGCGTATAGTGTGCGACACGCAAGAACGGTAGAAGGGCATAGACAGCCCTTCTACCGTTCCCATCATATGCGCTGCGTGGCAGCGCGATTGCGCTATCGCGTGCTGCACGCATTTTTGGGAATCGCAGCGCAGATCCCATTCATTGTAATGAATGGGATCTGCAGCGCAGCGCATAGGAGCGCAGATGGCGTGCGATCGGACGCGTTGCGTTCCAATCGCACAGCCATCTGCGCTAAATGATGTGAACGAGGCCTAAGTATTCAGTGGCAGAGTTTAATCAGTACCTGGTCCGAATCTTCATAAATGGCCACTTCCTGCAGTGCAGACATTCAGGGAGGGATTCTGTGCTCTTCTGAGAGAGGTCTGTCTGTGCCCCACTCCCTCTCTGTAGCCTGAACACACCATGCTGGTGCAGAGGCAAGCAGTAGCCACTCTACTTATACTTGTTCCTACAGAATTCTCTATTAATTATGCATCCAGTACACCTTAAAACAGTGGTCAGGAACCTTTTTGGCTGAGAGAGCTATAAACGCCATACAATACAATATGTATTCAAACTGGAGGGCTCATTTCCCTGTTGCCATGGTGAGGTGTATACAGTTGATCCGCCAGCCAGGCTACTATTAATTAGAGTTAAGTTGGCCATACATTAGGGCGACTTGGTGGCCAATCAACCCTCTGATTCGATAATTACTATTGAATCCGATGAAAATCGGTGCTACCAAGAGCAGGCCCGATTGACGATGCAACCAATTTTGGGCTAATATTGGTTGCATGTATCGATCATAAATACTGGGCCAACATACTTGATTGGGTGGTAACAGCATGCGATATCGGGATGAGGAATGAACGAGATGGACCCCTGATGATGTGCCTAAGTTTTTATACTTTACCTGTCCACTGTCGCCCACTGCTGTGCTCATTCATCTTCTGCTTTCCACATTTACGCCTCACATGCTGCCGGTGCATAGCATGTGGCGCCTGTATGACATCACACATGCACACCACATGCTATACACCAGTAGTGTCTTAGGTGCAAATACGTAGGTGGAAGATGGATGGGCACTGCGGCATGCAACAGCAGACAGGCTACGTATGAATGCACAGGCGGGGTGGGGGTGGGGGGTTATTGGCAGAGGTGGCGTCACAAGGCTGATTCCCAAGAGATTTTATGCTGAAGATTATCGTGAATCGGGTATGGGCAGCCGACAGATCTCTCTCTGATCAGAGAGGAATCTGTCTCTTGCTCGAATCTTCCCATCATCGCTGGATGTATGGGCACTTGTAGTCAATGAGTTGGGATGCAGATTGATTGGCTTCATCTGTATTTGCTTGCACTTCTTTCAATCTGCTTACAAACTGCAACAAAATGTTCCTCAGGTGAGAAAAATCTGCACTTTTTTGGTACTTTAACACGGAATGTTTTACTGCTGATTTTCCTTATATCTTGGTCTAGTAAACTCCAAGGGACCAGCAAAAGTAGTTTGCTATATCAGAAGTTTAGTGTATAAGAATTGGTCATACATTCTATAGTTATACTGTAGGCCCGGGGCCGGAACCGAGGACTAAGTTTACTATATCCAGAGTCGTACTATATCAGTTTACTATAACAAGATTCATCTGTAATTAGTTCAATTTATTTTGAGACCTGCAGTGATCTCACCACAGAATGCAACAAGTTTTTATTTCCTGATTTCATGGCTTTATAAATATGATCTTAAGAATACTATTGATATAAGGTGTAGTGCCCACATCTTCTAATTGTAATAACTGTACCGATCAGGAGTTCATCTTGTGTAATACTCGGAATATATTAGAGGATTCAAGGAAAGTATTAGTCAGTGCTGCCACGCTGTAATTGTACTACTAATGTTTGCTCAGATGAGCAGGAAAAGTCCCCAGAGCTTAGCTAAAGTGTACCCATCTACCAGCCATACCTTTTTCATATCTTTCAAATCATTTGTAGAACAAAGAGTCTTTGATCAGGGCAAAATATGTTCTACTCAAGGACAAGTGGAGCACATTACTCGCCTCCACTGGTGACAACATTGTCATCTGAAGGTTATGAAATGTATATGCTTTTAGCTTCTGCTTCTTGTTTTTTTTTTTTCTCATTTGTTTCTTGTGCTAGCAAACATTATTAAATATGTCAGCTGGATAGCATAGCGCCTAACTGTCCCTCTTTTGGACGGACAGTCCCTCTGTGGGAACCCAGTCCCCCTGTCCCTCTTTCATCCTCATTTGTCCCTCTTTCAGAACTCGTGTACAGATCGATCTAAATATATGTATTTTTATTTACTGAAAATGTGTTTAATTGACTCTAAACTTTATTCCCATCCTTTAAATTGATATATTTCTTATTATGTTGATATGAAGAAAAATGAACCAGGATAGAAAGGACCAGTGTGATTTGAATTATAAAACATATTTTTCCTATGAAATGTTTATGGCATGCATTACTTATAACTTGGGAGGCATGGGATAGAATACGGGCTGGTCTGTTGCCTTTGATGCCCTTGACCAGGGTACGAATCGCAGCAGAAGCCGGTATGTAAAACAGTAAGGAATCTTTGGGCAAGGCTCCCTAATGATCCTGGTCGCCCATGGTGCACGCCCTAAGTGGCTGCAGCCCTGAAGTGCTTGGAGTCTACCAGAAGAAAAGCACAATATAAATGCTCTGTCTTGTCTAATATTGCTGCAGCTGCTGCTGAACAAAGGTTTTTATTTGTTTTTTTTTGCAAGATGTTTTGCTTATCTGATGTTATATGTAACCTGCAGGGCCTATAAGACAATTGAAGATGAAGATTTGAAGTTCCCACTAATATATGGAGAAGGGAAAAAGGTGAGGTTCCAATATTCAGAGAATACTTAAACTGAGCTCCAAGGGGCACCCCAAATTCATGAACTCCATATGTTGAAAAATAATAGTGATGAGTAAAAAAAAAATCCTAACCTGCAAATGAGTGCATCAGAAGGTGGTGGCACTCTATCCATCAACACTAATTAGCTTTACTGCAGAGGGGAACGTTAAACTGAACTCCACAAAACTGCTTTGTGCCCAGTCAGATGTCCTTAGTCCCGAAGGGGTAACACTTGCCCAAAGTAATGAACCACCACAATGTACCTGATCACAAATCACTTTCTTGGATGAAATGTGTTAGAATTCTTCTATAGCACTGGGGCTCTTTAAAGAGGAGCTGTTAGGTATAGGGTCTCAGAGAAAATAAACACATATATCAGTAGCTAAAGATTGGCTGTACTTACATTACATATGCATTTCACTGTCCACGTTTGTACTTCACAGAATTTGTATATAGTATATGCAGAGATTGATGCTCCTGACAGCTCATGGCAGGTTCCATGTTTGTCTGTCTCCTATAAAGCCAAATGTGTCGTCATGTCCTGCCTGCTTCCTGATCACAGAAAAGCTTGTACTGAATAACACTAGTGTGCAGTGAATATTAATTAGCCATGTGGCTAGGAACAATAGCGGACTCCTGCAGTGTACTCTGCCTGGAGATTTTTCAGTGCTGTGCGCTGGACTGAGTTACAAGCTGCTGAAACTTGATACTGTAACTTCTCATTAGCAGCCGAGGGGAGGGCCCCAGAATGCTTTGCAGTATGGTATGCGGCTTGCGTCCTCTTAAGAGCTTGGGTCTAACAGCTTTGCTGATAAGCACACATCAAATGTAAGAGAGATTTTTTTACTACAGTATTGCCTTTTTGGCTTCCTTCTAAACTGTTTAACACAGGAGAATAGAGGTTTAAATTAGCTTCTGCAGCCTGACAGTTACTCTTTAAAGTGGACATTAATTCTTGCACAGGACAGAAGGGACACATAGAGAAATGCACCCTGTATGTATTTAAAAAAGTTTAGCCTGTCTATTTCCTCCTCATGTGTGCCTAATCACCACTGTAATTTGATCCTGGAGCTGCCTCGGATAAAGCAAATGCTCGTATAGTGAAAGATCATAGCATAATTCAGTAAAAAAGGTCTACTCTCTCCACCACAAAGCAACCGATTCCACAGTCTCATCTTTGCTCCAATCCTTTGACTCTGACTCTTTAGTCTAACTTTTACAAAGGCTATGGATTTGGTTCAAAAATTATCGGACTCCTCGGTTTATTGAAACCACAGACTCCGACTCCAGGTACCCAAAATTGCTCCGACTCCACAACCCTGCCTCTGACGAAGCAGTAACTAGGAAATAGTGGTCAAGTTATCTACCTACACTCCACTGCTTGCCACTGTATTTGTACCCAGCTGGCAAAGGTGCATTTTTAAGTTACCGTACCTCACTTTCCTTCTTGATCGACATTCAGATGACAATCTGAATGCACATACTCTTATTGCACCAGGTTAGCTGTTCCCACTCCTCCATGAGCATCTAGTGCCAGGCTTTTTCATTCTACTAAAAGTGTTGCTCCACTTCCATACACCACCACTGACACCACAAGCTCAGGCCGCTCTTTTCTACATCTGCTACCCAAACCACAGAAAGCTAATCAAACTCTGTAGCTCTGTTTTATCAGCATCGCTTCCACAGGTCTCTATGCCATTACCTTCCAAGTACACAACGCTGTCCCGATTGCTCCCACTAACTGCACTACCAGCCTCTCACCATCAGTAAAGCTGTCTGTATTACAGCCACTCTCACATCCATTAAGATCTGATCCGCACTCTTGCCTCCCACATTCTTTCAGTCTACTCCCAGCAAGCCGATCCTCCCTCCTCGTGGCAACCATCCAACAGTGCAGTCTCCTCCCTGTGGTAAGCTTCAAGCAACTGATAGAATAGTCTGAAACCACATTTAATTTAAAATTGCCAAAGGTTGTACATTCACATAAAACATCGGCTTAGATAGGCTGTAAAACACAGGCTTAAATCTGAATAAGCTTAAAGTGACACTGAAGCGAAAAAAAAATTGTGATATAATGAATGGGTTGTGTAGTACGGATAATTAATAGAATGTTATTAGCAAAGAGAATAGTCTTATATTTTTATTTTCATTTATATCGTTTTTTGCATCATTCTTCAATATTTGCAGTTTACACACTACACTCAGCATTTTAAATGATGAAACAGAGCAGGCTAATGAACTTTTGAACTTTCCTCTGCAGAAAAACCTTAAACAAAAAACGGTGAGAGACAGTTGAGATAAGTGCTTCAGAAGACAGGGCTGTCTGTGACCAAACTTTGGTCACAGAGCTCAGAAAAGCTCTTTAGCATAAATTACAACTGAAGTTTCTTAACTCTTCCTGTACTGGAAACTGAGACTCACATCTGTGCTAATAATGTTTTATTTCTTAGCAGTACTACACATACAAATCTATTATATCATAAGTTTATTTTCACTTCAGATTCCCTTTAAAGTGAACCTTAAGTCAAAAATAAAAAATGTGTTTTACTCACCTGTGGCTTCCCTCAGCCCCCTGCAGCTGATCGGTGCCCACGTAGAGTCGCTCTGATGCTCCTGGACCGCCGGCGCTGCACTGCATTGCACTTTGAAAAGCTACGTTATGATGTGGCCATTACACAGCACCGCAATGATTACTGTGAATGTAGCCTAAATCTGTGCAGCAAGGTGCTCTAGGAACAGATGCTCCCTTTACAACATGCAACACTTGTTTTGTGTTAGGCTTCTTGTCAAAAGGTGTAATTCCCAATTACTTGGTGACAATGCCCGCACAACCAAACACGCCGAATCCAGTGCAGGAGACTTGGGCGCAGCCGACGCCACCATAGGCCATAATAGGAATTACGGCTACAGCGGCGCACAGGGAGTAACTTTGGCACCATCAGAAGAGGGAGCTGTAGTAACTTTTAAAACTATAATTTGGCCTCCAGCAATTGCTGGAAGCCAAATTATTTCATTCCCCCACTATCCATGACGATGTTCCTGGAAGAAGTCGGCACACCATCACTCATTCCTGGGTGCTTGACAAAGTGACATAGGCAATACCACGTTAGATACAAGTTGAAAAGATTGTCAGCACACCATTCTCTATAGCACACACTTTATTGTGGCAGTCTCCACTAGATAGTCCAACAATAGTGTGTGCTATAGAGAATGGTGTGCTGACAATCTTTTCACCCACTATCCATGGCGGCCTGGAGGGGGGATAGTATTTAACATGGCCTGGACTTGTGCAGCAGCAGGACCAGCCATATATCGGCTGTATCCTACGCCCAAGTCTCCCGCGCCAATTCCTCTCGTACGCCTCACAATTGTCTTTTGTAAATTCACTATAGAAAATATACTCTCCAGTCACCCAAAAGAATTGATGGCACGAAAGTGATGGCCCAGATAGCATTGAAAACTTGAGAGAGGGTCAACCCTTTACACACTCATTTCTACTTGACTTTACTTGTTCTGTAAACTACGAAAAAGGAAAGTATTGGTGCCAGTTGGAGCTATATTTAGTATCCTGGAGCAGAAGTACACCTCAAAGCTTTTACTTATTGCTTAATACTAACGCAGACTGTATTCCCTCTGAACACAGGCGCGGGTAATGGCTACCATTGGTGTAACCAGAGGACTCGGGGACCATGATTTGAAAGTTCACGACTCAAATATTTACATTAAACCCTTTTTGTCTTCTGTGCCAGAGGTAAGTACCTTTGCAAACTTTTGTTTTCCTGAACAGTATTTGTAAAATCTAGGTATTATGAAATTATGATTTACAAACAAATGCATTCACATGGATCAATCATCCAGGCACCTCTGCTATCTCTACAGCTAAGTTAAAAGCCCGGGGGCCTTGGTTACAAAAGAATGCATTCCCTTGTGTAGTCATCAAACTAAACTAACAAGGGAGCTAACAAAATATATTAATGTCCACTCATGGTCAGGGTTTAAAGAGAACCCGAGGTGGGATTTGATGATCTTAGTGGGGCACAGAGGCTGGTTGTGCACACTATCACCAGCCTCTGTTGCCCTATGGTGTGCCCCCAGAACCGTCCTGTGCTCTGCGATCCCCAGCGCCGTGCCTGCGACACACAGCGTGTCGACAGCCAGCAAGCTGTTTACCTGAGAATGTCTGTCAGCGCCGCTCCCCTGCCTCTTCTGTATCGGCGCTACTCGCCTACGTCCCTTCCCTCCCGCTGATTGGAGGGAAGGGACACGGGCGGGTAGCGCCGATACAGAGGAGGCGGGGGAGCGGCGCTGACAGACAGTCTCAGGTAAACCGCTTGCTGGCGACACGCTGTGTGTCGCAGGCACGGCGGAGGGGACAGCAGATCGTAGGGGGGTCCTGGGGGCACACCATAGGGCAACAGAGGCTGGTGATAGTGTGCACAACCAGCCTCTGTGCCCCACTAAGATCATTAAATCCCACCTCGGGTTCTCTTTAATGTAGTTGCACTCCCTATTTCCCCTGTCTGTGACCATTGCCAGGATGCACACAGTGTATGCCAGTGTGTGTGTAGTGGACATTGTTTCGCTAGTTCCCTTGTGAGTTTAGTTCTATGCACTATCTGTCCCAGGAGAGGACATCCGGATATGTGCTCCTCATATTTTAGATAGATTTGATGCAATGAATGTTTGCATGTCTCCACTATGCATGTTACAGGGCCAGAGTTAGGACACCTAGAATACCTGGGTACTTCTACGCAGTGTAGGTGACTACGCAAGGGAATGCGTTCTTTTGTAACCAAGACCCTGGCTTTTAACTTAGCTGTAGGGAGAGCGGTGGTGCCTGGATGATTGATGCATGTGAATGCATTTGTTTGAACATTTGCATGCGAGTGTGGAAAGGATTAACTGTTTTTTTTTACAATGATCTGATCTTAGAACCCAATCTGTGTCTGACGTTTTGTAAAATACCTATATTTTACAATGTATTTGTTTGAACATTTGCAAGTGAGTGTGCAAAGGGTTAAAGTTGTTTTGCTATTTTTCTGGCCACACCCTCTTTAGCACCTCCCTAATAACTTATTTAAAGGTCCTAACTTGAGGCGATGTGCCTCGATATATGTATCTTTGTCCTGTGATTGTGAGATACATGCCTGATTTTTTTTCATTTTTTGTACATATACCGTATTTATTAGCGCAAATGTTGTCATAGTAAAGAAGGTATTACACTATAGCGCACTTTTTTCACTTTCTTCCATTTATCAACTCGGCCTGTGCTCTATTGTATCATAGAACGTCTTATTGTACATGGTTTTCTGTTCCCTGCATGGTCATAGGACAGTGAACTGGCAGGATGATAAAGTGGTTTACTGTCTGTTGCCAGGCACATTGGCAAAGGGATCTGCAAAGCGAAGTCAAGAATCTGGTGACAGCCTGTGCAGTTTGCCAGAGGCATGCATCTATACAATACAATACAATAACATTTCTATAGCGCTTTTCTCCCATAGGACTCAAAGCGCTTAGGCTCTCTCAGATTCAGTAATTGGTAGTAGGATGAAGTATTCACACAACAAAAGTTATATTTCTGCAAATGCCAAACTAAACAGGTGGGTTTTCAGTCTGGATTTAAACACGTCCAGGGATGGAGCCGTCCTGATCTGTTGAGGTAAGGAGTTCCAAAACGTAGGGGCAGCATGACAGAAGGCTCTGGGACCAAAAGTTTCTAAGTGGACTCTGGGTATGACTAGATTATTAGAACCTGTTGATCTGAGAATGCAGGGATTGCTACGTAGCTGCAACATATCTTTCATGTATCCAGGGCCCAGATTATTCAGGGATTTAAATGTCAGTAGGCCGATCTTGAATTGGATCTATCATAGAATTGCAAGATCTTTGGCAGATTAAACCATGTTTTGGTAGATTAAAATCATGTACTTGGCTTTACTAGGAAATGGAAGGAAAATCTGCCCTGGTAAACCTTCTACCATTTCCAAATTATTAGGAACATTTTCTACTGGGTAACAGGCACTTAAAAACGTGAAGCATTTGACAAAGGAATGGAAGTATCCTAATAAGCGGTAAGGCGGTTTCTGTTCCCCTCAGCACAGGAAATCACTGTTGTAGTCCTGGGGATTCCCAACCCTGACAGGGCTGCATTCTCTGCCTCCGCCAGTCCTTTCTCTAATATAATGTGCAGCTTTTGGGGGTGTTACAAGGAAGATACATTTTTCATTATGAATATCTTTATATATGAAGTAAAGTATAACCTGTAAAAAAATATATCAGTCTCCAAATTATTGGAATGATCAAAATGACAAAAAAATGTTCATAGGAACAAAACCTTTTTATCTTGAGTAGTCCAGTTACGCGGTTGATTTACTAAAGATGAACAGAGATCCGCCTCTCCAATTTTTTCCAATGCCACAATGCCATCTGTTATAATTGAAGCAGGAAAAAAGGGTGCAGGAGCCCTTTTGGAAAAAACTCCTATAATAAAAGCCGCCTTTTGCGGCGTGACAGGAAAATTTGGGCACGCGGTGGCCACTAGTGGGCTCCTCAGGGTGCCGAATTTTACCTCTTTGCTACAAATCGCGGCTTTTAGGCCCCGTTCACACTGCACGCGTTTCCAGCCGCATTTTGGAAACGCGTGCAGGTGGCCGACACGCACGACATCAGACAGTGCATAGAGTGCAATGTCTGATGTTCACACTGCATGCGTTCCGGACCTGTGCGGTCCGGGAACGCATGCTGCACGCAGATTTTGCTAAAACGCGTGGCTGTCCCATTCACTTTTCAGTGATGGGATCAGCCACGCAACGCATACGAACGCGGATGGCGTGCGTTCGTACGCGTTGCGGTCCGCATGCGTTGCGGTCCGCATCCTGCAGTCTGAACGGGGCCTAACATTGGCCGCGATATGAAGATAAATTTCAGTGCCCGACTAGTGGCAAGAAGGGGGGCATGTTCGTCAAACAGGCTTGTGGGAAGCCATGTTGCGGCACAACATAGCGGTCGTGTTATAATTGGTAAAATTGCTATTCCAGTACTCTTTGTCATTGGAACAGGAACTGAGGGTAAATCTCACCACCTCTGACACAAAACTAATATAAAGCAAACTGTCTCCTGCCTGCACTTTATTAGAAACATAAATAATTTGGGGTTCAGTTCCACTTTAAATCTCACAGACCCTAACCCTGTGCGCTCATTTTCTGCTCTTTGTGACTAAACAAACAGGTGGTACAACTCATCTGAATATACAGTAAGGCTCACCATGGGTTCAGTCCATTCACTTTGCATTGTGGAGCCTCATATTGTCCTGGTTTCCAGGCACCCTGCTAAACATCCCTATTATGCCATGGGTGTAAACGCAATCTGCCCCTCCACTCCTGTAATGTCACCACTTTCTGCTTTGATTTTCAGCACTGTTCGTCATTAATAAACATGCCACACACTTTCTACTCCAACGGCTTTTTGCTGAGTTTCAAACCAGCAGCTCTTTGGTGAAAAATGTTTACGTGTGATGAAGTTGTTCTGTGAAATTCTCTGCCATCCTTTGTGCTGAATTGTGTCACCAAAACGCCTGAGTTCTGCAGGAATTAAGCTCTGTTGTTGATTTATTTTACGTCCGCAATCTCATCTGTCTCTGCTTATAGGCAGCAGCAGGTTCGGAAATGCATACTGCCTAAAGGGATCCTCCATCACACTCGTCCCGTGACTTAATCAGAAAGCTCTGTCACCGTTTTGACTCCTTGTGAACAAGTACATATTTTGTGTCCCATGTAATGGGGTAAATGCAAATATTTTCAAAACTGTACACAGTCATTATAAATGATAGTTGAAAAAACTTTCTAAGAGAAACTAAAGAAAAGTGCTGTTTTTTATTTTCTGAGGGTTTCTCTGAATAACAAAAGCAAATAAAAATGTGTTGCCAAAAGATATCTGTCTATCCTGGGATTTTTTTTACCTGTTAATTAACAAAGAATGTGAGGAATTCGAAATTCTAGCGACTTATCTTCTTCCGTGTCAGGTTGTATTTGCTTGAAAGCAGTGTTTCCCAACCCGTATGCCGCGGCTGCTTCGTGTACCTGGAATTGTTTTTCAAAATAAACCACCGTGACCTCGTATAGGAGGTTTGTATTGGATGGAGTGTGGTGTTGAGGTGTGTGTATCACTTCTCGTTTATGGGGTGCTGCTTCTCTGGCCCTAGGCCCGAATGGGATGTGCCATCTTCTCCACAGACCGAACATATATGCTGAATTTTGTCGTTCCCGTCGGTGTCTCTTTTGCTCAGCAGTGCATGTCTGCAGGATGGCTGTGAGAGTGCAATGAGGAGCAGAGAGGTGATTAGGGTAGAGAAAGAGATGCATGGTTACAGAACTTATGCTAGAAGGTGGTGAGGCATTGGCAGGCAGAGTACAGATGTACTCAGATATTGGTTGGTATCAGATCAGCAGGCCACATAAGTATTTATCTTACTATCATTAGCGTTTCCCAAACCAGACGGAAGTTTTACGGCCTCTGATTCATTCTCAGATCAGCTGTGCAGCAAACTAACTGTTCCACCTGCACAGAGATAACACTGGTCTATTAACCTATGCAATGAAAAAGAAAAAAAAAGTGACCACGAGCATTCTAAAGTAAGATTGGTACTATACATTCACATGTTAATATCATTGTGCCACACATCACTTCAGATACCCTTTAACCCCTTTGCAGCTTCAATAGAGTGATCTTGTTTGAGATAAGTGCACTGTGTTTGACCTCAGTCGGCAGAACTCGTTGTACTGTAAATTTTTGGAATGCTTTGATCTCTCTCTTTCTTTCTCCGCTAGCAGAAAATATAGAAACTGAAAGCAAAGGTCCTCTATTAGAGCCCATTCACACTAGAAGCACTTTTCTAAACATTTTGCGATTGATTAGTGTTTTTTAAAATGGCTCAAATTCACTTTCATTAAAGAGAATCTGTATTATTAAAATTGCACAGAAGTAAACATGCCAGTGCGTTAGGGGACATCTCCTATTCCCCTATCTCCACACATAGAAAATACATCATTACACAAGCAGGCTGTATACAGCCTTCCTTTTGAATCTCAAGAGATCATTTTTGTGTTTACCTTCTTCTCCCCTGCAGCTCTGTCCACTGAAGATTGACAGGATGATTGTTTCTTCCTGCAGACAGCTCTGCCGGTGTCTATAATTCCTCAGTATGCGACAGCCCAGCTCCTTTCACAGCCTAACAGAGGACGATTTATCCAGTTTGTAAAAGGCAGCTCTCTTCTCTCACTGACAAGAGAGCAGAGAGGCTGCTTAATGTAAATAACACACACAGTAGTGTGCATAGGGAGGGCCTGGAGGGGCGGAGTGCATAACAGATCAACACTGAAGAGTTGGCAGACTTCCAGACACAGGGCGACAAATCCGACATGGGAAAGATAAGTTGATTTATTACAAAGATACGGTGATAGTAGAAAGTGCTGCAGTAAGCCAGAGCACATTAGAATAGGTTTAGGAGCTTGTAGGTTAGTAGAAAAAGGATGACATTTTTGTTACAGAGTCTCTTTAAAATTGCAGTAAAAATCAACACTGTTTTCGCATACGCGATTGCGAAATTGCGATTTTTTTACCGCTATTTTAATGAACGTGAATGGGAGCGATTTTAAAAACCGCGAATCAATCACAAAACTCTCAGAAAACCGATTCTAGTGTGAATGAGCCCTTATCGTCTCATACTGCCCCTTGGTGACAAGTTGTTATAAATACACATTACAGGAGTACTAATTAGAAGCAAGGAAATATAACAAGTAAGAAATAAAAAAGAATGTTATAAAATAAATTGGCCTGGAGCACTTGCAAGCCTCTAAACAAATTGGCTGCTAAAGGGTTACAGCAGTAAAGAGTTTGTGAATATAAGGAGAAGACTTGTCATTTCAGAGTTTGTCACATGCTTTGTGGACCTACCCCAAAAGTAGTTAAGTTACCGGCTGAGTGAAATCTCTGCAAAGTGGCAATATTTGAATGATGAATGTATGAAAATAGCCTGGGCAATGGCGAGATTCCACTGGAGCTGCTTCTGTGTGAGCCAGTAGGTGGGCTGCGGAACCAGACTAGATAAGGATTCCTATGGAGTAGAGCTGAATCGCTATTATAAATCAGCCCAGCATTATCTGTTTACACTGTAAATGTTTTCAGGAAACCTCAAAGTATTTATAAGCAGTGTAGGAAACTCAAGAAAAAACATAAATAATCCCGTCAGGGAACATAACATCAGTTTCTTATTATTTACATGGAAGATGAAGGAAGTGAACATTCTCAGGGTGTGCTGTAGGATGTTTGTGTTTGAAGTCAGAGCCGGTTAATCCCACCTGGAAAAATACTGAAGGCAGCATTCACGGCACAGATGGAGCGCAGAGCACGGCATGGGAATTGAGAAGACAAAAGGTATTGAACAGGCAGGAGACCCAAAATGGGAGAATGAAAAGGAAGGGGATCTGCTTGCAATCAAATCACATTTCTTAAGTTCCTGCGTCTGTTTTGTGGTCAACAGATCGTTTCTATCAGCCTGAAATTCAGCCTTGTTGTGCTCACGTTCCTCAATTTGTCGGCAAATTGCTCGATCTTTCTTCCACCTAGTTAAATTACATAACCGTATCAGCTGCTGGTACAATATTTGCACCTGACTATAATTGGGCCCCATGGGAAAGTGCCGTACTCTAGGAAGTACAAGCTTCTATGTTCTCTGTTTACCTAGTGTAAAAGTATGCACAGTCACACATCCTGGCAAATGGCGAACTTACATCCATCCTGAAACCACGAATGATGAAAAATAGCACTTTACATGAAAGAGCACTTCTAGCAGACACAGAATATATACTTGTGCTTATGCCCAGCCATTGCTGAAGCCCATGTCAATGTCTAAAGGTCACCCTTTGAAAGGCCTCTACAGGGCGAGGATCTCTATAGTTACAGACACTTTTCCTATATACAAACTCTCTTCCGGCTGCTCCAGTTTATACAGTGCAGATCTTGTGTAGAAGCATGTATTTGTACTGTCATACATATGAACAGTCATGTTATGATAACACTGTGATCTCGCCATATATAAGGCAGAACAATGGTTGCTGCTGTCTTTGATATCGCTGGAAAATGTCAGTCATGCCAGTTCATAAATTTTCTTTTTGTCTGATAAACTGGTGAGCAACAAAAAAATCATGATATGAAAATTGGGCGCTTAGCATCCCCCATATGTTTTGTATTCTCCCACTACAATATACTTGTAAGGCTACCCAATATACCAAAGTATATTCAAATTTGATTAAAGAGGTACTCTGTATCCTTTTAAGGATCTCACTCACTAATTGCTCCATTCATCTCTGGTAAGGCCAAAAACGCATGAATGACTAATCTGACCGGGACACTGGCCAACAACACTGTGCTTCTTCCAGAACTCGCCCATGAGAATAGCCTTACCACTGGGTACCACTTCTCTCACTTCCTGACCATTGCAGCATGCAAGTGTATATATCCACAAACATTGGTGCACATGACAGATGGGGCCCTGGCACTGCCCAGGACCCCCAAACCCATATGCGACACCTAGGGGGGAGCACAGGTGAGCCCCTGTACTCCCACCACAAGGGAATTCACCCACACTGCCTCTATCTACTGGAAGCTGCAAAAAAAAGTAAAAAAATAAATCATTTAAAAAACAAACACGACAGGAGAGGGCCCCAGGCGCCGCCACCACCGCCCAGGCCCCCCAAACCCACATGCAACACTTACAGGGGGAGCACAGGTGAGCCCTGGTACTCCCATCACCAGGGAAATCACCCACACTACCTATTTCTAAATGCTGAATGCAAAAACAGAAGAGAATCAATTGCTCACTCCTTGCTGTAGTTTGCTGGCTGGAAGTGTGAGCATTTGCTTCTCTTGTGTTTTGCAAGTGTATATATCCCTCATCTCCCAGGTGGCTCCCTTCTGGAGTTATACATTCCTTTCCTCAAAAGATAAATGCTAACTAAGCAACCTGAAGAGATAGTGTTGGCTCTTAGCAACTTGCCTGTGGCTTCACTTCCCACATCTCATTCTCTTCAACATCCACTTGAGTCTCCTGGCTTGTCAAATATATTCAGTATAAATACAGAGTTGCCAATCCAACAATCCAAACAAGCAACAGGGCCAGTTAGTCTTCTTCCCATAACAGACCTTTTGCATTTATATATGCCAAGCTTCCATCACATGACATACGGGCACATGGTCCAAGGAAGCTTAACTAACGTAATTACTTCACAGACCTGATGCATGGCATCACCACAGGGAAGGCTGCTTAGCAGAAGTGACATCATCAGCCATATGTGGAAGGGACTCCACCACTTAGAAGGTATTGGTCCAGGGCCTCCATTAACACATTTGGTGTGGCTGCTTTTAACCAATGCCACACTGACTTCCAAATACCTGGATACCACTATGTGTGGTTTCCAGACTTTTAAAATAACACTTTGTGAACCTAAACTTCCTGCCCCTTTGCCCATCAGTGTTTCCTGTGGTTGCTCAACTGAGGATCTGCTCTTATCAGAGCTGAAGCAGTCAAGTTTCCTTCACAGCAGAGTCTGCTTGTCAGATTTGCTTGAACAAAAGTCAGTGTTATTCCTTATCCATGAAGTTATGTCATTATTTCAAACGCAACTACCAGTTTTCCAAGAAATCTGGTTTTCAGGCAGAGGTCTGAGAAGCAGAAATGCTGTTGCTAGAAAAATCGGCGGTTATTTTATAAACATTCCCTTTTTACAGAGAGTGAAGAATGCAGAGAGGCACATTAAGATATCCCAGCCGCGCAGTTCCGCCAAATGGAGTGCATGTTTAGACGAGTTTGTGGGCTACAGATGTACTGCTGAATTCAAGGATTAACCAGCATGTCTGACCAGGCATTCTGTTTCCAAGTTGTAGTACTGAATATCATTTTCTCTTGGCTGCTTTTGCTAAAGCTGTCACGCTTCTTTTAAATGACTGCTTTTCCTTAGGTTAATTAAAGTGCTCTGCAAGCAGTGTCTGATGCTTGTAAGGTTTAGAAGGGGATTCTAGAAGTCTGCAATGACAGTTGGAATTCTGAACCTGAGGAAACCAAGTAGAAGTTCAACAAAAGATTCATTTAGAAACGTGGAATGTTCTGTGCTATAGGCCAGAGATTGTCTCTGGGTTTTGTAAAGACCAGCAGTCAAAGCTTTAAACTAAATTCTAAAAGTAGAGCAAGTTTGATACGTGCTTTTGGTCTGCTTCTTATTGTTTTTGAGTTGTAAAACAAGCTATATACTGCGATGCAACAACATTGCTTAAAGGACCACTATCCTAAAAAAAAGTGTTACATTTAAAATATATATAAAGATACATTTAAAGAAAACCTGAACTGAAAATTAAAAAAGTCAAAATAAGCATACACAAGTCATACTTACCATCCATGTAGTCTACTCCTCAGTATCTTTCTCCTGTCCCACGTCCTGTTTGTTCACTGTGATCAACGGAATTTTCCGTCCTCCATGTTGAAAATGGCCATTACCCATAACAGCTTTCTGGTCAGCACACAGTTAAACTGTAACATCACCTACTTGAGCCATGGGGAAACATGGACATTACCTGGTACATCAGTTTTCCTCTCAGCTATAACTGACAGCAACTGATATTTTGACAGCAACTGATATATTTCAGATCTGACAAAATGTTGTCAGAACTGGAAGGGATCATTGTCAGAAGAAAATGGTGAGCTTCTGAGAGGACCTGAGGGCAAGGTAACTATGTAATGTTCATTTGAAGTTACCTCATGTGTTTATTTTAAATATTTTTACTCCGTACAGGTACTCTTTAAGGCCTACATTTCTTCCAGAGTAAAATGCACTATAATTACCGGTACTTTCATATGTACCGTAGCTGTCAGATAAATTGGGTAGTAAAAATCTGACAATGTTAGACTACTCCATCACCTCATGGGGGATTCTCGGTATTTCCATACTTCTTTATAAATGCACTCTGGTTCAGTCGCCACCCACTAGTAAGACCTCCCGTAAGCTTTTATTCAGTTAATAAGTAATGCTTTTTAAATACACCACCATAATTGACCTGTGGAAGTATAGTAAATAAATGTCACTGTGTAAAACTCTTTGCCTTGTATAGTGAACCGCAGTGACTCATTTACACCTGCAGGTACAAGATGGTGATGTAACTGTACCCTATAAAACCTTATGCTTTTGTACTTGCATACTGTGCTAGATACCAGTAATATATGGTGACTAGTGACGTTTATTTACTGTGTATACTGCCGCAAGTGAATTGAGGATGTATCATCGTCCTGCTCTATGCTGGCTGGCAGGTTGGTACCACATGGCCTCTGACTCGCTTGTAGTGAGGACAGTGCAGAATAATAAGGGTTCTGTGCCATACTAAAACACGATGCGTCCTTTTGCTGTCAAAACTGCTTCAGTTGTTTGTAGAATTGATCCCACTACATGTTTGTGTTGGAAACATTCCATTAAGACTCTGGTTCATGGTGACATGATTGTATCACTCAGTTTCTGCAGCTGACCATCTCCTGCACTACCACATTCCAAACCACCATCAACCTCAACTGAGCAATAAGGTGGGTTGGGTGTACGTCAAAAAAGGGTGCCCGGAAAAATTGGGCGCCCTGTAATCCTGATAGTAGAGTGTCGTTAAATGTACTGATATTCTACTATTAAAGAGTAAAAACGATACTAAATACCGAAAATGTACTGCAGCTAAACCTAAGCCTATTCCCATACTAAACCCTCTCACTACCGATGCCTAACCACCCCCTCCCCATGGCTAACCTCAACTGTCCCTGCCGCTGACCTCAGCTCCTCCTCCCCCATGGCTAACATTAATGCTTCCTCCCCCACGGCTAACCTTAACTGTTACCGATGCCGCAAAACACCCCCACACGGCTAACCTTAACCCTTCTTTCCCCACGCCTCACCTTAACTGTCCCCTCTGCCGCAAAACACCCCTCTCCCCCACATCTAAACTCAACCCTTCATGCCCCACGGCTAACCTTAACCATCCTAGCCACCAGTTAAAGAAAACAAACTCATAAAAAACAGGGAAAAAAAGTCAATTTAAACACCTTGAGTCAAACCAAATTTCCACTACTTGCAGATAAATACAATGGGCCCCTATGGTGGGCCAAAATCTGTCATTACCATCTGTGCACCCCTTTCCTCTACCCAGTTTCATCAACAAGGCATTTACATCCCCAGAACTAGATGCTTTTCACATGGTTTTGGTCTCTGGAGACTGCTGTCTGTGGGAATTCCAGGAGATTGAGCATTTTTGTAACTGTTAAACTAGCCAGTCCAACACCAATAATTGAGCTATGTTAAAGAGAAACTGTAGTGAAAATAATGTAACATAAAATATCTGTTTTATTTGGTCAGTGTTTACCCATTGTGAAATCTTTCCTCACCACCAATTTACATTCCGAAATTTATCACAGGATGACCTCTTTAGTCCTGTCAGGTGATCTCTGTGGAATGTATGTTGAAAATATATCTGGTCTCCTAGTATGCTCAGGGTAGGGAGAATTTTGCATATCTAATCGGCCGAGGTTAAGCTGCAGCAATATCTAGATATAGGTGTGGTAAGTGTTTCTGATGCTGAAACCAGGAAAATTACTGTAAAAGTTGGTATCCTTAATAATACACTGCATTCTAGTATATGTCACTATAGTGCCGCTTTAAGAATTACTGAGAACATTCTCCCTATTCTACATGAAGCTCCTGACCTGCATTTGCAAGATTTCATTCTTCGTGCTGCTGTTAAATGATTGGCTGGTTAGGTAAATGGGTGAATAGGCAGATGTTGCTAGTAATTTGCTTACTTAGTTTGTTTTAAGTTGGCTTATCCAATTGCCTGAACTAGACAGTGATGAACCTATGTGGTTCCAGAGATCCTAAAATGCAAAAGATGTGTTCGTGTGTTGTGATATTCTCACAAATTGCCAAAGCCACTGCCTGATGTGCTGTGACATAAGTTATGTTTTTATTCTTATCTTCCATGATGTTTTTGTCTTGATCCAGGTACGCGTTTATGATCTCCAGCAGTACGAGCACACTGCAGATGATGTGCTAGTCTTGGCAACAGATGGCCTCTGGGATGTCTTGTTAAATGAAGAGGTGTCCGAAGCTGTTACAAGTTTTCTAACATGTTGTGACCCAGATGACCCTCACAGGTGGGTCTTTTTTGATCTTCATTTTTGGCATTGAGATTACACAGCATATGTTGTCTTCCGTACTGCTTTGGACATATCACATTGCGCTTTTAAAATAACCAGACACAGAAAAGCTTTCCTTGTAGATTTTTTGGGGGGTAATGTGAATACTTTGAAAATTTCTTGTATGCTTATGCTTAGTGGCCTCCAATATGGGACCTGAAGGACTTCTGAGGCAAATAAAACATTGCAGTTTTACTTACCTGGTGCCTCTTCCAGCCCCTAGAAGTCATTTGGGTCCCTCACCGCCATTCCAGTCCTCTCTGGAGCTCCACTGCCAGGCACTAAGTATCGCCGGCCCCCGATGGGTTGGCATCTTCTGCACAGACGTGCGCCCACGTAACCCGGAGCATACTGTGCTGGCGCAGTACGCTTCCCATGACGTAGGCATGCAGGTAAGTGCACATGCGCATAAGACGCCAACCCACCAGGGGTCAGCGATCCTTAGTGGCTGGTAGTGGGACACCTGAGAGGACCAGAGAGGCGGCGAAGGACCCAAATGACTTCTAGGGGCAGGAAGAAGGAGGTAAGTAAAACTTCACCTTGGAAGTCCTTTAAGGAAACCTTAAGTGATGGTAACATGAAAAGTTGTGTTGCCATGTTAAGTTTAAAGAGAACCCGTTACAAAAAAAGCCTCAGGGTCCCAATAAGGCTTCTCCCTCAGCTGTAGATGCAGGCAATCTAGCGCTGGCTCCCCCTAAGTCTCCCGCAATCCTGGCTCGACAAACCTGATAAACTGAATTTGTTTACCTTCCCTGGCTCCAGCCGGGGCGCTTTTCCGGCTCTCAGCACGGAGATAGGCAAAAATAGCAGATCTCCGTCTGGTTCGCTCTACTACGCAGGCAACTTGTGGGCAGTAGAGTGGCAAGACAGCGATCGGCTATTTCCACCTATCTCCAAGTGGAGAGCCTATATTGCGCCTGCGATGGAGCCGTTAAGGTAAATATTTACATCCCCGCCGTTCGGCGGGGCCAGAGTGAGACCGCCGTGGGGCACAGGCGGACGGGGGGGAGCCTCAGGATCCGGAGGCTTCCTCCTGCCGAGGTGAGTACCCCCAGGGGAACTTTTTGTCGTTACAGGTTTTCTTTAAGGTGGCTCCTCTGCCAAGCATCATCTAGTGCCTAGCTTCTCAACGTGTGGTACCCAGGGGGTACTTCTGATGGTTCCAGGGGTTACTCAGGCTTAATATACTTACCCTAGAATAAGAAATTTAGAATTTTAGAAAATTCTATTTGCGCCAAGGGGTAGTTGTGATAATGTTTACTATGCTAGGGGGTACTTGGTGAGTACAGGGTTTTAAAAGGGGTACATACCAATAAAATGTTGAGAACCACTGATCTAATGTATGTACTTACTTCCAGACCTAGGTAATTGAAATATTGTATATGCCCCGTTTACTGCCTCTTATCTCTGCCAGGGTGTAAATTTCAATTGATTGTCACCATGCGCTCACCCCTCTCTCATTGCTTTGTTGCAGCTGCACCCTACTCGCTCTGCTGTCATAATAACAGCAGAGCTTCGTGTGCTGGAAAGGAGCAGATTTAATTGGCTCCTGACCCTGTGATTGCTGTGAGCCAATCCGTGATCACAGTACATCAATTGAGGGGAAACAGTGCCTGGTCCTTAAAAAGAACCCAAGATGAGGGATATGGAGTTTGCCATAGTTATTTTCTTTTAAGCAATACCGGTTGCCTAACAGTCCTGTTGATCTTCTGGCAGCGGTAGTGTCACAACCCTCAAACAAGCATGTGGCTAATCCAGACACCTGAGTCAGACCACCTGATATGCATGCTCTTTCAGTGTCTGTGGCTAAAAGTATTAGAGATATTGGATCTGGGGTGAAGCCAGGCAACTTGCATTGTTTACAAGGAAATGTCAGCCTCCATATCTCTCTCACCCCGGGCTCCCTTTAGGGGGCCAGATTCCCTTGGTACAGAAAGGGTTAAAGGGAATATAAAATTATGATATGATTTGTATGTGTAGTACATAGAGCATTAGTAGCATGAATACGAGTCTCATTTTCTTTCCCGTACAGGAAGAGTTAAGAAACTTCTGTTATCTGTGCAAAAGAGCTTCTCTGAGCTTTCTGACCCAACTTGGGTTGACTACAGTGCTGTTTTCTGAAGCGCCTATCTCAACCGCTTTCTCAATGTTTGTTTGTTTAAGGTTTTTCTGCCAAAAAGTTCAAAGGGACATTAGCTCTGCTCTGTTGTAATTTGTAAACTGCAAATATTAGAGAATGATGCAATGTTATCGAAAATAAGCTACTGTATATAACTGAAAATGAAAATATGAGAATCCTTTTCTTTGTTACTAAGGTTTTATTTATTATGCGCACTACACATACAATTCATTGTATCATACGTTTTTTTTTTTTTTTACCCCTTCAGTGTTCCTTTAAGATCAGTACTAGATATACAAGTGATTGTTAGTACATTTCTCCTGTGCTCAGCCTCTCCAGTTACAGTAACTAACAAAAAAGTTTATTGTGCTGTTTTATTGGTTGATGAACCTGCACATCATTCCCGTTAGCAGAATGTAGCAATGTGTGTGAACAGTACATTCTTCAATGTTATCTCTGTTTAGACAAAGCCCCAATGCAGATACTACAAACTGTGCTCTAGAGAATGTGCTGTAATGGTGTCCCTGTGTTTGGACAGATACACGCTGGCAGCCCAGGATCTGGTAATGCGGGCAAGAGGTGTGCTGAAAGACAGAGGCTGGAGGATATCCAACGACAGGCTTGGTTCGGGGGATGACATCTCTGTCTACGTCATACCATTATTACATGGCAACAAGAGATCATGAGGGTAACCTGGAAGCAACAGCATTGGGGATTATGTACTGCTAACCTGTTGTGAATGGGAACATGCGTGGAAATGTAACTACTGATGAAGGGCATTCCACAGGCTCCCAGAAATGGGAAACTATTCATTGGGGGCTCACACAGGCATATTCAAATGCTGCTAATGTATCGTTTCTCATCTCGTACACTAAACCCCAAACTAATGGGCTCATTCATTAATGTATTGCAGAGGCAATAATACACAAAAAGCAGCAAGGTCTAGCAACTGGACATCCCTGTACTCAAGTCCCATCAGAAAACCACATTCTAATTGGTTGCTGAGAATTGCTGCGTTTTGCCTTTTGCCATATTGAGTAAACCTACATGTGTTCATGTCTTTTCGCTAAAATGTAATTTTATTTCTATTTTGAATGTTGTTTTGGATACAGTACGTTGTACTACATGGTACGGCTATGCAGAAACTATGAATCTTTCTAGTTGACACTGGTATTATGTATATATATATATATGTTCTCCTGGTACTGAGTAAAAACATCCCCTAATTCCACTGGATAACTCCTATGAGAAATGTTCAGACTGCAGAAGTATTTATAGCAGATTTAGTAAAACATAAAACAAATGATCTCTCACAGTATCAGATCAGCAACTGACTTTCTTCACTGGTGAGCGGTAGGTCATGCCCGCTGGGTGTCAGTGTATTTATACCAAACTGATCATGAAATTAAGATAGATTTGCTTTAGTTGTTTTAGCTTAGTTTAAGATACTTGCTTGTCACTCTTTTTGGTTAAAAAAAAAATCCTAATTTCTAACTTATACACTATTCTTAGTATGTGCTGAAGTCCCTTTAAATGACCTGTACAGGGATGATAGGTAGAACACTAGAACGGTCAGACATTTTGCAAATTGGGGAAGGAGAGGGAAGATTCTGAAATCACAAATTTCAAGCAGCAGTTACCACACACTACAGCATCACCAGTATATGGTAAGATATTACCGTATATAGTACACACTGTAGGTGACATGGCAGTATCCTAAAATAGAGTAAAATAAATCAACGCAAATCTATATTCCCCGACTTCCGAAGGGCACGAAAATGGGAACAAGCCTAAAAACATTTAGCTGCGGTACACTATACAGAGAGTTCCAAACTCTGCACTCATTTTAAAGCAAACCTGCGATCCAGAGCTGGATAAAAGGGGACAGAAGGAGGCACAAAGGGGGGCAGGAGTGGTACAGGGGCCATATTGGAGGCTATCAGGCATTTGTAGAAGAGGCCAGCAATGGCAGTCTTAATATTTCTTCCAGTGTTGAATGTCTTGAGTATGGAAAGGTTCCGTCCATTTGATCAGTGGATAACTGTAGAAAGTAAAATGTATTATACGTCATTGTGTTTAAGATAACTTAAAATGAGGCCCTGATCAGTGTTCTTGCATAGCATTGATTTGCCTGATCCTTTTAGGATACTGGCATGTCATCCCCAGTCAGGGAGTACCTTATGGGCCGCTACACTGTGCTTATACTGATTAGTAAACCAGCTGCAGTCTGCACTGATCTCTGCTTGAATAGTGTGCTTTGAAGCTTTTAAACTATTCCCACTGCTTCTATAGAGATCTATACTGCCTAGGTTCTCAACATGTGGTACGCTTAACCCAGGGGGTACTTCTGATGGTTCCAGGGGGTACTCGCCTTGATAAACGTTACCAATAATAACAAATTTTGAGTTTAAGAAAATGATAAATCTTATTTAAAAACAATACCAAATTAATATTTTTGCTAATTAAAAGCAATAGTACATGCTTGGAAAGTGTTTAGAACCAATTTTCATGTACTATGATCAAATATATATTTGTCAAGGGGTACTTGTGATAATGTTTACTATGCTAGGGGGTACTTGGTGAGTACAGGGTTTTAAAAGGGGTACATACCAGTAAAATGTTGAGAAACACTGCTCTAGCACATCCCTGTTAAGGTTTTGATAATATTGACATGTACTAAGAACAGAGGTATAGGAAGCTTCTGTCTTGTTTTTAAGTGTAAATATTGCCAATAATAAGCTTTTAGAACAAAACATTGCAGAGCCTCATTTTAAGTTACTTCAAAATACATCTTTATGGTAGAAGTGCACTAAACCTTTAAAGATGTTGCAACACAGGACATGGAGTCTGTGACCACACTTTGCCCCTGGACTATAGAGCCCACATAAAAAAGAGGCATTTTAGAAATAAAAAGTTGTATACTTGCCTAAGAGGGTCCTCCTCAAGACCAGCACTGCTCCCCAGTACCCTCTGAAAAGTTGCAGCTGCGCTCCTTTTCATGCAGCCATTCTACACCTGTGCACCTCTCATGGCTTGAGGACATGTCCTACAAGATCTTGTTGGATATGGTCTGAGGGTCCATGCACGGTGGGGGTGAGGAGGACACAGGAAGCCTCTGGACAATCCTTTTCCTCCGCTTACTCTTCTCTTGCCCAGTGGCTGTCCTTGGAGCCTGTTTTGGTGTTCTGTGTCCCGTGATAACTTATACACTGCTGTGAGCAACCCAGTTTAAATTTTGTAGTATGGCCCATGCTCTGTAGGTACACCGCTGGTTTTAATCCATAACAGAATGGTCCCTTCCCCTGCGGCCTACACATCGCACACACTGCAGCTGGATGTGGCTTTCTGTGTTTTGCGATTACACGCACAAGCTGGGGGACCCAGCATAAAACTTTCACAGGGGCCTCCAGCTCTCTAGCAACACCGCTGGATGAAGAAAACAGGAGAAAATTATTATACGCACAGGAACAGTTGATTTCTCATCACCGCCTAGAACAGATTGCTATAGGAAATCCATGTCTTTGTTTGGCAGCCATATCATTTCTTATCTCATAGAGATTAAAATGCCTCTGCACAAGTCCTCCTACTTCTTGTCTTTCAGATACAGTCAATGGTATGCTAAGAATTCCGGCATACATGCCACTTTCATGAAAACTGTATCTTCCACGCTGCAATTAATATGCATGAAATTAGCTTAAAAGCCAGAACTTTTAGCATATTATTGGTCATCTCTACATCCAAAGAAACAGGATGAAGAAGACAGGAAATATCCGTGTGTGAAGTCTGATTACTAAAACATTTCAGAAAACCTATGTGTGACAATGTTGCATGCTGGCTATTTTATAGTAGGTTACATAGCCTTGTCTCTTCAGTGTTGTTTATGTCCAGGCAGTAATTCTAAGATTAAACAGGTTGTAGTTTCCATATTTACTGATTCCATCCAAATCTTATTATTTAGTATTGTATAGAATGGGTAGAATCAAGCTATGCCACTGTTGGAAAGAATGACCTCACTTCCTGTTCTGGCTGAACCGGTCACCAGAGGAGGAAGTTGGGTATATTTTATTAATTGTGACATAGATGGCAAAAGAAAAATTAGTGATTTCCACATTGTTAAAATACGTTTTCTTTAATACTGTCAATATGTGAGAGAATGCCCTCTACTTCCTGCACTCTGTGCCCGTCTCTGCAACAGAATAGGAACACAAATGTCCCATACTGGAACTCTATAACCAATAATTATCTGACAGAGGTTTTAACCCTCCCTTACTCAAGCCAACATAAAGGGAAAAAAACAATATTTGTGGCAGTACATGTCCGTGATAGTTATGTCATCTTGCTGGCATGGCACAAATATCAGCAACTACAGTATATTGGGTAACCATAGGGAATAGATTGTGCGCCCCTCTGAGGGACAGTTAGTGACATAACTATATACACTGTAAATTGTTGCGGAAGAGGTCAGCGCTAAAAAAAAACTTCTTAATAATAAATAATACCGAAGCTTGCCAGTTTGTACACTAAATAAAATTGTAAATGAACAAGCCCCTAACTCTGCAACAAAATGTCTTGAATGAAGCAATTCCATTGCCTGCCACACATTCTTCCCTGCAGCACCATTTGATAAAGGCCTGTAGATACTGCTGCAAACTTGCTTATAAGACATAGTCCAAAGGTACTAACTTTGTGTTGATTCCCTAACAGTATTCTTGTCTAAAGGAGGACATCATAGACCATCCACCCAAATCTGTATTTTCGGTATTCATAGATGTCCACAATGATTCGTTCGCTAGCTCCTTATCTCTCTTGGAGATTTGGGTAACGACATGTTGCCTTCCAGTGCTGGTGTGACCTGGTTCTGCCTTTGCTGAGAATGTCACTATGCTTCAAGCTTTCAGTTATAGTGAGATCACTAGCTTGTACAGCAAGGACTTTTGGGAAGATTTTGTCACATGAATTCCTAGGAGATACCAGGAGTGAGTTGATGAATCCGCTGTGGGTGGCATGACTTTGTGATATTTTTTGCTTTATTTATATGTTTACAAGATCTTTGTCTGAATAATCTTCAGGTACAGAAACCTAATCTCTTCCTATCATCACAGCTTTACTTTATGGCTGAGAATCTCGTCTGTTTATTTATGTATCAATAGCTTGGCTCAGCTGTGTTTTTTCTCAGACCATACAGAGAAACCATTCATGTTCTTGTGGAGAAGTAGAATATCAAAGTCCCATCTCTTCCAGTGACAGAAGAAATGTGACGGCAAGGGTTGGGATTCTCAACGCTGCTTCTCAGGTCAGCTGCACTATAGACAAGACACATAGCAATCGCATTACACTTATGCTTCGTGCTGCCTAGTAGGTGCAATTCAGCTTGGAATTGGGCCAGTTAGCTGCACTTGTTGTTTTTGATTGGCCCAATATTAAGCTCCCATTACACTTGTCTGCAAGCTGAAATCATTAGCTCTGGGAACTACTATTTTCCTGTATCAGAGTAAACAGCATGTAACCAGCAGTTGCAGTTTAATATGTAGTTAACTTTTCCCAGGTTTGACCAATATAGTGTGTGTCCTTCTGAATGTTTATGGCACCAATGTCCCAGTGTTGTGTGACCTCAGTGCAAAATACTGACACAAAAACTGATAAACTGGACCCTTATTTGACCAAATGTTGGCCTACTGTAATTATTAAAGTGGAAATCCACCACCCCTTATATTTGAATAGAGATGCCAATTGTATGTTCGAAGAGACAGTTTGTCAGACAAGTGCTGGCCATTTAGTTGTAGTGTAGCTATGGATCACTGTTCTTCAATTGGTGCAGTTGTCCGCAAAATAAGAAACTCGCACCTCTAGTCTTCCTTGATGTCTGTCATAATCACCTTTTCAAACTTTGGGAAACATGACTTGGTCATCTATGAACTGGAAATCGGGCCCATTGGCTGTCATCGAACATGGTGATCATCGCTTTATTGCGGATAATTCATGGGAGTAGAACGTGAACTTGTACACAGGCCAAGCATGTTTGGTCTTTACTATATAAGCTTACACACAGGAGTTATCACATGCTGTGTAAGGAGAGGTGGGGAGTTCTCCTCCAACACACTCCCTCTTCTCTGCCCTTTCTGAGCTTCATTCAGCAAATCCCACACAACAGTTGCCAGAACTTCCAAAGGCTGTGGATCATTCACTGCCTGTGGTTGAATCTGTTCAGCACTGTATTTTCCAGCATGTACAGCACTGAACCCTGACTCTATATGCATAACCGAGGTAATAAGATACACAGAATAGAGACTCCCTGCACTTGGGAAGTAAGATGAACTTTTTATTAAAAAATACTTTGCATCTCGCATGATATGGCCACAATATATTACAGATCAGCTATAGAAGTATTATGCTACTATGTCCACTTTACGCTAATAATTGCCAGTTTTATAAACCTGGCAATCTGCAGAGCTCCCCAAAAAAGTGATGTTATTTCTATAAAAAGGCCCCTAAATACAATTATGTGACAAAGCAGCAACCTGTCCTTCTTCCTGCGCAGCCACCCTCTACATTTATCCTGACCTCCAGGTGAGCTGTACTTTGGAAAATGAGATGATGCCATAAAGTACACCATCACAATGCAGAGCTGGTCACTGCAGCTTATTATTGTTCCATTTCATACCAGAAGCCTTTTGTTTCATAGACTCCATATACTTCTGGGGCACGGATCCACAAAATCAAATGTAAAATGCTCCCATATTCCTTGGCTATGAAATGCTTGGAAAATACTCATCATCTTTTATCTTTCTTCCCAGTTTCCTAATCAGTGCTGTTACTTCTCAGGATATGTATTATTATATTGAAGCATCCGTGTAAGGGATGGTTCAGACGGACGTCTACGTGGCGTCGCGTTTGGGGGCATTGTGGCAGCTGCGCGGTCAGGCTTTCAGTAGCCTTCGCGTCGCGTTTCGATGCGGTCGCGTTTTTTCTTCCCCTAGTGGGACATTGGCCATCGCGGTTGGCAGCTCGAACGCTAACGAAAATCGGGGCCCGAACGCCGCGTTCGTGTAAACGCGCGCAAAAGCTTGGTGTAAACGCTCCCATTCCCTTGAATGGGAGCGTTTACCGCGACGTTCCGAACGCTTGCGGTAAACGCTCCGCAAGCGTCCGTCTGAACCAGCCCTTAGTGCCTCTATGTTAGCTGGAGCGCCAACACTGCAGGCTTCATAGGGAAGTTAGAAAGTGGCCTCTCTAAAAGTAATGCTGGAGTATGAACCATTTTGCTATTAAACCAAAAGTGGTACAGTAACCTAAATAAAAGAAATACACTGGAACTTATTCATACAATGTGCAAAGAAACTGTAAGATTTTCCCAGAGACACAAATGAACACCTGATTGACACATACGCATTTTATCACCACAATATTAAGACTGCAGCCCCACAGTTAGGGCTGTGGCCCACTAGAGCACTTTCAGACGCACTTTGGAATTGCGATTCCAAAAGTGATAGGCTAATGAAAGTTAATGGAGCGATTGCTATTTGCCGCAATCACAGGACCTGCAGCCTTAGCACAGGACCTTAGCATTTTGACAGCATCTTGCAATTGTAAGTAGTCGCCCAGCCTTTGGGTCAGGGCCTGTTAATACATTTATGGACTTGTGCATTTATGTGTATTTCAAAGTGTCTAGATCACTCGTGTGTTTCAGCTTTGTGCATTAAATGATCACTTGAAGCAGTCTTTGGTGCAATTTTTGGCTATGCATTTATAATAGTGTAGGCAATATTTATAGTCATAGATCTATTTTAGTATTTGAGGAGATATCTTTTTCTGACCTTAGCCTCAGAAGTCCGATAACATTTTAGTGAGGCTTTTAAGTTCAACGTTGTTGTTTTTTTAAGTTGTCTATTAACCACTTTGTGCAATAAGCTGAAGGGTTGAAATGTGTGTGCTCTCTTGTGTGCATTCAGCAGAATGGATGTTTATATACACTTGTACTGCATGCACATAGATGTGAAGGGCCTCTAATATGCATTATGTGCATGTTTCCATAAGCACATTGTGAACAGATGTGATGCCAAATTGAATAGATGTTTGCTGCCACTGCAGTTTTGTTGACTTGGTGAGCAATCTAACCCTTATTTTCATTCATTCCAAGTAGAGCCCGATCACTGTGATGCTGTTGGTTTGGGCCAGTGCCCACATTGCCAATTCCAGTAAGTTTCAGAGAGCTTTGGCATTTAGGCTACTTGCACACCAAGACGTTGCGTTAGGTGCTACGTTAAGGTGGCATAACGTGCACCTAACGCAAGGCCTGGTGCTCTTCGATGTGGATGTCAGAGTGAGCTGCGTTGTGCAGCTCACTCTGGCGTCCGTGATGCGCACTCTTGGACGCATGCGGCATCACGTGGTCCCGCCGGCCAATTACCGCACAGAGCGGCCGCTCCAGGAAGTAAACACTGCACGTCATGTGCCTGGCCGCTCTCCGCTCCTCCCCAACATGACTGCGCATGTGCAAACAGTCTAACGCGGCTTAAGCCGCTGTAACGCCGTAGCATGCTGCACTTTCGGCAGAACGTGCAGCGTTACATGTAACGCAACGTGGGCTGTGTGAAGCGTTACATGTTGGGGGAGCGTTACAGGCTGCACTAACGTGCGCCTGTAACGTCTTAGTGTGTAAGCAGCCTTAGGGGTTAATTCCCAAGAGTTTGTATTCTGTGCCAGCAAGAGGTTATCGTTAGAGGGCCGTTGGGTTAGGCATCAGGAAAGTGGTTAAGGTTGGTGCGAGGTTTGGGTTGGGTGTCAGGAAGGGTCCGGCATCAGAAATGGGTTGATAGTGGGAGTTTTATGGGTAGGCATCAGGAGAGCATTAACACTGGTGTTGAGGCTTGGGTTAGGCATTAGAAACGGTCTTTTCACGAATGGAATCAGTAGTACGCAATGGGCAAGAAGTAATACCGATACTCTGTAATGAACTCATAAATATTCCCATTCTAATAAGAAATGCAAGTAAAATCTATTCCAAACAGTGGCGTAGCAATAGGGGATGCAGAGCTTGCGGCCACAATGGGGACCCTGGACCAGAGGGGCCCACTAGGGGCCGTCCTTCATCCCTCTTATTAGCTTTTTATTAGTGCTATGCTGGTAATGAACACCTCTTTATGTGCAATGAATAGTGTTTCCTTACTCTGATTCCACCTCTCTGACACTGCAGCTGTCCTTGGGAGGTTTTGAGGCTCCATATCAATCCATATAGTGCTTGGGGCCCCACACTCCTTAGTGATGCCACCGATAACATAAATATTCCCACATTATAATAAGAAATTCAGTAACCTATCTAAATAGTGTTTTTAGTCATTATGATTCTTGAGTAAATGTACAGTACCTCTTTCTGCCAGTTGTACAGAAAGTCATGGAAATGTACAGATGACAAGTGTTTTCTTTGCAAAAAGCAGTATATTTTGTTTTGTTAAATTAGAATAAAGGCTTGGACTTAATGAATATTTTAGTAATTGAAAACATGAGTTTTGCAATAGGACGGAAAAAGCATCTTCCCCTCTCTGGAAAGTGTTGTGGAAAATCAGCTCTGTATAGGTTCAAAATACCACTAATTTGATTTCCATAGTCCTCTGCCACAGAATTCCCAATAGAGCTACTCCCATCTAACCGGAACAAGAAACGCAAGAAGCGATTTAAGGTGGCCATAAACTATTCAACCAAAATGTTCAATTTTTCCAACGTATTGTATAGAATTTTTTTGTCACTTAAGATTAATCAACAGATTTTTTTTTTTCATATTTTCCAATAGCTCTCTACTGAACATGGTGGAAAATGCTTATCAATTTAGTGCATTGTGGATTGGTTTGGTTCTATACAATCAGTCAAGAAAATAAGATTTAATTTAAAAGCTCTATTAAAAAAAATGTTTGCTGTAAGGCAACCTTAATGAGCACCCAAAACTCGATCAACCGTTATTTACTAAGAGCTCATTCCCAGCAGCATTTAATAATCCGGAAGGATTTTAGGCCTGTCAGAAAGGACTTATGGAAATTCCATGACCTGTAACCATCATTTTGAACTTCCAGTTACGTCCTCCATATCTGGCAGAGAACTTTGGCAGGGAACACAGACAAGAAGACTCTTCTGCCAAATGAAAGATAGTGGCTTTCCAATATATCCAAATGATATCTTAGAAAATCAGATCTTCTGTTTATTGATGTTGAATAATGTTCTGCCCAGGTGCTGAAATGGCCCCGGGTGCACAAAACTTTCAAATCTAATGGATGAGTCCTTCCTTTTGCTTCATAGGCTTTGCCTATCCATTCTTTTATCCATCTAGACAGGCAACATTTGAAGCTCTATGGGCTGGGACTCACTAGAGATCAAAAACACGAACGTTTCAACACCAAGGGCCTGCTCCCTGCCACAGAGGCTTCCCAATGGAGCTTCTTCACCTCCCATAAAGGACTATGAGAGGGGATTTGTTTTAGGCATTAGACGGTGAGGTTCTATTTAGGGATTCGTAGAAGGGATTTGTTTTAGGCATTAGATGGGAAGAGTGCAAGTGAGAATGGGCACCGGGTTTGTCTTTGGTAAAATATCAGTAATTTAAATAACTAATATTTTTACTATCGGCAACTCCTGTGTGCCCAATTCATGCAGCGGTGGTGAAAACATGCTCATTTTGATGTGCAGGGTGAGCGCTGCATTATGCCTGTGTTGTAGCACAAGCATTACACAACACAGTGTGAACTCCGCCTTCAGCATATTTTATTTGTTTTAAATTTTTCGTTACATCTGAAAGATCACATAATGTATGTGTTTAGACCAGCTGCATGAGTTCCAAGAAAGCCTTGGAATAGGTTTCTGAAGCACGGTAATTAAATGCATTCAACTCCCAGCACTGCCTTGATTTGTAGGAAATAGCTTGATGCGCTTTTTCTCCTGTATAACCCTGTGAGATGCATTGTCTGGCCAGTGATCTCTGTACAGCATCAGAACACATAAAGGGCCCTTTTCCACTAACGGCGATTGCGATGCTTTGCATTGCATAGCAAAATCGCGAACGACGTGAAAATTTGTTCACTTAGCTGAATCGCAATCACTAGTGTTTAGTGTGAACGCTAGCGATTGCTAGTGGAAAGGGCCCTTATAGCTAATATTTTCACAGTGATAGTCTCTTCCACTCTTCTATATCACCTCTCTGAGCTCTTGGAGTTTCCCATTTTCTGTTAAAGTGGAACTGAACACTTGCACAGGATACAAGAAAAACAGAAATGCACCCTGTGTGGTTTGTATAGAGACGAGCCTGTCTAATTTCCCCTCATCTATAAGTAATCACAAGTGTAATTTGATCTCTCAGCTCAGTGTCAGCACAGTAATTCCCCAGTCCTCGGCAGATGCTGCTAATGTGTAAACACAGGATGTTAACCCTTTGTCTGCTTCCATGAAACCAGGAAGTAGACGCACTGCAGATTTATTGCAGGAGTTTTGTAAACTCTAACAAAAAACATTTTTCTGTGAAGGTTATTATGCTGTTGCTTGTCTTTTAGAGCAGAGAGTAAGTTCTAAGTTTAGGTTCGCTTTAAAGCGGAACTGTAAATTGGAGAAAAACATACTGTTTTAATTACCTGGGGCTTCCCAAAGCCCCCAGCCCCCCTGTCCCGTGCCGGTCCTGCACGATCTTCCGTTCCGCCGCTGCCAGCCCTTGCAAGTCGTCAGCGACTGCCTGCGCTCCCCGGGCTACGCAAAGCTTTCTTTGTGTTCCAGCCCGCAGTAGCGTCCTGCGCCATTAGCGCTAACGGTGCAGGACGCTATTGTGGGCTGGAACGCAAAGAAAGCTTCGCATAGCCCTGGGCGCGCAGGCACAGTTGCCATTAAATTGTAAGTCGACCGTAACAATACGAGCTGGCGGTGGCAGACCGTAAGATCGTGCAGGACAGGACGGCTGCTGGCGGCTTGGGGTAGCCCCAGGTAAGCGAAAAAGTTTTTTTCCTCCAATTTACAGTTCCGCTTTAAGATATGTGATGATTTCCCGGTGTACTGGCTTTCTGTACCATGCTTCAAGTTTAGATTTATGTAGGCCTTGAAATGGTGAGTTCAGTTGATGCATAAATATTCTGTAATTAAGGATGAGTAGTCGTTATTTCAAGATAAAATAAAAGTAAGAACACAGAGGCTATTCTGCTATTATCTGTACACACTATAGTAGCATTATTTTCTCTAGATGTGCAGATGTTTAATATAAATATGTGAATTCTTATTGTTCTACTGTCTCAGCATTGACTGTGCAAGTTGGACGGCACAGGGTATAATTTTGAGTGTTTTCTTTTACTGTATAGTATAAGGTTTTTTTCAAAGAGAATAATTACAATTCTGGACATGGTAATGGCTCAGCAGACAGAGGTTTGGTTGGAATTTGGTAAAAAATAAATAAATAAATAAATGCATGAGGAAGGAGCATATAATAAATACTGATAATATTAACATGCAGTTTGTACTACACCATTGGAACAGGCTGTATACATGGCCCAAGAATGTCATACATTTCAGAAAGCAACACAGGACTTAATATTCTCTGCTCGCCAATGGTTATTGCCAATTGTATACATCCGTGAAATCAAGTCACGATAGGATTAGAGAAGTTTAGCGTAAGGGTTCCATTAGGCTTTAGATTAGTTATCTAAGGTTAACAGAGTTAACTTGGTTGGTGGTTGGATAACCTTATCTTGACCTACTTGTGGATATTCTCTTCCACTGTGCCATATATATTTGGTGCTTGACTTAGGATCAAGTAAGGGTCAAAATGTGTGGGTGCTGTCAGGCAAAGATTAACTTGGATGTGTATGTCAATCTGCCAACCCCTGGATCAAATCTAAGCACGTAGCTGTTTGTACACAAATCTAGTTTCAGTTTCATGCCTCTGAATGGTCTTAAAATGAATGCTGGATTGACATATATACTCATTAATGTATGCACAATTAGATTTTTTTTAAGTCTGCCCCAGAATTTTCAGATTTTTATGATCAGTGTACTTAGATTGAACCTGAACGGTCCATGGAACAAAAAGTTCGGCCATGCCTGCACAGTAAGCTGAAGCTACTTGTCGATAAGTCTCGCTCCATGCTACTGTGCAGCTGCGGTCCTACTTGCACAGGCACTATACAGCCGCGCTCAAACTGTCAGGGGTAACTGGTCAAGCAGTTACTGGCCAGTCCCGGCCAGCAGTAACTGGTCAAGGTGGACGTAGGAAACCTCTGGACTATCCGGAGGCTTACCTGTACATGGGTAAGTATCTTAACATTTTGTGGACCAGTCAGTTGGTCTAAGTGTGTAATAAACACACACGCACGCACGCACGCACGCACGCACGCACGCACACACACACACACACACACACACCTCTGTGATAGTCAATAAAGCTGACCTAATACTGTACTCTAAAACTCTAAATGCAGCATTCTGGTCCTACTAAAACCTTCTTGAAAAGTGATCCCTTCCCTCCCCGCTCTCCCCAGTTGTGAATGGTCTCTCTACACTCAGCTATCTGGCAAGTGCATATACTTATTTTACCTGCAATTCAACATACACTTCATCTAATGAGTATGGTTGGTAGCCAGAACAATACAATATAATTTACACTAATCCATATGATTTCTTAAATGCACAATTGCTGTTTTCTGCTTGTTTTACTTGCTTTTTATGAATCATTAGTGCCATTTGTATGCATATTTCTGCACTTTACTTTGAATCTCTCATCTCAGGGCTCTATAAGTAACTTAGAAAGTGTGTGTTTATGTACTTAAACGTAGCAGCATGTTAGTGTGTGCGGATCCCTGTTTGAAAAATGTGCTTCTTAAATACTGTATGCCCTTTGCTTCAGTGCTCCCCCTTCCTTCCCTGGTTGTAAAATGTGCTTCTCCACTCCTTTAAAACCCCTGCGTAGATATTATCAGCTCTCCAGTAAACATTAAATGCTGGTACACACAGTAGGTGGTTCTCATCGAAGTTGGACGGTCATGGTCATCTCTGCCAATAATATAGTGTATGTATAGCTGCTTCGATCCTCACCAATGTTTCACCGAGATATCCAGAGCGCCAAATGATTTCATCAAAACGCGGGACAAGAGCTTTGTTTTCCTCTTTACTCCTCCCACTAAGCTGTGTGCTGCACACCCCATCCCCCTATTCCCAAAGGAACAAAACACATTGGTAGCCACACATCTGTACAGCCGTCAGTCGCACACTATGGACAGAGGCATCCAGTCCCATCTCTGTGGTGACAGGATTTGTACATGTGTACAAGGCTTCAGTATGGGACTACGGGGCAAGCTAAGGGTCATCGTTGTACCATAAACAATAGGAGTGACATACATGTTCTTTACTACGGTTCAAATCAGTCGTGCACGTAAACTGCCTAATTGTAATCACACTCAAGTATGTTTGTACTATATATAGGAAGCCCTGCCTAGTAGTGTGAAAATGCAGTCTGTAAGCCCCCTGGATGTGCAGATACATTGAATACTGTGTTGGCCGCAGAGGGCCCGGAGACCTGTGAGTGGCTGGGATGGCAGCAGAGAACACAATAAGGCTGCTCCAGTACAGGTTTTGGTTAGTTCAGTTTTGCAATTTGAGTTGAACCCCACTTTTAAATGAGCAGCCAACAAGAACTGGGGATTTTGGTAAAAAAAAACTGCTGCCACTGGGGTCCCCATTAGAAAATGGGGACCCCAGTGGCAGCAGTTTTTTTTTTTACCAAAATCCCCAGTTCTTGTTGGCTGCTGCAGCCAGTGCATATCTAATTGACATTGCCCCACTTTTCCTTGTGCAATCTCCAGCACTTGAATACACATTGTGGGATGAGGTGCTGTAAGGAAATCACATCATTACCATCCAGTGGTTTTAGCTTTAGGAATCAGAGTAGATTTAGTAAGTTAGTACGTATCCAAAACCGAAGCATAAGGTTTTTGTGGAGCTGTATGTTACTTGCCTCCCATATTGTCCATTGTAAGAATAGAATAGAATCTATGGTTATTTATCATTCTATGCAAGCGATATTCTTAAGCACATTGTGCTTGTTCTAGTGATCACATCTCTCCTTATACGCTATACAGTCAGAGCCTACAATAATTGAATAATTTATGTCTAGCAATGAAAGCCTTCAGTGTGTACATTTGATAAAGGCGCCCGTTTAAAAGGGCACAGGAATAGCCAGTATTAGAATATTGGTAAATGTATTCATGTTCTACTACTGCATTCATATAGTAAACTATAGGTATGGGCGCCCTTTTCAACAGGACATGTCTTGCGCCTTTTTTGCTCCACCTACAGTTCGGATGTGTTTTGGATATATTGTTCAAGCAAGACCTTATACTACCGATAAGTTTGAATAAATATTGCACAGTTGCACAATATAGTGTACTTTCTACATTAAAGGCTTGTGCATACTTCATAATGCATATGTGAGTGCATTTTTGACGCATGTTCACAGTACTGTAGACCGCAGGAGTGCATGTGTACATACACGCACATAGACTGAACACACACACACACACACACACACACACACACACACACACACACACACACACACACACACACACACACACACACACACACACACACACACACACACACACACACACACACACACACACACACACACACACTTTTGGCCTAAAAATTAGACCATAAGTCATGACCCACTGATTAGCAGATGCCCAATGTACCGCCTAGCCCTCCATGCAGAGCATGCATGGGATGAAGAGTGTGCGTTTGAGGATGCCGATGTAAGCATATCTATCTGTCCTCTCTCCAGGTCCAGTCCCCGCATCTCCCCAGCAGCTTCTGAACTGGCCACTAGAGTTCCATGCTCACTGTCATGTGATTGCAGTGAGCCTGGAGCTCCAGTGGCCAGTTCAGAAGCTGGCGGGTTGACGTGTGGATGTTAGCTGGAGCAAGGACAGGTAGCTATGCATTCTGCAACATGCTCCAACACCAAGTCTACATACAAGAGCCCATTGTTGGTTGATCACCCACGAATAAGCACACACGCTTTACACCCAAAATTTGGGTGTCAAAGAGTTGGCTTATATGCAGTAAATGTTCCTCACCATGCGTGGAAGCATTGCACAGCAGAAATGTGCATGGAATGTCTACTGTCTTTCATATTACCATGCAGATCGCACTATAGGTGCAGTACATCAAAGCTAAGGGCACCACACTTAGGGCCTGAACACACTTATGTGCTTTTGTCCACTTTTTATCAGCACATCAATGTTACAGACTGAGACGCATTTCTGAAAAGCGGAAACAAGCGCACTAGTGTGTTCAGGTCCTTAGTGTGCACAAGCCCTAAGGAATAGAGGCTGTTGTGCTTTGCAATATGTACAATTCTCAATGTTTTGGACAAATCCACTGCACATACCCAAACCAATCACACATTTTGTGGTTTAATTGATTGTTGAACTGATTCGTTAATTTAGTAGTGTTGAGCGAATAAAATTCTCCTTACATGCTCATTAGCATCATCCAGAAGGTGGTAGTTGGGGCAACAAAGTAACATGGGTAAATGTATCGACTACTAGAAAGTTTGATGTGCTAATCCCAACTTTTGCCTTCTGGATGGAGCTTAAATAGCTATCAATCTGTTGTTCATTTCTTATTATTGAATACTGGAACTTGTAGAGAAAAGTGCAGCAACTTCCTGTACCACATCACAGAAGAAATCTTACTTTATGTTGTTCATATATTGTTTTACTATTCAGTATATTAATATATTGCTGTCTTAAGGTATAATCCTTGCAGATAACTGGATTGCCATAAATTGTTAGTTTTATTTTTCCTTTTTATAGAGTCCTTTTATTTTGTTTTACCAGAACTATAGATGGTGATTGTATTTTAAATGAAGTATATTTGTAAATGTTATATTATGTACCAAAAAGTGAAGCAATTTAAAAAAAAAAAAAAGTCTGTTGAATCTAAATGAATGATGTTTAGATCTCCTCCTTGTGACTGTGAAATGTTGTCTTTTGTAGCCTGGAAAAGAAGTTTAGTACTTGATTATCTATTTTATGTGTTTTAGAGATGTATTTATGGTGATGCCATGGCAAAAGAGTTAAAATAGATGACCATTTTAAGAAGTTATATTAAAACTGTATATAAAGTTTAACGATCAATAACAAAAAGACTGTGGCCTGTTTATTCATTGTGAAATACATGCTTGCCAATAAATATTGCTTTCTGAGAATCTGACAAGATGACATGCTGGAGAATGCGGGAAGTAATTGCTGCAATATGGGCACTGCTTGAAGAAGTGGAAAAATAATCTTACAATCCTCTTAATCAACTGAATGGTATGTATTGACATGTAGTTGGAGGCAGCCAAACATTCCACTTCCAAAGAGCAGAAACTGTTTAACCCATGCTTACATCCAAGTGGTACCAAAACTACAGTCCAGCTGTAAATGGTGTTTTCTACGCTTGGCTAGGTGATCACTGGGCCCAAACGTTCAGCTCAGAGTCAGGGGTGTAATCCCACAGCGGTGTGTCTGTGTATGTACCTGCTTAATCTTTGTGAGGTTCCTTAGGAGAAAACAGTATATTTCACAACCGTTTAAATTTTGATTACTGACTGGTAATTAGTATTATACTTATAGCCTCTTATCCATATGCAGATTTCTTTTAAAAGTATAACCCATGTTTACAAGATTTAAAGTGTACCCGATATGTGACTGTAACGATCGGTGTAACACAGAGAGGATCTGATTATCGGTGATCTGCAGTATCACCGAGAATACAGATATATACCCGATTATTGATGATCTGCAGTATCACCGATAATCAGATATATCTCTAACCTCTGGACACCTGAGTAAGATGAGTGTTTGGTGCAACAGTAATACTATGAGGAGAGCACCCGTATCGAGGGTGCAAGGCAGTAAGAGATACTGCCCAAGAACAAGCTCCTTCCAATGGCCTCAGGCTCCCCAAGGGGAGGAGTCAGACTGAGAGTGGGAAGGACCAGAGTGTGAGTGACACCAATGGTGGAGTGTCACTGACAGATCTGTGAACTATCTCTAAACAGAAGAGATAGTTCTCGAGGTCGGACAGGCCAGGTCGGCAACAGACAGACAGATCAGTTACAAAGACAGGAGACAGAAACGGAATCCAAGGACAAGCAGAGTTAGGCAACAGAGTATCAGATATAGCGAAGTACCAAATCAGAGATCAAGAGAGTGGTCAGGAAAGCAGGAAGTCATAACAGATAATAGCAATGCCTATTCTTTAGCTGTGAGCTCCGTGATCATCAACACCCTGGAACTAGTCTGATATATAACAGAATGGTAATACAGTTCCCTAGTCTTGGGTGCGAGTTCCTTGATCATCAACACCCTGAAACTAGTCTGAAATATAACAGATTGATAATACAGTTCCCTAGTCTTGGGTGTGAGTTCCTTGATCATCAACACCCTGGAACTAGTCTGAAGTATAACAGAATGATAATACAGTTTCCTAGGCTTGGGTGTGAGTTCCTTGATCATCAACACCCTGGAACTAGGCTGCAGTATAACAGAATGATAATACAGTTCCCTAGGCTTGGGTGTGAGTTCCTTGATCATCAACACCCTGGAACTAGTCTGAAGTATAACAGAGAAATCACAACACAGATTAGCAAAAGGTCTGAGTGCTACCACGTAGTGATCGCAACGGCAGACACCAGAGAAATGACCAGCATCCAGTATATATACCCTAGCGCTCTCCAGCGCCTCCCCTAAGTGGTGGACCAATGGGAAGTGGTAAAATTGTCAGCTGACCGGCTTGGTCAGCTGACACCTTTCTGGCTGTCATAAAAGCTCTGCCTCTGAACGCGCGCGTCCTTCTGAACCTGTGTGGACTATCAGTCCTAGCCACACCAGATCTGTTTTGCAATGTATCCGCTGTGCCGGACGCAGAACCAGCCGCACCGCTATCCGAGCACGCGGCGGTTTCTCCGCATTCCGCCATGCGGACAGAAGTAGGCCTATGCGTGTAAACCGCTGCGTCAGACGCGGAATCCGCCATGTTGAACGCAGAATCAGCCGCCTTATCCTGAGCACTCGCGGCAGCTTTTCCGCGTTTTCTCACAGTACCCCCCCCCCCCCCCCCCTTGAGGAGTGGACTCCGGACAGCTCCTACCTGGTTTCTCAGGATATAAGGTGTGGAACTCCCTCTTTAATTTATCCGCATGCATGCGACACTCAGGTACCCACGTTCTCTCCTCAATACCATACCCTTTCCAGTGCACCAGATACTGCACTGAGTTCTGTACAACACGTGAATCTAAAATCTTTTCTACTTCGTACTCAAGTTGGTTATCTACCATCACAGGAGGAGGAGGAGTGGAACCTACATGCACTGCTGGTTTAAGCAGGGACACATGGAAGGATCTTACACCACGCATGCTTGCAGGAAGATCAATGGCATAAGTAACATTGTTGATCTTCCTGGTTACTGGAAAAGGGCCCACAAATTTGGGTCCTAACTTGGGCGAGGGCTGTTTCAGGGTCAAATGACGCGTGGACACCCAGACCAAGTCTCCTGGCCGGAACTTCCACTCTAAGGAGCGTCTCGTCAGCTTGATCTTTCTGACTTTGAAAAGCCTTCTCCAAATTACTTTTCACGATCCCCCAAATGTTTTTTTTTTTTTTTTTATTCTTTATTTTTCCAATAATAAATATTCTCCAACAACTTACAGTAAGAACAAAAAAGGAAATACCAGTGCAGCATCCTATACATATATTCCTGAGGGTGTCCCTCCCCCCCCCCCCCCCCCCCTCTTCCCCAAATCTGACCCACCTCCACTGTCCCCGGGTCAGTTCTTCTTCTCTCACCTCCTCCTACGCCGTTTCTTATTGACCCCACCTCCTTCCTAACAATGCTCCCATCTTGGGGGAGAACCCCTGCCCCATCCTCAGTTTACATCCCCCTCTAACTTCCCCTGGTATAAGATTAGAACCATCACCCAGAAGTTTAAGTCACACCCAGAACAGTGAACAAGTGCCCACCAATCCCACCTGTCTTTTCACTTACTCAGACCCAAGATTATGCGGAATTGCCTCAGCCCTGAAACTCGGCCATGTTCCCCCTTCGACTACCACTCGGCCTCACACCGAAACCGGTGAACCAGGGCCTATGTCTCCCTGCCCATAGGCGCACCTCCCATTCCCTTCTGGGCCCTATGTCTTACCCCTCTCATACTCTTCTGTTGCTCTGAATTCTAACCATTTATCCCACCCCCGATTTTCTTTTCCTTTAATAATACTTGAAAGTTCTTCCATCTGATAGATTTGATCAATCTCTATAAACCATTCCCTTATGGAGGGAGCCTGTTGGCACTTCCAATTTCTGGCTATTAAGATTCGCGAGGCATTGATTAAGTGCATCCCCAAAGACCCTCTGTATTCTTTAATCCCTTTTTCCACCAGGTGTAACAGATATACCTCCGGGCCTGACTGAGCTGGTATTCCAGCCAGTTCCCATATATATTTCTTTACCTTCTCCCAGTATCCCACAAGGCCTTCACATGTCCACCAGATGTGCATTAGATCTCCTCTCTCTTTTCCACACCTCCAGCATAACGGGCTTGCCCCACTCATCTTGTTTAATCTAACTGGCGTATAATACCACCTCATTACCAACTTGTACCCAGATTCCTGTATTCTAGTGGACATCGAGGCCTTGTATGTCATCCTCACAATTCTTTCCCATTGGGCGCTCTCCCATTTCCTCCCTATATCCTCCTCCCACTTTATTTTGTACTTTAAGGTATGGTCTTCCTCCTCCTCCAGAATTTTATAGATTTTTGCCAATGTTCCCTTAGTCGAACCCTCCATCATACATAGCCTCTCAAACTGAGTCAACTCCCTAGAAAGTATTTCCCTCGTGCCCAATGCACGAAGGAAATGTCTAAATTGGTACATGCTCCACCTGTCTATCTGCGTCACCTGTAGTTGTTCTGCAACTTCCCCTTCCTCCAACCATCTACCTTTTCTGATCATGGAACAGATCCGTGGGCTTCTGCCCCTCCTCCATTCTCTATAGCTTCCTTTACGACACCCCGGCGGGAATCTGCTATTTCCCAACAATGGCATAAGAGGGGAGGGGCCCGCGGACATCTCCCTCCTACTACTTACCTTCTTAAAAGTTTTCAGGGTGTTTTCTACCAGGGAGCCTGGCAATCGAGGTGCCTCCACTATATATGGGAGCCAGGGAGCATCCCTTAGTTCCCCCTCCAAGAATTCCTTCTCCAACCCGACCCATTGTTTGGAGGCTTCGTTTCTATTCCAATCCACCACCCTAGTGCAAACAGCTGCCTGATAATATCTTATGGGGTCCGGTACCGCTAACCCCCCTTTATCTTTTGACTGTGAGATAAATGCAAATTTCAGCCTCGCCCTTCTGCTCTGCCACACAAACTTTGTAAACATCCTTCTTAATTCATCCAGGTAGCTTCTGGGTAGGGGAACAGGGAGGGCCTGGAAGACATATAACAGCCTCGGCATGATATTCATTTTGAGCACACTGATCCTTCCGTACCAAGAGAGTTTCAGTTTAGCCCATCTTTCTAGATCTTTTTTCAGTGTATTAAGTAAAGGGTAATAATTTAAACTAATGTTCTCTTGCGTATTTCTCGCCAATTTTATACCTAGATAGTTTAGGGAATCTTTCACCCATCTAAACGGAAAGTTTGTTTTTAGTTGGTCTACCGCCTCCTCCCTCATCCCCATACTCATCGCTTCGCATTTGTCCCAATTAATCTTAAAATTTGCAATCTTCCCGTATTCAGTAAATGCCTTCATTAAATTTGGCAGGGCTATTCTGGGGTTTGTCAAATAAAACAAGAGATCGTCAGCATATGCTGCGATCTTGTGCTCTGTCCCGCCTATTTTTACCCCAGTAATATCTACATTTTTACGAATTGTTCTCAAGAAGGGCTCCAGGGTCAGGGCAAATACCAGGGGGGATAGCGGGCAGCCCTGCCGGGTGCCATTTGTTATTTCCAGGGGGCTAGACAGTGTTCCATTAACTTTTACTCTGGCCGTTAAATCTCTATACATGGATGTTATCCAGGCTCTCATGTTTTCGCCCAAGCCTATATGCTCCAACACCACCTTGATATATCCCCACCTGACCCTGTCAAATGCCTTTTCCGCATCCGTTGATAGTAAGACCACAGGGTCAGGTGAGGATCCCACCCACTGCATCACGTCCACCGACCTCACAGTATTATCCCTTGCCTCCCTCCCCTGTATAAAGCCCACCTGATCATAGTGTACCAGCTCCTTTAATACTGGGTTTATCCTATTTGCTAAGATTTTTGCTAGTACCTTTAAGTCTATATTTAGTAAGGATATGGGCCTATATCCCGCGCAGGATGCCAGATCTTTCCCCTCCTTTGGTATTACCGAAATATGAGACACCAGGGATTCCCGACCCAATCTACCCTCTCCACAATCCCTTACCTTAATGGCATTTAATGCCCTCACCCAATAGGGTTTCAGGGTTTCCCCAAATCTTCTATAATATTCAAGGGTATATCCGTCCGGGCCCGGGGCCTTCCCCCCCGGCATTTGCCCCAGTGCCCTGTCCAATTCCTCCACCGATATTTCTCTTTCCATGTTATCTGCATCCAAAGGATGTATTTTTCCCATGCCTGAGGCTGTCACATAATCCTGCATGCCCTCCCTACTCCCCAGTAGTGTTGTCCGGATCATGAACGATTCGGATCTTTGATCCGAATCTATTTTATGAGTCGATCATCCGAATCATCAAAATGAACGATTCGGATCGCAAAAGGGGCGGGGCCAGGAGCGACACGCCCCCTCTCAGCGGGCAGCGGGGTCCTGGAAGCAGGGATCGCTCTGGTGGATGGGAGCCAGCCTTGCAGGGACAGGTAGATGAGAGAGAGGGGACATGGGTGCCACTGCCAGATATGTGTAGAGCACACATACTGGATATAACGTGCTGCTGATTATAGGCTGGCTGTTCCGTAGTGCTGCACAGTGATCACATTGGAAGCTTTTGGCTCAGCACAGCTCAGTAACTTTGCAGACAGTGTGATTGAAAGGCAATATATTCCTCCTGCACTCGGCACTAAACAGCTGCACTTATCTTCTGGGAATGCTTTCTTTCACTGTGCGACCTTTTCTTTCAAAGTGTACAGATGTAGGTGAAATATATGCAAAGCATATGACTTCAGCATGTGGGTATTACGTGCAAACATTTCTGCTCTCTGCTCGTCCCTCCTCCCTTCTCTGTCCACTCCCTGCCCTCTGTCCATCTTCTCCCCTTCTCTGTGTGTCCACCCCCTCCCCTTCTCCTGTCCACAGACCTGTCCTGCTGTTCATTTCACCCCCGAATGCTTCCGGTAGTAAAATGATCCGAGATTCGAATCAAAGATCCGGATCTCTTCAATGATCCGATTCGAATCATCCGGATCATTGAAAAGATCCGAACTTCCCATCTCTACTCCCCAGCCCAGCCTCTTCCAACCCGTATAGTTTCGCATAATATTTATGAAACATCCTACATAGGGACTCATTCCTATAGTGTTTTTGACCCTTGTTATCACATAAGAATGGAATGTAGTTTGCCGTCTGTTGTTGCTTTAACTGTCTTGCCAGCAGCCTACTGCCCTTGTTTCCAAACTCGTAAAAATTCCTTTTACATCTAGTTGCTGCAAATTTTACCTTTGAAAATAACAAATTCTTAAGCTTTTCTCTTTCTCTTGTCAATTCTGTCCGTACGTTCTCTGTCAGCATTTTTTTATGCTGTACCTCCAGCCTTGTTATTTCCGCCAGGCACCCTGCTATTTCCCCCTCTCTCGCTTTCTTCATTCTACTCCCTTCTCTTATCAGGATTCCCCTCATTACCACCTTATGGGCCTCCCACACCACTACTGGCGATATCTCACCTTTAGCGTTCTCCTCGAAATAGAGTTTCATCTCCTCCTCAAGCATCCGCGCTATTTCCTCTTTTCTCAGCAGTGATTCATTTAACTTCCAATTCCATGGGCCCCTCTCCCCTGCTTTAAATCCCACCTTAATAATAATCGGGGAATGATCTGATAATACTGACGATTCAATTCTTGCCTCAATTTCTTCTGACAGTAGATTATGCGATACCAGGAAGTAATCTAATCTAGAATATGAGTTATGCGGGTGCGAGTAGTATGTATAATCTCTTGATGTAGGGTGTTGAATCCGCCAAATATCCACTAATTGACGTTTACTTAATTCCCTCCTGACTCTTTGATGGGCCCCTCTGGTAAGGGATGACTTCCCAGTGGATGTATCTATATGAGGGTCCATTGCAAGATTTAAATCCCCCGCCACCACTGTTGTCCCCTCTGCAAATTCATCTAACCTATTCAAGAACTGGTCCATAAATCCCACCTGACCCGTATTTGGCGCATAGATCACACCCAGAGTCATCCTTCTATCATTAAATTTCCCCTTTATTATTAAGAATCTTCCCTGTGTATCTTTGCTTATTTCAATCTCCTCTTGGCGTATACTATTTGCTAGTACTATTGCTACCCCCCTACTTTTAGCTTCCCCATTGTTGCTATAGTAGGCCGTCGGGTACCTTCTGTTAGTGATCCCTGGATGATGCTCCCCTCTCAGGTGGGTTTCCTGCAGAAAGGCCACCTGGATTTGTTGTTTATGGAGGCTCTGAAGTAATATAGCTCTTTTTTCTGGGATATTCAACCCATGGACATTCTGGGAGAACATATTAATGTGTGTCATCTTTTTGTTTGTCTAATTTCCTTTTATGGGCAGGTGGGACATTTTTGAAACTGTGCTTTAGTAGTAAGAAAAAGAAAAGAGAAGAAAAAAAGAAAAACAGTTAAAGAGTTTAAAATAGACAGCCTTCCCTGCCTACTCTCGTTTAGTGGACGTCGTCCACTCTCCCTTCTACAGGGGTATGTAAAGATCCTTCCATTTTGAGGGTTTTTCTCCCCTCCATTTTCCTGGGCTCTCAGCCCGTTGGGAGGCTGAAGACAGTACATCACGACCCGCAGGACGCGCCCCCCCCTCCCCCCCCCAGACGGATCATCTCCTCTTAACTATCCCTGCCGTTACCTTCACAGTACACCTCCACCTGCTTTTCATCCTCCTCTTTTCTCTCCTATACCTCACCTCCTCATCCTCTCCCGCTCTACTCACTCCAATCTTCCCTAACGCTGGGCTATTTTGTGTGGTTCCAGGGAGATGGGTCACATTTTCTTTCACATGTTAAATTATTTCCCATACAATATTGCTTTCCCTCCCCAATTATCGGGCCGGGCAGGGGTAGCACCGAGGCGCGCCCCCCGTCCACCCCCAACAACCACACCCCTCCCCACCCCACAGGGCATATCTGTGCACATGTATTCACACCCAATCACCTCCTATATATATATCCATTATATCCACGCTTATTGTATGTGATTACATAACCTTATATCACATCACTCTCCCCACCGCCCCCCCCCCCCTGGTTTCCAGGGTGGGCGAGGGGGCGCCAAAGCGCGCCCCCCGTCCACCCCTGCGGTCCCCCACCCCCCCCAACCACCCCCCAAAACACAATTATATTCGTTTATACCACCTCTTCACCTATTATGTGCAATTATTTTTCTATCCCACCTCGCCCCCCTCCCCCTCCGCCAATTTTCAGGTTGGGCGGGGGGGGGGGGGGGGGGGCACCGAGGAGCGCCCCCCGTCCACCCCCCCGACCACCGACATAACAACACAGCCCACCCCACACACCTGTGTACATTTACTTTGCACCCAATCACTTCCTGTATGTGTCAGTTATATCTTCACATCTTGTGTATAATTACATATCATTGAAACATATCACTCTCCCTTCCACCCCCCCCCTAGTTCTCAGGCTGGGCGAGGGGGGCACCGAAGTGCGCCCCCCGTCCACCCCTACCGACCACCTACCCCCCTCCCCCCACAAGCTACCCCTCCAAACATAATTATATACCTTTGCTCCAGCTCTTCACATTTTATGTGCAAATGCTTATCATTGTACCAAACCACCTCACCTCCCCCCCCAAATTTTCAAGATGGACGGAGGGGGCGCCTAGGCGCACCCCCCGCCCAACCCCACTGGCCCACAAACCTGTGTTCACACATCCTACACCCAACCCCTTTTATGTGTTTCACATGTTGTATATATTTACACAACACCATATCACACCACTCACCCTACCCACCCCCCCCCCTGTTTTTCGGGATGGGCGGGGGGCACCAGAGCGCGCCCCCCGTCCACCCCCCCAAACCGTCACTAAGGGCATAGTTGTATACACTTGTTTCACATCTGTATGCGTTTCTTTTCCCCTCCCCTCTCCCCCAGTCCACACTTGTAACCCAGCTCTCAGACGAAGATATCACTTATAGTGAAGGTTCATACTCTTTAGGCATACAGTGTTCAGTTCGGCAGTTTAGGAATATTGTTAAATAACTTTCAGCTTCGGCGGCCTTGCCGCGTCTTACCCAGCATTATCCCCTCTACGTCCCAGTCCGGGAGCTCCACCGCTGCAATATCAAATGTTCTGAAGAGTTCCGGCAACTCCTCAGGGTATCTGAGAGTAAAGGCGTGGGCTCCCCTTTTAATTTGCAAAGAAAATGGGTACCCCCATCTATAAATCATTCCCTCTCTCTGAAGCACCTGAATCAGGGGTTTAAGAGCTCTCCTCTGTTGAAGTGTTGATGTTGCCAGATCTTGGAAGAGTTGTAACGATTTGCCTTCAAATTCTATTTCTGGATGTTTCCATGCTGCTGACATAATTGCTTCTTTTTCCGTGTAGTAGTGTAGCCGACAAATCACATCTCTATCTCTTTCCCCTGCTCTTGGGTTTACCCCCAGCGCGCGATGGATTCTGTCGATAACAATCGTTTGATCTTCCGGCCTTTTCAGGATCCTGTTAAAGATGGTCTGAGCAGTTTGACGCAGCCTCTCACCTCCTATGGACTCCTGCAGCCCCCGAATCCTGATGTTTGAGCGTCTGGAGCGGTTTTGCATGTCTTCAAGTTGGGTGTGCACCACCCTATTGATTAACTTTTGATTGTTTCTTTCTTGCTGTAGCTCTGTCAACATTTTCTTCACCCTAGAGAGCTCCTGCTCCAATCCCTCCGCCCGTTCAGTTAATGCTCCCACTTCCTCTCTTAGGGTATTCACCTCTGCATGCGTGGCCGCTAGTATCTTTTCTGTCTGGGCACTTAAGTCCTGTTTTGTGGGCAGCATTTGCAGGTGTGCCCACATTTCTTCCAGGCTGGTGGCTTTTCTATTACTGACAGGTTGTGGTGGGCTTTCCTGGGTTGTTTTACTTGTTTTTGCTGGTATTCGTTCGTGCGGGCTACTTGCATTTGCCGGAGTAAAAAAATCGGCTGCACCCCTCTGTGGTGTTTTAGTTCCAGTACCTGTGGCCCCCACACTTCCCGTTTCAGCCCCCTTTTTCTTTGTGCCCCCTGCCATCTCAGGGTATGCTTCAAATATAGTCACAGCCGGTTAATATACTTCAATACAGACACAGCCGGCTAATTATCACCTTAAGTACATAAACAGAACAGGGGCTTGATACAACACGTCTCACCTGCTCACAGTGCTACCAGCCTGCAGTTTATATAGCGGTCTCACGCTGTCAAGAGGCGCCTGCCAGCCTGCTTCCTAGTTTCCATCCTGAGCACCACTCCAGGCTGCATAGGCCAGCTCGTTTCTGATGGGTGCAGGCTGCCTCAAGGATCCCTCTCCTCTCTTCAAGCTCTGCTCATCCGGGGCGGCCTGGCCCTTCCTCCCATGTCCTACACGCTGGGGAGTCTCAGCCAGCTTCGGTAGGAATTTCTTTGCCAGTCGCGGTCGCGGTGCACTCCTCCGGCTCCCTGGGCCCGAGCCTACGGCATACAGCCTCACTCCGCCTCACACTACGGGCTGCCACCGCCCGCTCCGGGTCCCTTCCAAGTCGCGGTAGCCAGCACTCCTATCGTGCCCCCGGGCGTCTATCTCCACCGCGGGGACCGCTTGCTGAATCCCTTCGCTCCGTCGGGTGGGGAGGCAGCGCGCACGCAACTACGTCATGACGTCCGCTCCTCCTCCCCCCAAATGTTTTTTAAACGACTTTTGCCAAGCCTCCAAAGCTGGAAACGGGTTGGAAGCTGCTGGAAGTGGGGAGAACTTAGGCAACTTTCCAGTTACCACCTGAAACGGAGAAAATCCAGAGGAAGAGCTTTTCAAATTATTGTGCGCAAATTCTGCGAACGGCAAGAATTTGACCCAATCATTTTGTGCATCCGTAACATAACACCTTAGAAATTGTTCCAATGACTGATTAATTCTCTGTCTGGCCATTGGTTTGTGGGTGGTAGCCTGACGAAAACGACAGTTCCATGCCCATTTGATGACAAAATGCCCTCCAAAACTTGGAAATAAATTGGACTCCTCGATCTGACACAATGTTTTCCGGAATGCCATGTAGCCGGAAAATGTGTATGATGAAAAGATCGGCCAACTCCTGGGCCGAGGGGAGTCCTTTCAGGGGCATAAAATGGGCCATTTTACTGAAACGGTCGACTCCCACCCAAATGACATGCCCTCAGACTTCGGAAGCTCACTCACAAAATCCATGGACAAATGGGTCCACGGTTCACTCGGGGTGGGCAAAGGCTGCAACGTTCCCACAGGTGCCAGACGGGAGGGTTTGCTTCTCGCACACACTGCACACTCTCTAACATTCTCCTTGCAGTCAGTTGTTAATGAAGGCCACCAAGCACACCTGGCAACGAGGTCCAGTGTTCTGGTGGCCCCAGGATGTCCAGCATTCTTGTGGGAGTGGAACAACTGCAATATCTGGAGACGAAATGGCAGTGGTACAAACATCACCCCTTCAGGCTCTGCTGGAAGGGACTTAAAGTCTCCATCAAGTTTCTCCAGGTCTCTGTGGCTGCCAACACTACTCTCTGTGGGATAATCGTCTCTGGGTCTGAGGGCTGTGCTGTCTCTGGCTCAAAGCATCTGGACAAAGCATCCGCTTTAATGTTTTTACTACCCGGAGTGTACGTAATTACAAATCTGAATCTCGAGAAAAACAGTGACCACCGAGCCTGACGGGGACTCAATCTCTTAGCCCCCTCAATGTACTCCAAATTTTTGTGATCAGTGTAAACGGTAATCGTATGTTCTGCTCCTTCTAGCCAGTGGCGCCATTCCTCGAAGGCCAATTTAATGGCTAGGAGCTCTCTGTTGCCTATATCGTAGTTCTTCTCTGCTGGTGAAAAGCTACGAGAGAAATAGCACATGGGTGTAATCTTCCCTGCAACCCAGAACGCTGAGACAGCACAGCCCCCACCCCGACCTCCGAGCTGTCCACCTCCACAATAAAGGGATAGGAGGTGTCGACGTGTCTCAAAATGGGTGCAGAGCAAAATAATACTTTCAAGGTGGAGAAAGCAGCCAGAGCCTCGGGGGACGAGTGGTTGGTATCTGCCCCTTTCTTTGTGAGACTGGTGAGGGGTGCTATGACTGTGGAGTACCCCTTTATGAGTAGTAATTAGCGAATCCCAAAAATCTCTGGAGGGATTTCAGTCCCACTGGCTGTGGCCACTCCAGGACAGCAGAGACTTTGGCAGGATCCATAGACAGGCCCGAGGTGGAAATTATGTATCCCAGAAAGGTGACAGATGTTACCTCAAAAATGCATTTCTCCAATTTAGCGTAAAGCATGTTCTGTCTTAACTTATGCAACACCCATTTGACATGAGCCCTGTGCTCAGAGAGGTTATCTGAAAAGATCAGTATATCATCTAGATATACCAGGACAAATTTACCCAATACCTCCCTGAATACTTCATTAATGAGTTCCTGAAAGACGGCCGGAGCGTTACACAACCCGAAGGGCATCACCAGATACTCGTAATGCCCATCGGGTGTGTTAAAGGCCGTCTTCCACTCATCGCCCTCTCTGATCCGCACCAGGTTGTATGCACCCCGTAAATCCAGTTTCGAAAAAATCTTAGTACTGGTGACCTGAGTAAATAAATCGTCTATCAAAGGCAATGGATAGCGATTTTTTTTTACTGTGATCTTATTCAGGCCCCGGTAATCAATGCATGGCCGAAGGAAAGAAACCTGCTCCGGCAGGCGACCGGGAAGGGCGAATGAAACCCTTAGCTAAGTTTTCACAGATGTACTCTTGCATGGCCACTTTTTCCGGCCCAGACAAATTGTAGAGATGGCCTCTAGGGGGCATACAACCAGATCGGAGGTCGATGGGGCAATCGAAAGGGCGATGTGGAGGTAGTTTATCTGCAGCTTTGGGACAAAACACATCTGTAAATTCAGAATATTGTTCCGGTACCCCCTCCACATGAATTCTGGTCTGACCTAAGGTCACCTTCACTAAACAATGCTGAAAGCAATGTACTGACCAGGTCGTTAGCTGACCAGTGGCCCAATTCATCTGAGGGGAGTGAAGGTGTAACCAGGGCATACCAAGGATGATAGTGGAGGTGGTCATGTGTAACACAAAAAAATGCAACTTCTCCCCATGCAGCACCCCTATAGAGACTCCCACCTCTGGTGTCTGAGACAGAGGATGGTTACGTTGCAGAGGGGAATCATCCACTATCGTAACTTGGATAGGTGGTGTCACCAGGGTGAGTGGTATACCCAATTTCTTAGCAAATTCGTAATCCATAAAATTAGCCGCTGAGCCTGAATCAACTAAGGCCTCAGTGACTTCAGATTTATCTTCCCAAGCAATCGTACAAGGAAGAAGCAACCTTTTATCATCTAGGGGTAAAAGTTGTACGCCTAGGGTATTACCCCCAACTACTCCTAGGCAATAGCGGTTCCCGACTTCTTAGGGCAATTCTGAACTCTGTCCCCCCTCTGCACAATAAAGACATAACTGCTCGGAGATTCTGCGTCTCTGCTCCACTTGCGACAATTTTGACCGACCAATCTGCATTGGCTCAGGTGGAGGTGAAACGGGAGGAGGTGGAGTCACCGGAGGTGCTGCGTAGGACCCCATTCTTACATGGCTTCTACCCCGGGTCTGTCTCTGATAGCGTAGCCTACGGTCGATCCTGATGGCTGATGAAATGGCCTCATCAATGGTCTTAGGTTCAGGCTGACTTAACATTAGATCAGAGACCTCATCTGACAATCCTGATAGAAAACAATCTAAAAGAGCAAAGGTGTCCCACCTGGCTGACACTGACCACCTTCTGAATTCAGCAGCATACTCCTCGACCGGACTCTTGCCTTGACGTAATAATTTGAGCTTCCGCTCAGAAGTCGAGGCAATGTCTGGGTCGTCGTAAATTATTGCCATGGCTTTAAAAAATTCCTCTACAGAGGTCAGGGCTAAGTCTCCAGCGGGTAAACTGTCCGCCCAGGTCTGGGAATCGCCGGATAACAAAGTCTTAATAAATGTGACCCTTTGGGCCATGGTTCCTGAAGATCTAGGTCTCAACTCAAAGTATGATAACACTCTACTCCTAAAATTTCGGAAATCAGATCTGTGGCCAGAAAATTTTTCAGGTACAGGCATATGTATGTCTGTGCTAGGAGGAGATCGCACCTCATCCACAGCCGTCTGAAGGGTTTGTACGGATCCAGACAGGGCATTTATTAGCGTCTGGTGGCTACCCAGCGCTTGATTGATGTTTTCCACCGAAGTGGTAAGTGTGCCCAGACGGCTGGTGAGAGCGTCCATTTGTGTTTGGTCTGCCGTTCTGTAACGATCGGTGTAACACAGAGAGGATCTGATTATCGGTGATCTGCAGTATCACCGAGAATACAGATATATACCTGATTATTGATAATCTGCAGTATCACCGATAATCAGATATATCTCTAACCTCTGGACACTTGAGTAAGATGAGTGTTTGGTGCAACAGTAATACTATGAGGAGAGCACCCGTATCGAGGGTGCAAGGCAGTAAGAGATACTGCCCAAGAATAAGCTCCTTCCAATGGCCTGAGGCTCACCAAGGGGAGAAGTCAGACTGAGAGTGGGAAGGACCAGAGTGTGAGTGACACCAATGGTGGAGTGTCACTGACAGATCTGTGAACTATCTCTAAACAGAAGAGATAGTTCTCGAGGTCGGACAGGCCAGGTCGGCAACAGACAGACAGATCAGTTACAAAGACAGGAGACAGAAACGGAATCCAAGGACAAGCAGAGTTTGGCAACAGAGTATCAGATATAGCGAAGTACCAAATCAGAGATCAAGAGAGTGGTCAGGAAAGCAGGAAGTCATACCAGATAATAGCAATGCCTATTCTTTAGCTGTGAGCTCCGTGATCATCAACACCCTGGAACTAGTCTGATATATAACAGAATGGTAATACAGTTCCCTAGTCTTGGGTGTGAGTTCCTTGATCATCAACACCCTGGAACTAGTTTGAAGTATAACAGAGAAATCACAACACAGATTAGCAAAAGGTCTGAGTGCTACCACGTAGTGATCGCAACGGCAGACACCAGAGAAATGACCAGCATCCAGTATATATACCCTAGCGCTCTCCAGCGCCTCCCCTAAGTGCTGGACCAATAGGAAGTGGTAAAATTGTCAGCTGACCGGCTTGGTCAACTGACACCTTTCTGGCTGTCATAAAAGCTCTGCCTCTGAACGCGTGCGTCCTTCTGAACCTGTGTGGACTATCAGTCCTAGCCACACCAGATCTGTTTTGCAATGTATCCGCTGTGCCGGACGCGGAACCAGCCACACCGCTATCCGAGCATGTGGCGGTTCCTCCACGTTCCGCCATACGGACAGAAGTAGGCCTATGCGTGTAAACCACCGCGTCAGACGCGGAATCCGCCATGTTGAACGCGGAATCAGCCGCCTTATCCTGAGCACTCGCGATGGCTTTTCCGCGTTTTCTCACAGTGACATATTGGTGTATTTATACTTACCCGTGACTTCCTCCAGCCCAATTAGGTGCATGGGCTCCTTCTACATCCTCTCCAGCCACCCCGTTCACTTATTTCACTTATTTCTTCCCCCAGACAGCCCCCCAGTTTATCTGGCTAATCTTGCTCCCCTACCTGGGAGCATTCTGCGCCTGCCGAGCCGCGCATGCGCAGAAGAGCACACCCGACCAGATTACCAGGGAATATTGCAACAGAACAGAGGACAGCGATAGAGCCCACACACCTCATGGGGCTGGAGAAAGCCCCAGGTAAGTATAAATACACCAATACTTCACATCTCAGGCTTCCTTTAAGATCTAGTTCTCTAAGAAATACCAGTTGCCTGGCTATCCTGCTGATCCTCTGCCTCTAAAACTTTTAGCCATAGACCCTGAACAAGCATGCAGCAGATCAGGTGTTTCTGAAATTATGGTCAGATCTGACAAGATTAGCTGCATGCTTGTTTTTGGTGTTATTCAGACAACAGGAAACAGATATGTCAGCCTTCATAGTCTTCTCACTTCAATTGTCCTTTAAGGCTAGGGTCATGGTGGGACACAAAAGTTTTAACAAATGTTATGGCCGCATTGCCTCACATACAGTAAATTATAGTGAAGCATACAGTCCAATGGAAAGTATGCTATGCGACCCTAGCCTAAGTTACAGGCCCCTGACCCTGAAAAAGAATCGGTTTGAATGGGATTGTGATTGGTTTAACTACCTGGGGACCGCCTAACGCTGATGGGCGTCAAGTCCTGGGGCTGCAGTTTCCCAGGGAACGGCGTTCGTTCCCTGCCACTTCACGGAACGGAGTTCCGTCATTAGCCTGCTAGCCGCCGATCGTGGCTAGCAGGTTGTTTGTAAACGAAAGGGGAAAGAAATCCCCTTTGTTTACACCCGTACAGCGCTGCGGTCCCCGGCAGCGCTGTACGAGATCGGCGATCCCCGGCCTCTCATAGGCTGATGCCTATGAGAGGTGGAACAGGACGGATTGCCATCCTGTTCAATTCTGGAGGGGGATGGGGAGAAAGAGAGCCTCGAAGAGGCTGAAGAAAAAAAAAAAAAAACTGCCGCAGCGATCTGACCCCTCTGGCAGCATGTTCCCTTAGGGACAAAAAAAAAGGAGGAGAGTCCGATCGCTGGACTCCATAGCTGGGCTGTGCAGGAGGCTGAAAAGCCTTCACAGCCCTGTGCTGCAAAAAACAGCCTGGTCGTTGGGGGGGGGGGGGGGGGGGCGGGGTAGCACTGTGGTTGTCAAGTGGTTAAGCATGCTGAAATTACTTCCTGTTACCAGCTATATTTGTGCTCCATCATACAAACTGAGTGCTATGATGTTCTACTATTAACCTGATCTACATATGCACCCTAACTATTAAATCCTGCAGGGGTCACACTTGTCAGTTTTTCTGTACTTAGTAAAACAGAGAACTTAATGTTAATCAATGGGCTAGTTCACACTTGAATGTGTTTTTCACATACAGAAAATCATCTGACAGCAGTGCAGCACTGTCAGATAACTCCTACTACTAAAAGGCTTCCCTCTACAGTATCTAACGATTTGTTTATCTCGCTTCAAGTACAGGTTTACATAAAAACATTACCTTAGTTCCAAATATTGCAACTAATTTATAATATCATCTATCCTTCCCTTACAAATAATCTGCTTCAAAAGATTTCTAAAATCTGTCTTTTTTTTCTAGCGTGTAATAGTTTGAATTTAAAGCCCACCTATCATCAAGTAGGCTGGATGGTGTACCGGTTAAGTGCTCTGCCTCTGACTCAGAAGACCAGGGTTCGAATCTTGGCTCTGCCTGTTCAGTAAGCCAGCACCTATTCAGTAAGGAGACCATGGGCTAGACTCCCTAACACTGATACTGCCTACTGAGCATACAGCTAGTGGCTGCAGCTCAAGTGCTTTGAGTCCACCAGGAGAAAAGTGTTACTGCTGCACATACAATTGAGCATGTGGGCCCTATATCTTGCAGCATGTCCGATCGATACATGTGACCAATTTTGGCCCAAAATTGGTTGCATCATTGATCAGGCATGATTTTGACGGTACTGATTTGGCAGTACAATCCGATTCGATAATTGATAATTAGCGAATTGGATGGTTGATCGGCCGCAAAATCGCCTGATGTGTAGCCACCTAAGGACCCTTTTACACTTAAAGGGAACCTAAACTGAGAGGGATATGGATTTTTCCTTTTAAACAATACCAGTTGCCTGGCAGCCCTGCTGATCTCTTTAGCTGCAGTAGTGGCTGAATCACACACCTCAAACAAGCATAAAGCGAATCCAGTCAGACTTCCGTCAGATCACCTGATCTGCATGCTTGTTCGGGGGCTGTGGCTGAAAGTATTAGAGACACAGGATCAGCAGGAGAGTCAGGCAACTGGTATTACTTTAAAAGGAAAAATCAATACCCTTCTCAGTTTAGGTACCCTTTAATCAGTTGCTCTGTTATAACTAAAAGAAAACTGATTTTTAAAGTAATGCCCATGTTTTCCTATGGCACAGTTCCCACTATACTTGTTTTAACTGAAAGCTTTTCACAATGCACTGCTATGGAAAAAACGCGTACTAATGTACACCAACGCATTAAGTGCTAAAGGGCCCTTAACTGTAGCTTCCTTTGGTCTAGTCTTGATAAATCAGCCCCATTTTTTTGTAAACTCTTCGCTGGTAGCTCAGAGGAAATGTTGCCATCGCCTCTGAAAAAGGGACTCAGCTTACAGTAGCTCAGGCCACCATGGTACTTACAATATATGCCCTTGTAGCATCCTATGTGAATACACATCTTCAAATGATTTGCTGGGATAATGACGAATATACCGATGTTTCCAACATAAATGTGATATACAATGAATATTGTTTGGTCGAGAGTGTGAGTCAGTGGTGACGCCGCTGTACTGACATTTCTTATCGCTCAAGCTGTTTCCTTGGTGCACTTCACAATAATGTTGGTGTCTTGATACAGGGCCTGCCACAAGACGTACATTATGATTATTACACGTGCGCATTTCTTTAGTTGTGATGAAAAATGAATATTACGCTTACAAAGTGTCTTTGAAAAAAAAGTATAAAAAGATCTATTATAGTGACTTCTAAAGAAATACATGAAAAATGTTGAGCATAAAATGTCCACAGAGAAACTGCAGTGTGCTCAGGAGGTAAGATTTGTAAGGGGCTCCCGTGGTTTGAAAATATAAAAGCTCCTGTTCTGCTGTTTGTTGTGTGGGAAGTATGAGCTTGCTGTGCTTAAAGGGGCAACTCTGTGAAGTTTCACTGGATTTGGCATACAATAAGAATCTACAATTAATACATTTTTAAAAATATTTTATCTTCAACTGCTGCTGTACAGCCTGCTGGCCAGCACAGCTGTTTAAGGTCGAAACATAACTAGATTCCTCAATTTAGAACCTTAGGAACTATAGCGTTCTCTTTCATCCATTGGGCCGATTTACAAAGAGTGGAAATTATGAAGAACCAATGTGATCCAGTAATGGGGCTAGATTATTTTAAAAAATGTACACTATTTAGGGGAAAGTAGAGAGGAATGGCAGTGCATCTAAACTAAACTGACACTACCTGTATAGAGCTGCAGGGCCTCTTAAAGAGACGCTAAAGTCTCCGAAAAATGAGTTTTTTACTTTAAAAATCTCTTGAACATAATTGCACCTCCTAAAACGCCGCAGCGGGGGAGCGCTTCTGTCAGAAACATCGCCCTGCCCCATGCGCGTCTGTCAGCGCGTATCTCCGCCTCTCCCCCGCCCCTCTCAGTCTTCCTTCACTGAGAGGGGCGGGGGAGAGGCGGCGATGCGCCGCTGATAGATGCGACTGGAGGCAGCGGCAGTTAGCCCTGCCTCCAGGAGCGACCAAATGTACGACCAAGTCGTGCGGGGGGGATTTGGGGGTGAAGGGACCCCCGTTTAGCGGCGCTATTGCGGCGGTTTAGCAGGGGCACACATGCCCCTGCTAACTTTGAGCTCTGAAGCGAGATTTATTAGCGCTTCAAAGTCTCTTTAAGTAGATATTGTAAGTCACCTACATTCAAAGTCTCCATGTTAAAATTGCTTTCATATCAGAATATATACTAACCATATCCTTCTGCCAAGGAACATCATATTTCTCTAGTGAGTACATTAGTTGTCCCAATCCCAAATGATATATCAAGAGAAATTGCCTAGGCAAAACTTTCAAGGACTATCTCACTAGAGTATTGTGAAAGCGTTAAGACCTCGGTAAAATTTAAACTATGGATGCAGAAGTAGTAAATGCTTCTATGCATATTACTTATCACCTAGAGGAGAAAATTTCTCAATATCTTATGTTTGCAGGCCTTATCTAAGTTGTTTGACATTTCTGTTTCATTACCTTGTATTGGTCTTCTAGGTTCAATAACCCAGCTTCCAGGTGTACTGCCAGGCTACTATCCTGGAAACCAGGCATTCCAGATGCCAACCATCTTCTCTCCATAGTGTGTTAGATTGGTGGAACCCGCTCTCACAGCCTCTGTGCCACATTTCACAGTCTGCTGTGAGTGAAGGGCAAGTGGCAGTCAGAGCTGTACCCCTCCTCCTATAGTGCAAAGGGGAGGTAAATGGCAGCAAGCACCATACTCCACGTCTTCCCCACCCAGAAGCCACCCCAGGAGGCCAGACATACAGTATATGATAATGAGGCAGCTTGCTTCCAGATGACCCTGAGGAGCAGGCCATAAGAGGATGAGTGACATCACCATGGAATACTATGTTAAAATGAATTTGGGAGCACGAGGCTTTTGAAGGGCAAGAAGTGTATATTATTCAGTTGTGGGATGGTCAGGAGTAGAAATGGAACAAATAATTTCTGCCCATTCCATTAAAATTACTTTATTCTGCTAGTGGTGTTTCCTGCACTACAGTACAACAAAGATACGCTGAAACTCTTAACCTCCTCCTTAATATTACGTCGCTCAGGAAGTTATGTTACTTTGTGCCCCAGGATGAATAAATTTGCAGTACTAGCTGCAAAACATTTAGCTAGCACTAGGCTAGCTAGTAAAAGTGTCCGGCACCCCCAGTTCCCCTGCGATCCCCCAGTTTATACATTACCCAGCCTGGCTCCAGTGATCGGCGCAGCCTCCCCGGACAGTTCCGGTCACTATGGGGAGCTATTACTGCAAATTAATTCAGCCTGGGGCACTCCTGAGGACAGAGAGCGGTATGCCCAACACCGTGTCAGGCATACTGCTAAGGAGGTTAACTAGTGATTATCCCCAGTGCCTGCACCAATCCCCCCCCCCCCTCCCATTCCCCATGGCTGTCGCTTATGTTTCCATCTGAGCTGGAGGCCGTTTCCTCTTTTAAGGCCCCTGCTGGCCCCCTCTCCTCCGTGCATGCTTTGTCATAGCAATGGCATGCGGCTGCTGTGAAGAGGCAGGAAGCAGGACAGCGGATTCCTGTAGTGGGGGGAGGGGCAAGTGGCGGTGGTAGGGGGTGGGCCGAATCGGCGCCCCAGGGCCCATGCCGCCTGACGCAAATGCGTCATGGGCCAGCTGCCCCTGTACATACCATTATGATGCAGCTGTGCATTGCGATGTTAGATTACTGTATAGCTAAAAAGTGTAATATCATTGCAAACAGTGGGTTAACAAGAACTAGAGCCTGGATCTTGAATTCTCAGCAGTAATTAAGGCAGATCAAGATAAGCGGAAGACTTGGTGATGGAATTATTACTGGCAGATGGTCAGTCAGTGTGATATTTCTATGCAAACAAGAGTTAAAGGGGATACACTTCATGTATAATATCCGGCTTACTGAAAAAGAAGCAGTTATCACTGCGGGTGATTCGAGGACAATGCTGGAGATCAAGGCTTCATTAAAAGCATGGCTTCAGCAGTATTCTTAGTTTGCAAACAGAAAATACTCAGCCTTAATCGAATTCTGAAGAGGAGTATGTTTAGGATGCAAGAAGCTAAATATGAATAACTGCTATGCAAATAATAGTGTACGGTTTGCATTTATTAGTAAAATGAGCTGTGTTGTCTTACTTATTCACGCCGAATGAATGAACATATGTTTCTGGTTATGTCATGCTGTTCAATATACATGCTATTTTGGAGTCCCTTATGGTGCCTTCTTTCAAGGAAGTTATATGCTAATATAAATATATATTCATTGTAATTAATATCCTATATATCTTTACGAACATGATGCACGGAACAGCAGTGTAATTGCTCTGTGCAGGAGGGCGCACTGTACTATTACCGGTACTAACGGCAGGGGGGCAGCTCGTGTGACCCTATTAATGCAATGTGTGTTACTGGAATTGCCATAGCAATGCATGCATGACCTCCATCATGTGCATTGTGCTAATAGGGTAAGGCATGTTGCCTCCAAACCGCCCTCCCCCCCCCGCGCTGTTAGTACTGGTAAAATTGCTGAGCACAACTTCAAGCATCAGACCTTAGATACCTTCAGGCCCCTTACACACTTACAAGCGCTAAACGCTAGCGACTTGCACTATTGAAATACATTGCAATTGCTCAAAAAAAATGCTAAAATTTTTTTTTCCATTTAGCACTAATCGCAAGTCGCCGGCGATCGCAGTAGAGAGATAAGTACCATATAGTTAGCATTGCGGTAGTGCTTTAAAAATGCAAGGGACTAGATTGTGAGCCCCCTCTGAGGGACAGTTAGTGACAAGACAATACAGACTGTACAGCGCTGCGGAAGATGTCGGTGCTATATAAATACTTAAATAAATAAATTGGCGGTAAATGCCTGCTTATCGCCTGAGTGTAAATGGGCCCTCAGGGTGTTACAGTGTCTTTTCCTCTTGTGAGTAATGTCTGGCCCTCTCTGTGGGCATCACAAGGCTAGGCCTGAGTGTAAATGGGCCCTCAGGGTGTTACAGTGTCTTTTCCTCTTGTGAGTAATGTCTGGCCCTCTCTGTGGGCATCACAAGGCTAGGCCTGAGTGTAAATGGGCCCTCAGGGTGTTACAGTGTCTTTTCCTCTTGTGAGTAATGTCTGGCCCTCTCTGTGGGCATCACAAGGCTAGGCCTGAGTGTAAATGGGCCCTCAGGGTGTTACAGTGTCTTTTCCTCTTGTGAGTAATGTCTGGCCCTCTCTGTGGGCATCACAAGGCTAGGCCTGAGTGTAAATGGGCCCTCAGGGTGTTACAGTGTCTTTTCCTCTTGTGAGTAATGTCTGGCCCTCTCTGTGGGCATCACAAGGCTAGGCCTGAGTGTAAATGGGCCCTCAGGGTGTTACAGTGTCTTTTCCTCTTGTGAGTAATGTCTGGCCCTCTCTGTGGGCATCACAAGGCTAGGCCTGAGTGTAAATGGGCCCTCAGGGTGTTACAGTGTCTTTTCCTCTTGTGAGTAATGTCTGGCCCTCTCTGTGGGCATCACAAGGCTAGGCCTGAGTGTAAATGGGCCCTCAGGGTGTTACAGTGTCTTTTCCTCTTGTGAGTAATGTCTGGCCCTCTCTGTGGGCATCACAAGGCTAGGCCTGAGCTCACCCACCCTGCACACGTTTACATCAAAACTGAGAAGCTACCTGTTTAGTCTGACATTTATGATCACATGAAATACATACAATTTCAAAGCGCTATAGCCAGCGTACATATACAGACATCAAAGTCCCAACGAGTGCGCTATCACCAGACTTAGGTAACTCTTTCAAAAATCAGTACATTATTGTTCAGCGCACATCTTTCCATAAAAATCTTCAAAAAACACTGAGTCTTGCAATACTTTCCAGCAGCAGCCTCCACCATAGACACCCAATATTAGACAGACTAACCGCACGTATTGGCCACTGCTAGACTGGCCAACATGTTTTTTTTTGTTCTTTTTTTTCCCAAACTTGGCGCCAAAATCTGTTTGAGGTTCGGCGCTCTCCTATATATAAATTGGGGCTTTTTAGGTATAATCCTCTGCAGAGCCCTATCTTCCTTCAAGATGTGCCAGTGTTTCCTCACTATCTCTTCCATCTGCCTGTGCTGACACGAAAATTCTGATACACATGGTAAATTACAGTTATTGAGTCAGGTACAGTCTAGCATACAGTCAATGAAAAGTATTCTTCACATTTACTGTAATGTGTATGTTTAGCAGTAATACACTGCATACAGTGCATTATCATACTGCAACGCGTTATACAGCAAAACTCTATGCACTGTGAACGCCACATAGGTGTTGCATTGCAGTGTGGTATGCCATGTTACAGAGTGGCCATTACACCACAACGCACCACTGTAAATGTGGCCATTAGGTTCAATTATTCAGGGAAATAGGAAAATTAATAATCAAAACATATTTATCTAATTTCACAATATTATTATGTAGTAATCAAACATATTTGTATACTAATGGTTTTGAGCTGATACAAATGTAATATTAATTTTATTATATCTTATAATTTCACTTTACTAGTCAGTATAGTAAAAAAAAATCTTTCATCCATTTTCCCTGCACTGCAATAATCCATCAAACACCGCATGAGATGCAGTTTTTCATTAAACTATTGAGCTATTGCCACGTGTGTGAAAATCTTAGTGAATTTGAAAAAAAAAAGTCTAAAGTCATGAGGTAAATTAACAAACATGGCATTTGTACCGAACGTGTCTGAGTGAAGTATAAGCCCCATTTCAAGCCCCTTGATTGCTCAAATTAGACCCCTTTTACACTTATTCAGTTGCTGTCAGTTACAACTAAAAGAAAACGGATTTTCAAAGTAATGCCCATGTTCTACTATGGCTCAGTCCTCACTATATGCGTTTTAACCACCTGAGCGGTCTGGACGAGCTGAGCTCGTCCAACACCGCCGGAGGTCGCCGCTCAGGCCCTGCTGGGCCGATTTTAATCAAATAAAAAGCAGCACACGCAGCCGGCACTTTGCCAGCCGCGTGTGCTGCCTGATCGCCGCCGCTCTGCGGCGATTCGCCGCGAGCAGCGGCGAAAGAGGGTCCCCCCAGCCGCCTGAGCCCAGCGTAGCCGGAACAAAAAGTTCCGGCCAGCGCTAAGGGCTGGATCGGAGGCGGCTGACGTCAGGACGTCGGCTGACGTCGATGACGTCACTCCGCTCGTCGCTATGGCGACGATATAAGCAAAACAAGGAAGGCCGCTTATTGCGGCCTTCCTTGTTTATTCTGGGCGCCGGAGGCGATCGGAAGATCGCCTCCGGAGCGCCCTCTAGTGGGCTTTCATGCAGCCAACTTTCAGTTGGCTGCATGAAATAGTTTTTTTTTTATTCAAAAAAAACCCTCCCGCAGCCACCCTGGCGATATAATCAGAACGCCAGGGTGGTTAAACAAAAGCTTTTTCACAATGCATTGCTATAGAAAAAAAACCGCATACTAACGCATTAAGTGTAAAAGGACCCTTGGGGTCCCCCAAAATTGTTGCGGTATACTTTTTCACTTAGGATAAGGATGCAACATTTCAATTATTTTTCAGGAATTCTATCAAACTGTAACATGAAAGTACAGAACAGCATATGGCAAATAAGCGGGAAACTTCTATATGTTAATAAAGAAAAAAAAAGAATATATCTACTAGACAGCAGCATGTGATTTTAGGCAAGCAATAAAGAGCATATATGTGTTTACTTCTCAACACATCTACTATTGTTCCCTGCAGCACTAAGCATAGCTTATCCACAACAACACATTCTCCAGCCGGTGCCCTCTATGACACCCAGAGCTCACAGCAATCAGTTTCTGCCTTCATGCAAATTCAGGCTTAAATGAGAGGACATGGAAAGGTTGAAATGGAAGCGACTATCTTTTGCTGGCATGATAATTTCTCTGCCTGGCACTGGGCCAAATGTTGAGCACGGACATTGGCTGCCACTCTGAAATGCGTGAAGACCTCTTTAATAAGAGTGTAAATAAAAGCCAGATTGAGAAATTAGTTTTCCATCCCAGCAATCACTAGTCTAACCTCTGCTGTAAATAGAGTCTGCTAGAAGCAAATACTGAGAGCTGCACCTGGGAAAATCTAATGTCAGATCAGAACTGGAGAATTTAACTGCTTAGGTCCTGAAAATGCCTGCTATCAATATGCATTAGTCACTGAGGCTGCATTCACAGTGGGACATTGCGGAGCTGCGTTATAAAGTCTTATAACGCAGCTTACCGCACTGCAATGCTAATCCTATGGGCCGTTCACAGTGCGATATTAGCGTTGCATTGTAACGTGTAGCGTTATGGTAACTCACTGCTTGCAGTGCGTTACCTCTAAACGCACACGTTACCAGGTACAGGAAAGCATACTTTTCATTGCCTGTATGCTTTACTGCGCCTATTGTATGCGACGGCAATGCAGCGTTAATGTGCATTACCACCTTTTTTTTGTGTTGCGTTGTAAAGCTGCATTGTGACTTTAAAGGTACCCTGATGTGAGTAAAATCATTTAACCACTTAAGCCCGAAGGGTTGACATTTTTTTACATCCGAGCAACTTTCACCCCCCATTCATTTGCCAATAACTTTATCACTACTCATCACAATTAATTGATCTATATCTTGTTTTTTCCGCCACCAATTAGGCTTTCTGTGGGTGGTACATTTTGCTAAGAGCCACTTTACTGTAAATGCATTTTAACAGGAAGAATAAGAAAAAAATGGAAAAAATTCATTATTTCTCAGTTTTCAGCCATTATAGTTTTAAAATAATACATGCCTCCATAATTAAAACTCACGTATTGTATTTGCCCATATGCCCCGGGTATTTCACCGTTAAAATTATGTCCCTATCACAATGTATGGCGACAATATTTTATTTGGAAATAAAGGTGCATTTTTTCCGTTTTGCATCCATCACTGTTTAGAAGCCCATAATTTATTAAATCATATTGATATACTCCTTTGACATGCATATTTAAAAAGTTCAGACCCTTAGGTAACTATTTATGTTTTTTTTTTTATTATTGTAATTTTTTTTTTTTTTTAATTTAAACTTGTATGTGGGTATTTTTTGGTGTGGGAGGTAAACAGGTTTTTTTTTAAATATATTTATATGTTTAATTTGAAATTTTTTTTTTTACAGGTGTAATTTGCTATTTGGCCACAAGATGGCCAGAATCAAAAAGTCCTGGGAGCGATCGATCTCGCTCCCAGGCAGAAGAAAGGAGCCCAGAGCTCAGAAAAGCCGCAGCATCTGAAGAGACGCTGTCGGCTTTTCTCCGGGGGGGGTCCGATCAGCGAAAGGGATTTATAATCCCTTTCACTGATCGGTAATCTAGCGGCCAGCAGCGGGGGCGCGCACAGGGGGGGGGGGGGCGCGGGAGCGTGCGTGACCCGCGGGAGTGCGCGCAGCCCAACTGGACGAGAAATCTCATCCAGTTGGGCTTAAGTGGTTAAAATAAACACATGACGTATCTGCAAATGAATATTACATACTTACCTCGCCATCAGTTCCTCTCAGAGGCTCACCATTTTCTTCTTACAGTGATCACTTCTAGTTCTGACAATATTTTGTCAGAACTGAAATATACCAGTTGCTGTCAGTTATATATCAGCAGTATGTCAGTTACAACTGAATGTGCAAGGTAATGTCCATGTTTCCCTATGGCTCAAGTGAGTGATATTACAGTTTAACAGTGTGCTGACCAGAAAGCTGTAAGGGGGTAATGGCCATTTTTAAAATGGAGGATAGAGAATTCCATTGATCACAGTGGGCAAATGGGACACAGGAGAGATTGAGAAGTAGACTACATAGAACATATGTATGACCTGTGTATGGTTATTTTGACTTTTTATTTTCAGTTCAGGTTCTCTTTAACGTTGCATTACAATGCAACGTCCCACAGTGAATGCAGCCTCAACACTACATTGGAAACTCAGTCAAAACGCATTTTTTTAGTTATGACAAGAATGGGAAGAGATGAGTGGAGCATTAAGGATGAGTGGGCAAAAGCACATTTCCATGAAACTGGGGATTAGTTGACATGGACCATGGCAGTGGGGGTTAACTCACCTTGGTCACTGCTTCCAGCACCAGCACTCCAAGCCCCTCTTCATCCTTCCTATACTTCTTACTACTGCTCCCAATACTTCCCCCTTCTGACTCTGAAGCATGAAGTATGCTGTGACCCTACATCTCCATGTCAGGGTGAGAGGAGTGACCCTACATCTCCATGTCAGGGTGAGAGGAGTGACCATACATCTCCATGTCAGGGCGAGATGAGTGACCCTACATCTCCATGTCAGGGTGAGAGGAGTGACCATACATCTCCATGTCAGGGTGCTAGCAGTGACCCTACATCTCCATGTCAGGGTGAGAGGAGTGACCCTACATCTCCATGTCAGGGTGAGAGGAGTGACCCTACATCTCCATGTCAGGGTGAGAGGAGTGACCCTACATCTCCATGTCAGTGTTAGAGGAATGACCCTACATCTATATGTCAGGGTGAGAGGAGTGACCCTACATCTCCATGTCAGGGTGAGAGGAATGACCCTACATCTACATGTCGGGGTGAGAGCTGTGACTCTACATCTACATGTCGGGGTGAGAGCTGTGACCCTACATCTCCATGTCAGGGCGAGAGGAGTGACCCTACATCTCCATGTCAGGGTGAGAGGAGTGACCCTACATCTCCATGTCAGGGTGAGAGGAGTGATCCTACATCTCCATGTCAGGGTGAGAGGAGTGACCATACATCTCCATGTCAGGGTGAGAGCTGTGACCCTACATCTCCATGTCAGGGTGAGAGCTGTGACCCTACATCTCCATGTCAGGGTGAGAGGAGTGACCCTACATCTCCATGTCAGGGTGAGAGGAGTGACCCTACATCTCCATGTCAGGGTGAGAGGAGTGATCCTACATCTCCACGTCAGGGTGAGAGGAGTGACCCTACATCTCCATGTCAGGGTGAGAGCTGTGACCCTACATCTCCATGTCAGGGCGAGAGGAGTGATCCTACATCTCCATGTCAGGGTAAGAGGAGTGACCCTACATCTCCTCGTCAGGGTGCTAGCAGTGACCCTACATCTCCATGTCAGGGTGCTAGCAGTGACCCTACATCTCCATGTCAGGGTGAGAGGAGTAATCCTACATCTCCACGTCAGGGTGAGAGGAGTGATCCTACATCTCCACGTCAGGGTGAGGCGGAGTGAACCTCTATCTCCATGTCAGGGTGAGAGCTGTGACCCTCCATCTCCATGTCAGGATGAGAGCTGTGACCCTACATCTCCATGTCAGGGTGAGAGGACTGATCCTACATCTCCATGTCAGGGTGAGAGGAGTGACCCTACATCTCCACGTCAGGGTGCTAGCAGTGACCCTACATCTCCATGTCAGGGTGAGAGGAGTAATCCTACATCTCCACGTCAGGGTGAGAGGAGTGATCCTACATCTCCACGTCAGGGTGAGGGGAGTGAACCTCTATCTCCATGTCAGGGTGAGAGCTGTGACCCTCCATCTCCATGTCAGGATGAGAGCTGTGACCCTACATCTCCATGTCAGGGTGAGGGGAGTGACATACATCTCTATGTTAGGGTGAGAGGAGTGACCATACATCTCCATGTCAGGGTGAGAGGAGTGACCATACATCTCCATGTCAGGGTGCTAGCAGTGACCCTACATCTCCATGTCAGGGTGAGAGGAGTGATCCTACATCTCCACGTCAGGGTGAGAGGAGTGATCAATTGTGAACAAGAAGCAGATCTGGGCACCATCCGTCATTCAGCTTATTTATTGTAAAAACGCTTGTGCAGTGTACAGTGTACAAAGTCAAATAGTTGTCACCTGGTATTCCATGGCGTATGTGGAGTGGGTTGGAGGTGGGTGCTCAGGGCTGTAGAAGGGTCGGCGACGGCCGTTTCGCGTCCACCAGGACGCTTGGTCACGCTGCGTGACCAAGCGTCCTGGTGGACGCGAAACGGCCGTCGCCGACCCTTCTACAGCCCTGAGCACCCACCTCCAACCCACTCCACATACGCCATGGAATACCAGGTGACAACTATTTGACTTTGTACACTGTACACTGCACAAGCGTTTTTACAATAAATAAGCTGAATGACGGATGGTGCCCAGATCTGCTTCTTGTTCACAATGGATACATGATTGCTTTCTTCTTGCCATATATGTGAGGCACACGTCAGTGGCTGAGTATCAAATAGTGCAAGATATCGTTACAAGCAGGAGTTTTTGGGATATAACTATTCTCAACCCACAGATCCTTCCTGATCATAGCAGGAGTGCCACACTCACTTTCTCTTTTGACAATATTGAGAGGAGTGATCCTACATCTCCACGTCAGGGTGAGAGGAGTGATCCTACATCTCCACGTCAGGGTGAGAGGAGTGATCCTACATCTCCACGTCAGGGTGAGAGGAGTGAACCTCTATCTCCATGTCAGGGTGAGAGCTGTGACCCTACATCTCCATGTCAGGGTGAGGGGAGTGACATACATATCCATGTCAGGGTGAGAGGAGTGACATACATCTCCATGTTAGGGTGAGAGGAGTGACATACAGGGGCTCTACCTAATAATTTCCATGTATGGTATTTGCAGTGATAAGGTTAAATGTTGAGAAATTACAGGCAATGGAGTTTTGCTTCAGCATCCTGCAAGCACGTGCCTTTCCTAAAGTGCCAACAATTTATTCTACTGCCGTCATGAAAAGTTCAGCTTTGCATTTAGTACTGATACGGTATAATTGTTTGACGTATGACAACATCAATAGATTCCTGGTTAAGTTTCTGTGAAGAAGTAAATGCTCCTAATTGGGCAACCTTTGAAGGGTCTCCTTTCAGCTCTGAACAATGCACATATCTATGGCAAGCGGCGCTGTTTGTGAGGCACAAGTTAGTGAGCCTCCTCTTGGGACCCTGCCTCCCTAACATACAAACAGCCATTTATTTTCTTATCTACGTGATCAGAGGCTTTGTTTCCAACCTTTTAACCAGTTGTTGATCCATGAAATTACTTTTCCATCATATCCTGAGAATGTGAAAACTGTGACCTTGGAGATGTGAAAACCTAGCTTGTCCATTTGTATACATTTCATATGATATATTTAACCCGGTTTGCCACACGAACCAGTACTATAGAAGCTATTCAATAGCCTATTCAAAATAGCTGCCTGCTCCACATTTATAATACCAACTCACCTTGAACTCTTGCATGGCAAGTATTGAAAAGACTTTCAAGTCCGCTGCTGTAAATGTCACCAGCTACTCAAATTAAAGAGATTAATACACATGCTGTAATACCGAACATGCTGGAATCTACATTAGTCCTTCAATAACTTATACACATTCCACCTCATGACTTCTTTATGCAAGAATGTAAATAACTTGCTAATCAAATACATATACTTCCCTTAACTTGCTGGAGCCTCATACAGGGCTAATCGCCTAGGCAGGAGATCACAGGTGAGGGAATCGCAGGCAGTTTTCCCGCATGCAGAATTGCATTGGATCCATGTTAATCAATAATTTGATGAGTAAACAGAGGCGTCAAAAGAAAATAAAAATCTTAAACCAATATAAAAGTAAAAAAGTAAGGGTGGACTTACCTCTCTGAACAAAAAGACACTTTTACACTTTTGAAGTCAAGGTTTTAATTGGCACCAGGTACAGTATGCTACCAAAAGTCAAAAGATACTATGTGCACAAGAACTGGGCTTGGCCCGTGAAACACTTCATTTTTGCTAATCATTTGCTAATCACATTATTTTTGCTAATAAAATACCTTGACCACCACGAGTTACATATTCTGTAATGAGAGGTAAGTCCACCCTTACCTCTCACGTTTATATTGTTTAAAGATTGTTATCTCCTGTATGCGCCTCTTACCTCCCACTTTGCAGGGTAGCACAGGGAGCAGTGTAATATTTTCCTGTTCCAGGATTGGTTCTTCTCTTCCTCCTGGAAGCTGCATGCTCGATGGTGTTATACTCTGGCTCTCGATGTACATCATGTGACCGGGACCTGAAGAATGGCAGCATACAGCAAGAGACCCAATGCAGCACTGAATCATGTAAATGAAGCACCGCTTGTGAATAAAGCCCGCTTCCTCGTTTGGGGGGCCCAGAGGGGGGGAGGTCATTGTTATGCCCATAGAACTGTGTTAATTTAATGAGGACAAGCATATCCATCTGTGGATGGGGTAATGTTTGGGCAAACACTGGATTTAATTAATATCAAATGTAATCATTTAATAATAAATGATTAATATAATTATTAATATCAAAATTTATAAATAAATACATAAAGAACTCAACATCAGACTCAGCAGTTAAGACATGTCTGTTAACATTAAAATAATTTTTACATTTAAAAATATAGTGTAATATTAAACCATCTGGATTCCAGGTTGAAGCAATATCTGATATCTGTGTATTTGCTCATTTATGTCACCTGTCAGCCCCAGAGAGCACTGTGTTTTCTAAGCCTTGATTAATTACGCTGTTGGCTAGCAATCCACCCATGAGATGAACAGCAAATGATTGCGTGTCTAAAGTTAGTAAATGATCTCATACGGTTGATTTGTCTTGATAGTTATACTCAAAGCACTTAAATGAATAGCTGAAGCAGCCACTGTTACCGATAGAGCCAGCCCTCAGCACAGAAGCGCACATTCCTGCCATTGATTTCTGCTAGATACATTCAGTCAGGGGAGGAATATTAATAGCATTTTGATCAATTGTACGCAGGCACACATTAGCTCTGGCGGAGAGTCTGCAGAACATGGCTAGTGTTTAAAGTAAACCTGTCACTACAAGGACATGGATTCTGTGTTTCTAGGTGTACAGGCGATGCCTTGACTATATTTCTTGAATCTCACATTGGGAACAATAAACTAAACCAGAAAAATCTAAACCTGCTCCCTATACAGATTCCAGATGACAGGTTCTCAAAGTATTATAACTACTGTATATAGTTGTAGTTGGAATTGGACCTAATTAAGCAGGATAAGCATTTGATGGGCCCAGCTTCAAGCCGTACACAACTGGTATTATATATGCACGCAACACAGAGTTATTTGCATCTCATTGATTACCATTAAAGAGAACCAGAGATGAAGCACCCTCATGTATTTTATTACATTTATCAGTGGGAACATGACAGTAAACACCTACCCTGCTTTTAGTTTCATTGTTATCTGCTTAATTAGTCTATTAGCAACTGTGATAAGAATGCACTGACTATTCAGTCGAGGTTTGACCTGGAATCATTATAGCTGAGTCACTCTTCTGTGTACTCTTTTCAAGCCCAAGCCTTCCCCTCTCCTGGCTTAGATTTCCTGCTTTGCATACTGAGAGCTGTGATGACATAGCAGAGGCTGCTGCTCCTGAGAGAGAAGCTCTGTGGCTGTAATATGATCCCTGTGTGCTCTGTGTGCACTAGATACTGATAATAACGGCAGTTTCATTCCTATGAGAGACACTTCCTACAGGCAGATATCATACCAAAATGAAAGCACATAGATGAAAGGCTGCATTTAGCCTAGATAGCAGCCTAGTCTCATATAGCGAAGACAGCACATCCAGAACAACTGATAACTCGGAAGCAGAAGGGATATGAGCCGGCGGCCATATTTGATTTTTCCTGGAGCAATAATGGATAAAAAACACTAAAAAAAGGCACACCAGAGTGGCAAAATTATCAGGTAGAGCATTTATTCTTTACAAGCTATCAACTGATATGTTTATTTTGTGTGAAACGTTCATCTCTGGTTCCCTTTAAGTATAAACCAAAAGGCTAAGTAATACAGCCAGTTAAGCACTATATTTTAGGGTCCTTTCCTACAGAATCTGTTGTGTTTTGTGCAACACACAATATCATCGCTACGCAATGCAATGATATTCCTATGGTATGTTCACGTAAGGTGCAGTGCGGCATGTACCGTCGGCATAACGCACAGAACGTTGTGAGTTTACTGGACAATGTGACAGTGAAGCATACTTTCATTGTAACGTATCGTCGAACCACACGTCTAATGCACCTTAGAGTGCCTTTTGAACACTGAATTGGCATCACAGGGTGTACAGTGTGGAAAACCCTTAGGCTACATTCACACCAGGGCATTGCATCGGACAATATAAATCGCATGGCAAATGCACTGGAGTTATATTATAATGGCATGTTCACACTGGTGCATTCGCAGTGCAGTGGAGTCCGTTGGCCTAACACAATGGCATCTTGTGTGGTATTGGACAATGTACATGTTTACAATTGCAATGAAGCATGATTTTCATTAACTGTATGCTTTACTGAGTGCTTTTCCCTCTGCATTGTGATCCTGCATTTACAGTGTACAGAACACAATACCCTAGTGTGAACCTACAAAAACCTACTACTCAAAAGAGTGTAATTAATAGGGTGTGCTAAACAGGTGGGTACACGCACTGGTCAAAAATTCCAAAATAGTCACAAACACACTACCAGTATATGCTGTTCAACCACCTGACATTTATTTAGTATCAAAAAGGTATTTTTCATTGATTCATTGATTAATCATAATGAAGCCTGTAAAAAGTTTTATATAGCACACCATAATAATGCACAATTTTACATTAAACGGGGTGTTGCCCCACTGTGTCTCAAACAGAAGGTCCTAAAGGACCGTGCACAGACCAGAAAAAAGGTTGACCATATCACACCATCAACATGGGGAGAGGCGGGCACGGACACCTACAATGCCAAAAGATTAAAGCATCTAATATGCTAATTGCATGTCAAACGTGCCCGCATCACCCCATGCCCCAATACCAAAGTGGTCAACCACAATAAAAATGTGCCCCCCCAAAGCCCCCCCGCAAATCACAGCACCATGCCCTACATGCAGACCTCCACATCAATTTGCCAGCTAACGTGGGTCGTCACCCACAAAAATCATCAACATGACACTTGAACATATAAGTGGCGTATGTGAAAAAAATGTGTCCCACTGCAGATCCAACTTTCAAAAATGGCAAAAAATAAAGTTCCACATTCAGCATCGAAAAATCACTATGTTTCTTCAAAAAGTCTTTTCAGACCGTTTAAGGCTGGTGCACCTAGCCAATTAGCTGTACTGTGAATTTATAGGCCTATGCAGACAAGATAGTTCAATATTTCAGCCAAGCCATATATCAGGACATCGGATTTTCCATGCATGCAATGCATATAAGCGTTGCAGATGTAGATGCCATATACGTTATTTCACATAGTTACCACCTCCTCTGTTGATGCGACATGCAGTGTCCGCATGGACGACTTTTCACCTGCCCATCTAACCGCAGTATCCACGATATATATTTGCGGGAGTATCAAACTCAGGGCCTCAAACTTGTATTTCACCGACCAAGCGGGAGTTCAGTCCTTGGAAATATACGCCATAATTCCGGGCACCGCGCTCCGATCCGGCGGGAGGGCAGAGGGGGGCAGAGAGGCACACCTCAGCGCGTGACGCAGGCCTACGTCGACGCGTTTCACCCCGCCCAGGGACTTCCTCAGGACGTACTGCGTAACTGCGCTGGATCACATGACCGCCTTTTATGCGACCCGGAGGTCGCTTCCGCCAAGAGTTCTTTTGAGCCTTATATGCCATACTGCGCACGTGCATTCCACTCTGTGACATCACATATTACAGTTCACATGCGCAACAGGCTTTATAATCCACATAGCTCCCTCTGGTGGTACAAATCCGTATGCAAACATCTTCTGGTTCTTTTAACATATTCACATACCCCATACCTGCCCAACAGAAAAATTGATGCGACTGCTGACATCTAGTGGACATTATTCAAATAGCCTTTAGTGACTTATCAAACAGCAAACAATACTGTATCATTCCCATTCACGCCATTTAAGCTATACCTTCGAGTAACAATTAGTCCCACATTTACAATTACTGTCCTATCAGTCGAAATGATATATACCCCATATGTCAAACATATCTAGCCCGACCCAATCTGATTATTTTTTAATTTTTTTTTCTGGTCTGTGCACGGTCCTTTAGGACCTTCTGTTTGAGACACAGTGGGGCAACACCCCGTTTAATGTAAAATTGTGCATTATTATGGTGTGCTATATAAAACTTTTTACAGGCTTCATTATGATTAATCAATGAATCAATGAAAAATACCTTTTTGATACTAAATAAATGTCAGGTGGTTGAACAGCATATACTGGTAGTGTGTTTGTGACTAGTGTGAACCTAGCCTGAGGGTGCATTTTGATTGGCCTATAACTGTGCAGGTAAACTCTCATACTACACCAAAGTGGTAAAACTGGTCAGTTATTGGCCAATCAAAATTGGATGTGTGTACTGGGCTTTAGGAAACAAAAACACATCCAATTTTTATTGGTCAATTTTACAACCTCCATGCAGTATGAGAGCTCACTTACACCATATGTTCATAGAATTCAAAGTCTGTTGGCCCTTATACAACCCCAAAGTGGTAAAATTGGCCAGTCATTGGCCAATCAAAATTGGATATCTGTATCAGGTTTTAGGCTACTTTCAGACTGCTTCACTGTTTCTTTTTAAATGACCACTTCAAAAAATGTTGAATTTGAATTGTTTGAAAGAGGTTTTCTTCCCCAGGCTGAAGTGATATTTTAGATCAAGAGAAAAATAAAATGCTTTCACCAAGTAACAACTCTGTAGTCCATTGCTGTGTACAGATAAATGTAGGAACAGTCACAAGATCAATATAGCTCGAAAGAAATGAAACAATAAATGTGCTCACTATGGGTAAATAATTATGGTTTATTAGTGAGGCAATATATAACCCTTTTCTCCAAACCAGACTACATCATACACCCATTTACAAACAACGCAGAGGGAACAATTATTTGTTCGAATAAACACTTGACAATTGTCCCATCAGTACAACTCAGGTGCTGATGTGAAGAGCGGTTTTTAATGGCCATGTCATGTTTACACTAGGACAGACCAGAAGGATTTCAGGGAACTTGTACAAACAAAGTGGTGATACGAAACGGTTATCCTATTACACGTTTTGCTGGCATGCTGAGGTAACACAAGGAATTTAAAAGCCCAAAATGCTCTAAATTCACCAGGATGATTACATCTCCTATGGGCAAAAAAAAAAAAAAAAATATTGTGTTTTAGATAATATCACACTATGAGTACTGAATGCATTAAGTAAAGTTTTACTGTAAACATTAAACATATGCACATACTGTACATGGCCATTAAAAAAAAAAATTAAGACCACTTTGAAAACTGCTTCACCATGATTATGAAAAAAAATCTAGTTTTCCCCTATGTCTCCATGGCAACATACAGAGGGGCAGTTCTCCGCCTCTAACCAGTGAGGAGCTTTCTGCCTCAGTACATGTTTTAAATTGGGCCCCCCACGCATTATATTCATAACAATTCAAATGGCACAACAAAACCTGCCAAGGACACCCACAGCATACAAGGTCTAAGCAGAGAAGAACAGTCTGATTACCACTAAGCATCTATAGAAGTGATCATTAGCAGCATAGCACCATTGAAGAGCTAATACTGTGAATGAAGAAGGAGGACCTCTAGTGGGTGCCTCTAATCCAAGGGCCCCAGTGTGGTCGCAACCCTCTGCATTCCATATTGCTACGCCTGGAAGGGGTAGGTCAGTCCCAGCCTCCACAACATATTTAAACCCATTGTATAGATGGGCACTTCAGCTCTGACTTGAGCCGTGTGATGCAGGGGGAAACTTTGATGGTAGTTGGGGGTTCTCTATTTATTATTTTTGCACTTTAACTTGCTCCTGACCAAATCTGTTTAAGATGAAACATGTTTAGCACTGTTAGCACTGTATATATTGCACTCCCTAATCCTTGTACTATTCCCCTGGCTTGTTTTCAGTAACTGTGTGAGGGAGACCTGCAGCAACTCTTTAGATGCAAAGAGCTGCCATATTTGAGCATTCTGGACAGCTCTATTGCATAGCTAATGCACTTGTATAAGCCGCTGCAGAGTAGTCCAATTGCACACCCCGCACAATACTGTCTTGATTTTATGAAAGAAATAATAGTGCTGTGCAACCAAAGTCTTCAGGGCTAGCCACACCCCACAGCTTGTGTGCTCAGACCAGCTAACTGTTCGCACAATCTGACAGTGAACTGTGGGGGGGATAGACAAAGACACCCACTTTGGTCTGCAATCTATGCACCAACATGTATTTTAAATCCTATGAGTATTGTAAATAAAGGATGTAGTAGTCTTTCAGTAGACCTGTGACAACAAGGTGGTGTGAACTACGACACCACTCGAGTACATTTTTAGGAACCTTGAGTCACATCTTTTTTTTTTTTTCTTTTTCTTGATTAGCTCAGAGCCTAGCCACAGTTTATGAAGGCCCAACCATATTGATAGGCTTCATCACCACGCTCTTGGTGTTGGGCATAAAGTCTCATCATATTTGCTAATCAGAATTTGCCAATCAAATTTAATTATTTCATAAAATTAAATAAAGAAGGGGAGAAAAGAAACAGACCAAAGATGAAGAAAAGTACCGCATCCTCCCGCGTACAAGACGCGCCCCCCCCCCCCTCAGCAACCACGGAAGCAAAACTGTGCACCCCACAGCTCAACATTTATCTACACACTGCCCTATGCTGGACACCACACACGCACACAGACACACGCACAGACACACGCACAGACACGCGCGCACACAGACATGCGCGCACACAGACACGCGCGCACACAGACACGCGCGCACACAGACACGCGCGCACACAGACACGCGCGCACACAGACACACGCGCACACAGACACACGCACAGACCCACGCACAGACACACGCACAGACACACGCACAGACACACGCACAGACCCACGCACAGACACGCGCACAGACACACGCACAGACACACGCACAGACATACGCCCAGACATGTGCGCGCACAAACACACGCACGGACATACGCACGGACACACGCATGGACACACGCACGGGCACACGCACGGGCACATGCACGGGCACACGCACGGGCACCCGCGTGGACACGCACGGACACACGCCCGGACACACGCATGGGCACACGCACGAACACACGCACGGACACACGCACGGGCACACGCACGGGCACACGCACAGACACACCATACACCCACACCACACTACTAACACTCGTTCCAGTTGGGGGGCTGTCCCACACTCCCAGTTGTCCCACCCACTGGAGAACACGGTGAGCAGAAAAGAAATCACCAAGAGAAAAGTGTAAAAGTGTAAAGAATAGCTACTTAACATTACCCTTAGAATAGTATGGCTAGAATTTGAATTTCTCAAAACAAAAATTATACAGCTTTATCCATCTGTTTTGTTCATTGGTAACAGTCATTGGGGCCTCAGGGGGATGTGAGTACTCTATCTCTAAGAGCTCGTTAAATCTAGTGAGCCAACTTGATATTGTAGGGATAGTGTGGGTACCCCAGTGTTCAATAATTAGTTTCTTGCCGATCAAGGTTGAAAACATTAAGAGGTCCATAGATAATTCAGTAGTGGTTTGCAGGCCCTGACCAAAGATTGCCTCTATTTTATTGATACGGAGGTCTAGGTCTGTGTTTACTCTTAAAAAAACCTCAACCTTTTTCCAAAATTTCTGGATTGAGGGGCAGGACCACCAAATGTGGGAATAATGTAAAACTGGATAAGAACATCTCCAGCAAATAGATGGAACGGAACTGTATAATTTATTAAGGGCATCCGGAGTAGAATACCAGCGCATGATTACTTTATATTGCATTAATTGAAGTACTGTATTTTTAGGCATCCAAACATTCTCTATAAAGCTCGACCAGCGTTTATTGTCCAGATTAATTTGCAGTTCACCTTCCCACCTCTCCCTAATTCTGTCCCGTGAAGTGCCCGTGAAGTGCAGCAACGACCCATACAGAAGTGACAAGCTCCCTGGGGGTTTAGTCCTAGCCAGAAACCATTTTTCAAAATTGGAAACTTCCGTCCTAATAGGGCCTAAAGACCTGATTTCTTTGAGTATATAGCTTGATATTTGGTAATATTTAAAAAATGGAAAATGTGGAGGCGGGCTGGCTAGACCGAACCTTCCCAGGAAATCCCAGAGTCTAGTATCTTGTTCTAAACCAGTTCCATTAAGCCAAGTCCTGTCCATCCCTGGGGTAAAGCCAGGGTTATTAACTATAGATAATAGGGGGCATGGTCCTGGGAGTGTTTTAATCAAATATTTAAAAGTAGTCAGAGTTGGGCCTATTAATGGTTGAGTACAGCCTCTAGACAACCTGTTCAGTACCTGTAGATTGCATGACAGGGCAAAATGTTCGTTCAGATATTCTAGCTCCAGATCTGTCCAAAAGCTATGATCTTTGCCTTTCCTCCAGTCTAGTATTCTACCCAAGTGGACTGCTTGGTAATACTTATAAATATCCGGTATAGCCAGCCCTCCTCCTTCCCTCCTTTGAATAAGGTGTCTATGTGAGATTCTACTTTTTTTGCCCCTCCATATAAATCTCTGCAGCACAGCCTGTCCACCTCGAAACCAGGATCTTGGGACAAAAATAGGAAGACACTGGAACACAAAGAGTAATCTAGGGAGGATCATCATTTTGATGATAGATATCCTGCCCAATACATTGAAGCAGGGTCTGTCCCACCCGTCCAGCAATTTTTTACAGTCGGGTAGAAGCCTGTCGTAGTTGGCCCCAAATAAGTCACTCTCATTTGAGCATAATTTTATCCCCAAGTAATCAATACAGCTAGTCTGCCATTTAAATGGTACTATGGATTGAATAGTGTGTCTAGAGAGGGGTGAACAGCCCAGGTCCAGAATAGTGGTTTTCTTTATATTAACTTTAAAATTCGAACAGTGACTGAAGGATTCTAATAATTGAACTGCCCTTGGTATTGATGTGGCCGGTTCTAAAACAGTCAGCAGTAAATCATCTGCATAAGCAAGTATTTTGATTTCATTCTGGCAGGTCTTTAAACCTGTTATCAAATGATCTCTCTGTACAGCCTGAATAAGGGGTTCTAATGCTAAATTAAAGAGGTAGGGTGAAAGGGGACAGCCTTGTCTGACTCCATTGCAAACTGGAAAGTCAGAAAAGACAGCCCCATTAACTTTAATTGCTGAACTTTGATTTGCATAGAGCTTTTTAATTCGGTTGCAAAAGGAGTTTCCTACTTTAACTGTATGTAAGACTTTATATAGATAGTGCCTATTAAGTCTATCGAAAGCTTTTTCGGCATCTATCGCCACCATTGCAGCCTCAACTCCACGTCCACGGACCTTATTACAGAAACCAACAGCAGTGTACACGTTTTCATACAGTTGTTTTTTATTACGGAAACCACACTGTTGTTCCCCCAATAATATATCGTACACTTTAAGGAGTCTATTTGACATCTATATTTATTATAGAGATAGGTCTAAATTTGCTGCAATCAAGGTTTTCCTTTCCTTCTTTAGGAATCACTGTTAGTACTGCTTTATTTGATAGATCCGAGAACGTGGTTGGTGAGTCAACCTCATTTACTAGAGCACAGAATGGTGTCGCCAATTCCTTACAAAAGGTTTGATAGAATTCTGCTATAAAACCATCTGGACCTGGGCTTTTCCCCCTCCCCAGAGCCTGAACCGCAAGAATGAATTCCTCCTCAATAATCGGGGTATTTAGGGACTCTTGTATCTCAGAACTGACCAAGGGAGGTGAATACTGAGATAATAAGTCAGACCCTGGTTCAGTTTGTTCTATAGATTGCAAGTTGTATAGTTTGGAAAAATAGTTAGTAAATCCTATACCTATTTCCTCAGTGCTATTTAATATAGTCCCATTGGGGTCTATTATTTTTTCAATGAAGTTTTCTGATTTTTGCTTTTGAAGCAGGCCTGCGAGAACTTTCCCGGGTGTATTACGGCCGAGTACTAAAACTTTTTTATCGTTTCTAAGCTGTTTTATCATTTTTTCGTTTAGTATTTTATTAACCTGAGTTCTGATAGTTTGCAGTTTCTTAGATATTTCGGTTGTGATTTTTTTTTTATTCAAAAACTCCAACTGACCTAATTTGGCTAACAGGTCCTCCAGTTCCTTTTTTTTTTCTCTATTCCTCCTGATGCCATATTTTATGAGGACACCGCGAAACACACACTTCATTGTATCCCAGAGGGTCTGCTCTGAAACATCAGGAGACCTATTCAACAAGTAGAAATCACTAAGACTAGTTTTTATTTCGGTGATCATGTCAGGTATTGAAAGTAGTCCTAGATCTAACCTCCATTCTCTTCTTGTAACCTGTTCCTTTTTCCATGTCAAGGACATAAGGATTGGGGCGTGGTCTGATAGTGTAAAATTGCCAATCTTAATCTCCGTAATATTTTGTATCAAATCTTGAGGAACCAGAAAAAGATCAATACGAGTGTATGTCTGATGTCTTGGAGAAAAAAAGGAATAATCTCTTTTATTTGAATTAAAAACTCTCCATGCATCAAGTAACTTTTCTGCATGTAGAGATTTTTTAATCTTCTGAATACTACGGAGTGATATGCTTGACTTCCCTCGAGAGTTGTCCAAAATAGGGTCTAGCGTCATATTAAAATCACCTGCTATAATGATTTTTCCTTTAGCTATTAAATTTACTTTCTCAAGTAAATTTAAAATAGTTTTAGTTTGGCCAGTATTGGGTGCGTATAGGTTAGCTAAGGTGATTAATTTCCCATAAACTTTCCCTACTAATATTAATATGCGGCCTTCCTCATCTGAATAGGAGTTTTCTACAGTAAATTGAGTTTTGGAGCCAACTACAATGGCCACCCCCCCTTTCTTACTCCTGTTAGAGTTAACATACCAGTCAAATTTTTTATTAGTGCATACTGGTTTAAAGTCTTTTTTAAAGTGTGTCTCTTGGATAAAGGCAATGTCGGTTTTATTTCTGGATAAAAATTCTAAGATTCGACCTCTTTTAACCCCTGAGTTTGCCCCTTTGACATTATAAGATACTAATTTTAATTCTTCCATAATGATATAATAATTGTTGATTGATCCAGCCATAACTCTTAAAAAGGGTAGAAATACTCCTAGTGTGTAAAGAATTAAAATTCATTTTATTTTCCTCTATCTTAAGGACAGAAAACATGAAAAATAAGACAAAAAGTGAAAGGAGATGTCCAAAAGAAATAAAAAAAAGGTAAAAAGGAAGAAAGAAGTAAAGAACATGAGCTACGTCCAAAATTGTAGACTGAGAGATGGTTCCTATTCCGGCCCAACCTCAGTCCATGGTTAGGTACCAGGAGAATGTTGACCACCTGGCAGTATGTTGGATACCTAACTGGTGTCATTTCGACACCTTGTTTCGCCTAATCTTGTACAGTCAGGCAAAACAGATGGAAAGGAGTAATTACTGACTTCAATGCCCAGGGCAGCGAGATTTTACCAAATCTTAACTGTAAGGCTCCAACAGGCTAATCAGTCTTGAGTCACATCTTGACTCCCGTGTTGCATGATTCATTTTTCCTGTACGAATACCGCCCTTGTTTATTGGATTAACTCTGGAGTGAGGGCGGTATTCAGCATAAGAAAGGTAAGGTCGTCAGGAAACTAGGCCCTTTGCACAGGCATGTGCTCCACCATGATCGAGGAGCTCAGAAACTGTACAAATGTGTAACACAGGTATTGCATACACAAGGTGAAACTACTTACACAGCATCATTCATCTGGTCACTCTGAGCATGATTTACTGAGCCATCTCTAGAGATCTCCCAGCATTCCCTAGTGGGCAAATCATAAACACTTCAGCAAGCCTGGAGTGGAGGGATTACACACCATCTGTCAGTAAATGCTGAGGATTGCCCACCTTCACTGGGTCATATCAGGGTAGTTGAGAGTATTGTGAATTAGTTATTTTAATATGCCCCTTGCATGCAGCATCCAAGAATTATATATATATATATATATATATATATATATATATATATATATATATATATATATATATTTTTTTTTTATTTTTTTTTTAATTAATAACAATAAAGATGTCAAAGACCAAACAATGTATTATAATACTATTGCTGTGCATTTCTATCATGCTTTCATCTGACTCAGTGGATAGCAGCGTACACAGAATAATTTGTCACCACTGTCCATGAAAGGAACACACAATGGGGTATATCCACTAAATACCGGTAAGCCTAATGTGTGCAGGCAGCGGATGTTAAGTCTACCAGGATTCATGCAAATTATATAATGTTGGGAATACATAATGAGTTTTTTTTGGCAATTTACTAGTCAATAATCGATTTGCCGATCAATTTCCATTCACTTCTATGAGAAAATCGATCAGAAAAACGATTGAAATCAGATCGGACCTGTCAGAAATGATCTATCGAGCCATCTGCCAAAAAAAACCTCATTGTGTATTCCCAGCATAACACCTAACATCGTTTGCTTAAAGGGGTTCTTTCGCGAAAAAAGTAGGCAGTTAAAAAATGTGACAGATGACAGGTTTTGGGCCAGTCCATCTTTTTAAGGGGGATTCTCAGGGCTTTCTTTGTTTTCAACAGCATTTCCTGAACAGCAGTTTAACTGCCAAAATAGCAAGATACCAGCCGGCCTCCCTAATCACTTGCACACTATTATGTCAGTTAGATTTTGCAACTGCTGTTCAGGAAATGCTGTTGAAAACAAAGAAAGCCCTGAGAAAAAGATGGACTGGCCCAAAACCTGTCATCTGTCACATTTTTTAACTGCCTACTTTTTTCGCGAAAGAACCCCTTTAACTCAAGTCATGCATGCAACACCCACATTGCTCGTCGATGTTTTTTGCGTAAAGTTATAAAGGGTTTAATGAATATACCGTAATATGTTTAACTACCGTCAAAGTCTTTCCATAGTGTGGGGCCAATTTGGGAAAAAGTTAATTATGGTAAGCTACCAGTATGAGTGCCTGGAGGAAACCGATGCAACACACGGTAATTGGTGGGGAGGGGACAGAAAATGTTTTCCCCCCACACATGTATGTCCTTCCCAAAGCTGCATGAGTTTTCATTGAGTGCTCTGAATGCCTACTGTATTCCTAAAACATACTAGCGAGTCGTCTACAACCCATACTGACCCTACTGTGTGTATGACGAGGGGCCTGTAAAGCACTGGGGAAGATGTCAGTCCTATATAAATACTGAATAATAATGGACTAGTGTGCACTGTAAAGAGCTGCTGTAACTGAAACACTTCATACTAGAAAACATCCTATGGCTCCAGGGGATACACTGGGCTGCAAACAGTTAAAATATACCTCAAATCTGATAAAAGTAGCTTCTTCCAGCCCCCCATAACCAAAGTGGCCCATCAGCATATTTGTCCTCCACTTCTTAGAGCTACTGTGGCCCCTCTTTGAAAGCTCTGGCCTGGCTTAGTGTCAGCTATGGTGCATGCTGTGGCCTGTCCACATGCCTCCTTGATTGCGCTCCAGGAGCGCCAATGATTCGAAAAGTGCACAGAAGCCCTGACAGTGTGAACCAGCGCTTAAGAGGGGAGCTTTTAGTTTCATTAAACAGTAATTTTCTTGTATATCGCAAAAAACATTCAATAACCTTCTCTATAACCGAGATACTCTTCTGCAGATGACAGTACACAAGCATCATTCCCATCAAGCTGAAAAATGGGAAAAAAATGGGACTTTTAAATGAAAGATGGACGGTTCTACTGCACGCTTGTCAAGCAGTTCAGCGTTCAATCTGCTGCCCACAAGCACCATTCAGTGCTTGACAGGTGGTGTTACTCTGTGGCAGAAAGTGCGACATGTAACTATGCTCAGATGTGAATCTATGGGGGGTGCTAGTTGACCGCTGGTACCGAGTGCTAACAAGCACCCGGCTGATGCACAAGTGCAGGTGACACACTGTGAATTTACAACATGGCTGTAAGAGGCCTGAGGCTGGTTTCAGACTGGCAACCAGCGTTATGGGATCGCTGGGGTGCGATGATCGCATCGCAACGCTAAAAATAGCCTTCGGGGATTACCTCAGTAATCTCCCTTCTGGCTGCAGGCCAAGCAGGAAGTGAGACTCTCTAGCACTCACTTCCTGTGGCCGAAATTAGAATTGTGCGGAAGTGTATTGAAAAAATACACTTCTGCACATGCGTGCCGCAATGTGAATGCAGAAAATTAAAAAAAAGCTGTCTCCATAAACTTAAATGACTTCCAGTCACTGCACATGGCCGTGCGTGTTGCCCAACAACGTGTTGTTTCCGCATTAAATCAGGTGATGGATTGCATGCCATTGTGCCAGGTATGAAATGCCTCAGATTTTCATTGGTGTAGCATTAATATGCGGCAAAACAAGGTGACGCAATGCACCAGTGTGAAAGGGGCCTTGAGATATTACAGTTACAGCACTATCCCGATTGTAGAAATCAGGAAGGTTGCTGCATCTGGTAATGGGTGGACTCCTTCTTTTGTTACTGCAAAGAGGGTCTGTAAAGGTTCATGCACACCTACCAACTATCAACCAAACTTGTCTGTTAAGCCCCACACAACTTTTTTTGTGAAACAAGTTGAAACTAAAAAAAAAAAGTATTTTGCCATCGTTCAAACAGCTGATAAGACTGATAAGAAGTCAATCCAACCGTTGGATTGACTTCTTAACAGCTTTTTGAACAATAGCAAAATACTTTTTTTTAGTGGTTCCGACTTGTTTCACAACAAAAGCTGTTTGACAATTGTGCTGCACAAAAGACCGCTGTTGAGCGTGTGAATGGGGCTTAACAGATGAGATTGGTAGATAGTTGGTAGGTGTGTATGAACCTAAAGGCTTTATTCACATTTGCATAGCTCCCAATTGTTCCTGTTTTGGAAGGACTGTCCTTTTGGGGACAAATCCCTCTGCCACTCTTCCTACTCACTGCACAGCAACTTCCAATAGATTTCAGCATGAAACCTATTGGAAATCATCTGTGTACCCCAATGTACAGTGTTGAAAGCTCACTTGTCCACCGGTGCAAATCCGGGGCTTCTCCGATGTCCTTTGCATTTCCGCTCTTTGTCCTTCCTTCCTTCCTGGTGAGTCTCACACATTCTGTTATCTTTGAGTATCATCTTACTAATGAACTACTGGATGCTCTGGGTCTTATCCAGGGCAGTGGCTTTGACACTCACCAAGCCATGCCAGCCCTCTTTCCAACTATCATACAGTCTCTGGGTGTACGTTTTGGGGTGGAAACGTACCATACATTGGGGGATATTCACTAACCTGTGGTGAGTAGAATAACAAGTGTCTTACCACACGGGTAGAGCGCAATGTATTGCATGTAATGTATTGCTTTACGCTCTACTTTTGATGCATAACAATTTACATACATTTTTCTGCACTGTTCAGTGCATATACCCATTGTGAGGAACATCAGGATTCCTCATTTATAGCCTCTGTATCCTCCTTTGGCTAGCTAACTATCAGGGTATCTGATGAATGACAGGGCACACAAGTTTGGATGGAATGGATTTTGTTCTTCCCATTGAGCTAGCTCTTTTTACCATTTGCTGCTATTTTCCTTGCCTACTGATTGATACCATGGTAATCACTCTTAACTTCCTTTCCTCATTTTACTGAGATTCAGCCACCCTTGCCGAGTTGAGAGATATGGTGATGTGCATGTGTATGTGTATTTTTCAGACTTGAGTCTAAAACTCTTTTATGCAAGCTAGATAGCTGTTGTCTGAAATAAAGGCCTGATACACACTTGCAATTGGCCAATCACTGACCAATTTTACCACCTCCATGGAGTATGAGGGTTTATCTACACAATTTGCTCATAATATTCAATATCTGTTAACCCTCATACTAGTTGGAGGTGGTAAAATTGGTCAGTGATTGTCCAATCATAATTGAAAGTGTGTTCCAGGCTTATTTCATCCTGTTTTGCTCTATGTAGAGTGTGAAAAACTGCAGGAAGCATCCCAAAGCAGGACTAAGTCGACTAAACAGTATTAAAATTACATACTACGTATTGTTTAGGAGAAAAGGTGAAGCGAGGTGTGTGCACCAATGAATCATATAGCAATGCTAATTTATAAAAGTATCAAAATGTATTTAATTAATCTGCAAACAAACAATAATCACTAAAAACAAACCCCATATGGAGCGGCCGTCCACCACACCAGAACCAACTCGCACACAAGCATGCACACCTAACATCGATCACCTAGCGTGATCTCGGGCCCATATGAATGACATCTGGAACAGAAGCTTTTCCACAAAGGCTAAAATTAGCCAAAATGTGTTCCACGCTGTATAGATAAATGTCCTTAGTGGAAAGTAAAGCACAGTATGTAGCAAAAGCATATGTGTCAGCTCAGAGGATACAGCAAGGCTGGCAGGCTCCAAAAAGCATCCAGAAAATGTGCATCAAAAAAGCCCAGTTCATGCATTCAAGAGCCAGCAAGGCATGTTATGCAGCAGTGGACAAAAGCAGGCAAAGTTCATGCAGCAGTTTGCTCAGGTTAGTATCCAAGTGGAGAGCCTGAATACAGTTGCAGAATCAGATATCATACTGTACCACTCCGGTTGACGATGCGTGTAGCTGGTTCAGTGCTGTAGTCTATCACCGCATCACAGAGTCCAGGTCCATGTAAGGGACGTGCGTGGAGGGGTTGTCCCAGTCCCCACAGCGTGAGTCTCCTCAATGAGAGTAAACGCTGACAAGCGCTAGGGTAGAGTGCTTGGTGATGCCAACAACTGTGTGTGATTTCCAAGTAAAAGGCTTTACCGCTGGTACAAGACTTGCTTCCACTTTCAGTAATGGTGTAGTGAATACTTTGCCATTCGGGAAAATGTGCCCTTCTGAAAATTTCAGTGAAGAGGGAAGCCACTTATTTCTTCAATATCCAATATGCCACAGGAAGTTGTGATTGGATGGTGGCCCAATAGTGATTATAAAAGGCACATGGAGGCCAGAAATGCACACACTCATGAGACCAACATTATTCACTGCATCCTGCCAGTATCATCAGGGCAAGTGCGCACTGTAAGCTACAGCTTCCTCAAGCCTATCCCATCCACCCTCACCTGCAGGACAAAACATTACATACTAGCTGGTCACTGGAGATGATCACTAAGGGCTGGTTCAGGCGGGCATCTGCTGTTTTTACCGCCAACGTTCAGGACTTGGCATTAAACCCTCCCATTTAAGTGAATGGGAGCATTTGTACTAAGCTTTTACCGATGTTCGGGTCCCGATTTTCCCTGGCATTCAAGGCGCCCCTGGATGCTACATGTAGTGTCCTGGGGCAGTTAACCGCCACGGGGTAATGTTCCCCTAGGGGAGGAAAACCGCCGACCACATCTGAAAGCTACGTGAAGGCTGCTGAAAGCCTGACTGCGTCGCCGCCGCGACGCCACAGAAAGCCGGGCAGACGCCCGTGTGAACCAGCCCTAATGATCAATTTGTGTGCCAAAATCTACAATGTATGTAGTTTTAGTAAATTAAAAAAGGTTCTTTGTACAGTTTCTTATTGTGCATGATAGGGTTACAGCTAATGGGTCATATAGAGTGTGGACACTAGATTTAGCTATATGAAAATACTTTTCATGCCACTAGCAGGTGGATGTTTTCAAATTACAAACATCACATGACTGTCAGTTTACTCATTTGTATTCCAGTAGCTTACACGTTTTGCAGTTTTTCACTTTTTGTTGTATTAATTAAAGGCATAATTTAAAATGCAAATAAACTATCTTTGTATCGGAGAAAACAATAGACCTGTACATTATTTGCCATCTGCTGCATGTGAAATGTTAGAAACAAATGAACTGACACTTCATGCTGTGTGACAAATGTGTGCCGAGCAATCATGCCAGCGCATTGTAAATATTTAATGTACCGCATGTCTTGCTTGGCTGATCAACATATTGAAATGGATGCCTGATAAACAAGAAATATGTGATTAGACTAAACACCAAGAATTTGTGAAAACTTCGGCAACTGAACAATGCTTTTTCTTATAGCAACTTTGGGGAAAAATAGGCCACAGACATGCAAAATAAGATCACTAATAAGAAATTATATAAAACCAGTATAGGCTACTGAACTCTCAAATATAGTGCCCCAAGCAAGCAGATTGGGATGGCTGCAGCTGTGAAAGCACTACCTCTGTGGCAGAGGGCAGAACAGCAGTCAGGGAACTGTTGCTTACATTTCGCCCGAGTCTTCAGGCTTTGTCAAGGCTGTGAAGCCATCCCATTCTGCTCTAAGGGCTGGCTCACTCTTGGAAAATAAATCACGATTTTCAATAGAATGAGAATCTCATTGCAATCACCCCCAAAATGCTGCATGCAGCCCGTTTGCAAATCGCAGACGCTGCAATGAGAATGATCCCCAAGGGATACATTAGTAAAAGCACTCAAGTGTGAACCAGCCCTAACAGCGTGTCTCACCCAGGACACCGTGCTTAGACCTGACAGGCAACACAGAAGAGAGGTTACCAAGTGGTGACCAGCACCGGCTTCTCTTTGGACAAATCTGTGGTTTGCACAGCCCTTTGCATCCATCGACTCTGGCCATGCAATCCTGGGACTTGGTGAAATCAGCCCTAATCCCTTGTTACATGGCCAATTTGATTGCAATACAACAGAACCTTGTTATGGTTAAGGCCCGGTTCACATTAGCGTTCCTTGTCCGGATTTTCCTGATCTGATCCGGACCGTATATTGTACAAACGGAACGTACGTTCCGCATAGCAATGCAAAGTCTATGCGGACGTTCACACGTGTCCGTTCCGTACAGTACGGAGCCGGACCGGATCCGGACACTTTTCCTACATGCGCTATTTTTTGGGTCCGGATCTCCGGCCCACGCACCCGGACCGGAGCCGGACCTGACAGCACCATCCGGAACACAGACACCAATGGGGAACGGAAGGCACAGAACACACTGCCTACAAAAACCTGACGTTCTACCCCACTTCCTATGCGTATCCAAGCGGCCATTTCGGATGGGACACATGGGCCAAGCATGTCTGGAGTGGAGCAGCAGTGACAGACGTGCTGGAGCTGTTTGGCAGAATGTCGGAGGTGAGGCCTACAGAGGAGGAACCTGATTCTACAGGTGCACCTTCTGCTGACCCCAACATTTTTTAATTTAAATTTCACCATTTTTTGCCCACGGATCCAGATGGCAGCCTCATGCATGCCTGATACAAACAGACCGGATCGGAACCGTACGGTTCTGATCAGGTCCTGATCCGATCAGGATCCGGTCCGTTTACTAGCCAAAACGCAAGTGTGAACGGGGCCTTATTCTTATAGTAATCCTCTGTCTATACAGTATAATCTCATTATAATAAACACTGATATAGTAAACTTTCGGGTATAGTAAACTACCTACACGTCTGAGGAAGTCCGCATCCGACAAAACTCATCACGTGTGCGCGTGACGTCCTTGAGTGGGCGGAACCACCACTCCCCCGTGCCTCCACATACTTCCTTCCCACACGGCATGGCATTTTGGACTCTGCGCACCGCCATCAGCCTGCTTGCGGTGGCATGTGGCTGGAGCATTATATCGCGTGCCCGAGCACGATCTTTTCCTTCTTCGGATTCCACATGGGAGCAGAGTTGATGTCTGAAATGGATCCTATGGGAGATAATGCTATGAGGGTCACATGAGTCACCCCAACAGGTGCTAGTGCCATCTTTGCTACCCCTTATTTATGCCACTTAGGGTGTGGGAAGGTTTGACATTACATGTCAGTAATGGCTGCGTAAGTGGTCACCCAGAGGTGTGTTAAGCATAACACACGGGGTCTGAGCTGCACTATGGAACTGTGTCCAAATTTATTCTATTGTCCCAGCAGAATGTCATGTCCTTGTGCAACAGATTAAAATTGGGCCTGAAGATTGCAAGGATTGTTTGGCTCTAGGAGTGCACTCCAATAGAAACTGCTATGCCATTAGGGTCTATGTTGCCACCAGTTTTTATAGGGGGATAGGTTATTTTAATTGTGTCTTTGTATTTTGATACTAAATGGTTGTCAACAATAAAATTTGATTGTGCAATAGCCCTGTGCTGCCTTATAGTATTTTTTTCCATACTGGTTGTTGAAAGGTGAGACAGGCTTAACCTCCCTGGCGGTCTATTCAGCGCTGCCGTTTTTTTAAATTTTTTTTTTAAATCATGTAGCGAGCCTAGGGTTGGCTACATGATAGCCGCTGCTCAGCGGCATCTCCCCAGCCCCTCCGATCGCCTCCGGCGATCAGGAAATCCCGTTCAATGAACGGGATTTCCTGGAGGGCTTCCCCCATCGTCATGGCGACGGGGCGGGATGACGTCAAAGGGAGTCCCGATCCACCCCTTAGCGCTTCATTTTTCTGAAGAGTAGCAACATGGGGGTCTCAAAACAACTCTCAAATGACCTGAAGACAAAGGGGAAGGATACAGAAACCTGTCTCAGATTTCAGCTTTCTGTTTCCACAGTTAGGAACATATTGTGGAAATGGAAGACCACAGGCTCAGTTCAAGTTAAAGCTCGAAGTGGTAGACCAAGAAAAATATCAGATAAACAGATGTGACGTATGGTGAGAGCAGTCAGAGTCAACCTACAGACCAGCACCGAAGATCTATAACATCATCTTGCTGTAGATTAAGTCACTGTGCATCATTCAACCTTTCGGTGCACTTTACACAAGGTGATGCTGTATGCAGAGGAATCCTTTCCTCCACAGCACAAACAGAGCCGCTTGAGGTATGCTAAAGCACATTTGGACAAGCCAGCTTCATTTTGGAATAAGGTGCAGTGGACTGCTGAAACTAAAATGTAGTTATTTGGGCATAACAAGGGGCGTTATGCATGGAGTAAAAACACAGCATTTCAAGAAAACCACCTGCTACCTACAGTAAAATATGGTGGCGATTCCATCATGCTGCAGGGCTGTGTGGCCAGTGCAGGGACTGGGAATCTTGTCAAAGTTGAGAGATGCATGGATTCCACTGAGTATCAGCAGATTCTGGAGACCAATGTCCAGGAATCAGTGACAAAGCTGAAGCTGCCCCGAGGCTGGATCTTTCAACAAGACGACCCTAAACACTGCTCAAAATCCACTAAGGCATTCATGCAGAGGAACAAGTACAACGTTCTGGAATGGCCATCTCAGTCCCCTGACCTGAAAATCTATGGTGTGAGTTAAAGAGAGCTGTCCATGCTCGGAAGCCATCAAACCTGAATAAACTAGAGATGTTTTGTAAGGAGGAATGGTCCAAAATACCTTCAACCAGAATCCAGACTCTCAATGGAACCTACAGGAAGTGTTAGCAGGCTGTAATTTCTGCAAAAGGAGGATCTATTAAATATTCATTTCATTTATTTTTTGTGGTGCTCAAATTTATGCACCTGCCTAATTTTGTTTAAACAATTATTGCACACTTTCTGTAAATACAATAAACTTAATTTCACTTCTCAAATATCACTGTGCGTCTCCTATATGATATATTTAACTGACATTTATCGTAACAACCAAGGATTTGTACAGGAAAATCATTACGATTAACGTTGCACAAACTTTCACATCCCACTGTATCTCTTCCTAAGGCAATGATGCTCCTGGTAGCATGTGGAGCACAGTACAGGCTACTTGTAGTGCAGATCAAAGTGGGCATACTCCCTGTAAAACTAAGGAGAGTGGAGAAGAGTGCAAAGTCCCACCCATGGAGCTTATAGATGCAAGTGGCTTATTATGACTGGCTGTATTTTGAAGAGAGGCTCAAGTGTGAGCAAAGTTTTGCAGGACACGTGCTGAAAGTCCTGCCCACAGAGGTATCAGAGCCATGCACAGAAAATGAGTGGCTGCCTGTATTCAGTGACTGCTGTAATTTTTAAGGAGCCCTGGATACTGTACTACTGATTTGTCTAGCATGTTTATGCAGCCCTAAGGTTTTCTTAAACTTGTAGTCCACCAAATGTGAAAGTGCTTGTACCGTATCGCTAATGGGAAGACAGAGTTGCTCCTTTGCAGCAGAGAATGTACCCGGGCATGCTGGGCCATTTCTAGGATAATAAACCACTTTTCCTGTTCCTTCGAGTTTACTATAACGAGATCATACTGTAGTAAACTCTCTCCCCAGGTCCCGACCATGCATCTGTATACTACTTGGCCAGGTCCCTTGGAGTTCACCATAAAAAGATTCTACTAGCCTGTACACACGCCAGATGAAACTCTCGCAAGATGGCAGATGACTACCTCGGGCAAGACTCTAGCATGTACAGTGGTTTGCAAAAGAATTCGGCCCCCTTGAAGTTTTCCACATTTTGTCATATTACTGCCACAAACATGAATCAATTTTATTGGAATTCCACGTGAAAGACCAATACAAAGTGGTGTACACATGAAAAGTGGAACAAAAATCATACGATTCCAAACATTTTTTTTACAAATAAATAACTGCAAAGTGGGGTGTGCATAATTATTCAGCCCCCTTTGGTCTGAGTGCAGTCAGTTGCCCATAGACATTGCCTGAGGAGTGTTAATGACTAAATAGAGTGCATCTGTGTGTAATCTAATGTCAGTACAAATACAGCTGCTCTGTGACGGCCTCAGAGGTTGTCTAAGAGACTAATGGGAGCAACATCACCATGAAGTCCAAAGACCACACCAGACAGGTTATGGATAAAGTTATTGATAAATTTAAAGCAGGCTTGGGCTACAAAAAGATTTCCAAAGCCTTGAACATCCCACAGAGCACTGTTCAAGCGATCATTCAGAAATGGAAGGAGTATGGCACAACTGTAAACCTACCAAGACAAGGCCGTCCACCTAAACTCACAGGTTGAACAAGAGCGCTGATCAGAAATGCAGTCAAGATGCCCATGGTGACTCTGGACAAGCTGCAGAGATCTACAGCTCAGGTTAGGGAATCTGTCCATAGGACAACTATTAGTCATGCGCTGCAAAAAGTTGGCGTTTATGCATAAGAAGTCCTGTTTGCAGTTTGCCATAACCCATGTGGGGGACACAGCAAACATATGGAAGGTGCTCTGGTCAGATGAGACAAAAATGGAACAGGGAAACACTGCCTATTCAGTAAATAGACTTTCCATCTGAATCACATGCTGGTGTGATTTTGGATGGCACGCATCAAAATCAAGTTGGTTGTGGCTGTGCACAGAACAGGTGCAGCATCAGATTCTGAAAGAAATTCAGTGGAAATAGGCCCTTAGCCTAGTGTATTATCTGGTACGGGCCATTGTATGCATGGGATGTGGATGACTGATTAATTTGTAGGTGAATATCGGACCAGTCCTTACTGTCATTAACGTTCTATGACAGAGCTCAGTTCAGCTAGTTAACATGAGTTGCACAATGCAGTCTAATTCACTGAAAGTTAATGCATCAGGCCCTTTGTAGCAGCTTCGTAATAGTAACTGAATGCACGTCATGCTGATTTTGGATTGACCGAATACCAAACTGCTATTTGCATTTAACTTGCATATAATTCAGAACTGGCACCACTGATCATCTCTAGGCAACAACGCTTCTAGGAGCAGCAACAGACCAAAAGTGGAATGACACTTTTACTGCCACCAAAAATTACCTTTAGTGATATCAGAAGAGTTTAGGAATTAATGCTGTACAGACATGCTGCCACACAGTCTGTGTTCTGTGAAGAGGGGATGACTTGTATCCCCACTACAAGAACTAATAGGAAAATAGAAGCCAGGAGAGCAGGATCCAAAAGTTAATCTCAGGTAATATTGAGAGACACCTGTACTTAAGCTAGGTTTACGTGCGAGTCAAATAAACACCCGACCTAACCTCCACGTGAGTGTTCCAAGCTCTCTGCCTAGAGTAGTGTGTGAAATAATATGACATGGTGGAGCCAAAAGGTGAAGGAGACATGCACTGAATTTCCATACCAAAAAGCACATAACTGAACTGCATGGCCGGGTCCTGTGGTGATTAATGGTTCATCACTTGTGGCATAGGTCTGTGGTGATTACCGAAACTTAATACAATGTTGAACAAAGCAAGTTTTGATATTAATGTTCAGAAGTGAATATAAACAAAGCATAGATGCAAAGTGGTGGACAGATCCTTTTCATGGGACTTGCATATTTGGAGCTGAGCAACAACGGACTACAGCTCATTGCAGGAAGGCAGATCAGTCAGAAGTGACCATACAACTCTTGAAGGAGGAAGGTCATTAGAGGTCAGACTACAATGCATGGAGGTAGCAAAGGCCATGACAAGAATTTAGTATTGAAATGGTCTGTACGTTGATTTCTTTAGCTGCACAGTTCACCATCCACCTCATCCATATAGTTTTTAGGATAAGAAATTGGCAGATTTGAACAATCACTACATTGATACCGGTTCTCCGCTTGTGCTTTACAGGAATTCAAAATCTAACTATAGGAACAAGATGCACATGAAGGTGTCTTATGCTGGGTACACGCGTTGCGTTTTTGTCATGCGATAGATGGATCAGATAGCTAAAATCCGTCATGTCAGATATTACTCCCGCTCGATTTCTCATAGCAGTGAATGGAAAAAGATAAGAAAAACAAATGAAGATAAGTGAATTGAGCGCAAAAGAGTGTGAAATATTTCCGAAAAAATTATCAGGTGGCTAAATCGCACGAAAAAACGTAACCTGTGTACCCAGCATTGGACCTGTATAGAAAGATGTGCAGCTATAAAACTTAAAGGGACTCCGAGCTCTGAAAAAAAAGGAAAGTTGTACTCACCAGGGGCTTTTTCCAGCCCAGTGCTGGTCGGGAGGTCCCACGCCGGCGTCCTAGCTCCTCTCCTTCTCCCCGCTCCGGAATGGCTGGCAGGCCGCAGCCCGGGCGACACTCTCCAGTGTCGGGCTGCTTCTTCCGCATATGACGCGGATTACTTTACACGCCGGCCGCCTGGCGTCATCACGGCGGCCGGCGTGAAAGTACTGCGCATGCGCGCTTTGTTCGCGCATGCGCAGTACTTTCACGCCGGCCGGGAGAGTGTCGCCCGGGCTGCGGCCTGCCAGCCATTCCGGAGCGGGGAGAAGGAGAGGAGCCAGGACGCCGGCGTGGGACCTCCCGACCAGCACTGGGCTGGAAAAAGCCCCTGGTGAGTACAACTTTCCTTTTTTTTCAGAGCTCGGAGTCCCTTTAACAATTTTTGTTAAAGTTTGTCAAGAAAACAAATCTAAGTAAAAAGAATAAATGGAACACAAGCATATACAAACTACATTTTTTATTTCCATTCCCCAACAAGCCCATACCCAACTATAAAACATTTTTAAATATGCTATGGCAAAACTGATACCTATAAATGTGTACTTTTAGAATGTAACTAGTTAAGTGTCCATGCATACTATGCCACAAAAAGCACCTGTATTTCTGTGCTGTACAACACTGATCCTGAAAAGAATAGTTCTGTGGACTGTTAGGATTAAACCCACTAGAAGCCTTTTCTAAGCGCTAGCGATTCGAAAAGCTAACGTAATGCTATGGGTGTGATCCCACTTGAGCGATGACTCACTCATAGCATTGCATTAGCAAGAGCTTTTCAAATCATTCGCGCTTAGAAAGGTCTGCTAGTGGGTTTGAGCCCTTAAAGCGGTATTGTCACCATAAAAATCAAATTTCAACAGCAGCTGCTCTGAGTGTATTAAGTGATAAAGCTGCTAATCTTGCATTCAAAACTTTGTCTGCTGTTATGGTTTGGAGTTATCACATACTTTAGGAGCACTGGCTCTAGTGCCAAAAAGTTGAATGCTGAGAGTTCTTTTTATCTATAATATATTCCTCCTCTTCCATGTATTTCCCTGCCTAGCTGATCACTTGTTTACAAACAAGGCTAAGGTGACTCAGTGATTGAATGTGTAAATAAAAAGACTGGGAGGAGAGCAGCTAATGAATACACAATGAGCAAGAGAAGGGAGGGGGGGGGGGAAACAAGAGTCAGGAAGGATATGATGTCAGCATTAGCTTGGCAAAATGGCCACTGCCTGCAATAGGATTTTCTGCTTTTCCTTTATAAAATTCACAGGAATCATTACGTGGATAGCACAATACATCTGTTACAAGTAGAAGTAATATTTATCTACTTATATATGTGTTTATTACTAGGTTAGCATGGGTATCGCTTGTTTTGTTCCCACTTGAGCAGATGCAAAATGGACATAGTAAGCACTCCTTCCATTTTGTATCAGCTCTGCCTATAGCGATCACCACTTCCTGCCACGATCAGTCCCTGAACTCAGCCCGGAGGCCAGCAGCAGCATGGAGTTCTCCATAGGCTGCAGGAGACCAAATTCTCCCTAGCAACAGGGAGAATTTGCCAGGGTACACCATGAACCAATGAGAATTCTCCCTGCTGCTAATTCCCATTGGTCTTTTGCAGCCCAACTGAGATCTCCAAGCTTCTGCCGGATTCTGGCCTGTGTACGTAGCCCAGGGAAGATGCGCTCCCCGTATAGGCTATGAGGAACGCAGCTGCCTGCGCAGTATTATCCTGCAGATCTATTACAGAGTGACAAGTGTGAACGGCTTCTATTTATAAAATAAGAGCCGCTCACTGTTAGTTTAGTGTTGAGCAGGCAGATGTCTACTTTCCACTCAATTATCAGTGTGTGAATGTCAGACATTGCAGCATATGTAAATAGCTGTGAGCTGCAAATACACATTAATAGCATAAAAGAGACCTGCATGTAGCACACATTTGTTTTATCAGATAAGTCTCAAGTAAACCAGTTAACCAGTCAAATGTGTTCATGTACACTGACTACACAAGCCTAGAGGGGACTGTATGGTTTGTTTCCTAGGTGGTGGATCACCCTGAGGGACCTTGGTGCTCCCACACCAAACACCCTTAATTGGTGTAGCCTGCAGGATCATTCCCTGCATGCTATGCAAATACAGATTCCTTAAGAGTTGTGTCAACAAACTACATACACGCATTAGCAGACAATGACAAGGCGGCCGTTAAGAACATCTCTGCTGAGGATATAAGAGTTCCCCAGCATTCTGCATCCCCACAGTCAATAATAACCAATCAACCCTCAAGCACATTGTTCTCCTACTCACTTTGCCCACCAGAAGCTGCTTCATCATGGCCTGTGCATCATCCTTTCTCCTTGGCAACACTAGCTGCTAGTCTCTAGGCTACAAATATGTCTTTACAGCACTTTGCCTTGAATTGTCAGCCAACGTGTAGCATCCTGAACAGGGATGAGCAACACATTAAATCTGGATGAAATCCGAATGAGTTTCATTTGGATTTTATCCTGATAATTAATGCAGCTGAGCGGGTGGGTGAAACTTACCCAGCAGCCTTCTTTCATCCGTCCCATGGCGCCTCCCATGCTGCATTTCAAGCCGTGTCACGTGACTACAAATGCTTCCTCCAACCCGGAAGGAGGAAGCATTTGTAGTCACGTGACCACCGCTGGGAATGCAGCGTGGGACAGATGAAAGAAGAAGGCTGCTGGGTAAGTTTAACCCCCCCAGCTGCATTAATTATCCGGATGAAATCCGACAAACTCATTCGGATTTCATCCATTGCTCATCCCTGGTCCTGAATCCCGTGGGCAAACTTAACCAATTCACCACTATGGGCTCAAAACCACTAGCAGCCTTTTCTAAGCACTAGTGATTTGAAAAACCTTGCTATGGGAGAGTTTTATAAAATCACATAGCTCAAGTGGAATCACACCCATAGCATTACATTACCAAGGCCTTTTCAAATCACAAAACACTCAGAAAACCACTCCTAATGGGTTCCAGGGTTTTTCCCCTTATGGACCAGAGCAATTTTCACATTTCAGCGCAAGTCTTATTTATTTGCCAATAACTTTATCACCAGGGCTGTGGAGTCGGAGTCGGAAATTTTGGGTGCCTGGAGTCAGGAAAAAATGCACCGACTCCTGATGAATTAAAACTGTAATTAAAATAGAAAATATAAAATATTCTATTTCTCAGATAATAGTCATCATAAATAATTTATAGTTACTTGTGCTGCTTCAAAAAAGCAGTCTTCGTATTTTTAAAGTCAGATATACACATCTGATTGTGACTGTATATATGATGTGTACACAGGAATCTCATATATACGAAATAACATCTATGCTGTAAGTATAAAGTCTGATGTGTAGCCGTGTCACTAATAGAGATGGTCAATGAGATGGAAATAATTCTGCGTTGATTCGAATTTATGCAAATGTACGCACTCTTTGCTCAAGAAATCAAATTTGATATGTTGTTAAAATTTGGTTTGGTGACTATGAATTAAATGGTACCTGAGAAGGATGAAAAGAAAAGTTGTATACATACCTGGGGCTTCTTGCAGCCCCCTTCAGGCTAATCAGTCCCTTGCTGTCCTCCTCCGCCACCTGGATCTTCTGATACGAGTCCTGGTAATTCAGCCAGTCAGCACAGTCCGGTCGCATGCCGCTTCCACAACCAGGAGGGTTCTGCACCTGCACAATAATGCTGCGCAGGTGTAGTACACTCCTGGCGGCGGAGTGTGTGCATGTGCACTACGCCAGACTGGTTAAAGTGCCTGGACTCATAGCAGAAGATCCAGGTGGCGGAGGAGGACAGCGAGGGACTGATTACCCTGAATGGGGCTGGAGGTAGCCCCAGGTATGTATAAAACTTTAATTTCATCTGTCTCAGGTTTACTTTGTTACACAGTAGTACTATACTCTACATATGCACTCTCCACAGAGCTGCAGAGAATCCACTGAGAATGTTGTGCATTCTGAACACAGAGGTGTTGTCTATCACCCATAAACCTGGTTCAGATTGTGCATGAAGAAAGTGTAACAGAGAGTACCTGCACATCACTCTTACATGTACCCACAGTTACATTGCCTAGGGCATGATAGATGTTCTTTGTTCCGGCCTGTACCTTTTACAAGTACTCTTACCAAGGACTCGTTTTAGTCTATGACTAAAGGGAATAAATATGGCAGTCTCCATATCCTCACTTCAGTGGTCCTTTAAAATTCCTAAGCGTTGGCAGTTAAGAGACAAATTTCATGTTACATACTTTCCATCAAGAAGATTGTAATATGCAAATTAGAGGAGTCGGAGTCGAAGTCAGTGGAATCCTAAACTGAGGAGTCCGTGGATTTTTGTACCGACTCCACAGCCCTGTTTATCACTACTTATCACAATGAAATATGCTTTTAGTTTTCACCACCAATTAGGCTTTCTTTAGGTGGTAAGTTTTACTAAGAATTATTTTATTCTAAATGCATTTTAACAGGTATAAGAAAATAAAATGGGAAAAAAAAAAAAAACCTGTTTTCGGACAATATATTTTAAAAACAAAATGTGTTACTGTGGATAAAACTCACATTTTATTTGGCCAACTAGCCCCGTTATTACAACGTTTAACCACTTGATGACCCACCCTTTACCCCCCCCTTAAGGACCAGCGCTGTTTTTAGTGATCTGTGCTGGGTGGGCTCTACAGCCCCCAGCACAGATCAGGGTGCAGGCAGAGAGATCAGATCGCCCCCCTTTTTTCCCCACTATGGGGATGATGTGCAGGGGGGGGTCTGATCTCTTCTGCCTGCGTGTGGCTGGCGGGGGGGGGGGCACCTCAAAGCCCCCCTCCGCGGCGAAATTCCCCCCTCCCTCTCCTACCTGCTGCCCCCCCCGGTGATCGAGGCTGCACAGGACGCTATCCGTCCTGTGCAGCCAGTGACAGGACGTCCCCTGTCACATGGCGGCGATCGCCGATCTGCCTTACGGCGCTGCTGCGCAGCAGCGCCGTACAAATGTAAACAAAGCGGATTATTTCCGCTTGGGTTTACATTTAGCCTGCGAGTCGCCATCGGCGGCCCGCAGGCTATTCACGGAGCCCCCCGCCGTGATTTGACAGGAAGCAGCCGCTCGCGCGAGCGGCTGCTTCCTGATTAATCAGCCTGCAGTCGCTGGTCCTGCAGCTGCCACTTTGCCGATGCGCGGTATGAGTGCGCGGTCGGCAAGTGGTTAAAATATGTCCCTAGTACAATGTATGGTGACAATATTTTATTTGGAAATAAAGGTGTATTTTTTCTATTTTACACCCGTCACTAATTACAAGCCCATTTTTGCAAAAACAACCGTAATATACCCTCATGATATACATATTAACCACTTTGGGACCAAGGACGTTACAGTTATGTCCTCTGTGTGGCTGTATACTGCTGACAGGACGTAACTAACATCCTTTTAGTCCTGCCGTGATCACACACCCGAACAGGGAGTTTCAGCTGTCATATGACAGTAGACATCTCTCACTGATCAGGAGCCATGGCAATTGGCTCCTGATCACTATGATCACCGCCAATTGTAGTGATCACTGAATCAGTGGCAGCGGCAGAAGAGGACCCACTCACCTCTCCTGATGTTCCTCCGGCAATCGTTGCTCCACCTCCGCTCTGCTCGGGATCCAGCCTCACACTGCCTCAAATTCCGGATACCGGCTTGATGACGTCAACAAGCCGAGACCCAGAACTTAGTGGCATTGCAAGGCTAGATACCGGGGAGAGAGGAGGCAGGGAGAACTGCTCATCGCTGGACCTGGGAGGTAATGGCTGCTACCTATACTTAGGACACCCATGCCTATCTAAACTGGTGCCACTAAAACCAAAAAAATGCTCTGGTCCTTGGGAGGGGGATTACATGCAGGTCCCAAAGTGGTTTAAAAAAAAAAAAAAAAAAAAAAGTTGAGTCCCTACGGTAACTATTTATGTATTTAGGTCACTTTCTTTCTATAAAAGGGTTTTATTTTGTTCACTATGGGAGGAAAGGTTACATTTTAATAGGCGATTTATGTCTTTTTATTGAATCAATGTGTTAGGGTGTAATTTACTATTTGTCCACTGGATGTCCACCCCCACACTTATTCCTCCTGTGTAAACAGGAGGAAGTAATGTGTGTATGTGTTACTTTCACTTTACTCAATGACCACTGGCATCCCACTGTTGCTGGTGATCATTGATCACAGGTACTTGGGATGGGTGATGAGAACCGTGAGAGCGCGCAGCAGCAATATACATCTAGCTACGCCACTGGAGCCAAGATGAAGTCTGTGAGGGCGTACATGTATTGTCTCAAAACTATTAAGTTGTTAAAGTAAACCTATGGTGGCAATTAAAACACAAAAACAGGGAATCCTCCAGAGGCTTCACGCACCCTCCTTCAGACCACCATTGCTGCCCAAGTCCTTCTAGAAGAACATGGCCATGCTCCTTTTTATACACAAGCATGGCTGTGTTTGCACAGTAGCACAGAGTCATGCGTCGATTAGTGGCTCCGGCCTGGGACCTGCTAGCAGCATTTAAAAGCTCTTGCTATGTAAAGCTATGGGGAGATTTAAAAAAAAAAAAAAAAAAAAAAAAAAAAAACACACCACATCTCTCAAGTAGGATCACACACATTACATCAGCAAACACAAAATGCTTAGAAAAGCGCCGCTAGTGGGTTCCAGGCCTTACTGTGCAGTAAGGCTGTGATTGTGCATGAAGAGATGTGTAAATACTTAACATACCAACAATCTCTTGTCAGATATGTTCTGGGGGTCCGTAGGACATGGGAAGCCTCTGCAGGATCCAGATGCTTCCCTCTACTTAAGTATCTTTTTTTCACCTCAGGCACACTTTAATCTTGAGTAGGTATGTTGCATAGTATTTGCCACACCACAGGTTTATAAAGGCAACAAGCTTGCATCTCTCCCCCCCTCCCTTCATGAACTGTTAGGCCTGGTTCACATTAGCGTTTTTTTTGTGTGGAGCGTAATGGTAACGTATACTGTACAAATAGAATGGATGTGAAAGGATCCAATATTAACCTATGGATCCATTCACATGTGTCCGTTGGTACAGAAAAGCTGCAGGCCCTAATTTAGCGGACCGTTCTGCCCAGCGAAAACCGGAACAAAAAAATGCTGCTGCATTGGGGCAATGGAAAACGGAACACTAGTGAAGAAACGGACCGTTCCACAGGGGCATGTGGCGATGCGAACCTGAGCGGCGGGAGAGTGAGGGAGGGTGCAGCAGCCAGGCAGGTGAGCAAGGGTAACCGGGTCTTAAATACATACCTAAAGGCTGGCGGTAGAGGCTTCCGTCTTCTTCCGCATCATGTAACTACATGATGCATCACGTGACTAGTCACATGATGCGCTGTGTAATCCCAGCGCAAGAAGAGGAAGTCGTTGCTATTAGTATGTATTTGCTGGCAAACAGTGAAAACTGATCCGATCCATCGGTGATCAGTTCCGTTTTCACAATCCATTTGCTAGTGTGCACAGAACCATGCGGATCCGATGAAGTGGAGACCGGATCCGTTTGGCTAAAAACGCAATGTGAACCGGGCCTTACTAAATGCAAGTTAGCCAACAAAACCAGAACCTGCTGTCTGGTTTACTTTACAAAGTTAAATTAGGGGGGGGTCTGACCATGCAACAGAGCCTGCTTCCAACAATTCCTGACACTGGTTCCTTAGCTACAGAATTAAGTGCGCAGGATTTTAAATGATGCCAATGAATGTTAATAACCAGAAATCCCACTCCTGTTACTACTGCAAATGAGAAGTGACGTAACTGACGGATGTGACGCTACACTGTACTATCCTGCACATAATGAAAACATGGCGAGTAGAGGAATTTACTATTTAGGGGGACTCCGGAGAAGCACAAGGATAGCCACACATTCATAAGTACTTTTGTCCTTTACAAGCCCCTACACACTTATGTCTTGGCATAATGCACCGATGTGTGAATACAGGAGTTTAAATGCACATAGATGTCAACCAAACACAAAAGTAATGTATGAGAAAAGTAACATTTTAAATACTAGTGCTATTACACAGTAAAGTGTCTGGACATAAGAAATAGACAAGGGGGGAAAACAGCAAAAACATACATGGGGAGTAACCGAGGGTCTTATCTCCACGTGCAGCTGATCCCAAGCACTAGCAAGGCAGTAGCTTGCGCAGTTATCTCCACAGCGGGCAGTATCACAACCCAACCAACAGCACAAACTACTACCTCAGCCAGGACTAGAGAGATCCATAGATTTTCAGAGCACAATAGCATCAGCATTATAAAACAGAGAAAACAATACCAAAGAAAAATAAGTGATTCATTAGCGTCCAGTGTAGATATGTGTCACGCTGCTGCTGGGGACAGCCTTGGTCGTTTATCTTGATCAGCCAGGCTTCACTCCATGGCTGTGCAAACAGCCCCTCCCATCTTTTCTTGCTTCCTTGTATGACCTGAAATTGACATGACAGCCATCAAGCATAAACGTTATTGCTCAGATCAGTCCCTCACCACAGACATGACATGGTAGAAATGGTAAGGTTACCAGTCACAGCAGCTTACACCTTTGTTTCACCTAGGATGATTCACCCCATAGCCATATTTCATACACACTGCAGTCTATCAATGTAATGTTAAAAAAAAGGCACACACAACTGACCACACTAACTTTTGCAGCTTAAAATATGTGATGTGAAGTGTCCCAAATCTCCAGCTGGCAGATGCACACATCAAAGCAAGCTTTTAAGGATATGAAAATGACCAGGCCATGCTAGCCAAATATATTAGTATTAAGGTGCCCATTATTGGTAACATTTTTTCATCAGATGCAATTTGGAACATAAAAATCAATCCAAATGTTGGATTTCACAATTGAATCCCAAAAGAGAAAATGCCTTAAACGACCTATTTAGGGGAACAATCCATAAGTGCCTTCTGATTACTTTCTATTGTAAAAATTGTGCTGAAAGATCACATCGGTGTAAAATATTATAGCGTTAATGGGCTTTAGACTGAAAAAAAGCAATCCTACAATCTGGGCCAGTAATAATGAATGAGATGTAGAATGGGGATTCTCTTCCAGGTTAGCCTCTAACTGACCTTCTTCCATGACAGCATTCTATTCTCCAGCAGCCAAGCCATGTGCAGCGGGGATGGTGCCACCTCTCCAGCAGTCTCTGCAGTGATGCCTCCCTCCCTTGGAGAGCATTTGTACTCACCCTATCCAGCCATCCCAGTGCCCACTGCACCCCCTCCAATCATCCATCAGCAGCCATCCCAGTTCACGCTGTACCCGCTCCAACCATCCATCAGCAGCTATCCCACTTCACGCTGTACCCCCTCCAATCATCCATCAGCATGTGCCCGCACGCTGTACCCGCTCCAACCATCCATCAGCAGCTATCCCAGTGCCCGCACGCTGTACCCCCTCCATCCATCAGCAGCTATCCCAGTGCCCGCTGCACCCCCTCCAATCATCCATCAGCAGCTATCCTAGTTCACGCTGTACCCCCTCCAATCATCCATCCACCAACATGTGCCCGCACGCTGTACCCCTCCAATCATCCATCAGCAGCTATCCCAGTGCTCGGACGCTGTACCCCCTCCATCCATCAGCATTCATTCCAGGCTCCGGAAGACGTGCGCCGATTACAGATCTCCTGGCGAGCGGGTGTCAGGTCTGCAGCACTCCCTCCCTGCCATCCTCTTCCCGGCTCATCTGCAGCGAGAGACGGGCAGCCCCGTTACCCCAGCCAGGCGACACGTGCTGCTGAGCTCCCGATCCGGGCTCCTTACACCTCCTGCACCGGCGGCAGCACTATGCAGACAAAGCCGCTGAGCTCCTCTCCCCGCCGCTCTGCCCGTGTCTGCACAGCTCCGCTTCTCACTCCGCATGAAATTCGCGGGAAGCGTCAGTCTGGGCGGGAACTGCCAGCCAAGGGCAAACCCTGCACCGGAGGCTGTCGGGAAATGCTCTGCTCCCCAGGCTCAGAGGCTCTGCCTCCGTGTCACGTACGGGGCTTCACAAAGGCGTTCCTTGCCTGCTGCAAAATTATATGCAGCATACTACCAGATTATAATATATACAGACACACTGAACTGCATCCAATGTGCTGGCGCTGCATAGAGGCCAAGAGACAGCCCTACATATATAGTGGCAGAGTGCAAGATGCTAATATGCACTATGTACAAATCAAAGTTACCATCGTGCTCAGAAATGTGTATTAGAAGCCCAGAAGGTTGCAGAGAATCGGGTTAATGTGAACTTGGGAACTAGTATGGTTAGGCGAGTCAGCAAGAACGTTTATAGGGAGATTCTGTTAATGTGATCCTGTGGACAGCATCCTCTCAAACTTTTAGGTTTCAGATAAGATGTAGTAATACAGTAATATGCCCAATCTATTAAGCCAATTAGAATGTTTCAAGTTGTAGACAATGGGCTCTATTCTCAATGAGTTTCCGCATGCGGTAAAGTACATGCGGGAAGTTTGCACCCAAAATACCGGCAAGTTGGGATTCTCAAAATGTTCCGCATGTTTTTTCCGCATGCGGAAAAAGTGTGATAAAAGTGCGGGATTCATGCGGTAAAATTTCCGCAAAAGTCGGTATTTTCCGCAATAAAAGATCAATTCTCAAAGATGTTCAGGCGCATCATTTCTTCGTTAATTACCGAATTTTTATCACCTACAAGAAGTAGGTGATATATTCCGCATCCCATTGACTTTAATGAAGTGTGGAGGCTTAAGGGCTGTGCTTGGTGGACTTTAACTTTTTTTTTTAAACACTTTTTCATGCGACCTTTTTACCGCATGATTCCCGCATGAATAATGGCTGTTTCCGCATCTTTTTTCCCGCATGCGGCAAACATGCGGAAAATGTTAGTGAATGCTGAAAAAATGCGGAGTTTACCGCTGGCGGGAATTTAGCGCTAAAATTTTGCGGTACTTTTGGCTCTTTGAGAATAGAGCCCAATGGCTATCATTCATAAAGCATTTCCGCATGCGGAAATGCTTAAAACAGCTGACTTTACCGAACACTTAGCAAGTTCGGCATTCATAAAGCCTTTCAGCATGAAAAGCTGATATTACCGAGCAGAGCGATAAATCACTGCCTTGTGCGGTGATTATTGTAAAAAATGTAGCAAAATGTTAATTCATAAAGATCACTGCAAGCGTGTGAGGTTGGGTAGTACCACTCCGTCTGATGTGGTGATAACAATGTAAGTGAATGGAGACACAGACCTCCCAGGCAGCTGCAGTAGAGCGGAACACGGAGAAATGTATCAACTCGGCTGCTTCCTGTGCTTCCACAAGCCTACCGCCTGCCTAGTTCGGGGAATCTCCGCACTGCTACCGCACGTGAATACTTTTTTATGAATCAGCAGCCAGAAGTCTAAAACACCGCCAGCGGTGTTTTCCCGCACTGATTCTCCATACCGACAGCATTTTCATGAATGATAGCCATTGCTGGGATTGGAAAACAATTCTCTATGGACTTTCTTGCTGGTTCACCTAAACCATACCAGTTCTGACTAGTGTTGTCCGGATCATGAACGATTCGGATCTTTGATCCGAATCTATTTTGTGAGTCGAATCATCAAAATGAGTGATTCGGATCGCAAAAGGGGCGGGGCCAGGAGCAACACGCCCCCTCTCAGCGGGCAGCGGGGTCCTGGAAGTAGAGCTGAGATGGATCACTCTGTTGGATGGGAGGCAGCCTTGCAGGGAGACAGGTAGATGAGAGAGAGGGGACATGGGTGCCACTGCCAGATATGTGTAGAGCACACATACTGGATATAACGTGCTGCTGATTATAGGCTGGCTGTTCCGTAGTGCTGCACAGTGAACACATTGGAAGCATTTGGCTCAACACAGCTCAGTAACTTTGCAGGCACTGTGATTGCAGCGCATTATGATCCTCCTGCACTCGCTCTAAACAGCTGCACTTATCTTCTGGGAATGCTTTCTTTCACTGTGTGACGTTTGCTTTCAAAGAGTACAGATGAGCATAGAGGTGTAAAGCATATGATTGCAGCATGTGGGTATTGTGTGCAAGCAAACATTTCTGCTCTCTGCTCGTCCCTCCTCCCTTCTCTGCCCACTCCCTGCCCTCTGTCCATCTTCTCCCCTTCTCTGTGTGTCCACCCGCCTCCCCTTCACCTGTCCACAGCAGGGGAAGACCTGTCCTGCTACTTATTTCACCCCCGAATGTGCCGGTAGTAAAATGATCCGAGATTCGGATCAAAGATCCGGATCTTTTCAATGATCCGATTCTAATCATCCGGATCATTGAAAAGATCCGAACTTCCCATCTCTAGTTCTGACACTTACCTAAGCAGAGGCAAGCCTCTATATCTCTAGAGAATTCCCATCACCTCTTCACATCCACCATTGCCACACACAGACCCTCTGAACATATCCAACAGGATCATGGCTGAGTTATGTGAGGTGGACAAGTACAGCAAGCCCAATCCACTCATCCACAAGCAGCACCATGCTACTGCACAGGCATGACCGTACTCACACACAAAAGGGAATGTAGCGGCACTTGAAAGTGGGCCCTGGTCAGCTGCAGTAGGGTTAAAGAGCTTGTGAGACTTTCATATGCAAACATACTGGTCAATCAACTATACACCTTGGTTCTCAACAAGAACCAGAAGATTGCACTGGTGATAGATATAGCAGTGTCAAGTGATGGCAAAAGCAGGAAGAGGTAGAAGTACCAAGGCCTAAGGCTGGTTTCACAGTGGGACGTTACAGGCGCACGTTAGAGCAGCCTGTAACGCAGCCCACCGCACAGTAATGAAAAATCAATGGGGCTGTTCACAGTGTGGACGTTGCGTTACATTGTAACGCTGCGTCACAAGACAACGTACTGCATGCAGTACTTTGGACGCGGCTGAGCTTGAACATGCTCAGTAATGTGGGGGAGGAGCGGAGAGCGGCCAGGCACATGGCTAATTAATATTCACTGCACGTTATGACGTGCAGTGTTTACTTCCTGGAGCAGCCGCTCTGTGCGGCGATTGGCCGCCAGGACCACGTGATGCCACATGCACACAAGAGTGCGCATCACGGCATCACTGACGCCAGAGTGAGCTGCACAACGCGGCTCACTCTGACGTCCAGATCCAGCACCACCAGGCGTTCCGTTAGGGGGACGTTATGCGACCTTAACGCCCCCTCTAACGCAACGTCCTGGTGTGAAATTAGCCTAAAAGATGAATTAGAGAGAGTATAAGGAAACTGAAGGCCAAAGTAATATCAGCAGTGGCAGGACACACTTGAGACAGCAGTAGCGCCAACAGATCCCGGGAACAACATCAAACATTTCTGTTCAGAAGAGTGCAGTACTAGGAAAGGCTAAGATACTGTGCAGTGAGTACACTTGTCACGATTTTGCAGGTATATGCCAGGTTTTTCTACATTCATGATTTTTTAAAAGCGGGGACATATACTGGAATCAGGAATACGCATGAAAAAGCAGAAAGCTGTCCAATTTAAAATGGCAGGAAAAAGAGGAATGACATTCAATAGCCATTGACAAGAATGGGTAATGCGTGTTTTGCCATATGCAGCAAAACTTGCACCATTCAAAGAAGTATGCTCCTTGCATCAAGCTCCCAAGCCTCTGGTAAAGTACCTAAGATTGAGGAAAAACACATACTCTACCACCCACAGTGAGTTGAGAAAAATAATGGTATAGCATATTTATGAGATCCAAGTTTGTGCAAAGTGTTAGAACCCCAGTTTATTTAAAGTACTACTGTAAGGGGAAAAAAGAGTTGAACTTAGCCGAGAGCTTCTAATGGTCCCCCGCAGATGTCCTGTGCCTGCGCAGCCACTGACTGTTGGTCCAATCTCCCACCTCCGGTTCACTTGTGGAATTTCCAAATTTAAAGTCGAAAAACCATTGTGCCTGCGTGGCCATGTCCTTGCTCCTGCTGACATCACCAGGAGTGTAGTACTGGGCCTGTGCAATACACTCCTGGTGATGTCAGCGGGAGGGAGGGCACGGCCTCACAGGCACAGTGGTTTTTCAATTTTAAAGTCGCAAATTCTGGAAGTGAACTGGAGGCGGGGACCTGAGCATCGGTGAGTAGCTGCGTGGGCACAGGACGTCTGCAGGGGACCCTTAGAAGCCCTGAGTAAGTTCAACTCTTCCCCCCCCCCCACCCCCTACAGTAGTCCTTTAAAGGGAACCTGATGCAGCTTAGCCACACAAGAAGTTCCAGTTCAGCTCCACTAATTCCATTTCCAGCCACACAAGTTAACTTCCTAGCAAAATTAATTCTATGCTCCAAAGGAGTAGATAAACACTTCACTTACGAGGCTGGTCTAACCTCCGAAGTGTCCATAATTCTTCTGCCAGCTTGTTTTAAACAACAGAAATTGCTAGGTAAATTCTGTAATGTTATTGTTGAAGTGTCTCAAATAAGTGCTGTGAGGTTTCCAAGCACAAACCTGGTAAAAAAAAGTCTTAATAAAAGCACTTCTAATTATTCACTCTTAAGCCTCTAACAAAGGCTTGGCACTGGCTGCCACATCTCCAAATGACAGATAGCCTAGCTGTCTTGCACCTGCATGAACCTATTCAACAAGCCCTTGTCCCAGTGCCCCAGAGGGTCCCAGCACTAGAACGGCAAGCTCAAGGGGGATGCAGGAAGCCTCTGGATTATCTGGAGGTTTTCACTCTACTAAGGAAAGAATATAGCTTTTTCTCTTATACTATACATGGTGTAGCTGGTAGGGCTGGATCTCAACACGAAGGGAGGAAGCTGAGGGACGGTGCAGGTAGAGTATTAGCCCAGTGACAGTCCAGACCGTCACGGATGGGAACCGGGCAGATGGCCATTGAATGGGGGAGAGCCCAATAAAACAGTACACTAATTTTTATGCTGCTAGCTATTCCAGTACCTTCCTAGGCACCTGCCTCCTGTGTTTACTGTGACTCCAGCATCCTACTATTTAAGTTTCTACACTTTAAATACACGTATTCATGCATACAGGGACAGTATATAGAAGTATGCTTCACTGCCACTGTAAACATGCATCATACGTTAAATGCACAACATGCTGCCAATTATTCAGAAGAACAAAAGTTTGCTTTCCTAAAACAGAAAGAATTTGCGATAATTCAGGTTGGAGTGAGCTCGAGATGTCTCCCAGAGCACCACTGCTGAATATATGCAAATTAACCATTGTACCCTTAGAAGCTAAACACACCTCCAGAACCGCTGGAATGCAATGATGTGTCAGCTTGTTAATATGTACAGAGCCATAATAATCCAACATGCATACAGACTGTTTCAGATTGTTTGATCCTCATCAGTGCATGGCATGGATTAATTTGGCTCTATGGAGTAGGGCTTGTAAATCCGAGAGGCACAGACTAACCAGCAAGCTCATGGTGACCCAGAACTCATTGGAGTGTGTAAGGGACTACAATGGTCCTAAAAGCCCCCTTACTAAGATGTTAAGAAAAACAAAAAAGTTTGCTTTCCTAAAACAGAAAGAATTTGCGATAATTCAGGTTGGAGTGAGCTCGAGATGTCTCCCAGAGCACCACTGCTGAATATATGCAAATTAACCATTGTACCCTTAGAAGCTAAACACACCTCCAGAACCGCTGGAATGCAATGATGTGTCAGCTTGTTAATATGTACAGAGCCATAATAATCCAACATGCATACAGACCGTTTCAGATTGTTTGATCCTCATCAGTGCATGGCATGGATTAATTTGGCTCTATGGAGTAGGGCTTGTAAATCCGAGAGGCACAGACTAACCAGCAAGCTCATGGTGACCCAGAACTCATTGGAGTGTGTAAGGGACTACAATGGTCCTAAAAGCCCCCTTACTAACTAATTAACCATTGTACCCTTAGAAGCTAAACACACCTCCAGAACCGCTGGAATGCAATGATGTGTCAGCTTGTTAATATGTACAGAGCCATAATAATCCAACATGCATACAGACTGTTTCAGATTGTTTGATCCTCATCAGTGCATGGCATGGATTAATTTGGCTCTATGGAGTAGGGCTTGTAAATCCGAGAGGCACAGACTAACCAGCAAGCTCATGGTGACCCAGAACTCATTGGAGTGTGTAAGGGACTACAATAGTCCTAAAAGCCCCCTTACTAAGATGTTAAGAAAAACAAAAGTTTGCTTTCCTAAAACAGAAAGAATTTGCGATAATTCAGGTTGGAGTGAGCTTGAGATGTCTCCCAGAGCACCACTGCTGAATATATGCAAATTAACCATTGTACCCTTAGAAGCTAAACACACCTCCAGAACCGCTGGAATGCAATGATGTGTCAGCTTGTTAATATGTAAATTATTCAGAAGGAATCTGGTGCACCCCACCGACGTAAAACGTACTATTAGATGTGACTGGAGCATTAGAATATAGATGTGATTATATGTTCTGCATCAACGGGTGCAGTAAGAAAGGAGTCTAATCACTTGCCTGTCTTTTTTCTGACATCACTAAATGTCCACCTATCAGAAATGTTAAGAAAATGATTGTCACTTGTGGACCTCTGAGGAAGCAGTGTCGTGCATCAGACTATTCTGCAAATGTCTCACCCTACCTGTTGTTGCATTCCCACACAGACTCAATCTCCTTCCCATACTCAAGGTATGACATGCTGTCTACGTATGTTTGTATAGGAATATGTGCAGCAAGACAAGCACTTCATCATTACCCAGTTAAAACCCAGTATTCCTCTCCGATTACATTGTGTTCTTCTAGTACTTTTCTCTCTTTTTACACCTAGCATGGGAAAATACCCCAAGAGAGCAGTTATACATCAAACTGATTTGATTAATCGGTAAGGCTGGAAGAAAATTTGTTTGAAACAGGCTTCTGGCACATTGCAGAAAACACATGCAAAAACGCTTTGAATTAAAGTCTATAAGCCGCATAGTAAATCGCAACTCTCTGCAATTCACAATGTGCATTTTAAAATCGTACAGCATGCTGCTTCTTCCCTCACATTGTATGCAAATTGCATACAATGTATTACTATGGTGCCACAAAAACATGTGTTTCATATGCAATTTGTAAAAAAATAGATCTGATACTGTATCCACTAGTTGAAAAAGCAGATTATTAAAAAGAAAAAAAAACACACACACTTCAAACCCATACAAAAATGCAAATCCAAAAACGCAACCGCACCCGGCAGAAAACGCATGGTTTCCTGCACAGACAAAAGTGCTCTCAGCCTTGTGCTTTTCAATGTGTGACTGAAATGTGTGAATTATGTGCCATAAAGCAAGATAATCAATCTGAGGTACAGCTGAAAATCCCGCATGCAGCTCTTATTTAAAAAAAAAAAAGCGACACCCATGCTAACCTATAAATAAAAAAAACACATATATAAGTAGATAAATACTAATTCTACTTACATAACAAATGTATTACACTGTCTACATTATGATTCCTATGAATGTTATAAAAGGAAAATCAGAGAACCTATTCTAGACAGTTTCCAACTTGGTTACCTTTGAATGAAGCTAATCTTGACATTTCCTCCCTCACTCTTTTTTTTCTCCTCTTGCTAATTGTGTATTCGTTACCCACCCTCCTCCCAGAGTCTTCAGATACTCCCACTGAGGTCTATACTAGAAAGTACAGTCTTATGTCATTAGGAGGGGGAAATAAAGGGAAGAGGAGGAATATATAATAGATAAAAAGACCCCTCAGCATGCAAATTTTGCCAGCTGATGGCAATGGCAATTAAAGGGCCAGTGTTCTTAAGGTATGTGATAACTCCAAACCCTAACAGCAGAAGTTTTTAAAGTTTTGAATACAGGATTAGCATCTTTATCACTTAATACACTCAGACCAGTTGATGTTGAAATTTGATTTTTATGGTGACAATCCCGCTTTAAGCTATGTAATTCAAACAAAGAGGACCATTGTATAAGAATAAAGTCAAATGACTAAGTGACAAAAAAAAAAAAAAAAATCACCTCATCACTCTTGCATTGCATAGTTGTTAATGAAAACGGCTACATATGATATTTCCAGTTGTTTGATTGATTTCCCTTGATCACCTGCCTGATGTAAAATACAGCATTTTGACGCAAATGCCTGTTACTATAGTTTCTACCCACTTCCTGAAGAAAAAAAAATACTTTGTTTCCCCCACACACTTCTATGAACAGAAATGGTTTAATTAATTTTTAATCCCACTCTTACTTTTGCACAACTTTCTGTATGGATCTTTGCATGCTTTAGGCCTCTTGCACACTGCAAGCAAATCAGATTCAGATTTTTAATCTGTTTTTACATCCGATTCCGATTCAGATTTTTAATCTTAACTGCATGCTGCGTTTTTTGATCCGTTTTTCTGTTGAATGTATTCAAGGAAAATCGGAAACGGAATCGGAATCGGAAAACGGATTTGCAGTGTGTAGGGAGCCTTAGAGTTACCATCCATGAGGACTTTTGGGTCAAAGCTGGAGAAACGACCCAACGGCTCAGACAGGCAGAAATGAAGTTTCATATTGCAACTGTGCTAAAAAGTAACAAGTAGGTTTTTGAGAAAGGGAACCTGAAGTGAGATGGATATGGAGGCTGCCATATTTATTTCCTGTAAAACAGTACCAGTTGCCTGGCAGCCCTGTTGGTCTATTTGGCTGCAGAAGTAACTGAATTTCACCAGAAACAAGCATGCAGCTAACCTTGTCAGATCTGACAATAATGTCAGAAAAAACCTGATCCACTGCATGCTTGTTCAGGGTCTATGGCTTAAAGTATTAGAGGCAGAGGACCAGCAGGACTGCCAGGCAACTGTTATTGCTTGAAAGGAAATAAATGTGCCAGCCTCCATAACCCTCTTGCTACAGTTGTCCTTTAAGCAGTACAAAGTTGGCAGCATTGGTACTCCATTCCAATCAAGATTTCTACAGAGACTGTATGAATATCCAGTGGTGCAAGGAGATAAAATGATAATTATTTCCCAACGATTTTTGAACAGGGAGATGTCAATAGTCTGTCACATTTTCTGAAAATCTATCAGTGTATATGGCTGTCGTTCATGATATGGTTTTAGCAGTCATGTTAATGTTTGTACAGTGTCCTTTATTTTCAGCACCCAACTTGTAGGCAACAAGCAATCAACCAGTATAGATATTTTTGGTCAACTGCTTGGTCCCCTCTCCAATACCACAGTGCATGAACTGTCAACTGTGTGTCAGAGGGTGACCGTTGATATGATCATAACCATTTCAACCAGTAAAAGCCCTGCTTCTATTTTGCTTTACAGTGAAAATATCATACTAGCTGTCAGCACTAGACTACCAGTGATTAATATGTTTACAGACTGGTGTTCAAACATTAAACAGCAAGGGGATTCTGGACGGAAATCTGCAGCTCAGAGCGGTAATCCCGTGCCTGAGTAAGTTATATGCAGGAGCTGCTACAGATCTTTCTGTGGTATGTTTTTTTTTGTTCTTGTTTTTAGGGTCTAAAAGCTTGTGAAAAAAATGCATGGCTTTTAGACCCTAAATCAGGAAATAATCATAATACTATGGAGGTTAAGGGAGCTATATTTAAGAGCACTTTTTCTTTAATTCTATTGAATCTTTACACTTTAGCTACAAGTGAGGATAGGGACCATATGCAATTAACTTTTTCTCCTGAGTTCTATCCTAGGAGATAATTTTCTTCTGCTTTTTAAAATAATATTTCAGCACTTTGCAATTGAAAAAGTACCAAAAAGCAGGTGAAGTACTGTTAAATTATTTACAGTATTTTCTTGCTAGCTGATTGTTTAAAAGGCATTTTATTGACAAGGCATGAACATATCACCTAAGAGAAAATTAGGGAGACAATAGCATATGGGCCTATATGGTTTAGTTCCTTACCACAGTGGTTCTTGTTCTCTGTTACGGTCACAAAACAAAGCCTTCATTCTTTTTATTACATGACAAGCTACCTTCATACTGAACCTGTTATAGGACTCTCAGTCCAACAAACTACTATTTCACAAGAAGCATGAAAAACTATAAAAACAGCTATGTGTGACTAATACAACTTCACTATGATGACAACTGAATGGACTACTCATCTCCCACCTACCTTGAGTGACAGTAAAGGCTGCATCTGAGCTGCCTCTCACTACTTACATTCCTTCAGTCCACCTCTTCTCCAGCATAATGACATCAAGTACGGGATGCTGCAAGGCAATTTGTAGCATAACTACTCTTTATATTCTATACTAGTTTACCCCAACTCTAAGCCTCCGTATCCCTAGTCTTCATAGTGTGCATGTGCCGATTGGAAGACATTGTACTGCGCATAAAGGGCAGCATGTAATGATAGGCATCACTAATTGCCACTGCACAGGCTCTCAAACAGTGTGAATACCCTTCACACCATTACACTACTGCCCACATAAGTCACTTGACCAATTACCACTACTTAAGACGAAGGTATTTACACCTTACCTTTACTTTCTATATAGGCAATGAGGAACCCAAACTTAGAAAAATAATTGCCTACGGAGGGCTTCAAAGTGCATAGAAGACATTAAAATACCGTATATTTCTGAATTACAGGTAGTCCCCGGTTAACGAACGAGATATGGACTGTAGGTTCGTTCTTAACCTGAATCTGTTCATAAGTCAGAACAATGTGCCATCTCTGTCCTCTGTACCTGCTTATACAAGTTTAAAAACCATTTTTCTTTGAATTATTTAAAATCCATTTTCTCAAAAACTACAAGTCCAATTTGAAAAAAAAATTTTTTGACTTGTTCCCATGGAAACACAGAATCCATACCGTTCGTATCGGCGGGACGTTCGTAAGTCGGGGACTACCTGTACTTACTAATTGTTAAAAAAACAAACAAAAAAAACTAATTTACACAAGTTTTCTTTCTTTTTAGTAAAGTGCTAACAGAATCATTACTAAACAATTTAAATTGTATATTGGACACTGCCAGTATCATATGGTTTTAAATAACATGACCATTTATTACAGAACTGTACCATTTATTTTACACACAAATATGACAGTTCTCTTGGTTTACAAAGTCTAACAAAAAATATGGAATGTTATAGTATTATTTTGCATAAAATTAAGTACAAGTTGTACTTTTCTGTAATTAAACTGCCAATCTACTAAGTTTGACTGAATTGCCATACTGTGTTTGAGAAACCTGTCACATGAGTCTGCGACACCCCAGCCCTCCCTCCCACAATTTTGAAACAAATGGAAATTTACAGTACCTAATCAATTTATTTTGAGAAAGGCTCACACTGCTACTCACACAGGGACATTTATTGAGGAGTAAGCTTGTTTTTCATGAATGGCCAAGCTCATTAGTATCGTTAAGAGTAAGCCATGGATTGGCTAATCAGTTTAGTTCACAAAAAGTGTCCTTTTTCAAAAATAATTTCACTTAGGAGGAACACATTCATCAGTGTAATTTCTTCAACATAAATCATTCCACGTGGTCAAGAATCTCCATTCTGGACCTTGGCTGCTGGTGGATGCATGAAGTCCTTAAATGGGACAAGAGCTTCTTTGAGAGCTGTACATACTTCAGAGGAGGAACATGTAATGCAGTCTACTAATGTCGGGTACAGAGAGATCACCTGCGCCCACGTGTTACCATCAACTGCAATAGAAAAAATATATAGGGGTTAGCAAATTCCAAAAGCAATCAATTTATTTTAAAGACATTTATCATACAAAACAGTCAATATGGAAGTAAACAAGAACCGGTTTTAAATATGCATCAATTAGAATACTACTTTAGACTTTTTAATGCATAAGAAATGTACTTTTTGCACACAAAAAATTAAATAAATATCATCAATGTACTGGTGATCACCACAGATATTAAGGTCACTGCTCATTTATGTCCCCCTCCCAGTCAGACACCCTTTCAGTTGTGTGGCCACTAAAGTGACCTCAGAAAAATCACAGGCATGTGCTGTCCTGTCCGTGTGCCTCCTCAATCTGTGCAGTTGCAAGTCTTTGCAAAATGCAAATGCGCAGAACGCTCCCAACAGCACAATTAAGGAGCAGCGCACACAGGACCATGCATGCGCAGCAGCCTACTACTAAACAAGTCAGACATCTCTCTATGGGGGGCAGTGGCACAAAAGAGGGGTTCTGGAGGACATCAAGCAACCTCTAAGATGGTAAGTAATAGTCACGTTTCCCCTGCCGCAGGTGCAAAAACATATGGCAACAGCGCAGATGTTTTACATACAGGTGAATGGGACTGTTCTGGAAACAAAAACGGAGTCTAGGAACATATTGCTATAACTGAGCCTACTGAAGCAAAAATCAAAGTAAAAAAAGGAAAGTGCGCAATAAAAAAAATCTATAATGAAAACCAGATTTAATAATAAAAAACGATTACATTTCAGCTTGACCACATGGAAAGTAATTTCAGAGACCGTTAACAAACAGTTGATGTTGTGAGAAATAAGATGAAGTAATTTCCCCCTGCATCACAAAGTCTCTTGACACTTATCTTTGAGGATACTCTCCTCCAGTGTCTGAGGAAGCAATTACACAGCAGATACAATTCTAACTACAACCCTCAAACATTGCAGTGCAAATGTGCAAAAGTGTATCTTTCAAAGAAATAGAAGGCATCAGGAAGTACAGTCTCAGTGACAGCCAAGGCTAATTTCTGAGTTTCAATTCAGCTTGATGAATTCTTATTATAACCACTGATGCTCATCTCTTGGCTTCGCTATATATAGAGTCGGTCGCCTGGATGTGGAACATGATGGTATTAAAGACTTGGTTGCATGCTCGTTATGGGGTAACTGCTCACTGCCAAGTAGAATCAAGGAACGTTAGCAATGATAACATTCCTGCACTCCCTGAACCTGAAGTGAGAGGCATATGTCAGCCTCCATATCCCTCTCACTTCAGGTGTGCTTTAAAAAATGTCAATAAACTCTTCATTGAATTTCAGGCACCAGATTAATCACACGTTTCTGACCATTTAGAAATCTAAGTTGCACTGATATCAGTCAGCCATTTGAAACTGCACTGCTTGGTATATGAAGAGCTTCAGGTTTCAGTCAAATCTGTCTCCAAAATAAGATTGAAAAGATCGGTTTGGTGTAATCACAACTCCTGAACAAGCTGGCCAAAAGATACTGAACACTTTACTTTTGCTGAAGGGGTTTATGCAAGTATGACCACCCCTAATCTGTGCTAAAATCTCAGTACGTCCAAATCTATATTCAAATACACGCTGTTCTCAACTTCCACTGACCTCTATCAGACTAGCGCACATACAAAAAGGGTTGTGGCCAAACTGAGCAACACAAACCAACATTAGCCCTCTGCTGCTTCTCTGAAATTCTGAGCAACACACAATATACAGAACATAATAAAAAATATCCCATGTGAGTATGCAGCTTTAGCTTTTACTGGCAAGTGACATTGTTTTTCCATGAATCCGAGGTGGTTCTGTATTGAAATGAGGACTTCCTTATGAATAAACACGTGCATAGGTATACAGTATAGTACATGTAACTTGTAAAAAGGCTTTAGTTCCTTATTACATACAAGTAAAACATTTAACAGATGATGTACTAAAGAAAATATGCAAGAAAGTTAAACTGTGTTCACTTTAAAGCGGACCTGAACACAGAAGTTCCTCTGTGCTATAAAAGGAGTTCTCAACATTTTATTGGTATGTACCACTTTTAAAACCCTGTACTCATCACGTACCCCCTAGCATAGTAAACATTATCACAAGTACCCCTTGACAAATATATATTTACTCTTAGTACATGATAATTGGTTCTAAACAATTTCCAAGCATTTACTATTGCTTTTAATTAGCTAAAATACTAATTTGGTGTTTAAATAAAATGTATCATTTTCTAAATTTCTAAAATATGTTATTCTTAGTTAAGTATATCAAGCCCGAGTACCCCCTGGAACCATCAGAAGTACCCCCTGGGGTAAGCGTAGCACACATTGAGAACCAGATATGCAGCAGCATAATAACCTTTACAGAAAAACATTTCTTTGTTACAGCTTATACAAATCCTGCAATAAATCTGCAGTATTTCTAATTCCTGCTTTCATGGAAGCATACATATTAACATCCTGGTCTTTCAAATGAGCTTATCTACCGTGGCAGTCAGGTGACACATGGGTGAGATCAAATTACAACTTGTGATTAGACACAAATGAGGGGGAATTAGACGGGCTAAACTCTCTCAATACATACGTACATTTCTCTGTGTTTTCCTTTTGTCCTGTGCAAGAGTTCAGGTCCACTTTAAAGAGGAACTCCAGTGAAAATGTAATTTAAAAAAAGTGCTTAATTTTTACAATAATTATGTATAAATGATTTAGTCAGTGTTTGCCCATTGTAAAATCTTTTAAATCCATGATTTACATTCTGCCATTTATTACATGGTGACATTTTACTGTTGGCAGGTGTGCTGCTGCATGTTTTTTTGGCAGTTGGAAACAGCTGTAAACAGCTATTTCCCACAGACAGGAAACTGCCAGGAGTACGTACTCAGAGAGTTTCTTGTGGGAGGGGTTTCACCACAAAATCAGCCATACAGCTCCCCCTGATGGTTGGTTTGTGAAAAGGAATAGATTTCTCATGTAAAAGGGGGTATCAGCTACTGATTGGGATAAAGTTTAATCCTTGGTTGGAGTTTCTCTTTAAATACTCGGCCGTTGGTGGGAAGGATTTTGCTCCAGATTGGAAGTGAACACTGAGTAAATTCACTGCACTCTTCCATTGGTAAATCTTCCCTCCCCAGTGAAAGTTCACATTCAGACAGATTACTGAAGATTTCATCCCTCATTGAGCACTGCAGTGTGGGAGTCACACATATGAGCAGCATTCCAGGAATCCGTAAAAGCATACATCTGCAGTTACTCACTTCTTACAGGCTTCTGCAATCCAAGCTGATAAAGCTGCTGCTACTGCGTAGGTGTATGAGTAGTTAACTGTTTACTGGACATAATTTCATTAATGCTTTATTCAATCTGTTTAGAGGTAAAACTACACTGAGTAGGCCATACATGTGGCATTTGGCTGCAATTCCTTGCAAAATGAACTCAGATCCATGTTAAACTTTAGCACGGAGATGCCTCTAAGTAAGCTCCCCTTAACTTTCATCCTGCTGAATTTTCCATTGAGGAAAATAATGTAAAGTTCAACTGGTTGCCAAAGGCAACTAGACAACTTGTCTCTTCAACAATAAGTCAGTATATACACAAACATCTGAAGCTGTAGAAGATACTTATGCACAGAATAAGATTTCTTGATGATGCCTTATGGGCAATATTGATTGGGTGGAGCAAGGGCACTGAATATTGGTATTTGATGTACTCATCCTGTTAGGTTCCTATGACCAACGACCCTTCTCTGTGAGTTTCTGGGTTACCTTTGATTTTACTTGTTTCATTGATTTCAATTCACAAATGTATGTGTGATATGAGAATAAAAGAATGTCTAGACTAGAGATGCTTCTTCCATTTGTTTCCTTTTATCCTCAGTTGTGGCTGAGTCAACTGAATTAGTAGAGGAGAATAAGTCTGTTGATTATTTACTTGTGCGAGTGCACAACCTTCCAATGTGGGCTGTAGGTGGCTGGTAAGTCTGTTATTCAGTCCTGGTGTGGAGCTTTACGTATTTATGAAGTAATGACACAGTGGTAAACACAAAGCCATGCTGAAATGGCTGGCCTGTGCCACTCACATATTACTTAGCACCAGTGATCGGATATGGTATTATATTCTAGTTCAGCAAAACAAACTGCACCGTCAAAACCCAGAATCCAAGACATGCTGATATGTCTCACCAACAAGGGTTTTTTTTTGCTTTTGTTTTTTTAATTCATTAAATGCTTTCTTACAAACATTTCTGTCTGGCAGAACATCATATTAGTAAGAAATGAACAAAGTGACTTAATGGAATATGGATGAAATGGAGGATGGTAGGCTTCAGTAATGGAGGCCAAATACATTTTGCAGAGATTACATTGTCAGTGGCAGGGCAGGTGAAAAAGTTAAAGGACAACTGAAGTGAGAGGCATATGGAGGCTGCCAAATATTTCCTGTCAAACAATTCCAGTTCCCTGGCAGTCATGAGCATTCTGGCATCAGTAGTGTCCGATTTACACACCTGAACAAGCATGCAGCCAATCTAGTCAGACTTCAGTCAGTCAGAGCACCTCATCTGCTTGTTCAGGGTCTATGGCTAAAAGTTACAGAGGCAGAGTATAAGCAACTCATTGAGGTAAATTGCATTGTTTAAAAGGAAATAAATATGTCAGCTGCCATATCCATCTCACTTCAGGTTCCCTTCAACAAAAACCTACTTGCTACTTTTTAGCACAGTTGCAATAGGACACTTAATTTCTACCTGACTGAGCCTTTGGGTTATTTTTCCAGTTTTGACCCAACAATTCTCTGGCATGCAAAAATGAATACAGAAAGTCATGCAAAAATAATAGAGGGATTAAAAATGAATGAAACAATTTCTGTTCATATAAGTGTGTGTGTGGGAAAAAATATTTTTTTTCTTCGGGAAGTGGGTAGAAACCATAGTAACAACTTCATAGGATGACAATTTATAAGTAAAACCAAATGGTGAGGAGTATTAATTTATTCCAGGAAGAATAGTGGGAGGCAGGGAGTGTATGCTCATAGGAATTGGATGGTGCACAATATAATGACTGTGTGTGTCAGTGAGGCCTGCAAGGTATAGGAATGCCAATACTGGCTAGGGTGCCTTTATGACGTTCATTAAGAGATGGGGGTAAGAAAAACAGCATGATATGTCATGCTCTGTGGTGACCCTGTCATCCATCTCAGGAGGAAAAGACTTGATGAATGTATTGCCTCAGGATATATGAGTCACCAGCCTTGAAGGTCATACAAGCTCAGTACTGCTGCAGCTAGGCTCTTTCAACCAATTTATTTCCCATCAATTTACAGTTTTGTGAATTTTATCTTAATATACTGCTCCATTTATAGATAAATATATTTGATTATGGGACTGATGGCTTGTTTACATTATTGCAGGTAAAAGTAGCTGTAACAGTGGTGCTCGGGGGTACATGCCAAATGCCAAGAAGTTCAAATGAACAATAGAAGAAAACCCTGCATCACACAATATTCCCCGGGTAATACATTTTATTGCAGGGACACTGAAAACAGCTAAAAGTTCTACACCCGTACACACTGGGGGTACATTTTGACTAAAACAATCTTTCCTGATTGCTCTAGATAAAATGTTTTCTCCAATCAACGGTGCCAAGCAGGCCATTCGGTCCACTTAAGAGGAAAGGTAAGACAAACTGGAAACACCCACAGTAAAGGCCTGTACCCACTACGTGATTTATCCAATGGTTTTTCCGACGACCGGTGATTTTTTGAGCGACAAGAGATCCTTTCCACAATTTCACGCATTGGTACAGGCGTGCGATTATGTAAATTACATTTACCGACATGAGGCGATAATGACCATCGCAGCCCATAGGATCTTTAAGATCCCCACCTCCTGCGCAAAGTACCACGATTGCTTGAACGCTCATTTGCTCAGATGGATTGGGGAACACTTGTCGGTGGGCGTTGCTGGAATCCATCTTCCTGCATCGTGAGGTAAGTATTCAGCTTTAGAATTACAATAGCAGAATAGGATTTAACTCTGCATATTGCTAGAGTGGAGCATAAAGAAGATATTGTCCTATGGCTTCCCTGCACTTCTTCACAGTAGTGCCCGACTCCAGAAAAAAGGACTTTAATGCTAGGTACACATGATGCAATTTTCTGCCAGATTTACAGTCAGATCGATTATTTCCAACATATCTGATTTCTGATTGATTTTTCGATCGAATTTCAATTCACTTCTATGAAACATCGATCGGAAAATAGTTTGGACATGTGTGAAATAATCGATATGATGGTAAATCTGTCAGAAAATTGCATCCTGTGTACCTAGCATAAGATAAGCAGTGTACATACAACTCAAGTAGACAAACATTTTCTCTGCCGTCATATGGAATATCAAAGGGTGAGGGAAACACGTCTTTAACCTCCCTGGCGGTATGGACGAGCTGAGTTCGTCCAGCAAAAACTTGCAAAAAACGTTAATGACGAGCTGAGCTTGTCCATGCCGACAGGGAGATTTCCTGTTTCTCTGCCCCGCCGGCTGCATTTTTTTCTCATCAGAGGGATTCCCCAGGATGGCTGGATGCCTGACTGCACGCTGTGGGTAGCGATCTGTGCTACCCACAGCGTGCAGAACAAGCATCCAGCCACCCTGGGGAATCCCTGGGCAGCCAGCGGGGCAAAGAATGTGGGGGGTTCCCCCTTGTATGTGGAGGCTGTGCTGGCGGGGGATCCCCCTCTGTGCGGGCGGGGGGAACCCCTTTCTATGGTGGCTGTGCGGGCAGGGGATCCCCCTCTGTGTGGGTGGGGGGATCCCCCTTCTATGGTGGCTGTTGCGGGCAGGGGATCCCCCTCTGTGTGGGTGGGGGGATCCCCCTTCTATCGTGGCTGTTGTGGGCAGGGGATCCCCTTTGTGTGGGTGGGGGGATCCCCCTTCTATTGTGGCTGTGCGGGTGGCCTATCCCCCTCCTCCCCCCTCCCTCCCGATCTCCCCCCCCCCCCCTCTAAGCCCATTGAGTAAATAGATGTACTCACCCGAGGGCTTTCTCCAGCGACGGCAGCAGCACTTCCTCCTCCATCTCCAAAGTCCTGGTCTCTGTACAGTTACATTACGAGGCTTGGTGACGTCACCAAGCCTCGTAATGTAACTGTACAGAGCCAAGAATCAGCCAACAGGAAACAAAAAGATCAGCCTCCATATTTAACTTCATTACAGAAACATGCCATTGATGACCTCCTTGTAAAATGTTACTTGTCTGGCCGATAGGCTGATCATTCTATGCAAATTACATTCTGAATCTCTGAATTGGGGGTCCTCTCCAGTGATAGTCATTTGCAGGGGGCCTGGCCAGGGTTTCGATCTTGGAAGGGTGAGGGGATAGAATTATGCAGAGGGGCAGACTAGCTCAGTTTTGCTGAGGGGCCTGCAGGGTTCAGGGCATGCACCTGCTAGATAGTATCCTGATAACTAAGCAGGGAGGAGGAGGGAGCTGTGTGGTTGCAGGTCAGTGATTCAGGAGGGAGCGCATTTCTGGTAGTTGATATGATCAGGTGTCTGATTCTCATATCAACCCTAAACAATACACAAAGGCAGTACATGGTTTTAAAGACAAACTTTCAGTGGCTGATAATGCCACAAGCTTGTTTTAGCACTTTTGCAGTCTTGACAAGATGCAATAGCTGTTAATGATTGATACAGTTTTCCCAAGATCAATCATTTCATATGGTTAAAGAGAACCAGAGACAAAGCACCCTCATGTATTTTATCATGTATATCAGTGTGAACATGACAGTAAACACCTACTCTGCTCTTTGTTTTATTTTTCACTGCTCAGTCTTCTTGTTAACAAGAAGACTTAGCAGTGAAGAATGAAACAAAGAGCAGAGTAGGTGTTTACTGTCATGTTCCCATTGATATATATGGTAAAATACATGAGGGTGCTTAGTCTCTGGTTCTTTTTAAATGCCTTGATCGGCCATGGGTGCCTGAACATCTGGGCAGGTTCCGCCTTGCTTTTATTACATCCCACACAATTTTCCTCCAACTACTTGACTAATGAAGATTACTGATGCATCTTTCCTTAGCTGCATGAAGTGTACTGTCTTTGACGTGTACAGCCTATTCTGCCCGGATCCCTCTAGCCAGTAAACAAGTCAAAACACTGTGCAAATGGAAGGGGGTAGCTAGAGATGCATCACATGGGAAAGTCACAGTACAGAGGCATGTGATCAGTAAACATTTTGTAACTTTGGCAATGTTTTGTAGTTACAACAAATACCTACACTGAGTGGAAAGGTACCTATACGTACCTAGATAAGTCTCTGTGCCAAAGCTGTGTGTTCTACTAGTTTTTGTAGTAACTAGTTTCTGTAGTATAAAAAACTACTGATTTAAATTGCTTTCTTGTTCTCAATAGCATTGTAATCACAAAGTAAGATACACGATGCTCATGCTAAAATCAAACACAGTTTCTTGGGTATTTCATATATATATCTGCAATGTAACATTTCCTGCAGTTTTTACAGCTTTCAAGGCTTTAATTTCTGTGTTATCAGCACTGATTGCCTTTCAGCAACATATCCGCAGAAATAACAAGAGATGTTGTGAACCTGGCAGGGATTGTGGGTTCCAGGTAATTTACAGCAATGTGGGAGGTAACTCTGGAGCTGATCAAAGCCAGGCATTTCTGTTAGATGGTCTGTGACTGCCAACTGCTTTCTTTCCAGGTGTGTCACACAAGACACACACACACACACACACAGATCACCTCCACAGTGTAATAGAAACAATACCTAGAAAAACCACTGCCTTAAAATGTACCCAAAGCAAGATGTGCCATGGTGAGATAAACATGTGTATGTACAGTGCAAAACATTATTAATCAGGTTGTTTTTCTTGTTTCATTTTCCTGCCTGAAAGGGTCAATGTTTTAGGAATGCAAGGGACAGTTTGTCTTGTCTGTAAAATAGTAAACCTCACTGATAACCACATTACAGCCATAAAAGGTTTCCTGACAGAATACAACTTCTGAGGACAGGGGATAGATAGAAAAAGGTCATTCGTTAATGTGTTTTAACTCTGGGGCACTTTTTAGACTGCCATTGAGCAGAGACAATATAACATTCAATCTACTTTGTAAATGTTTGAATATGAAATAAAACAATGGGATATCTAAAAAAAAATAAAAATAATTTTTTAGGAGTAGGAGGATAAATATAATTGTTGATCTCATCAGTTTATTTTTACCTCGGGTTCACGTTAATTAAAAAAAAAAAACAGCTAACAGTAATTTAAGAAGCGTGAATCCTCACATCTAAAGTCACCAGTAAGAACAGGCATGTATAGTTAAAAGAATAAATGTAAGGATTGCCAATGCCAGAAGAAATGGAAAAATAGAAAGAGTGAATAAAAATTACTGCCAAGAGTGTTGGCTGCATGTGTCAGATTTGGATACCTACTATTTGTTATTGTATTGTATGGTGGTGCTGACCTAAAACATACAATTTTCTTGTTGGCTGCATGTGGCTAGTCCTGCCTGTTGTGACATATCATTGGCCAGCAAAAACATCATAGATGTTTGTTCCATTTAACAGCCAATTAGATGTTCTAACATACTGTCTATGAATACATGGCATATGAGAGGAGAAAGGATATACAGTATGGTATAGAAAGCTATACTATTAGAAGCAGGAGCTCTGAGATTACATACAGCAGTAACACTGATGGTAGGAATCTTGCTATAGCAGCATCGAAAGTATGATAACCACATGAAAAAGCTGAGCAGAAAAGTAAGTGTTTTCTCCAAGATGCCATAAAATAATAAAATAAGTAACCTGTCTCTTCCTCCTCTGTAGCTGGTGGCTCCTAGCCCCAGTCCCAGCACAGTGCTGCTTGGGACGCTGTCAGTTCTTCCAAGAAGCAATGACCATATTATCAACATTGAATGCCACATACTTTGCTTACGCCAGTTGCAGCAAAAGCAGCAGCAATCGCTGTTTGACTGAATACGTATTCAGCACGGGGCTTTTAGGTTCATTTTAGCCATCTTTCCTATTGTGGACAATACAAATCACACTTGTTTGTCAATTCCCATCATTACCAGAGTGGGGGAGGGCAAAAGCATTGAGAGAAATGTATATGTATGAATTCAGTAAGGTAATCAGAATGTGTACTCCTGAGACAGTAGCTACATTGTTCTTCATACTATGCCAAGAGATGCATATGTTCAAATCTGTGCCCAGGCACTGTGTGCATAGAGTTTGCATGTTCTCCCTGTGGTCTTGTGGGTTTCCTCTGGGGGGGCACTCCGGATTCCTCCCACATCCCAAAAAATATGTTAATTTATTTCTCCTACCAAAAAAATGTCCTTAAGCTGTGTTAGGAATACAAGTCTATGCCTATAGTAAGGGTTAGATTAAATAAATACACAATAATAGTAATAGATAAATACACAAGCAACTGCAGAGCGAGAAAGAGACAGTGAATTTAACTGAGAAATAAAGACTAGTCATTACTTACCATTTTCAGGGTGTGTTTTCTTAAGGGAATCTATGAGAGTGCTTACAGCTTTTAAAACAAATATGATTTCCGTTACACGTTGCCTGAAAAATCCAAACATAAAATGGCCATTATTTATCATGACTTATGCAATGCCTATTACAGTGCATGCACTGTGCAAAGGTATTTCCTTCAACAAGCACTGGACAGAAAAGAGGTATTTATAGCTGCGCACTTCGCTTGGGCCAAAGCAGTCTCAGGTTTTCTTCAAATGCTAGGGCAATGTATCTCTGTATCTCTCCGGAATGCCAAACATTTATTTTGCAATGAATCAGAAATTTGTTCATGCAAATGATTACCATTTACCATGAAATTATAAGGTGGAGATTTCAAGGAATGAAGCATACAACTGTACAGATAACAGGTATGCAATATCCTAGAGAATAGAATCATCCAAACGCTTCTAATGTACTTTAAAAGTAACTCTGTTCTGGTTTGAGAAAAAACACACAAGTGGCTCCCCTGAGAAATATACACTAAAATTAAAACTGACCATGTAATCAATATAAGGCCTCTTGCACACAAAATGCAATTCCGATTTTTAATCGATTTTCACATGCGATTCAGATTTTTAATCGGTAGTGCATGCTGCGTTTTTCCTGCATTTTTCTTTTGGTGGCATCCAGGGAAAATCGGAATCGCAAATCGGATTTGCAGTGTGCAGGGGGCCTAAGGCCCCTTGCACACGCAAATCACAAATCCGATTTGTGATTCCGATTTTCCCTGGATGCCATCAACACAAGAAGAAAAACAGAAAAAAAAAACTGCAGCATGCTGAAACGATTAAAAATCGAAATTGATTAAAAATCGGAATTGCATGTAAAATTGGGTCAAAATTGCAAATCGGAAACGCATGTAGTGTGCAAGAGGCCTTAATCATGTTTCAGATTATACAGCATTAGGTACATCTCAATACCTTCCATCTGAATACCTAGTCCTCCTAGTTTCACAACAGTGAATTGGTATCAGATAGTGAACAGGTACTGCGCTTCCACGAAAATAATTATATACATTTTTGCTCCCAAAGATGTGCAAGGGCTTTTTATTTAGGGGATGTCTTATATTTCTATCAGGAAATATGACAAAACCCATAGCAGAACATTTCCTGTTCCTTTGTACTGTGCTGTTCCTGTGCTGTGTGCCCTCCTGCCTTCCCCACTGTGGCTCCTATTCCTCTGCTGGATCCGAAGGTACGCTACTGTACTGATCAGTCACCTGGCCTGTCATCCCTGCACACAGCTGATAATCTTGCTGTGCTGGGATGACAGGACCTGTGCCCGATTGGCACTGCACCGATGTGTCCCCGCTTGCTGGTTGTCTCTTTCTTCCTTTTAACTGCCGCGAGGGCTTATTTTTGGAGTAAGGCTTATATTTCAAGCATAATCAAATTCCAGCTAGGGCTTATTTTCAGGTTAGGGCTTATTTTCCGGGAAACAGGGTATGTAAGTACTCATTATTCACTGGATAAATCTTTGAGTTCAATTAGTTTTTATGCTCTGCTGGATGCATTTATCCAACATTCAACTGCAGACTTTTAAGCCAAGCACAAACACACAGTCCACGGTCAAGATTTCAGGTAGTCTACCACTTCAATCAATTTCCAGATGCATGCCAAGATATATATGTATGCAGTGCTTTTTTGGGGGGGGGGGGGGGTAAGTAGGGGGGTGCGGTAGGTGTGAGCAGCACCAGGTGTCACCAACAGAGGGGTTGGAGGGAGAGAAGAGTAAGGCTATGTAAATATAGACCAGGCCTGGTGTGCTTCTCTCTCATGCTCTTCTCTCTTCTGGCTGCTCCATGCGGAGCTGATAACGAAGTTCACTAAAAACTCTTTTGAGTTATCTACTTTCCTCTGTCTATATACAGCGCTTTTTTCTCTACATGTATACTTTAAACATATAGGGTAAAACAAATAGGAATATTTAAGCTATGTACACACGGATTAAAAACTCAGCCTAGGTGGCCGTTATGGAGTGTTTCAGTATGCTAGATCTTTTGTAACACCAATGCCTGACCAACCACCAAGTGCATTGTTCTCTCCCCCACCCCTTCAGCCAGAAGCCACATGTTGTCTCTCCTCCCCCCTAGAGATGGTCCAGCACTTGGTCCTGAACTATTGCCCAGGGGATCGAGTTCCGAACCCAAAAGGCTCGTACCCACCTTGCGATTCTTCAAGCCATTCTTCCAACGACTGGTGATTTTTCTAAGTGGCTATAGATTGTGTCCATGATCTCGCAATAAGGGTGCAGGAGCACGATTCGGTGGAGACTTTGCAACATGCGGCGAAAGCGACAGCCAAGGTGGATCAGATCTTTAAGATCCCCGACGTCTCTTGTGCAAATTCCCGTGGTTGTTAGAGCTTTTGTTTGCGCCCGTTGTGTGCTGTCGCATGTTCCCGCAGGGAGGAAGATGGATTGGGGAACCTCATTTGTTAGGAGGCATCACTGTGAGGTTACTCAATCCATCATTAGGTGAGTATTGTGCTTTAAGGTCACAGCACTCATGTGTATGTACAAGGCTTTAGAAACATTTACAAAAATGTTAAGACTCTCTCTCTGTCTTCCCCACTTAGTTATAGTTTATTAGTAGATTTCTACAACTAAAACTGACACATTCCCTTGAAACAAGCAGTGCAGCAAAACTCTGCTGGTGTCTCTAGAATAACAAACAAAACTTGTTCATTTTAAATGTGGGCTTCTTTAAAAGAAAAAACGGAAAAAAAAACCTTTAATGCTGTGCAGATCATAAAGTGTTTCTTATAGACTCTTGAGTTGCGGCTGACATATTTAATTTCACTTTGTGTGATATGTTGTTCATACATTATCAACTGTGCATCAGTGAATGTACTTTCATGTGCAATTATACTGCATATCTGAGAAATGGAAGTGAAAATGTAAACAACATTAAAAATGTGCATAATCTGTTCTGTAGGAATATTCACAGGAGACTTGCTGAATTCAGGCCAGTGTACTGATCAGAGCTCCTTGGTTTCATTTCAGGCTACGACTAATACTAAGCTCTGTAGGGAATCTGTTTTCTTTGTGTCTTGAGAACCTTCAGCTGGAAAGTTTATACTTAGGTCATGACTTGCCGGCGGATCTAAAAGCTTCGACTATGCTGCATATTAAAAGGAAAATTTCGGGCAAGCATGTAACATATATAATAGCCTTATGAAAATAGATCATTTATGTTTGTGTTGTGTGAAGCCCAGCTTTCCACATTCTTATGTCTATTATTCTTCTGCACTGAGGACATAATACATCAAGATTCTTGAAAATGTCTGCTCCACATGGTCTCTTCATAACACATCTACTGCACATATTAACAATACACAGGATTAAACCCCCTGCATACCTTGGCAGAGGACATTTCCCGCTCAGCCTCTCGTCATCTATGTAGCGATGCAGGACATCTTGGGATCTCTTTAGCAGCACAGAGAGTGCCATTCTAGAGATATATCCTTCCTGTGGAGTTGTTACTTTATTGCTGAAGGAGAATTGAAGCAGAGTCTCAAAGCACACTTTGGAAAACTCTTCCCGCATCCTAATGTCTATTTCTGCCTCTGAAAAAAACAAAAAACAGTACCCTGAAGGGTTAGCGACAAACAGAAGTTAAAGCACATCCCCCACAATCACAAATAAAAACCAGGGTACCACAATTATTACCAAGCCAGAGCACCAGACAGTTGCTATGCAGTGGGATATATTTACAAAAAAAATTAGACAGGATATTGGTAAAGATATGTCTATATTAATAACTGGCGGAGGATTTAACTGCTCCTAACAATATGTAAACTTAAAGGGGCACTACAGCAAAATGTAGGCTACTGGGATCACCTGAGTAGCATGTTGTAAATAGGAAGAGCAACACATATTAGGTAGTGTTTTTGGGCCGATGGATAAGATAATTTATAGCACATGTACAGATCCTGGCATCGGTAACAGCGAAGCGAGTAATGCCTCATATACACACTTGATTAAAGTCGCCCTCCTCTGTTCAGTTGGGCTGTGATAACAGCTGATATCTCTCCTGTCCGTGCTGTGAGGACAAAGCCCTCTAAGGGCTGGTTTACATCAAAATGCACTTTTGTGTTGCGATTTTGCCATGATTTGTGCTTTGATTCCTGTTAAACAGATCGAAAATCACAAAGCCCCCCCCCCCCCCCCAAAGCGGTGCATGCAGCGCTGCACTGAGAATGATCCCATAAGGATACATTAGCAGCACCGGCAATCAGCAAGTGTGAACCAGCCCTAATGTCTTCTCATCCGCAAGTTCTGCCTGTTTATTTACCTAAGACCAGAGCACATATTGTACTTGCTGCTGCCTGAGCCTGCATTACCAGAACATGCTTTGTCCTCACAGCACAGAAAGGAGAGATATCAGATGTTATCACAGCCCAACTGAACAGAGGAGGTCGTTTGACAGTTACTTGCTTCTCTGTTACTGACACCAGGATCTGTACATGTGCTATAAATTATTCTATCCAGTTTGTGGTGATATATTGAGGTGCTGATGATATTAGGGAATACAGGAACATATTTCTATCATTTTGCTATCTGCTGTGTATCTTTCAGAGGTGGATGTCAGCCAGGCTGGCTTGAAGGTATTGACAGCTAGCTTCATGGACTGTTTAATGTGATTGTGTGTGTGTGTCAATAGACCTACATTTGCATTGAATTTCTCTGGAAGCAGGGGGCTGGGACATTAGCATACAGTTCCTCTGGACAGCCAGAAAACAGGTAATTAGGAAACACTTAATCAGACAGTTGCTTTGAAGCCTATACAGGTGGTCTGACCCTGTTGTCTGAATACTGTAGCAGAGGTGTATGGTGCTTGGAAGCAATTGTCACCTGGACTGGCTGCAGTATGCATTGAAGCAGCTCACACCAGCCTGAGCCAGGACTTCACACAGGACATCCTGCTGCAATGTGAAAGCCTTAATCAATTGTCACCTGTAACCTGGGGAGATTGGAGGTTAAGGAAGTCTTTTGTTGTGTGTGTGCTATAGTACACTTTTCACATGTGGATGTTAGATCTCTGGAAATCAAATTATGTCTGAGGATGTAATTAAAAACTAGTTCCTCCCCTCCCCAAGGAAGTTGCAGCCTCCGGGCGTATCTCACAGTATAAAAAGCAGAGCCAGATGCCTAGAAAGAATCTTCTCCTGGAGGTAGCGCATAGCTAGGGATGATCACGACTCCTGGTCGAACAAACGGCGTCCTCCCGTCAAACAACGTTCTAATCTAAGCTGGTAACGTTCTTTTTTCCCCGTTTATTTTTACGCAAATATCCGTGTGTGTATTTTTTGTAACTTTTATCTTGTACTTTTTTACTTTGTTTTTTGTACATCTTTTGTATATATTCTGTTCTGCATTGTTCCACTTTTTTCCTGGAATATTAAATTGTTATTTAATAAGCTTGACTTCTGCTGTACTAAACTAACACTCATAGCCTAGAGGAGACTGCAGTGTAACTGTGTATAAGTCCATGCCTAATTGTATGCTTGAGCAACACTACCATATGAAATTGTAATTGCATTGTGTGTGGGGGCGTTTATCATACGTTGGCCTAAGCGTGCAGCTGACCCAACGTACGAAAACGCCAGTGCGAGTAGCTCGACAGCAGAGTAGCTAACAGTATCGTTCGGAACGACTGTTAGTGGTTTTGCTTCACTACAGTGTAAGATTGCAACTGTGCGTGTGTGTGCGTTCCCGTATTCGGCCTAAAGCGCAAAGCTGACCCAAATACGAAAACGCAGATTGCGTATTGAGCACTCGACATCTGAGTAAACGTGTCTAGCAAACCGCTAGTGGTGGCAGTTAGAAGTGTTTTGAGGGGTCACAGCCTTGTTTGAGCTCGAATAAGGCTGCTCCCCGCTTGATCTGGTCAAACCCGCAGTCGGGAACCGTATACACAGGCGTGCCGCGGGCCGGTTCCTGACACAGTTGACCTTTGTAAACAAAAACACTACCCCATATGTGGTGTTCTTCCTATCTCCAAGACTGGATTGAAGGTTATGCCTGTGACAGATGACACTTGACCTGACAGCTTCCCTTTTTCTATCAGATAGTGTAACAGTGCAGTTTCAAGCCATCTCTGTATAGATGTGGATATAAATACAGTATAGTATAGGTCATGGCTCAGAGAAACTGAAACGAAAAAAAAAATGATGATATTATGATTTGTATGTGTAGTACAGCTAAGAAATAAAACATTAAGATCAGATACATCAGTTTAATTGTTTCCAGTACAGGAGGAGTTAAGAAACTCCAGTTGTTATCTCTATGCAAAAAAAGATATTAAGCTCTGCGACTTTCAAAGTCCTGGAGAGGGCTGTTACCTGACTTTTATTATCTCAAGTGTTATTGAACTATTTACTTTTTCTCTGCCAGAGGAGAGGTCATTAGTTCACAGACTGCTCTGAAAGAATCATTTTGAATGCTGAGTGTTGTGTAATCTGCACATATTATAGAATGATGCAATGTTAGAAAAAACACTATATACCTGAAAATAAAAATAGGAGAATATCTTCTTTGCTGCTAAACTTCTAGTAATTATTCATAGTACACAACCAATTCATTATATCATATTTTTTTTCGCTTCAGTGTCTCTAACCAGTTCGGCCTATCTGGACGAGCTTTCTCATTCAGATAGGCACTGCATCTTCCCCTGCGTGGTGCGCGCGATCGGGCGCGCGCCCGCGCGCGTACCCGCCGCCCCCCGATCATTGAATGGGAATATAATTCCCATTCACCGATCTAACCTCCCCGCAGAAATACCGACGCTTTCTCTCCAGAGAGCGCGGTATTTTTGCCCCCAGGAAACAACTCCTCTGATCTTTAGTTCCTGGATGCGAAATCGTTCGCATCTAGGAATTTTTTCACTGTGGCCATCTTGTGGCCAAATAGTAAACTGCACCCACATACATTTTTAATTAAAGAAAACTATTATTTTACATGTAAAACAAACAGTTTCCCTCCCACACCAAAAATTACCCACATACATTTTTTATTAAAAAAAAAAATAAAAAAAAATACAATAAATAAAAAAAAAAAAAACAACATAAATAGTTACCCAAGGGTCTGAACTTTTTAAATATGCACGTCAAGAGAGTATGTTATTATATTATTTAAAATTATAAGCTTATAAATAATGATGGACGCAAATTGAAAAAATGCACCTTTATTTCTAAATGAAATATCGGCACCATAAATTGTGATAGGGACATCGTTTAAACGGTGTAATAACCGGGACAGATGGGCATATAAAATACATGAGTTTTAATTACGGTAGCGTATATTAATTTCAAACTATAATGGCCTAAAACTGAGAAATAATGAATTTTTTTCATTTCTTTCTTAATCTTTCTGTTAAAATGGATTTAGAAAAAAATAATTCTTAGCAAAATGTAGCACCCAAAGAAAGCCTAATTAGTGGCGGAAAAAACAAGATCTAAATCAATTCATTGTGATAAGTAGCAATAAAGTTATAGGCGAATGAATGGGGGGTGAACGTTGCTCGGATGCATGAGATTTTCGGACTGCGGTGCTGAACCGGTTAACACTCACTGCCACTGATTATGTCATTACAAGTTATTAATGTTAAATACTACAGTTATTATATTATTTTGTTGCTATGTTCAATGAATTGGTTTGTCTGATTTTCATTATTCAGATAAAGTTCAGTGTCATTAACATAAGCATTACCTCTTACATATTAAACTGAAATACCACGTAAGTAGACACTACACAGGGATACCAGAACAAAGTTTACATATTGCGAAGCTAGAAAGATTTTTCATCCTAGATTGGTATTCATTAAGAATAAAAAATATATACTACCAGCATGCCTTCTCCATACAGACTGTTCAATGAATGTTAAACACGCATTTGGAGGTATGAAAATCTGGCACTGTAAACGACATTATCGCTGAAGGAATGCGGGGAAGGAAGGCTTAGTCTATTTGTGTGGAAACTTATGTGAATTCTCACAGTGCAGACAGTTTATACCACCTCACACAGAAACATAACTCAGAATAAGCACATAATACAAACATCCTTTGCACAAGCTTGTTTGGGTAAGAGGCACTGCACGAACACAGGGCGGAATTCCATACAAACCAGAAGTAAAATCTGCTATGCAAATCTTGTGTCTGTCTAATTTATGATATGCGGTGTGGCAGTGGCTGACAAAGCTAAACTAACTTCATTAGGAAGTAAACCACAGAACTCCTCTCTGACTTGATTTCTTTTTTTATTTAAAGTGAACCTGAGGTGAAAATAAATTGATGAGACAAACAATAGTACCTATTCTACTACTCCTAAAATGACTTTTGTAGACATCCCACCGTTTTATTTTAGGTTTAAAAACTTTAATGTTTTATTGTCTCTTGCACTCTGACACCGTCTTTCTGTTTCCCAGAGCTAAAATATACAGTTGTGTTCAAAATTATTCAACCTACCCGCAGAAGCAAAACAGCCCCAAAGCATGATTGACCCCCCACCATGCTTCACAGTAGGCAAGGTGTTCTTTTCTTCATAGGCCTTGTTCTTCCTCCTTTCAAACATAGCGTTGATCCATGGGCCCAAACAGTTCTAATTTTGTTTCATCAGTCAACAGAACACTACCGCAAAAGTTTTGGGATAGTGTTCTGTGGACTAATGAAACAAAATTAGAACTGTTTGGGCCCATGGATCAACGCTATGTTTGGAGGAGGAAGAACAAGGCCTATGAAGAAATGAACACCTTGCCTACTGTGAAGCATGGCAGAGGGGTCAATCATGCTTTGGGGCTGTTTTGCTTCTGCAGGTACAGGGAAGCTTCAGCGTGTGCAAGGTACCATGAATTCTCTTCCGTACCAGGAGATATTGGAAAAAAATGTGATGCAGTCCGTCACAAACCTGAGGCTTGGGAGACGTTGGACCTTTCAACAAGACAATGATCCCAAGCATACCTCCAAGTCCACAAGAGCATGGTTGCAGATTAAAGACTGGAACATTTTGGAGTGACCATTGCAGTCACCAGACTTAAATCTGATTGAGAACCTCTGGTGGAACTTAAAGAAAGCAGTTGCAGCGCGCAAGCCTAAGAATGTGACTGAACTGGAGGCTTTTGCCCATGAAGAATGGGCTAAGATACCTGTAGATCGCTGCAAGACACTTGTGTCAAGCTATGCTGCACGTTTAAAAGCTGTTATAACTGGAAAAGGATGTTGTACTAAGTACTAAGAATGAATGACACTTGGGGGTTGAATAAAACTGATAATGATGTGAGCACAGAAAAGACACTTGTGGTTATTTAATTATAAGTTTTATGTTATATTTGTCTGACTTAAAAGTGCCTATCTGATTTAATTGTAAACAAGATGACTGAAACGATCAAAATCAATGTCAAACTGGCCAAAACACTCAATTTCAAGTTGAATAATTTTGAACACAACTGTATGAACTATTGACCTTTTCTATCTATGTCCTGCACTCAGAAGCTGTTCTCTTCCAGGCAAGAGTATTATGGCCATAAATCCTTATCAGAGAGGGTTATGCTATAGTCTGACTAGGTCTCGACTGGAGAGAAGCTGTCACTTACATACCTGAATGGTGAACTCTTTCATGAAGAAGAAAAGGAACATATTTATATATTTAAGTATTTATATAGCGCCAACATATTACACAGCGCTGTACAGAGTTTATTGTCTTGTCACTAACTGTCCCTCAGAGGGGCTCACAATCTAGTCCCTACCATAGTCATATGTCTATGTATGTATCATGTAGTGTATATGTCATAGTCTAGGGCCAATTTTAGGGGAAGCCAATTAACTTATCTGTATGTTTTTTGGAATGTGGGAGGAAACTGGAGTGCCCGGAGAAAACCCACACAAACACGGGGAGACCACGCAAACACATAGTTATGTGTATGCTTGGCACTGTACAGACATATGTTTATCTTATGTTACATCAGGCACACTTTAAGCTTCCAAACATTGTCGATGGTGTAATGAAGTACAATGTACTCCAGACAAAAACTGAAAACAGAGAAATGAATTACAGATAAATAGACAACTGCAAATTCTAAATCAGAAATATCCATGCAAAAAAACACAGAATTGGACTACAGATAATAGACAACTGCAAATTCTGAATCAAAAGCATTAATGCAAAAATTGCAGTTAGACACCACCATTATTGTAGAGAAATAACTGGTACATTTTCTGCAGCACTTTACGTGTTAAACCAAAAGAATTCTTGTCATTGACTGTTCCTCTAAGTGGATCACAATCTTATTTTTTTTTTTTTTTACAGTTCTAGGGATATTTTTGAGGTGAATTTTAATACCACGCCTGTATACTTTCGAGTTGAAACCTGAACATCTAGCGAGAAACCACAAACACACAGCGAGAACATACAAACTCCATGCTGATGGTGTTCTGGCAAGGAACCAAACTTAGGACTATTGCAAGACAAGAGTGAAAACGTAGCCTTTGTGCCAACCATAATTTCTGTAAGTTACTTTTATGGGGCTAGAATTGTATAAAAAAAGAATAAGAAAACAAACTCTTGATTCAAAGGGGCCCACACACTCAGCCGATTAGCGGCCAATCGATCGAAATCGCAAATCGATTGCCCGATGGATCGATTTGCGGCGGATTTTGAATGATTTCAATTGATCTGACATGCTGGAAAATCTAGGTCGATCTGATGAGATTGCTTATCAATTTGCATTGGACCTGATGGAAATCTGATGGCAAAAAAATGCCATCAGATCGATTTTCAATAGATTTCATACTGAAATCTATTGGGAATCTGTTCCTAGTAAAAAAATGTTCCTAAACACATCAGATAAGATCAGAAAATCTATCTGATGATCCATCTGCTGCTAATCTAATGAGTGTATGACCACCTTAAGATTTTTGAATAGACAGGTGCTAAATCATGATAATTGCACATACAACTGTCTTCAATAACACAATTACAGCCAGTGGCAAAGTTACCTACAGGGGCAAAACTACACTGAAAAAAAATGCGTACATATGTTCTATAAAGTTTTTTTTCCCTACTATTCTCTAGTCTCTCCTTAGTAGGCCAGGCCATTTTGCAACATTTTCATGAACAATTCTAGACATGTTACCTTGATAAAGGTACTTTTATGGTCCTGTAACATTCGGATTATCTTGCCTTGCTGCTACTTGTATAAATAAAAATAAGCAGTGCCAACATTACTCTTACAATACCGGTATTTCTTTGTGTTGATATGTGTGGTGACATCCCCCCGAAGAGTTAAAGAACCCACCAATTTACTATTGGCCATACCAATGGTTGTGCTAGGCATACATTCTGAGTTAAGATTTCCGTTCCTGTTCTAAAATTACTGTAATGTGCTGACCATATAAGTTAAGACAAAGAAAAATCATTCCATCTGCTAAGCCAGGCTGATTTTATACCTAAAGACACAGTCAATTGTAAAGACGAAAGAGAAGATAAATAGGGAATAACAAAAAATAGAGAAAAATCTTGGGTGAAATTGCCTTGTGATTACTAGCAACTAAGCAAAGTGTTTTAATAAAGATGCAGAAGTAAGCATGTGCATACGGTATGCAGAGCTGGAAATTTTATAAGATATTTTGTGGTTTGACTCAACGTTGGCCTGAGCTAATCTGTCTGAGATGAAGTTTTAAAAGTATGGTGGTTAGATACATAGTTTATTTAGGAAATAAATAACTGATAAAACTAACTTCCCTCTAAACACTTCTGCTTCGGATCACATTTATACTGCCTTCATAATTATGTAATATTACAACTCTGCACACACAGCAATGTCATGCAGAATGAATTATGCCTAGTACACACCATACAATTTTATGTTAGATTTTCTGTAATTAGACATGTAAACATATACAAATAAGAAGTATGTTTCTTCCAGAGTAAAATGAGCCATTCATTACTTTCTTCCTACGTTGCTGTCCTTTACAGTAGGTAGTAGAAATCTGACAGAAGTGACAGGTTTTGGACCAGTCCATCTCTTCATGGGGGATTCTCAGCAAGGCTTTAATTCGTTATAAAGACATTTCCCAAAAAGTATTTATACAATGATGCTGGCCAGCCTCCCTAATTGCTACACACAACAACACAGCTGGACAGAGTAACTGCTATTTACTAAGTGCTTTTGAAAATAAACAAAACCCTGAGAATCCCTCATGAGGAGATGGGCTAGTCAAAACCTGTCGGTTCTGTCAGATTTCTACTACCTACCAACAACATAGGAGGAAAGTAATTTATGGCTCATTTTACTCTGGAAGAAACATACTTCTTATTTGTATATGTTTACATGCATGTAAAATCTTTCGATTTTCACGATAGTGGTCCTTTAAGTAGTGGAATATCGGTAATTTTGATGATAATCAACTAACGGCTTTCTCCAGTGCCCAAATGACTGCTGCACCCTTTATGAGTGTATGCCATGCTGAGAGTTCTGCAGCACACAAACAACAGTATTTATGACTATTAAAGTGGTTAACTTCATGAGCCCTTGTGAATTGACGGTCTGATTCCTACTTTAAAAATGTAGTAATAAACACTAATACCATATGCTAAAAAATAATGGGTGATTATCATTGCACTAAAAAGGTACATTAAGCCGATTGCTACTTTTATAAATGCAGTAATTGGAAAAATTACTGTTTGTCATTAAAATAATGAAAAAAATTAAATTAATTGAGCGATATGTCTCTGTAAAATGTAGGCAATATAATGTGCATATGGTGTCTGTAATGTGACATCTATACCTGCAGCTGTCTACCACTCCCCTTGTAATGTCCCGCCTTTCTGATGGTTGTAATATCAAGTGAAATCCACTAGTTGCTAATCAGTTAGCAGATCAGTTTTTACAGTGGTCTGCTAACTGATCGGCAGTTAATTGCTTTAATTTCCAAGCATAGTTTACACTTCTTGGGTCAGCTTCTTGTCCAATAAGACGTGTTAGTGGCTAACTCAAGAAAACGCTTGAATAGAACAATGGTGGAAGAAGGCTTACATTACAGTGAACCACGCACCATTTTTAGCACCCAGGGCATCTCTATAGCACATTAAAAATGCATGCCAAGAATGCGACTCATTATTTAAAAAAAACTTTAATTGTACCCCTTATTTTTACATTTAAAGGTTTAGCACAGGCCTTTATTACCCTTTATTATTTCCTCCTACTTCCATGGCCTGCTGTCCAGCAGAGGTTTCAGGGGGATAAGGACTACTAGCTTTTTTTATTGCATACATTAGCATTGAGACAACAAAAAGCTTTTGATCAGCATACAACCTACCACCTAAATGAATTTTACCTCCTTTTCTTGTCACTAATACAGCTTTCTTTTGGTGCTATTTGATTGCTGCTGTGATTTTTAGTTTTTATTTTATTCATCAAAAAAGACATGAATTTTGTCAAAAAAATGATTTTTTTTTTTACTTTCTGTGCTGACATTTTTCAAATAAACTACACAGAGTACAAGGAGGCCTACACGCGGCACCCCTGTTGAGATGCAACATTTTCATGCTCACTCGCTCCCCTCTCCCATGGGGGGCGGTTGCGGTGCTCCCGGGCAGTGGGTGCCTTGTGGGGGTGTCTGCGCTGCCCTTCATTTCTTGGGGGTACAAGGAGGCCTACACGCGGCACCCCTGTTGAAATGCAAAATTTTGCGTGGGCCAACTCCAGCAGGAAGATAGGTGGACAGGTTAGATCCTGCATATTCTGGTGGGCGAATGCAATTTGCATACGCTTTGCCATTTTAATTAGTCAGATGACTTGAGGCAGCCAGTATTTAGTCAGGAGTTGACTGGTCTGAGCACACATCTCTTTTTTCTTCTGTGTAGCATTTCAAATAAAGTAAAATTTCGGTATACATTTTTGTCCAAATTCATTGTGCTACATGCCTTTGATAAAAAAAAATCCATTCAGTGTATATTTATTGGTTTGGGTAAAAGTTATAGCGTTTACAAACTATGGTGCCAAAAGTGAATTTTCCCATTTTGAAGCATCTCTGACACTTCTGAGCACCTGTCATGTTTCATGAGGTGCTAAAATTCCAGGATAGTATAAACACCCCCCAAATGACCCCATTTTGTAAAGAAGACATCCCAAAGTATTCACTGAGAGGCATGGTGAGTTCATAGAAGATTTTATTTTTTGTCACAAGTTAGCGGAAAATGACACTTTGTGGCAAAAAAAAAAAAAAAAAAGTTTCCATTTCTTCTAACTTGCGACAAAATAAAAATGAAATCTGCCACAGACTCACTATGCTCCTCTCTGAATACCTTGAAGTGTCTACTTTCCAAAATGGGGTCATTTGTAGGGTGTGTTTACTATCCTGGCATTTTGGGGGGTGCCTAATTGTAAGCACCCCTGTAAAGCCTAAAGGTGCTCATTGGACTTAGGGCCCCTTAGCGCAGTTAGGCTGCAAAAAAGTGCCACACATGTGGTATTTCCGTACTCAACAAGAACAAGTAGTATAATGTGTTTGGGGTGTATTTTTACAGAAATATCTCTGTAAATGACAATTTTTTGATTTTTTTTTTTACACACAATTGTCCATTTACAGAGATAATTCTCCCACTCAGCATGGGTATGTGTAAAAATACACCCCAAAACACATTATACTACTTCTCCTCAGTACGGCGATACCACATGTGTGACACTTTTTTGCAGCCTAGGTGCGCTAAGGGGCCCAACGTCCTATTCACAGGTCATTTTGAGGCATTTGTTTTCTAGTCTACTCCCCACGGTTTAGGGCTCCTAAAATGCCAGGGCAGTATAGGAACCCCACAAGTGACCCCATTTTAGAAAGAAGACACCCCAATGTATTCCGTTAGGTGTATGGTGAGTTCATAGAAGATTTTATTTTTGTCACAAGTTAGTGGAAAATGACACTTTGTGAAAAAAAACTATAAAAATCAATTTCCGCTAACTTTTGACAAAAAATAAAAACTTCTATGAACTCATCATACACCTAATGGAATACCTTGGGGTGTCTTTTTTTCTAAAATGGGGTCACTTGTGGGGTTCCTATACTGCCCTGGCATTTTAGGGGCCCAAAACCGTGAGTAGTCTGGAAACCAAATGTCTCAAAATGACTGTTCAGGGGTATAAGCATCTGCAAATTTTGATGACAGGTGGTCTATGCGGGGGCGAATTTTGTGGAACCGGTCATAAGCAGGGTGGCCTCTTAGATGACAGGTTGTATTGGGCCTGATCTGATGGATAGGAGTGCTAGGGGGGTGACAGGAGGTGATTGATTGGTGTCTCAGGGGGTGGTTAGAGGGGAAAATAGATGCAATCAATGCACTGGGGAGGTGATCGGAAGGATGGGATCGGATGTGAGGTGGATCTGAGGGTTTGGCCGAGTGATCAGGAGCCCACATGGGGCAAATTACGGCCTGATCTGATGGGTAGGTGTGCTAGGGGGTGACAGGTGGTGAAAGGAGGTGATTGATGGGTGTCTCAAGGTGTGATTAGAGGGGGGAATAGATGCAAGCAATGCACTGGCGAGGTGATCAGGGCTAGGGTCTGAGGGCGTTCTGAGGGTGCGGGCGGGTGATTGGGTGCCCCAGGGGCAGATAGGGATCTGATCTGATTGGTAGCAGTGACAGGGGGTGATTGATGGCTGATCAGTGGGTGATTAGATGGCAGAACAGATGTAAACAATGCACTTGGGAGGTGATCTGAGGGTAGGTCTGCGGGCGATCTGATGGTGTGGGAGGGTGATCAGATGCCCATAAGAGGCAGGTTAGGTTCTGATCTGATGGGAGGCAGTGACAGGTGGTGAATGACGGGTGAATGACAGGTGATTACAGGGGAGAATAGATGTATACAGTACACTGGGGGGGGGGTGTCTGGGGGGGGTCTGAGGTCGTTCTGAGGGTGTGGGCGGGTGATTGGGTAGGGTCTGATCTGCTTGGTAGCAGTGACAGGGGGTGATTGATGGGTGATCAGTGGGTGATTAGATGGCAGAACAGATGTAAACAATGCACTTTAGAGGTGATCTGAGGGTAGGTCTGTGGGCGATCTGATAGTGTGGGAGGGTGATCAGATGCCCGTAAGAGGCAGGTCAGGGTCTGATCTGATAAGTGGCAGTGACAGGTGGTGAATGACGGGTGAATGACGGGTGAATGACAGGTGATTACAGGGGAGGATAGATGTATACAGTACATGGGGGGGGGGGTCTGGGGAGGATCTGAAAGTGGGGGGGGGGGTGATCAGGAGCCCTCAGGGGGCAGTTTAGGGACTAATTAAAAAAATTGCGTTAGATAGTGACAGGGAGTGATTGATGGGTGATTAGGGGGGTGATTGGGTGTAAACAGGAGTCTGAGGGGTGGGAGGGGGGGGACTGAGGGGTGCTGTGGGCGATCAGAGGGAAGGGGGGGGGGTGAGATCAGTGTGCTTACCTTCCTGGCTGCAGCCTGCCCTGGTGGTCCCTCGATCACTGGGACCACCAGGGCAGTATACATTACAAAGTGTATTATACACTTTGTAGCGGCGATCGTGCAGCTAGTAACCTGCTGGCGCTTCCGAACGGCCGGCGGGTTACTGCGCAAGGGGGCGGAGCCTGTCGCCGGCGCCTGATCGCGTCACGCGATCGGCGCATAACCACGCCCACCGCCGATGAGCGTATTGCGGTGTTTTAGGCCCAGTACTTGCCGCCGCCCATCGGCTGTGGGCGGTCGGCAAGTGGTTAACCCATTTGCGTTCCGTCGGTTTCACTTGAGAAATGTTCACCTCCCATTCATTAGCCTATAACTTTATCACTACTTATCACAATGAACTAATCCATATCTTGTTTTTTCCGCCACCAATTAGGCTTTCTTTGGGGGGTACATTTTGGTAAGAGCCACTTTACTGTAAATGCATTTTAACAGGAAGAATAAGAAAAAACGGAAAAAATTGATTATTTCTCAGTTTTCAGCCATTATAGTTTTAAAATAATGCATGCCTCCATAATTAAAACTCACGTATTGTATTTGCCCATATGTCCCGGTTATTACACCGTTAAAATTATGTCCCTATCACAATGTATGGCGACAATATTTTTTTGGGAAATAAAGGTGCATTTTTTCCGTTTTGCATCTATCAACAATTTACAAGTTTAAAATAAAAAAAATATAGAAATATTTAATCTTTACATTGATATTTAAAAAGTTTAGACCCTTAGGTAAATATTTACATGTTGTTTTTTTTTATTTACATGTCTTTTTTTTTTTTATATTAAACATTTTATTTGGGTAGTTTTGGGAGGGTGGGATGTAAACAATAGGTTTATAAGGTAAATGTGTGTTGATTTTTATTTTTTTTTACTTTTAGTTGTAGTATTACTTTTTGGCCACAAGATGGCGGCCATGAGTTTGTTTACATGACGGTAGCGCGCATGGTTCCTGGACGTAGTTTCTACGTCCAGGAACCAAAATAGGTTAAAGATGTCCCAAATGCTATGTTCACACGTTGCCTGTCGATACACAACTAACAGCTAGAAGGAGAGGGGAAAACATGGCAGCTCCTATAGCTATTACAAACCAGGCAAAAAGAAGTGGTGCTTGGTTCCCTTTAATCTCTGGCTTCAACTTGAATCACAGTGCAATTAGCATATTGCATGGTGGTGCAGTACAGCTACATCATCATTGGCCACTACGATTGTTGCTACGTCAGTGGGTATCATCTGTTAGTATTGCCACATCTTTGCTTGTGACTAAATAAACCGTCTTTTCTACTTTAGATTTTTAAGCCAGATTTCGTTGTGTCTTTTAGTGCCGATACTTAGGCCTTGACGCCATAAGGATCAAATTTCAGTACGTTTCTCCCAGCCCCCAGTATTAATGCCAAAGCAATCCATTTCAGGCTTGCAAGAGTCTTTGAATCGAAGCATAGGTCATCCCACTAGTTTTTTTTGCATGTGCAATTTGACCTTAAGGAACCTGCCGAGGTAATCTTTCTGGGTCCATTCTATATACGTGACCCAGCCAGCAGAGTCTTCTCTGTTTGAGGATTGCCATAATACTGGTACAGTGTGTCTTTGAGAGACCAGCCTCACTGCTCATTTTGTCCTTCCACGTGACTCCCAAAATAGATCTTAGACAGCGCATGTGAAAAGCATTTAGTTTGTGTTCTTGTTTGGAGTATGTTGTCCACGTATCTGATGCGTACAAAAGAGTGCTCAGGATGCAAGTTTGGTGGCGATTTTTTGTTTCTCCAAACGTGAGCATAAAGCTTCCTAAAAGTTGTTGATTCTTTACCAATGTGAGAGTATTTCTTTGCTATTGGATAGTACAGATGTTGTTGTGGAGCCAAGATAACAAAAATAATAGACAACTTCAAGAGCAGCACCGTCCAGCGTGATGTTGGGCTGCTGGTCTGTTCCTTGAAACAGAACAACGATCTTTCTGGTGTTGACACTCATATAAAATAGTTGACAGGCACGACCAAATCTTGTAATAAGTTCCTGCAGCTCCTCTTCTGAATTTGCAACAAGTGCAGCGTCATCAACATATAAGATTTCTCTGGCGGTTATATCCTGAGGTTTGGTTGTTGACTTTAGGAGACAGATGTTGAAGAGCTTTCCATCTTTTCTAGAGTGCAGTTGGACTCCAACGTCGCAATTTTTGAAGGCTACCAGTAGCATATTCCAAAGACCGTGGGGGCTAGCACGCAACCTTGCCTAACACCACGATTTACATGGAAGGGTTCTGATGTTTCGCTGTCAAATATTACAGAACCTCGCATGTTATTGTGGAAAGCTTTTGTCAAAGACAGCAGAATCGGTGGGCACCCAATTCTATCCAGCACATCATAAAACCCTTTGCAACTTACTGAGTTGAAGGCTTTGTTAAGGTCTACAAAGGCCGTGTAGAGTGGTAAATGTAACAAACTTCCAAAAAAAACTGCGCTCTATGGGCCTGATTCACAAAGCGGTGCAAAGTGTTTGCACGCCTGTGAAAAGCCCCTTATCACGCCTAAACTCAGTTTAGGCGTGATAAAATGAAACTCGTGCGAAATTCCCGCGTGCAAAGTTTTGCGCGCGCAATCGCCCGGCGCACGCTGCAGTTCGCGCGATGTGCCCATTAAACCCTATGGGCGCTGCGCACGGAATTACGCGACTGCGCGTGGGACTTTGCGCGCGATAAAGAGCACAAATCGGTGCTAACTCAGTGGTGCAAAGCTTATCATGCCTAAAGTCTTTTAGGCGTGATAACTGAGTTATCACCGCTTTGTGAATCAGGCCCTATGTGTTCAAGTCCTACTTCCAGATAATGCTGCTCAATTGATGACTTTTGGGAACCAAGTAAGCAATCTAACAAAAACACAGGTATAGGCGCACTCTCTGGTCCATTAACTTCTTTAGTAACTTCTCAAGGAATAAAAAAATTACACTTACAAGACGCAGATCAATCAAAAGCATATCGCACATCACAGTGCAGTATTTGCCAATCAACCTCAGATCAAAATGAAAACCTCCAGTTCCACCGCAGTATGGCCAGTAGTTGATCTGCATCTTGTAAGTGTAATTATTTATTCCTTGAGAAGTTATTAAAGAAGTTAATGCACCAGAGAGCGCTCCTATACCTTTGAGTTCATGTAGAGTAGTAGGTGGTGTTTTGTACACTTTTACTTGGAGTTGACGGAGCGTAAATATCATATCATCTGTAGATCGTCAGGGACAGAACCCACTTTGGCTTTCAGGGTAGATGCGCATTGCTAGGGTTTCTAGCCTTTTCAAGACTAACTTTCCAAAACCTTTGCCAGCAATGCTCAATAAAGATATCCCTCTATAGCTGTTGCAGTCTCCTCTGTTGCCATTGCCCTTATATAATGTGACTATATCTGCTACAACCACCTAAGTAAGGATACATATTATGGCATCAGTATCCCTGAGATACATTTAACCTGCCATAAGTTGGGCAGCTTCATGACCACTTTTAAGTAAAAGAAAATAAAAATGCAGCTCAATACCGTCCCCTCTCTCCAGCAATATCATCTTTAAAGTGATATATATATATATATGGTATTAGTGCACAGTAAAATGACCCAAGTGAAACGCTTGAAGAGATGTAGGTACAGCAGAAATGTCCAAATGAATGGGTGACCAAGTGAGTCACCCGTTACTGAGTTTCCTTTAGTATCCCTTATGCCACATTCTTGCATCGTGCTACGAGAGTCTAGCACGGAAAGATTATGTTTCTACATTCCAAAACTAATTTAAACTTACCTGTAAATGAAGATGACTGGGAGTGTATTGAACCTTTGTTTAACATGGTCATGATTTTACCCACAAAGTCCTTAGGAATAAAATTGGCATAGGGTAATATTTCTGTGCTGATTAGTTGGACAACCTGGAAAAAAGTGAAGATAGTTATTATATACTATGACAGTCACAGTATGTTAGATACTTGTGTTGGCAGAAACGTTACTTCCTTTATGTGATATGACCGACACTAGATAGGAAAACAACAGTTCCAATCGGAAAACAAATAAAATACATACATGCAGTGAAGGTAAAAGTAAAGTATCTTATGTTGTCTAGACATCTGCAAAGGGAGTGAACTCTCATTTGCAAAGCAGCATGTCTGCAAGCATAGAATAGCTAAGGAAAATAAAGATGAGACAAATATAGCCCTGGTTCAGGCTTCTGCTGTTTATGTATAATGTGTGAAATGTGCCACAATTTGCAATGCACCTTTTTTTTTTTACCAGGCTTTCTGGTTTTGCAATGCTGACTTCTTGTGTGAATGTCATATACCTCCTGGACAGTCTGAATAGCAGTTTGTGAGCTGTCCATACTTCTTACCCTATCCCATCATCACGCACGAGAGGTAGTTAGGGGGTAGATGGCAAGGAGCACCAGCCAGTCTTTCCTGTGAACATAGAGTGGTCTCTGACCCACAGAAGGAAGTAGAGGGAGGAGATGGGCATGGCCAAGTGATGCATCTGTGCTGTAGAACAAACACCCACTCTGTTGGTAGCTCCATCCTTCATGCACAGATCTCTGGGTCATGCGACTACTCCAAAGGGGATTGCACTGGAACAGCTGTATCAAATACTAACACTGTGTGAGTTAGTCCCTATTTACCTTTGCAAACAACTTAAAGGAACACTATCGATCTACATATTTTTTTCAATTGAGATAGGAATTGTTTGGGAAATGCTGCTAAGTACTTGTGTATACATTTCACTGGCAACCTCTTTGTTTACGGTTATCTAAATACTTTCAAACTTTACTGACGCCAAAACTGATGGCAGAATGAGCCATGAGGAGAGAGGAAATTCCCCTCACACTTGATCAGTTAACCCTGTGTGTAACTCTGTGAGAGAGAAAAGCTCACAGCTTTTGTCACAGCCTTTCATACTGTTTTTGCTTTCTGAGAAAAATACTCTGTAGTCTGATATGCAACAGTGGCTGTGCATTGAAGCAGACACCACTTCTGCAATTGATTTGTCCCAATATAGCTAAATCCTACTCTCAATAAATTAAAGCTTTTGCCTCTGATATTTAACATGAAAAGTAGGACAATGTTTACACAGCTACTTAGACATTATTTGTACATTATAATTTTAGAACACTTGGGCATTGATAGTATTCCTTTAACCTTTAAGACCATGGACTGTAAAAGCAAGAAACAGAAGAATGGCTGAACTTGTACAAGATTACTAATTAAAGCAACAGGTTTTTAACCAGTTCTTCCTATATCCATGTAAAATTCCACCTGACACCAGTTTATTCTTCTTAAACTGCGAGACTGAATTTGTAATGTTGGCACTTAACAACTTGGCAGAAGTTCTTGTATGTACTTGAAAGACGTGTCTTTTTCTACCTGACTTTTGCAAAGACATAATATGGGCCAAATTCAGTATTAATCTTTACAAAATATTTTGCCTAGTAGCATTGCCTTGTTTTAATTTTAGATTTTAGAATTAATATTGTTTTACACTTTAGTTGCACATGTGGAAAAAGTTTCAACTTCAATATGAAGTTTATACTGTATACTAGGCACCTTAGCACGTTTAATAACGGGCTAGGGCCGTCACCGCTGCCACCTATCAGCACGCGCACGCGTTTCCGGTGCACTTGCGCTCGCGGCTGACTGCCTGCCTGTCCTGCTCCCGTCCAACGGCTGTCCCTGCGGCACATGCGCAGTACCACGCAGGGACACACACACGGACATGGGACGCAGAGACACAGGGGTTAGGTAGGATGCAGTATTAGAGTTGCTAGTTTTTCTTTTCTTATATTTTGCCAAGAATACTTCCAGGTGCGGCTCGTGTTCCTTAATAAGTGCATTGTACAAAATAAAAATGTGGTCATCTGGCCACCCCCACCGGATTAATAAGAATCCTTTGCGTCCTCTCCCAACTTGTGAACTCTAGTGGATCATGTCACCCCAAATTATTATTATTATTATTGATTTATAAAGCGCCAACATATTCCGTGACGCTGTACAAACAAAACATATTCAGGACCTACATGGCGTACAATTGTAAAAAAGTGCACACTTACAAAGTATCCAAGATAAAACGCATTGAGTTTTAACAGGCTAAATTCCATGCGTAGTCCACCCAGTCGCCTTAGGTCCCGCTTCTCGTCTACCAGGCAGCCTATGCACAGGGTTGATGAAGGCGCAGAGTGCCGAAACACGTAATGACGCTATAAGCACGCCTGGAATAAGCCACGCCCCCCATAGACGAGCTAAGGTATCCATGGGGACCACGCTGCTGGCCACAGCGTGAGAGCGATAGCCGCCGGGGAGCTAAGCGGATAGGCTTACCGCTGATAAGCGAAGTTTTGAACATATATCTTGTGAGTAGAACTTGTAATTGCGGAATAAATGTTTTTTATGTTAATGCACTATGGAGCGCTCCTTGTTTTTGTCTTAAAGTTGTATGCACAGGGTTGAGCCTGTTAAAACTCCACAAGTTTTATCTTGGATACACTTGTAAGTGTGCATTCGCCCACCGCTGGGACCCTCTTGAAGATTGTGATCATGCTTCTCTTTATGCACAAGCACGGTCATGCTGCACCAGTGCATGTACGGCCAAGCCTGCACAGTAGCATTTAGCAGCTCCAGCTTACTGCAGAGGTGCAGCTGTACTTGTGCAGAGTCAGTACAGCCACATTCGTGTGTGGAGAGGACAGCCATGTAACATGTCTAACAAGCTCTTGTTGTATACATTCCGTGCATGGCAATGGTGGCGGCAAGGAGGACGTGGTTAGCCTCTGCAGGATCAAGAGCCTTTCCTCTTCTTTAGCAAAATATCTGATATACCGGTATATATACTGTATATATTTTTTTTTTTTTACCTTGAATACACTTTAATGTGTGTGCGATCCGCATATATTTTTTGCACAGTGAACATTGAAGAATTAGGACTACTGTTATTACATGACAAATGACTCTCAAGTCGTCATTCGTATGCATAGAGGATAAGGGTTTGTTCACTTTGCAAGTCTGCACTTCACTAAAATATTAAATATAATTAAACCACAGATGGGGGAAAAAAACTAAAGTCTCACAGCTCCATACATCCTGAAAAGTATTACAGTAATCGCAATACAGTAAAAGAATAAATCTACATCTTGCATCTGTGAAGAATACATTACACTTGCATTTGTCGAGTAAATAAGTACATTATATATGCTTTTGAGTAAAGCCAGCCATTTGGGTGTGTGAATGGTCTGAACCATGCTGGTAAAACATGTATTTGAGCATTTGGTAAGGGATTTGTATCAGGGACACCATAAGCCAGTTGTCATGTGGCTTTTAGTGATTACAAGTGACAGCTTGATTCTCCAAAGATTTTTACGTGCTGGTGCAATTCTGTATGCGTTGGCTCGGGTTACCAGAGAGAGGGTATTGACGTTTGGCTGCCCCCTCCTCACACAGATGGCATTACAAAGAGAGCTCTCTCCTCTTGCTCTACTCACCTCCACATCAATACTCTCATTCCTTTGAAACTCTTCAATTGAAAGATTATCTGGAGGTGAGCTAGGGGGGGAAAAAAGGAATAACAATATTACTCTGGTGGTAGTTCTAGGAAGTAAAGCGATGCTCTGTGTGGAATAACATTTCAAAGTTATAAGAAAAACCCACCTTTTATTTAAAGAAGAGAATGGTGGATCGGTGTCTGACCCATTGTGCTAACCTCATTTCACGTGCCCCAGTTTATCTCTGCAGCAGATAAACTTCACTCAGTCATACACAAAAGCTTTTCCTCCCTAAAACACTTTACAATTACTAAGAAAGAAGCCCAGCAAAGGAAGCCTGATGCATTCCACCCTCTGCAGTTTGTAAGAAATTGTCACGGTTTTCTGAAATATCATTTCCTGCCCTTTCGGAACTGGCAGCTTTACATAACAACTACCTGATCATATATTTAGTGCATCCCTGTGGTAAACTAGACTGATGTAAAATAAAGACTACCCCTCTTCCAACGCACACCAAATAAAAAAAACATCATATACTGGTGCTATGTATGAACAGATACTGGTGCTGTACTGTATGTGGTACCCAGTATATAACAGTATACAGGTGATTGACTGGTTAGATTGGTCAACTCTCCCTCTCCATAAGTGGATTAGTTAGCTCTCTGTGTCTACCTGTTTATCAGAACCGTATGGAAGATCGCGCTGTGCCCATAAAACACGCCTCTTTCACCTGTCTGGCCCGCCCTTGTATCCCATTTACCTCCTTCTCTGCCTCTCAGATCTCGCACATGTGCACCTGCGCCGCTTCACTACAGTCCTCAGCAGCGAGGTCTGAGAGGCGGCACCAGGGTAGGGCGTATCACCTGGCATCAATGACACCGGCGTATAAGACGACCCCTGACTTTTCAGAACATTTTCAAGGATTAAAAAGTAGTCTTGTACACCAGAATATACAGTAAATCTATTCTCTCACATCATAGAGCTGTGCATGTTAAAAGGGCATTTATATTATATGCAACATTACCATCTGATCAGGGGCATAACGCTGACCCCAGCCTTGGGGGCAGCTTGGGGGACTGCTTATGTTCGAAGAGGCAGAGTACAGCAAGCGGAAGTGTCATACATGACCCGTTTCCTGTTTTCAACGGAGCTACATGTCCTCCTCATTCCTATCTTCAGCCGCGTCATACACGCCATCTCCTTGCAGCTCTCGGCTTTGTATGTTATATCATGCACGTCAGACACTGCAGGTAATGCAGGGGGCCCCAGACAACATTTTTATGTGGGTGAAGGGGCGACGTTCTGCTTGAGGATGGGGGCAGGGTTTTGCGGGGGCCCGGCCAGCTCAGTTTTGTTGAGGTTCTTGGGCTAAGCACAACGGCACAATAGAGCAAGCTGGGGAGGAAACCAAGGGACCTGTAAGGCAATGGGAGCTGGAAGAAGCTCCAGGTAAATAAAACAGAACTTGTTCCTCCCGTCTCAGGTTTACTTTAAAGGATATACGAGGAGACTTTAACTACTTTGGTCTTTAAAGCAGCTGGATGTGAGCGCGTGCGCATGGCATTCTGGCAGTCGCAGGGAGCATGGATGCGGCAGCTGAGATCTTGCAAGTGCACAGGCACACATGCAGCCTGCCAAACTGCGTAGGTTCCGCAGCCATTGCACTATACTGCTTCCATGTCAAGGATGGAGACCCAAGGGAGGTCTCCAGCCTGAGGCAATGGGGGAGAGGGGGGGAAAGGAGGACGCAGTACACGTCCGAGCTGCTTTACTGACCAAAGTAGGTGCATAGTTTTATTAAAGTGGATACGAAATAAACTTTTACTCATTGCATAATTGTGTTCCTTTCATATAGTTTATAGGGCATTCCTCAAGCCAAATACTTTTTTTGTGTTATTTTAATACTCTAATTCCCTATAAACTAAACAAGCCTCGCCCACAGCTTTTTCAGAATGCCAAGGCACTGTAGCAAGGGCTTATGGGAGCTCAGTCTGGACAGGAGGAGGAGGAGGAGGAGGTTAGTAGCCAGAGATTTTAGAGGCAGAGGGGAAGAGGGAGGAGGAGAGGGGACTGTATTTGTCACATTACACACAGGCAAGCTGATAGCATCTCCAGCCCTCAGCCTGGAACAAATAAAACATGCCTGCCCTCATTGTATCACAGGAATAAATAATCATAAACGGTTGAAAGTGTTTGCAGCTAGATTTGCTGTGTAAACTATCTAAACTTTAGATTAGATATATAGACAAGTTACTTGTTATAGTTAGTTTGTCATCTCAGATCCGCTTTAAAACCTGTCACCTCAGATATAGCCTTTAAGCGCAGGCTGAGATTATTAAACGGTATTTTCGCCATAAGAGTACCCTTCCTTTGATTTTAAAGGGAAGGTTCAGGGAGGGTGGGGAAAAAATAAAAATCAATTTCCACTTACCTGGGGCTTCCTCCAGCCCGTGGCAGGCAGGAGGTGCCCTCGCCGCCGCTCCGCAGGCTCCCAGTGGTCTCCGGTGGCCGACCCGACCTGGCCAGGCCGGCTGCCAGGTCGGGCTCTTCTGCGCTCCAAGTCCTTGTACTTCTGCGTCCCACGCCGGCGCTCTGACGTCATCGGACGTCCGCCGGGCTGTACTGCGCATGCGCAGTAGTTCTGCCCATGCGCAGTACAGCCCGGCGGACGTCCGATGACGTCAGAGCGCCGGCGTGGGACGCAGAAGTACAAGGACTTGGAGCGCAGAAGAGCCCGACCTGGCAGCCGGCCTGGCCAGGTCGGGTCGGCCACCGGAGACCACCGGGAGCCTGCGGAGCGGTGGCGAGGGCACCTCCTGCCTGCCATGGGCTGGAGGAAGCCCCAGGTAAGTGGAAATTGATTTTTATTTTTTCCCCACCCTCCCTGAACCTTCCCTTTAATAATAATGCAGGTAGGGCTCAAGCATGGTAATATGTGAAGGGGAATTTCAAATCTCAATATTGAGAGCTGTAAATAACTAACAGTATTTATGTCTCATTGGGTACCTTACTCAAAATAAAAAAGGAAGCAGGTTACTTAGTTTACTCTGTAATCAATTCCATATAAAGCAGGTATAAATACCAGTGAATGCCGCTATCTTACCTTTTAGTAAACAAAAAATCTTCAAACGTATTGGCAAGTTCCGGCCACATACTATCAAATTTCCCAGAGGAAGCATGCTGCCGTGCAACAGGTAACCCAACTGAGAGGACTTTCAGCAGGGAGGACACTGCCAGCTTCCATGTGCTCTCTGAAGGGCACGCATACTTCAGGCTCAACGGCACCCGCAAAGTCTGAGAAAACAAATACCCAGTGTCACAGCCACACGAGCATAGAAATACAAAATACAGATTGCCAATGCAATTATTTTATTATTTGTGTAGAACATTCAGCTTTACATCATTAGTATTAAAAAAAAGAAAAGAAAAACAAACTTATAAAGCTATGCAGTTATTCAAAACCTACAGCTTAATTCAATACAGTCAGACCTGTTAAGATGTCTCTGCTGACCTCTGGTGGAGGAAAAGTGGGCAGAAGGTAATAACAGGGCTGCAGAAAAGATGGAATTAAAGCATGCAATCACTAGTGTAGGGATATTGAGAACACTTCCTTATATAAAAGATTTGCTAGCGAGCCAGTGATCTCACTGAGACATGCTCATCTGAGCATGCTCTAACTTAAGCTAAGTTTCTTGGTCCAATGTTAATAAACAAAAGTATGATTTGTATTGAAAATCATATCAAAAGTTTTCTACATTGCCTCAGACACATACTATTGACCCTCCCATGACAAAGCTCTCAAGTAGATTTGCAACACAGTGAAATAATCACACTCTGCTCAGTTCCACAAGCCTGGGACTTAACCTGATGGACTTAAAGGCTATCATTCATAAAGCATTTCCGCATGCGGAAATGCTAAAAACAGCTGACTTTACCGACCACTTAGCAAAGTCAGCATTCATAAAGGCTCTTTCCGCATGAAAAAATGACACTACCGAGCAGAGTGATAAATCACCGCCTTATGCGGTGATTATCGGAACAAATGTAGCAAAATGTTAATTCATAAAGAATACCGCCAGCGGTGCAACGTCGGAAAGTCCCGCTCCCTCTGATGTGGCGATACCAATGTAAGTGAATGGAGACACAGACCTCCCAGGCAGCTGCAGCAGAGCGGAACACGGAGAAATATATCAACTCGGCAACTTCCGTGTCTCCGCAAGCCTACCGCCTGTCTACCACCAGCCTAGTTCGGGGAATCTCCGCACTGCTACCGCACATGGATACTTCTTTATGAATGCCCACCCAGAAGTCTAAAACACCGCCAGCGGTGTTTTTCCGCATTGATTCCCCTTACCGACAGCCTCTTTATGAATGATACCCATTGTGTACCAGCGATGGGGCACCCACCATAAAATATACATACCTGGCCTGATCGCTCCCACAGCGTCCTCTTCTCGCTCTCTGTTCGCGCGCAACTGGCCCCCAAAAAATACTACAGTTGGAGCCAGTCGGCGCAGGCGCAGTCTGGCCAGGTGCGCTCGTCTGTCTAGCTCCCATCGCCGAGAGTACTACTGAGCAGCCGCAGAACGCGTAAAGGGAACCTAAACAGAGGGATATGGATGTTTCCTTTTAATCAATACCATTTGCTTGGCAGTCCTGCTGATCTCTTTGGCTGTAACGGCTGAATCACACACCTGAAACAAGCATGCAGCTTATTCAGTCTGACTTCAGTCAGAGCACCTGATGTGCATGCTTGTTGAGGGGCTGTGGCTAAAAGTATCAGAGACACAGGATCAGCAGGAGAGTCAGGCAACTGGTATTATTTTAAAAGGAAAAATCCAAATCCATCTCAGTTTAGGTTTTCTTTAAGGCGACGAGAATGCGGAGGAAGCGCACAGGTAGCTGCGCTTGCCCAGTTGACCTCAGACCGGAGGACTTTCCAGGACCAATTGCAGAGAAACAGAGAGCGAGAAGAGGACGCCGTGGGAGCAATCAGGCCGGAGGGAGCTGGAGGAAGCCCCAGATATGTATACTTTATGGCAGGGGCCCCGTCTCAGGTTCCGTTTAACCCTCTGGGGAATCCTTAAGGACCAGGCCATTTTACATGCGGGGGGCGCATGGGGGGGAGGGGGTGTCAGGCAGCCGGATCCCTAGTATGGCTAGCTGGGCATGGTGTCCCCAGTGTGGCCAGGTGTGCCCTGTATTGCCAGCAGCCTTTACTAACCTCCCAGGCTCCAGCAATTATCAGCTCTAGCCCCCTCCGCTCTGGCCGGCATCTTTGCTCACACTGCCATTAAGTACTGAGTTGCGGCTTGATGACGTCATCAAGCCAGGACCTGACACTTAACGCAGAGCGAGCGGGGATGCTGGCCAGAGTGGAGGGGAGTGATGATCGCCGGGGGAGGGGGACGGAAAGGGGGGGGGGACGTGAGGAAGGTGAGTCGCCGTCGTCTTTTTCCCCTTAGACCATCGCTGCCAACAGTGATCACTACAATCCGCCGGTGATCGTAAGTGATCAAGAGCCAATCGCGATGGCTCCTGATCACAGAGGGGAGATGTCAGCTGTCATGTGACCTCTTAATCTCCCCCTCAGGTGCACATAATCGAGTCAGGAGCAGAATTGGTAGGTGGTGTAAATCCTACGCCGCATCAGGCTTAGACAGCCACAAGTGCGGCGTAGGATTTACCATCAGCAGTCCACAAAAGTTTGAGGAACTGTAGTGAAAATGACACGGTTAATAAAATTGCTATTTTTTTTACAGTACTCACTTATAAATTATTTAGTTAGTATTTGTCAATTGAAACCAGGAAAATGACCATAAAAGTAGGTATCCTGAATAATTTCCTGCATTCTACTATATGTCACTACAGTGCCTCTTTAACAGACTTTCAAGGAAGAGCTGTCAGCAGGTACAGCTAAAGGAGGCCTTCAACAAGAAAGTCTACAAAACATCAGCAATTATTGTCGGTGTTATTTACACATCAAAAATATCAAACACAATATACCTTAATGACATTCTGCAGAACCTTCTCACTGACAACAGCTTTATGGCAAGCAGTTTTCTGGTACAGGTCCACCACAACTTCTAAAGACTTCTCAGCAAAAGGAACATAATTTAAGGCGACCCACTCTGCCTAAAACAAATACAGCCACAGGTTACAATTCAGACCTTGAAAAACAAGAAGAGACCTGCAAGAAAAGTAAACGTTCATCATTTCTCTGCATGCAAAGAGATCAGTGCAAGTGATCATGGCAGGAAAGGGAAAGCTGAAGCACTTTGCATGCTTACAGAGAAGAGAAACTGTTCATCACTATGGACAATCATCCAGAGTACAGATGAACTTTCACCATCATTATTATAGTTTTGTTTCAGGAGAGGGCAATTGTTAAGGAAATATCACTCACCGGTGCAAAAAGTTGAATCTATTTGTGATTCCATTTTGTTGCAGAACAAACAGAATGAGAAAAGTTAATTGAGATTCACAGACAAAACATGTTAATTGTAGCTGAGAGCATGGTGTAAACACATTGAAATTAATTGAGAGAATTATTAAACAGAAATACAAATAATTAGCTAATTTAATCAACTCAAATTGAATTCCATTTACTACATTCATAAATGGTGGATTTGTGTGCATTTAATTAGCTATAATTACACACTGTAAATTTATATCAAAAAATAAAACAACATGCAGCTTTTGCTAGTATTATGAAAATGGCTTAAAAGTGTAAATCAACTTGAAGGAGAAAAAAAAAAAAACTTTGCTCACTTCCAAAGCTAGTAGCTTAGGTGTACTGAAAGAGAACTACATTTGATGAGGCTGAATATGGGCTCTGAACAGACATTTGGCATTGTATACCGACTGATGTGAATAGTCCTACCTGCACAAATCTGGAAAATGAAACTGATGTAAAAATGAAATATTGGAGCTGTGCTATTGCCATGATTGTAAGGAAGCATAATTAAGCATGTAAAAAAAAAATAATCATGGCTGGCTGCATACTAAAATATAAAAGTAAATTTGTTAACATTAAATTACAAAAGTTATGTGTTTCAATGATAAGTGCAGCACAGATATTCAAGGAAAAGTAGTACAAGGAAGCTTAGATTTTGGATATGTGCAATTCCCAGTTATAGAAATGCTTTTGATAACAATGTTTGAGTAAATGGATTCTTCTGGGACAATGGCCCTGAAACCCGCGTACATCAAATAAGGGCGACTGCGAAAAAAAGGGCGTGCACTATAGCTGAAATTTTATAATATTGTCTATAACCATATTTTATTGTTTCTTCATGTAATAAAATCTGAAAATATTGTCTCTAACAATGAAAACGAAAATATATGCACAATCGTAATAATTTTGTAATACTGTCTATAACCAAATTTTATAGTTCATGTAATAACATTTGAAAATATTATCTATAACAAATGAAAACGAAAATAGAACTATATTTTATTACAACTAAACCTAAATCCTACTCTCATACAGGACCCTCCCTCTACCTATCCCTAACCATTAGACTCCCCCCCTCTCCACCCCCGATGTAGTCCCTAATCCTGGGACGCTCCTGGTGCTGCCGAACCCTAATGCTAGGTACACACTATAAGTTCTACTGGAAGATTTACTGTCAGATTGATTATTTCCAACATGTCCAATCTGATTTCCGAGCATTTTCCAATCTATTCCCTATTGAAGTAAATAGAAAATGGACAGAAATTGATCGGAAATCAGATGGGACATGTTGGATTAAATCGATCTGACAGTAAATCTTCCAGTAGATCTTATAGTGTGTACCTAGCATAAGACTCCCCTGGTGATACCTAACCCTAATGCCTGGCATACACGGGTCGACCGGCGGCTCGATTAGCCGCCGGCTCGACTCCAGCCGCGTCCCCGCTCGTCCGCGCGTGCGCTCGGATCGATTACCGCTCGTCCCCACCGGCACTTCCTTATCAGCGCTCGAGTCCCTGCCATTGTCCGCTGGCGGGGATCGAGCGGACGAGGGTCGAGCGGCATGATTGGGCCAGCTGAATATTATCAGCTGGCCGGATCAGCTGGTCGATACACGGTACAGAAACATACTGTGTATCCCCAGCATAAGACTCCCTTGGTGGTGCCTAACCTTAAAATCCCCTTACTCACGCCTAACTCTAAAATCTCCTTTCTGACGCCTGACCTTAAAATCCCCTTTCTGACACCTAACCTTAAAACCCCCCATTTCTCCTCTTCAAATAACGTTAATACAAACAAAAAACAATATTTAACAAAAATTATAACTCTCAAAACGAATTTAAAAATGCTATAAAAAGTTAAAATGATAATTTACAAATTATCAAAACAAGAAAAATTATATAAAAAGTTAAAACAATATTTGACAAATTATCAAAACGGAAAATGGTATAAAAAGTTAAACTGATAATTTATAAATTATCACAACAACATTTATTGGGCGAACTAATTTCTTCTTTCGTGCCCAATAGCTGATATTTTGCATTAGTGTCTATGGGGCGCCCAAATAGTCCATTAGCCCCAGGCGCCCTTTATTCCCGATTCCCTGAAGCCCACATATCTGTGTTCCTCTGATTATTTTTCTTTCTGGTGGTCGGTGACTGTGGCTGGATAGTGTAATGGTTAAGAGCTCTGCCTCTGACACAGGAGACCTGGGTGTGAATCTCGGCTCTGCTTGTTCAGAAAGCCAGCACCTATTGTGTAATTATTTTTGCCTTAACTGTACATTTGTCCAAAAGTAAAATGGACTAATACTTTTTCCTATGTTCCTGTCACTTACAGCATGCAGTAGAAATGTAACAGATCTGACAGGTTTTGGAATAATCCATCTGCTTATGGGGGATTCTCAGGAATTATTTTATTTTCATAAGCACTTTCTGCATGAGGGTGGCACACTAACTGACAGAATAGCATGCACAGGAGGGCACTGGCTTTCCACATTGTAAAGGTCCTTTTCAGGGAATGCTTTTGAAAAAAATAAATATTGAAAATCCCTTATGAAGAGATGGGCTAGTCTGAAATTCATAAGATCTGTCATATATTTACTAGCTGCTCTAAATGGAAACTACAGCGGAAAAAATACATTTATAGTGCATTTTATTCTGGGACAAATGTACAACTAATACGTGTGTATTTTACATTTTACAAATAGTTGTCCATAGAGGGTATAAAGATTTGTCATTGTTTGCACCACAAATTTCAAACAACACTAGCCCTACGTGTTAGAATTCCTAAATCTGATTAACTTCTTTACACATAAATCCTGTACCCATTTTAGGCATTAGCCTGAGAAAACAAGAAAAGTAGTTGGTGAAAGAAGGAATGCAAGAGAAGATGTGCTGTATGATGCTTAACCAGTTGAGAGAGAGGACAGAAACCTTGCAGGATGAAGGGCAAGGCAGGAAATTACCAGAAATCGACACCCCAGTCAGTGTAACCTAAGGCCAGACAACCCTTCCAAAGCTCTAGCAAGAGAGTGAAGCCACCTCCAACATGCTTACATCCTGCCTCTCCAGTTGGGCAAGCTTTTGTCACAAGGATGCAAGGCAGCTGTGAGCTGAGCACTGACACATACCTGATTGTATTTGGCATTTGCAATGTGCTTTGTTTCTAGTTTTCCATACTGAGGAGGTTTACATGAGAACTGTACAAATGCGCATAGCTGGTCAAAGATTGCAGGGTACATTATCTGCATATTTTCTGGTCCTACACAGATTGCCTGGAGTGGGAAGAATAAACAAATAAGCACTCTCTCTATGACAAGAAAAAATACAGGATATCTCTGTATAGTAATTATCTCCAAATGATGAATTATAAGCATACACAATGATGTTCAGCTGTTTATGGAGTGAGACTCAGCACTGAGTTGTAGATTGCGCCAGCCCCTTCCTTACTAAGCTGCTGCCATTGGTCAGCTGTCATGAAATTGGTGTAGTAATCCTGTCACCAAAAAGATGGCGAGTTGGCCAATAGAAAGAAGCAGCTTAGTTAGGGAAGGAGAGGCAGGCACTTTACAACTCAGGCTGGAGTCTTGCTGCATAAACATTACACACAGGATCACATTAAGTATCATGTATACCAATTATACACACATCAAACACATATGAATTAACAACCAGTACATTCATCTATTGTGACACTCAAGGCTGGAGATACTTAAGCAGGAATAAGCATAAAGAAATGTTAGCAACATACCATGGAACATCTTAACTAGAAGCTTCAGTTCTACTTGTATGTCTATATGCTATGCTTCATGTGTGGAATGATGCAATAAAGCATCTTCAAGCATTATACAGTAGGCCAGGCTTTCTCAACCAGGGTTCCTTGAGTACTCTGCAGGGGTTCCTTGGCATTTTCCCGCATCATGGGAGAAGTATAACAAAGCACACCATAATAGGTGGTACTGTACCAGGAAGCACTGAATTGGGGGCTCAGGAGACACTATAATGAGTGGCAGTGTAATGGGGGTAGTGAAATAAACAGCCACACATACTTTTAAAGACCATGCCTCCTGCAAAATAAATGCAGGGGTTCCTCGAGATCAAAAAAATTGTTTGCAGGGGTTCCTTGAGATCCAAAAGTTATTCGCAGGGTTCCTTCAGATTAGAAAGGTTGAAAAAGGCTGCAGTAGAGTCTTAATTATCAGGCACCGACGGGGATCAGCTGATGCCAGATAATTGTGCTTTCTGGTTGCTGGAGACTTGCTGTTAAAAATTGGCCTAGTTAATACAGTACTATACCTAACTCTCTATACATACCATGAACTCTGTAGTAAATGTTAAAATACAGTAATTGAAAGTATAACAACAATTGGAAAATTGTGGAGCCCAGTCTAAGCACAGCAGAGCCCACCAAACAGCCTAAGAAACCTTCACCACAGTGAGTACTGCCAGTGATTTGTGCTGGTCGGTTGAGATTGCTGGTTAGTCGAGTTCAGGATAACCGGGACACTGCTGTACTTGATGGTGTGCTGGTAACATGTATTCTATCCAGATAGCTTCAACCAGCTTGTTACAATGCCATATAGATCATGCCTGGCTGCTTAACATATGAATTTCAGGCTGGACACAGCCATGCTTTGGAAAGCGAAGACTGCACCATTCATGTCCCACCAGAACATGGAAATATGCATCTCAGGGTTCACTTGTATATAAAACACTGTTATTTTTCATACACCAGACCACATGGAGTAAATATGTGGTGGGTGAACTCTGGAGACTGCAATTTACTCTTACAACCCAAAAAACAATTATGAAATGAGTTATTACCACCAACCGATCACTTCTGTTCGTGTGTTTTTAACTAATGTAGGAATCATAGCTTGAAGTACATGGTGTATATAGAGTTCCCCATGTTATACACACACAAACATAAGCCTAAACAAGTGGTTACATTTGTATAATGAATCCCTCTATAATATTGTCATAAAATATCCTGCAAGCAATGGACAATGTTGAACTAGTCAAATAATAAAAAAAAACTACAGTTTTTCTGCTTGTTCACACTTGCATGTTATAGTAAAGAACATGTAAAGTTTTCAATCAAAATGTATACAAGGCTAAACTAGCTGTAATATTAAATACATCTCAAACAAATACAAGTGAAAATAAGAGAACTTGTAAAATGTTTCCTACACACACTTCCACACAGCAAGTCCAATCTGTTTGCACCCATCATCATCATGCACGTTTCTTCATAACACCAGCTGCATGACTGCTGGTAATAAAGTCACTGTAGACTGAAGTGGAAATGTTTATAACAGTTCAGATACATCATTGGTGTTAATATGTGTGAAAGTGATAAGTGTGGAAATGTGTGTAGGCGACTTCATTTAACTGGATGCTTAAAGAAAAGCTGTAAGGAAAAAAAAATGCCCCTGGGAAATACTTACCTCGGGAGGGGGAAGCCTCAGGGTCCCAATGAGGCTTCCGCCGTCCTCTCCTGCAGCCCCGATCCAGCACTGGCTCCTCTAAAGAAAAGTAAATAAAAAGAACTCCAGTGACTGGTATGTTCAGCAGTTTCACGGTGAGGTTCCGACAGAAATAGCTGAGTCCCATTGGGTCTGCTCCTTCTGAGGTAAATCCCACCCCAAGGGCACTTTTTTTTCTTCTTACAGGTACTCTTTAAGATAAGGAGGCTGTCCAAAATGCTATGCATCATCTCTTTCATAAGTAAATATTTGCACTGAATACTACAAAACAGGCTTTATCTGTTCTACTGGAGAAAACTATGCATACTTCGTATTACATTATTGCCATTTCCTTTGTACAAATCTTATTATGGTTAGAATACAAAACTCCTTTGGAATTTTTTGATGGTGATGGCCCATCCATAAACAACCTTGATCTACTAACCCTGCTGTGCCAAGAGTCAGGACACATATTTTATGGATGCTATTGGTACAGTTCATTAGTAATTGCTTTAGCTGTCACTGTGATAAGCCACAAGGGTCTTATTAGCAAGGAAAGTAGAGGGTTCTGTCAGTTTGGTAATGACCTCCCTTCACACATGACCACACTATGGCCTCCACACCAATGTAGCATATGGTGGATGACATAATAGGGTAGGTGTGCTCCCACTTCCTCTGAATGGAAAGGCAAGTGAGAAGGGAACCTTGCCAGGCCTTGCAGTAGGCTTTTAGCCAGGGGTCAAAGTAGAGAAGAAATTAGTAAAGCTGTGCAAATGCAGCCATGCTGTAGCAGACTTTTAAATGTTTTACCCTTAGACATCAGTTTTAATTTAATTACTTTTGAGGTAGGCAGTGTGACATAAAGGTGATTTCTATGGGGTTTATGCAGCAGTGCAATTGTTGTTTTACTGTTGCCACATTTACTGCATCATAATCTGCTTTATTTTAAGCAAATCTGTAGTGACACATAAAAAAAAAAAAAGTCAGAAACTTACCTATGGTCCCCTTCTTCCAGCACTGCCCCACATTAAAAGTACGCCACCTATTTGAGCCCCCGGAAAGTTTTGGGAGCACTTGGGTCCCCGAATGCTCCAAAGATGGGTGGGCGCCATACTGCACATGCATGAGGAAGCACTAGAGTGCGTTTGCGCATGCGCAGCCACCTGTGTTTGGGAGCGCTTAGGGACACAAGCACTTCCAAAGTCCTCTGATGGCTCACAGTGGTGTATTTTACCAGTTGGTAGAATAGCTCCTAAGAGGTTGACAGTGCTGGAACAAAGCGCCTGAGAGGGGACAGGGAAGGGTAAATAGTATCCAGAGCCTTCCCTCTCTATAGGCAAGCATCTGTATCACTTTAATGTGTGAACATAGGTTGCTAAATTTTGCATATACATTGGCTGTCACAAGCTTTACTGCAATTTTTTTTCATAATAAGGTTAAATAGACACAAGTCAATGTTGATTCAATGAAGGGAACCTGAAGTAAGACTGATATGGAGGCTGACATTTATTTCATTTTAAACAATGCAGATTATAAACGTCTATTTATCAATTTCCAGCTGCGCTCACCGTCAGACAGTGTAATTCCTGCAAATAAAGGGGGGGGGGGACACTGACATAACGTAATTATGTATTTCAAAGGTAGTCCAACATACAAGGAGAAAGCCGCTGTGTGGGATATCCCAGGTACCCATAGAAAAGGCACCAACGTGCAGACTAACCCCCCCCCCCCCCAACAGTGAAGGGGCTCTCCGGATCGTTGCCACCTCACAAACCAGGTAGATCTAGCGTGTATACATGTATATCCCATCAAGTCTTCCAACAGCATATGAAGCAACTCCTCTTCATTATGTTAAAACTCCATTTAAATTGAAAAGCATGCATAAAAAGATAAGAACAAACACCATCGCGTAATACAATACTAATGAGCTTCTCGTGCTACATAAAAATACACTTACACCACTACGTGTAGTCAGCGCTTGTAATATATTTCTTTGCCGTCCAAAGGGGCACTACTGGGGGGATTAGCGTGCGGCGTCATGCTCTGTTCTCCTGGAGAAGCTCATTAGTATTGTATTACGCGATGGTGTTTGTTCTTATCTTTTTATGCATGCTTTTGGATTAAATGGAGTTTTAACCTGAGGAAGAAGAGTTGCTTCATATGCTGTTGGAAGACTTGATGGGATATATATGTATACACGCTAGATCCACCTGGTTTGTGAGGTGGCAACGATCCGGTGAGCCCCTTCACTGTTGGTGGGTGGGGGGGGGGGTCTTCCTGTATTAGTCTGCATGTTGGTGCTTTTTCTATGGGTATCTGGGATATCCCACACAGCGGCTTTCTCCCTCTGTGTTGGACAACCTTTGAAATACAGAATTACGCTATGTTAATGTGTCCCCTTTTTTTGCAGGAATTGCACTGTCTGCAGGTGAGCGCAGCTGGAAATTGATAAATAGACGTTTATATTGTGTCCATCTGGGAACTTTTTACTGCTTTGACCCCTGTCCATGTTTTTCCACAGGTGGACTTTAGGACTTTTGAGGTTGGCACAGTTTGAAACATGTTTGGTAAACAATGCAGTTTGCCTGGCTCTCCTGCTGATCCTATGCCGCTAATACTTATAGCCATAGACCCTGAACAAGCATATAGATCAGATGTTTCTGACAAGATTAGCTGCATGCTTGTTTCAAATGTGTGATTCAGACTATACTGCAGCCAAAGAGATCAACAGGGCTGCCAGGTAACAGGTATAGTATAAAAGAAAATAAATATGGCATCCTTCATATACCTCTAGCTTCATCTGTCTGTAAACTGAAGTATCTATACTGCGATTCTATCCGAAAGCCTGGCCAATAGCTGCACAGGGTAGGCAGGAATTTGGCTTAGCCTGGTCCCTCAGTCCGGCCTAGCTATGGAGAAATGACATAAAATGGATGCTGGAATCTGTCACAGACCCCAGACGTCTTGTTTATTACAAGCATTTTTGCTAGGAAACATGCTGTAACCACAAATCTGCATGTTACTGAGAAATGTCAAGCCTTACAGCACTATTTGCTCACAAGAAAGGCTTTTGATTTTTTTTTATATTTGTGATCTGGAGATTATGAAACAAAACATAAAATAATTCTTCTTTGGACAATTCAATATTTTCTTGGTGCAATGCCATCTATCAATGCGGCTGCCAGAAAGAGAAAAGCAGATGAGTCCGGTAGTCACCTTTTGTAGGACATCCAAGGCTGTAAGCACAGATTCCTGCAGGCTTGTCAACACTGCTTCTGTATATGAGGGGAGGATGAAAGGAGAGGCATCTGAGCTTATAGGCACTGACACAGCCCCATGTAATATGACCCCAAGCTTTTGTAGTTCATCCATGTTAAAAGCAGTTTTGATGTGATGATAAAGAGCTGGGAAAATTTGTATTAAAGCTGTGAGGAAAGGCTGACTAGGAATGAAAGTCAGTTTGTCACAAGTGGCTGGTGGCTTTGTACTTTCTGTACCAATCCTGTACCAGGTATTCCAGGCTGCCCACCACAGAGCCGAGTCTTCAATCTCATCCATGACAATAGGCTGCTCAGAGTTATGGTATCTTGCAAGTCTTTCTCCTGTTGAGTCAGCTCTCGTCAATGGTCTTCCTGGTCCTGTCGCACCAACCGTCCCAATGACAGAAGGAACAGCTGCTGAAATACCAGGGAGTGAATCAGGCTTATCATTTTCTCTAGTCGGGCTCACAATCTGCAAGATTTCCTGAAAGCTTTTCAGCGCTGCTAAGGAAACTTCATTGTTCTTGCTGAGAGCTGCTGACTGAATGTGATCCAGAAGAACATCCCATGCCTTTGAAAAATCACCTTAAAGGAACATTAAAGGAAAGTGGTTAGAGCATATTCCTCTACATGTGCAGCACAACACTCCTAAAAACATGACTTAGTACGATTGGAGGACTGCTGAAAATCCTTATATTTTTGCACATAGGAACTGCATTTAAGAAAAGCCCCCAAAAAATTATAGACAAAATATTTTTCTTTTTATGTGAAAGTGCCCAGTCTATCTAGTGATCATGACTTTCATAAGTCAGGGCAATGCCATTCTACAGACACACTTATGTCCATTCTACAGACACTCTTACCTCCACTCTATAGACACACTTATGTCCATTCTACAGACACCCTTACCTCCACTCTATAGACACACTTATGTCCATTCTACAGACACTCTTACCTCCACTCTATAGACACACTTATGTCCATTCTACAGACACCCTTACCTCCACTCTATAGACACACTTATGTCCATTTTACAGACACTCTTACCTCCACTCTATAGACACACTTATGTCCATTCTACAGACACTCTTACCTCCACTCTATAGACACACTTATGTCCATTCTATAGAAACTCTTACCTCCACTCTATAGACACACTTATGTCCATTCTACAGACACTCTTACCTCCACTCTATAGACACACTTATGTCCATTCTACAGACACCCTTACCTCCACTCTATAGACACACTTATGTCCATTCTACAGAAACTCTTACCTCCACTCTATAGACACACTTATGTCCATTCTACAGACACTCTTACCTCCACTCTATAGACACACTTATGTCCATTCTACAGACACCCTTACCTCCACTCTATAGACACACCTATGTCCATTCTACAGACACTCTTACCTCCACGCTATAGACACACTTATGTCCATTCTACAGACACCCTTACCTCCACTCTATAGACACACTTATGTCCATTCTACAGACACTCTTACCTCCACTCTATAGACACACTTATGTCCATTCTACAGACACCCTTACCTCCACTCTATAGACACACCTATGTCCATTCTACAGACACTCTTACCTCCACGCTATAGACACACTTATGTCCATTCTACAGACACCCTTACCTCCACTCTATAGACACACTTATGTCCATTCTACAGACACTCTTACCTCCACTCTATAGACACACTTATGTCCATTCTACAGACACTCTTACCTCCACGCTATAGACACACTTATGTCCATTCTACAGACACTCTTACCTCCACTCTATAGACACACTTATGTCCATTCTACAGACACCCTTACCTCCACTCTATAGACACACCTATGTCCATTCTACAGACACTCTTACCTCCACGCTATAGACACACTTATGTCCATTCTACAGACACCCTTACCTCCACTCTATAGACACACTTATGTCCATTCTACAGACACTCTTACCTCCACTCTATAGACACACTTATGTCCATTCTACAGACACTCTTACCTCCACGCTATAGACACACTTATGTCCATTCTACAGACACTCTTACCTCCACTCTATAGACACACTTATGTCCATTCTACAGACACCCTTACCTCCACTCTATAGACACACCTATGTCCATTCTACAGACACTCTTACCTCCACGCTATAGACACACTTATGTCCATTCTACAGACACCCTTACCTCCACTCTATAGACACACCTATGTCCATTCTACAGACACCCTTACCTCCACTCTATAGACACACTTATGTCCATTCTACAGACACTCTTACCTCCACTCTATAGACACACTTATGTCCATTCTACAGACACCCTTACCTCCACTCTATAGACACACCTATATCCATTCTACAGACACTCTTACCTCCACGCTATAGACACACTTATGTCCATTCTACAGACACCCTTACCTCCACTCTATAGACACACTTATGTCCATTCTACAGACACTCTTACCTCCACTCTATAGACACACTTATGACTGTTATTTCTAAGCTCTTTTGTGAAAAGTCAGAGCTAATATAGTGCATATATTCAAGTCAGAACATTAATGAGACAAACATTATTAATGCTCACCTCCATAGGCTTGTTATTGCTATTTTAGCAAGGTGTCTTATGAAATTCAGAAGTATGTGCCCATGAAGCATACATGTAGGATCTGTTTTTAATTCCACAAAACAATGTACCACTGGCACTCAACTAGCCTATCAACAGCTTGCACTCTGACAATAAAAAAGGCAACATATTTTTAGACTTCAGTTGCTCATATTTCAACAGACTGGACTTGCATTTTACAACTTTAGTCAGCAGACCTGCAGCTCCTCGATTCACCTGCTGATGACACTGTAGTTCAGTATTGTGCATACAGTCGCACTAGGTACCAGTGGGGGGCTTACTAGAGCTTTCAATCAAGCAAAGCCATGTCTAGATGTTGGAATTCTTAATTTCTAGTTATTAAGCGTTGCTCCAAAAATCATAGAATATATTTACATTTCAACAGGAACTGAAGTGGAAATTTGCAAAACCTAACCAGACTCAGGTAGTGACGATCAATTAACCTGTAAATGAGTAATTTACTGCCAGTTAATTGATCAGCAAGTCCTGAAACTAGCTGAGTCCTGGTTTCTAACAAACTAGAATTGTAATATTTTTGAGCAACACTGCAAATCACACCCAATTGGAAATACCTTCTCATTGTGCTTGTGCTCCAGGCCTTTCAATCTCTCCATACAAGCACCTTTCTCTAAAACCTTCACTTTGTCCTATCTTTGCTTACCACACTAGTTAGGCCTTGCCTGCACATAATTTGTATGTGGTTGTATATAGCTAATATATTAATGTGTGTAGAGTTATTTTGTATTGTTGTTTGGCATTTGCCATGCCAACGGTTGTTCAACAGACGATCAGTGAAATCGTAAACAAATTTGATCATATGTATTCAGTTAAGAAATATTCTAAAATTATTTCTGTGCCTGAATTTATACAGCGTACTGCCATGGTTTTAAAGGAATCCTGCAGTTTCTTATTCAAATTGTATTCTAATTTCACTCAGGTATAAGTAGAGATAACGTTTTGGCTGAACCACTAGAGATATAGTAAACCGCTTCCCCACTGCTGTACCGTATCTATGCCCCTCGGCCTTCACAACCAGTGGTGTAAATGCAGGTATCTTTCTGTTATGAGCAGCTCGAGCCCGAGACCTCATGCGGCAAAGTACTGATCGGTGAATGGGTACATGTTTCCCAAAGCCTATCAAAGTGCCTGTAATGAATAATCATGGGCATCAGTGAGATGTCAGCGATCATTCATAAAAATCAAACTAAACACACAAATACATAACACTTCCAGTAGTACACTGGAAGTATTATGTATTTGTGTGTTTAGTTTGATTTTTATGAATGATCGCTGACACCTCGCTGATGCCCATGATCATTCATTACAGGCACAATAAACAGAAAAGTGTGGGGACATCTAGTAGACAAACATAAAACATACACATAACATATATAGATAAAAAAAAACACCATTAGTTATAAACCAGTTATTCCCCCCTCCCCTATAGTTACCAAAATAAAACACTTGTAAAAGAAGATAAAACGTGATAACATTTTAAAACATTGCATAAATAGTTACCTTAGGGACTCAGCTCTTAATATGTATATTATGTAGGAATAGAACTGTTATTTTTGCAAATAAGGGTTTGTGATAAGTGATATAGTATAAAGAAACACAAAACAGAAAAAATACACATTTATGACCAAATAAAATATTGTTGCCATACATTGTACTAGGTACATAACATGTAATAACCGGGACATTGGGCAAATAAAATGTGTGGGTTTTATTTACAGTAGGACTTTTTACTTTCAAACTATAATGGCTTAAAACTGAGAAATAATTACTTTATTTCAATTTTTTTCCCTTTCGCTTTTAAATGTATAAGAAATAAAATAATTCTTAGCAAAAAACACCACCGAAAGAAAGCCTAATTTGTAGCTAAAAAACATTGTACAGATCATTCAGTTGTGATAAGTAGTAATAAATGAATGGGTGGGGCATGAAATGTGAAAATTGGTCTGGTTTTTAAGGGAAAAGAAAACTTTTGTGGTGAAGTGGTTAAAAGTTAAAATTTGCTGAGACTATAAGAAGCAAACAACCTCTAGATTTTTCATTTGTGGAACGATGACACTTAATTTACCTAGAGGCTGCAGCAGGTATCTCCTAGTGTTAAATATTCGGGCTACTCCAGCTAGTGTCAGTACCCATGTTTCAGCCCACTGCTTCTCTGCAGTGTCCCTGGAGTGATGAATCAGTATGTTGCCACCTCCTGATTCAATTTTTTCTTTATCAGCGGTTGTTGAAGATTCTCGCACTTTATCTAATAGGTGGAACAGAACCTAAAACCATGGAAACATAAAAGGATAAGATAAAACACAGTTTGAGGCATTCCGATCCAGTTATATACATCTAGATAAAAACAAACATCTACTGTTGTATCAAGAAAATGATGATTATTTTTGAAGACTAATATACATTGCCAGGCCCACCCGTTAAAAAAAAACGGGCGCTAGGTCACAGCCGCTGACCCCAACCCCCCTCCCCCCCGCAATGCGCGCACATACGCGTCCCGCTTGCTCGTTCCCCACCACTGTCTGAAGTATATGCACACAGGGAGCTACTTGCTGGGCAGTTGAAAAAAAACTGTCATTTCCCACAATGCAATGAGAACCTCTGTGAACCACACACAGCAAACTGTCAGATCTGGCCCTGTGTCCTAACTGCCCTGGTTGCGCACATGCTCAGTACAAAAAAGCCAGGGACACACAACCTTCAGTTGATGACGCAGGGACACTTGCATTTAATTGTATAGGATACCGAACTACAGTTTAATGGATTCAAAACCACAACTGAGTTTATGCATATGTTCACATTACTGTATTTATAGCAAATCCTCTAAGAATCACTACACTGTGCACTGTTTTATACCTTCCAGATGACAGTGTGCCAGGTTGGATGCTGCAACAAGGTTCCATGTGCCCCTATTGTAGAGAACAGAGTCTGGCCTGCACTCTTCCGCACAGCGGGGCGTGTGTCAACACACAGCTCCCCCAGTTTGGCATAAAGACACAACCAGAGGCAATCAAACGGTGGTGCTGGGTGGAAAGGCCGGTTTAAAGTCACTCCTTTCTCTTTTGCCTGCATCTGAAGCAAATCTTCTTCTCTGTTCAGCTCCTTTTCTATGGTTTCTCCTCGTTGAAAGAAGTAATCCGAAATATTCCACTGTTAAAAAGAAAGATAAAAATATACCTTGAAAAGTAATGTTTAATCAAACACGCACGTATTGGAATTAGTATGAGTAAAACATCTCGCGTTGAGTAACACAAAAACAAAAATACACCAGTACTGTACCACTTCGCAGATGCATATCTTCTCTTCAGCAACTGACCAGAGCTAACGATCAATGCTTCTCCATGAGTTCTCCTAGACATGACCATGGAGTCATGGTCATGTCTAGGAGAACTCATAGAGAAGCATGTAATCGGTTTGGTCAGGTGATAGATATCTAAGTTTCTGATTTGCTAGTCATGATCACGTGCTAAAGCAGGATGTAATAATAGCAAATAAGAGCTTTGTAAAGCTCTCAGCTGATCAAACAAATCACATGATTCTCCTAGACATGATCATCACTACTCCTTAAGCTGGCCATACACTAGGCCGATTCCCGCCAGATCGACAGCAGATTCGATCACTGGGATCGAATCTGCTGTCACATCGTTCCCGCTACACGCCGAATTTCGATCCATTTCGTCCGATCCCGTCGATCGCTCCGTGCGGAAAATTACCGTCGATCGCCCGCGGGCAGGGAGCGCGTCGCTAGCGGCGTTTGAGTGCCCGACGATCGACGCAATAGAGCTGCAGTACATTACCTGCTCCGCCGGCGCGACTGCCCCCGGTCACCGCTGCTCCGTCTCCGCTCTGGTCTGGTCTCCGGGTACGGCATGCGTCACTTCTTCTAGCCCGGCAGGAAGTTTAAACAGTAGAGGGCGCTCTACTGTTTAAACTTCCTGCCGGGCAGGAAGAAGTAAAGCTGACTTTACCGACCATTTAACAAAGTGTCATTCCTGAGCAGTGCAGGAAATTACTACCTTATGTGGCGATTATCTCAACACATATCACTTCATGTCAATTCATAAAGATTAAGGGGCCCATACACTCAGCAGATTTTCTGGCTGACCGATCGATCCCGATCGATCGATTGCAAATCGGTTGGCCAATCGACCGATCGATGGCCGATTTCGATCGATTTCGATGGATTTCTATTGAACTGGCAGGGTGGAAAATTTAGGTCGATCTGATGAGATTGCTTATCAGTTTGCATTGGCCTTAATGGAAATCTGATGGCAAAAAAATGCCATCAGATCGAATTTCAATGGATTTCAAACTGAAATCTATTGGAATTTTATCCTGGTAAAAAATGTTCTAAAAACGCATCAGATAGTTCATCAGATGCATTTCTTATCTATCTGCTGCCAATCTGACGAGTGTATGGGCACCTTAGTGGATGCCGTCCCTGAACATTCTACCCAAAACAATATCACACCTCTTGTAAACCTTTCCCAAGTTAAACTAAAGGTGCGTACACACATCAAACTTTTTAGAATGACTTGTTGTTTGAACGACTTGTAGTGCAAACAAGTCGTTCAGACTTCATGTACACACTGACCAACTAGCCGTTTGATATGCTAATTTATCTAATTTACATGTCGTTTAACTTAATAATGGACAGTGGACTAGATTAAATGACTGATCAAACGACTTGTTGTTTGAATGTCTATTAGTGTCAAACGAATAGACTTTCAAACAACAAGTCGTTTGTACACATGTACAGACCTGTCGTTTGATCGACAGTTAGTCTACGAAAACACCGAGTGGATCAGTCAAAACTGCTGCTGTCAGTCTAACGATCAATTGTACACATGTCCAACTGTCGTTCAAACGACGTGCGTGTGTACCTTAAGCGCAAGGACTAAGTTGCCGCAGTCAGCGATTGGTCATATAAGCCTGATTAAAATGGTTCTGCTGCCTAAAGTTTTACACTGTATATGATGCACAATTATCCTACATTTATTCCTATACCCTTCTTCAAGAAATTGAGGTCTGTAATCTTATGTATAGTATGGTATAAATCTAGAGCTAAACTGCGTTATCAAATTGTGCAGTGTCCTATTGATTTGGGAGGTGCAGCATTACCTGATTTTCAAGTTTATTACCTAGTATCACAGTTAGAGCATCTTTCTTATTGGTTTGTTACAAACTCTGTTTGTTCCTGAACTTTTAGGCTATTCTTCTACTGTCAGGTTTCGAAACCTTCCATTTGCCCTCACCCAATTAAACCCCTCTAACTAAATCCTCATCCAAGCCAAAAAGATTTGGCAGATGCCCAAGAAGCTACTTCCTTTCCTCCTGGGAGCATTTTACACCCTTATGGCAAAACTGGAAAACACTTCAATTTGGGCACACAGGGGGATCTTATACCAAGGCCAAATCCTTAATAAACACTCAATTGGTTCCTTTCACCACCCTCCAAACCCAATACTCTATAACCGACTTTCACTCATATATGTATCTGCAACTGCAACATGCTCTCTGCTCAATTCTCACAAGGTCTTACACATACAGACACCTCTCCAATTTTAGAACTCCTTCAAGATGGACCAGTTAAGAATTATATAGGCACCTTTTAACACAATCACTGCTGCTACAATGTCCAAGTGGACACTACTTAATGTCCCTACTGACGATGAAGACTGGGAAGTGAGTGTCTCCATGTGTCAGAGAATGCTTGACGCAACTCTATATTATCCACCAATCAGATCTAACCCCTGCCCGCATCGTGAAATATTCCTCTTCAACTTCCAATCACTGTCCTAAATGTAGAATTGTGAACCACTCTTTCCTGCATTTACTATGGCGGTGCCCCTATTAGAAGATTTCTGGAAGCAGGTAAACGCTTTTCTGCAGACGTCATGGGATCCCCTGTCTCCCTCGATATCAAAACCTGCATCCTTAATATCTTAGATGAGTATACCCCCAAATTTGACAAAGTGCTCCTCACCAAAACTTTATTCGCAGCCAAACAGTGTACTGCTGTTCGGTGGATATCCCAGACTTGCCCTACATTTGATGATTGGAAGGCTAAGTTCAATCATTCATTATTCTATAAAAAACTGGTTCATCAACATAGGAAATGTTCTCGCAAATATCTCAAAGGAACGCTGGTTATCTAAACTATAATTATCAATGTATGATTGTAAAATTTCCACTGGTTTCCTTGATTATAATTCTTGATTCCTCTGCTCTTCAGTATATACTGCTCACTGAGCATTGACTATTTCCATTTGTATTATGACATCTTTTGAATTTCTACATTTGGCATTATGTTCTGTAGTATACGTACTGACATTTTTGCTCTGAATTTCCTGTAATGTTTTGTTCTTTCAATAAACCTTTGGTTGATCGGAAAAAAAACCATAAGCATCAGTGGATGCCAGTAAGAAGCATCGCCAAAACACCTTTTTAACCCTTAAAGTGAGGCGGTTTGTTACGAACAGGACACAGAGCAATGTCATTGAGCAAGAAACATGCCTCTGTGTGGTCCTTGCACTGTTCTGTTCCCCTTTCCCTGTGGTGTGCCCCCTCCGAAATTTCTGACAAGCAATTTGGCAAGGGCCATCCTTTGCAAGAAAGGCACTTCTGCAGTACGCCCACTATGGCGTTAGGATTGCCTCTTCCTTACATCCCTCCGCCTCCTCTCTGCCGCATCTCTGTGTCACAGCACAGCTCTCAGCCTCTCTGTGAGAGCAGAGATGCTGCAGCGTAGTGGCTTCTTTGACAATAAGAAAACTACCCTACAACCCAGCGGATGAACTAATCGATGCAGGATGGTGAAGAGTGGATCGTTGGGAGCAGAGAAAAAAACCTGGTTAAGGTAGTATGGTCCACCTCAGGTTCTCTTTAATATCAAAGTAAGAATTCGGGATTCTTGGGAAGCCTTATTTAGAATTACTTCAGTGGATGCAATGGTTTATCTATGCTATTTTCACTTAAGGTTTGGGTTCAGCCTAGAAAGGTGCATAGAGATTCCCTGCATTTAGCAGATGGGGTTGGAGAGCCCCTAAATTTAGCAGATGAGATTTGGAGCTTTCCTACATTTAACAGATGAGAACGTACTGGTCTTCACTGCTCCCTACTACACTTCAGAGGAGAAGGCTGGAGTTCCCAAAAAGTATAGATAGACATCATGATCTGAAATGTGTAAATGCAAACTTATCCCCTTCCCATTGTTCCTGCAACAGAATATATTAAAATAGACAAACCAACTCACCAACAGGCCAATAGAAGTTAAACTAATATTGAGCTCCTGATTCTGAAGTCCAAAGCTTCCAGCCACTTCTACAACTATTTGCAGGCAGGTGCAAGGCATTGTGGGAAGAAAGTCTGTCACAACCAACTGAAGGCACTGGAAAGCATTTCGTATTAAAGACTCCCTTTGAATAAACAAAGAAATTGTTTTGAATATCACACACACAAAGTGACCCTAGAAATAGACAAAACTGACAAAGTCAGCCAGAACTCACCCCTGGTCATTTCTTATTGCTCCGATCACTCCTAGAACCAATGGCCACCCTGGTCCAAGACTGTCTCCTTGATTTTGCAAGATCTGTAACACACACTCCAGCTGCTTGAGGCGGATGTCATGATGAGCTATAGATGAGAGCTCCTTCAAAGGGTTAAGCAATAACAACTGCAGCCTCTGTAAAAGAAAACCCAAGACATCACTACCATGTTGTTATTACTCACATTTTGACAACGCTAATAGAGTTCACCTATAGAATTACTTTTATTCATTATATAAAAATCAAATAGTTTAAAGGACACAACCACAACAAACATATAGATGTACATAGGGCCAAGTGCCCACGTGCATTTGCAAACTGCCCTCAAAAGGCTGAGAGCGATTTTGCAATGAAAAAAGGGGATTCATTTCCGGAGCAATTTAGAGGAAAGAGATTTGAGCCCTGCTTTCCCCTATTAAAGTGCTCTGAAAATGCTGCTTGCCCTGTGATTTCAAGAAATTGCACTGGTTCCTGTGGACTCAACTCCACTTCAATTACAATACACAGCTAAAAACGATCTAGTGGAGTATAGCCCTCACATCAGTTTGTCAATGCATGTATTATGTTTACTGAATTATATTTCAGGGATATTCAAAAAGAAAAAAAAAAACTTAATGAATTCAAATGCATGTTTATTTTCCTTCACAAGTGGAGTAACTAGTGCCTCAGCAGAGTTAACAACCTCTGTGAATTTCCACAAACCATGCTGTTGAGTGTACTTGAGAACTGGGTTGGGAAACACTGAGGTACATTAATGGTGACTTCCACTGCCTGCTACTTTATCACAATAAAGAAAACGTCCATCTGACCTCTTTGTAAAAGCATCAAGCCTATAGCAGAACTTATAGCAGTGTAGAGTTATCTTTATGCTGTGCTCACTGCTTGGACTTGAGAATTGATAGTACTAGTTCCTGCTGTCATACTTTTGAACCTATGTTTCATTTTCCAGCTACAGTACAAATTCAAGACACAAAATGTGTATCGTATATGGGCTGTCATGAAGTTTCTATTTCTCCACGGAAAGTCAGCAAAGGACATTCACACTGAGATGTCATGATCAATGGGACAGAAGTGTCCTTCCTACAGCACTGTCATAAACTGGATATCTTATTTCAAGACTTGGCATTTCACCATTGAAGATGAGCCCCACAGTGGTTATCCCCAACCTGAACTGACCCGACAATCTGCAATGCTGCCCATAAGCTGATTATTGAGGACCGGCGAATATTCACAAAAACAAGATAGCCCAGATACGTCCATCTAACAGGAGCATGTTGGGTTTGTTATCACAACTATCCTAGACAAGCTTTCAGCAAAGTGGATGTCAAAATGTTTGAACAGTTTATCAGGAGAAGGAACAAAGTGAAACATCCAAAGCAGATTTGGCCCATTTTGACTTTTAGGCTAAGTTAGTGACCAAGTATAAAACCTGACTCCACGCCTTTGATTCTGAAACCAAGGAACAGTCAAAGGAATGACGTGCCACAGTGGGTCTCCGTGGCCAAATATCTTATTTACACCCAGAAACTGTCCAAAAAAAAATCAAGGCGTCTGTTTTTTGGATGACGGTACTCTGCTAGCTAGTGGACTACCTACCCCAGGGCTATCACTGGACAGTGTTATGTTAACCTCCTGGACCAGCTAAAAAAGGCAATTGAGACAAAGCGCCATGAAAAGTTGACCATAGAACAATGCACCTGCACACACAGCCAATGTTGTGGCTGCCGAACTGAACACCATAGGTTTCCAATTGGTCCATCACCTCGCCCTCCCCCCCCCCCCCCCCCCCCACACACACACACACACACACACACACACACACACACACACACACACACACACACACACACACACACACACACACACACACACACACACTAACCTGAACTGGCCTCTTTGGACTATTATCTGTTCCCAAACTGTCCCCAAGGATACAGAATCCCACCCAAACTTGAACAAACCCCTGAATTTTGGGTACATTTGTGTACATTTCTAACATTAAACATGCTGCTGAGAACTGGTTTGAAGTCTAAACAAAGGCTTATTTGAATGGTCTAGAGAAGCTGCAACTAAGCTGTGCCAAGAGCATCAGTCTCAGATGGGACTATGTTAAAGAAATCTGTTAATTCATAACTCTAGCCCTCTTCTCTCTGGGAAAAGCCAAGAACTTCTCAGCACCCCCCCCCCCCCCTATTAAAATTGATGTGCTGTGTGTGGTAGGAATCGATTCCTCTCTGATTACATTGCCATATCAGCTGGCAATCTATAAGTTGTTTTGTTACAGATTAGCTATACTAGCAGGAAGTTCAGTGAAGCTGCAGCCGAGCGCGGAGAAGGGACAGCGGAGACCAGGGGACACGCGCCGGCCGGAGCAGGTAATATATGCGGGGGGGGGGGGGGGGGGGGCGGTGGCAGCGCCAGCTCCACAGATTGTGATCAGTTTCATGCTGAAATCGATTCACAATCTGTTTGCAGTAAAGGCAGCCATACGATCCCTCTCTGATCCGATTCGATCAGAGAGGGATCTATCTGTTGGTCGGATCTGATGGTAAATCGACCAGTATATGGCTACCTTTAGATTGTTAATACATTTATATATCTAATCCTTAAAGGACAAATGTCAAAGTTAACTAAAATTCTAAATGCCACATACTGTATATTTCCAGTACAGGTAGTCCCCGGCTTACGAATGACCCGCCGATACGAACGGCATGGATTCTCTGTTTCCATGGGAACCAGCCAAAATATATATTTTTTTCAAATTGGACTTGAATTTTTTGAGAAAATCGATTTAAAAAAAACAAAGAAAAAATGGTTTTTAAACTTGTATGAACAAGTACAAAGGGCAGAGGTGACACAGAGGACGACACTGGAGGCACAGGGGGGCACAGAGGAGGTACAGGGGACAGAGATGACACAATGTTCCGACTTAAGAACAGATTCAGGTTAAGAACGAACCTACAGTCCGTATCTCGTTCGTTAACCGAGGACTACCTGTAATTACTAGCAAATAGCAATACAAAGGCTTTTTCATCTTTTCATGTTTTATATGAAGAAAATGACATTTACAAAGAACAGTTCTAAGTGTGGGAATTACTATGGAGGACTGTGCCCAGAACATCCAGCATACAGGAAAAAAATCTTCACTGGCTCTAATACTTTGCCTGGAATCTGTTCAGAATGATAGAAAGAAATATAGCTTCAAATGTGTGTAAATAACCATCAGCTGAAGCTCTGTCTGTGCGTCTCTCTCTGCCACGCAGTGTAAAGTAAGCAGTATACAGCCAGGTTACAGTTCTGCCCACCCCCCGATGCCGACACAAAAAAGTGTAACAAAACAGCTGGTAAACACATTTTTTTTTCACACAGGCTGTGCTGAGAGACCTCTGAAAATCATTTTATTGTTGCTGGGTAAAACTCTATAGGTATGTGGGGTTTACAGAAAAAACGCTTCTTTGATAGTAGTTCTTTAAGCACCTTAGTCTGGAGCTCTTTCTACAGAGGAGACCAGTTTAAGCGGTCTTGCGTTTAGTATACTATTTAGAAGTATGATTAGGCACAGGCATGAGCTTTACAATTCCGATTTCCAAATGAAACAAAGTTGTATACATGTATTGGAATATTGGAATGTGATATGGACCACAAAAGGCCAGAGGTGGCGACAAGGATGAGCTAACCTCCCCAGCCATGGCTTGCATGTGTAAAGTCTCTGTTTCATTCAGAATCCAAATTGTGGAGATTATCCCTAATCAGGTGCTGAAGCTATGTAAAAGTGCAATATGGTACCTGGTTTTCAGAGAGCTCTGGCTCATGCTTGAACGCCAGTCCTGATTTAATTAGCGATGTCAATGCTTCAGCTCCCCATTCTCTCATCCTAGAGTTTGGATGCTGGCACACCTGTAAACAACAAAAAGATAGTTGGCCTTTGTTTGTTCTGCTCATTTAAGAAGGAATGAAGTCTTATGAAGAATGTTTATTCATGAACTGTACAGTGAAGCAAATGTACAACACCCACACATCAGTTATTATTTTCAGTACATACAAAAAGGACAGTGAAATGTAACAGTTTCCAGAATTCTTTTAGTCTGTATATTGGTAAGTTACAAATGTAGCAAGTTATGTTTACAGTTAAAGTGGCACTACAGTGAAAAAACTGTTAAAATGATCCATAAATGACTTTTCTCCAATGTTGCTGTCACTTACAGTAGGTAGTAGAAATCTGACAGAAGTGACAGGTTTTGGACTAGTACATCTCTTTATAGGGGATTCTCAGGTATATATTTATTTTCAAAAGCACTTAGTGAATGGCAGTTGCTCTGTCCAACTGCCAAAAAACTGTGTAGGGAGCAGGAAAGCTGGCCAGCATCATTGTTTAAATCCTTTTTAGGGAATATCTTTATAAAGAATAAAAGCCTTTTTGAGAATCCGCTATGAAGAGATGGACTAGTCCAAAACCTCTCACTTCTGTCAGATTTCTACTGCCTACTGTAAGTGACAGCATTATAGGAGAAAAGTAATTTATGGCTCATTTTACTCTGGAAAAAATGTACTTATGTATGTTTGCACATATTTTAAATTTTACATTTTGCAGTAGTGCCCCTTTAAATAGGGACTGTACTGAAAATCAAATTTTTTTTATTCAATATTCCTGTATAAATTATTTAGCCAGTGTTTTCCCATTGTTAATCTTTCCTCACCCTTTCCTCTGATTTACATTCTGAAATGTATTACAGGTGGAAACATCTTTAGTGCCGTATCTCTGCGGAATGTTTGTACGCTCTATGTTCTGAAGCCAGTAGAAAAATACCTGGTCTCCCAGAATGCTCTGGGAGGAGAACTCCACATAGCTAAACAGCCTAAGCTTTTACATCACTGGGAGGGCAGGGCTACATACCAATATACAACTATATACAGATATAGGAAGGATACAGCAATTACGGTAACATAAAAGTGAGTATCCTGATTAATTGGCAGCGGCACTGCACGCAGGCACAGCAAGGACACCCTCGAGGTCATCCTCTACACCGTGCGGGGACCCCGGGCCGGTGGTCAGACAGCTGCAAGGGGCTGGAGAAAGCCCCAGGTAAGTAAATCGGCTTTCCTATTCTTTGCCTGATGCCTGAAGACAGTTACAGTTAACGCACACCTGAACCAGGAGGAAAAAAACAGATTTTTACTTACCTGGGACTTCTTCCAGCCCCCTTGTAGTCTTTGAGATCCCTCAGTGTCCACCAGGTTCCCTCCGTTGTTACCCCAATTAAAGTCGAGGAGGCGGGCAACCTGGACAATTTTTGACTTTAATTGGAGTGACAGTGGAACAACTGAGGGAACTTAGAGGACACCAAGGTAACCCAAAGACTACGGGAGGTTGGAATGAGCCCCAGGTAAGTAAAAAAAGACTATTTCCCAGGAGTTGGTAGATGCAGAAATGGAGAAGTTCAGATATTATTTCATTTTTTAGTTACTTGAAGAGATAAGAGCAGCTGGGCACATCCAGTAAAAAACATGCCTTTATTGGAACAGCATTAAAATCACTTTCAAAACAACGGCATCAGTCCACCAGGAGATAGAGGGACAAACAAGTGAAGGTGTCAACAGCTGTTTCGCACTCAACTATAGAGTGCTTCCTCAGGACAACCGAGCCCCCCCATCATCACCTCTTAAATAGTGTACTCACTTGTTTCCTAATCGATGAGGGAGGACGCCAGACCCAGCACACCATCAAGACGCCGCACCAGCACTTCCTGGACGCCAACTGCGTTCCAGGAGGCAGAAGCGGCATCTCCAGAAGAGGTCACTGGCAGCGTTGGACCAATCAGAGCTAAGGATCCAGAGCATACAGAGCTCCGGTCCTTGTAAGTGGTCAAAACCGCCCAAAACAAGCCCACCCCCAACAGGTCTCAAGTGACGTATGCACTCAACAGAGATCTGCACCTATCACCATCCTGAGTGCACGGGAAACGGGGCATAAAAACACCGCCCCCTGCACATCAAGGAAGTGAGAGGCGTCCTTTGTTACTGTTACTACCTAAAGAAAACTACAACGCAGGGAAAGCTTTTGGATTTTTTTTTTAAGCTGTAGGTCCCTTGGGACTAAATGAAAGGAATGATTTTTCAGTGTTTTTGTAATGAGATTTGTTGCTTTTTTATATTGCTTATTGTGTTTTTAATCATACTCCTCTTTTTCCTTCTTTTTGTCACCTTTTGTGCCTTTTAGGAATTGTTCTGTGTGTGTGGGGAGGCCAGCAGCAGCGCACCTGAAGACGAGATTGGTCAGATAAAAAAGTTTATTGGTCCCTGTGCAGCGGACAGCTTTTGCTGCCGTCCCTCATAGCCTGGGTAAAACTCTCTCTGTATGATGCCTGTTGCGCCCCAATAGTGGTGCAGATTGGTGTCTGTTAGATTCCCCGTGTATAGACAGCTTTCCCTGTCAGTGTTTCTTTAGGTAGTAACAGTAACTAAGGACGCCTCTCGCTTCCTTAATGTGCAGGGGGCGGTGTTTCTATGTCCCGTTTCCCGTGCACTCAGGATGGTGTTAGGTGCAGATCTCTGTTGAGTGCATACGTCACTTGAGATCTGTTGGGGGTGGGCTTGTTTTTGGCGGTTTTGACCACTTACAAGGACCGGAGCTCTGTATGCTCTGGATCCTTAGCTCTGATTGGTCCAACGCTGCCAGTGACCTCTTCCGGGTATGCCGCTTCCGCCTCCTGGAACGCAGTTGGCGTCCAGGAAGTGCTGGTGCGGCGTCTTGATGGTGTGCTGGGTCGGGTGTCCTCCCTCATCGATTAGGAAACAAGTGAGTACACTATTTAAGGGGTGATGATGGGGGGGCTCGGTTGTCCTGAGGAAGCACTCTATAGTTGAGTGCGAAACAGCTGTTGACACCTTCACTTGTTTATCCCTCTATCTCCTGGTGGACTGATGCCATTGTTTTGAAACTGATTTTAACGCTGTTGCAATAAAGGCGTGTTTTTTACTGGATGTGCCCAGCAGCTCTCATCTCTTCAAGTAACTGGTATGGTGGAACTGTTTTTGGGCTTGGAGCACTCCTGGAAAGCCTGTTTTGGTGGTATTGTGCACCTTTTCTCTATTCTACTGCTGGCCATTATTTCATTTTTTTCACAACCTTTCATAAGCCCTTGGAAGCAGCCACAGGGAGGGGTCATTCAAACAGATGGCAGGACATCAAGTATACTGCCCTGTTTAGTCGCACAATAGCTCCGATTGAATGTTTTCTGGTTACTTGCGATGCAACTGAACGGAGGGCAGTTGTAACCATGTGGGTGTGTAACACGGTGTGCTTACTGTCCAGTGGAAAACTGCTGCCTGTCAAACCTAGCGGACAGCTGCCACCTGCTCAAATATACATAAACGAGACTACAACCAGTGCTGATTGCTGAACACTTGCAGCCATCTGTAAGTGCCCAGCTCTGCCACCTTTGAAATCTTTAAAAGTTCTCTTTTCCAACAAGCATATTCTCTAGCTTAGGCCATGCACCCTTCAACCTTGCATCTACATTTACTCCTCACTAAATAACCCAATCACGCACTGCCTGTACATATACTGTAAACTTCCCCCACCTCTTGTTTCCACCCCAGTCCTTTAGATTGTAAGCTCGCAAGGGCAGGGCTCTCACCCTTTTGTGTCATGGAATGTTATTTTAATTGCTTGCACTCTGTTATACATTTATACATTTTAGTCATCATGTTAAATTTGCTATTGTAATCTCCTGTACTGTATTTAATACCAGTGGTCATATTTGATGTATATCATTGTCTGTATCCCTTGTTTGTTTTCTTACATTGTACAGTGCCACGGAATATGTTGGCGCTTTATAAATAAATAACAATAATGTGCCCGGCAAATAGAAGCGGCTGACAGACAGTGAACTCTACTGCTGCCAGCCATCTGTGTGAAAAAGCCAGTCTCAATGGCCTTTATGCAATATACCTTTTAAATACCCTTAAAAACTCTGTCAAGCAAGAAAATACTCAAAATAAGTTGATATAACAGTACATTTTTATGTACCGGTACTTTTAAGAAGTTTTTCATTTGCTAAATGCTGAAAAGTTATTTTTGGAGCAGATGAAAAATCATCTGGGAGAAAACTCAATTGAATTAGGACCAACGCCAAGACTGACGAGAGTACACTTAGGCTCCTTTTACACTTAATCAGTTGGTGTGCGTTAGTGTGCGTTAGTATGCGTTGGTGTGTGTTTTTTCCATAGCAGTACATTGGGAAGAAGATTTCAGTTAAAACGCGTTAAGTGTAAAAGGTGCCATAGGAAAACATGGGCATTACTTTGAAAATCAGTTTTCTTTCCGTTTTAACTGAGAGCAACTGATTAGGTGTAAAAGGGCCCTTATGCCATATGTTATCGAAAGGTTCAAGATATTTAACCACTTTACCCCCGCGCGTACGTATTTCTCCGCCCCTTTTTCCATCCTTTAAAAACCAGGGACGGAGAAACACGTACTTTCCGCGTTCCCGACGCTGCCCGCGCTCCCGCTCGTAAACACGCCGCCCGCCGCTAGTAAAACCGCCGCCGCCCGCTCGCCCAGAGATCAATGAACGGGAAAATCCATTCCTGTTCGTTGATCTAAGCCCCGCAATGATCAGCTGCTCTCCTATGGGCAGCGCGATCATTGTGAGAAAAAACTCACGTGTCCAGCCTCCTTATTCTTCCTCCAAGCTTCCGGAAGGAAGCTTGGAGGTCGCATTAAAACAAAAAGTTACTGTGGCCATCTTGTGGCCAAATAGTAAACTACACCCTACACATTTTTCACATACAAATAAATGACTTTTACACATAAAATTAACTCATTACCTCCCACACTCCCCATTTTTTTTTTTTTTTGTAATTAAAAAAAAATTAAAAAATTTACAATTAAAAAAAATACATAAATAGTTACCTTAGGGACTGAACTTTTTAAATATTTATGTCAAGAGGGTATAACACTGTTACTTTATAAACTATGGGCTTGTAATTAGGGATGGACGCAAAACTGAAAAAAATGCACCTTTATTTCCAAATAAAATATTGGCGCCAAACATTGTGATAGGGACATAATTTAAATGGTTTTATAACCGGGACAAAAGGGCAAATACGTTTCATGGGTTTTAATTACAGTAGCATGCATTATTTAAAAACTATAATGGCCGAAAACTGTAAAATAATTATTTTTTTCCCCACATTTTTCCTATTTTCCCATTAAAACACATTTAGAAAAAAATAATTCTTGGCATAATGTCCCACCTAAAGAAAGCCTAATTGGTGGCGAAAAAAACAAGATATAGTTCATTTCATTGCGATAAGTAATAATAAAGTTATAGACGAATGAATGGAAGGAGCGCTGAAAGGTGAAAATTGCTCTGGTGCTCAAGGGGTAAAACCCCTCAGTGGTGAAGTGGTTAAATCAGTATTCTAACATATCTGACTAAAAGATAAAGCTTCATCAACCTATGAGGTGAAAAAAAAAAATAGAAACACGCAAAACACAAAGCCAAAGAAAAAAGGAGAGAGAAAAAAGATTCAAAAGACACTGCGCATGCGACACATGCTGTACAAACGTACCTTCTGATCAGGGCAAGAGCAAGCAGAAGAGAAATACAGAACAGATCATGAAAATAGATAACAAGAAACATGAATGTATTAAAAGACAGTGCAAGCTGCTACTATAATTCTTGTGGTCTAAAGTGAAATGGAGCCTTCATGAGTAAATTACACAGTACAGATCATTCACTGCATTTTTCACAATTGCCATCTGCATTCTAAATACATCTACAATAAACCTATGTTTGCTCAGGCACCAAATGCACAAGAGGATCTCCTGTGCACACAAAGTCCCTGGAGCATTCGGCCTGTGTTCAAAGCTGCTCGGGTGGAGCAATTGTAATCAATGGAGAATGCGGTTCAAATGAGGACTGAAGGTTGAAGATTACATTCAGATAATGACTGCACCATGCCACACCTACTGAATACAATGTGTTAACTGACCCATTTGTCTCAGTTCATCCTTTTTTGTTCCCAGCATCTGCAAAACCTCATTGAGTTTTAGAAATGTTTCTGAGAACTCTTTCAAGCACAAGTGTGAACACAAAGTCAATGGGGCCCATTTATAAGGGTGGTGATATGCAATACTGCCAGAAAAAAATGAATGGGTTATTTTATGCCATTTTTCACATCACCTTACATAAAACAAAGTGGTGATAAACTAAAACCACAGCCATTATTCAGCAGTATAACTAGAAATGCACGTTATTCACAGATTCACATAATATTATTCACATAATATTTTTAAAAAGAAAAGACTGAGCGACCCCCCCCCCCCCCCCCTAAAAAGATACAAATGAAGTAGTCCAGTTAAATTTAAACAGGTCGTTATTAAAGGGAACCTGTAGTTGAAAATAAGTGCCCCCTATGGACTTCTGACGTCAGGAGGAGGACATTTCTGGATCCTAAACCTCCCTTGTCCTCCTCCGCAGTCTTGTTCCAGCTGTGGGACCCCAGAAAGCCAGCATGTTGACTCATGTCAGCTCCCTGTGCATGTGTGGTAGCTCTGGTCTGCTTGGCTTTCTTCAGGAAAACTGGGCCAGATTGGGTCCACTATTTCCAAAGAAAGCCAAGTGAGATGCAGCTGGAACCAGTCTGCAGGAGGACGGGGGAAGCCTCTTTAGGATCCAGGGCTTCCCCCTCCCGAGGTAAGGATCTAAAAGTATGCCTTGCAAACATCACAGGCTTACTTTAGGACGACAGCAATTATTATTTTCTCCACATTTATTTCCTTTTAAACAACACCAGTTGCCTGGCAACCCTGCTGGTCTATATGGCTGCAGAAGTGTCTGAATAACACCAGAAACAAGCATGCAGCTAAATCTTGTCAAATCTGACAATAATGTCAGAAACACCTGACCTGCTGCATGCTTGTTCAGGGTCTATTGCTAAAAGTATTAGAGGCAGAGAATCAGCAGGGCTGCCAGGCAACTGGTATTGCTTAAAGAGACTCTGAAGCGAGAATAAATCTCGCTTCAGAGCTCATAGTTAGCAGGGGCATGTGTGCCCCTCTGCTAAAACACTGCTATCCCGCGGCTAAATGGGGGTCCCTTCACCCCCAAATCCCCCCTTGCAAAATCCACGACCAACTTGGTCGTGGATTTTGCTCCTCCTGGAGGCAGGGCTGACGGCTGCAGCCCTGCCTCACAGCGCGTCTATCAGCGGCGCATCGCCGCCTCTCCCCCGCCCCTCTCAGTGAAGGAAGACTGAGAGGGGCGGGGGAGAGGCGGAGATACGTGTCTGATAGACGCGCATGAGGCAGGGCTGTGGCGGTTAGCCTTGCCTCAATGCGGAACAAATCCCCCGTTGCACGGAGGGGATTTGGGGGGTAAGGGACCCCCGCTAAGCCGCGAGATAGCGGCGTTTTAGCAGGGGCACACAAGCCCCTGCTATCTATGAGGTCTGAAGCGAGATTTATTCTCGCTTCAGACTCTCTTTAAAAGTAAATAAATATGGCAGCCTCCATATACCTGTCACTACAGTTGTCCTTTAATTGTTGGATCTACTCTATGAAACAGAGATTGTAGAGATAATTGTATAATGGAAGTGTTCAGTCACTTTGTATGGATCAGTGCTCTAATGATAACTACTGTACATACATAATCTGCTGAGTGTAATATTGATTGTGTTTACCTCTATTAAATGCCCAGTTAAAGGCCTCCATAAAATTTCAATCCTGTGTATGTTCACCAATCCCGTCTCCAGCAACTTGGCCACAGCAAACAGAGATGGCTCCTAAAAGAGAACAATTTCAACTGTTTAAGATATAGTTACTGAAAAACATCATGGCCTTCTGACACGGAGCAGACATTGTTTATATCACATGCCTGGTGTCCATTAACCACTTCAGCCGTCTGGACGTGATCATCACTCCCAGGCGGCTGCTCTGCTGCAGTGGCGCGCTCCCGCACGCGATCGCGCCCCCATGTCATTCCCCCGGTAGCCCTGAGATCAGTGAACGGGAACATGGTTCCCATTCACCGATCTAAGTCCCCAGCAGAAAAAACGACGGTCTCTTATCAGGGGCCGCAGTTTTTCTGAAAAAAAAAAAGTTCCCCGTCCTCCTTGTGCTTCGCGGAAAGCGAGAAGCACAAAGTAAAAAAAAAAAAAATCAATGTGGCTATCTTGTGGCCAAATAGTAAAACTACATCTACAAACATTTTTGAAGGCAATTTACACACATTATAACATTAAAAATTAACTGTTTATTTCCCAACACCAAATAAATTTTTTTATGAAAAAAAAATTACAATGAAAAAAAAAAAACAAGTAGTTACCTAAGGGTCTGAACTTTTTAAATATGCATATGAAGGGGGTATACTACGAACCTTTTTTACATTATTAGCTTGCAAAACTAGAAAAATGCACCTTTATTTCCAAATAAAATATTGGCGCCATACATTGTGATAGGGACAAAATTTAAATGGTGTAATAACCGAGACAAACGGGCAAATAAAATACATAGGTTTTAATCATGGTAGCATGTATTATTTTAAAGCTATAATGGCTGAAAACTGAGAAATAATGAATTTTTTCAATTTTTTTCTTAATATTTCTGTTAAAATGCACTTATAAAAAACTAATTCTTAGCAAAATGTACCACCCAAAGAAAGCCTAATTAGTGGCGGAATAAAACAAAATATAGATCAATAAATTGTGATAAGTAGTGATAAAGTTATTAGCGAATGAATGGGAGGTGAAAATTCCCCGTGGGCTGAAATGGTTAATAAAGGCATATATGCAATGAGAAATTAATCCATAAAACAAAAATAGGTAATATACTATACACAATTTAGTAACCCAATCAGAGCGTACTTCTCCCTAAACTTATTATAAGGAAAACTGGGTAGCTTCAAACCACTGCACTTTGCACATGACTGCGTCTATATCACTAAATAAATAACTGCTATAACCATGGAAATACATGAATCTGACTGGGATTCACACAACTTAAAGAAAAGGCCTCAGAAAAGGACATACTGTAAAGTTAACCAAATATGAGGTTCCACTAAGAGAAAAAAAAATGTGTTTTTTGTTTACAGCAGTGTTACTCAGCTGTATTAATGTGTTCAGCTGGCCATACACTGGCACGATTTACCGCCGTTTCGACAGCAGATTCGATCACTGGGATCGAATCTGCTGCCAATCGTTCACGCTACACGCCGAATTTCGATTCATTTCGTCCGATCCCGTCGATCGCGCCGTGCGGAAAATTACCGTCGATCGTCCGCGGGTAAAGAGCGCATCGCTAGTGGCGTTCGAGTGCCCGACGACCGACGCAATAGAACCCGCATACATTACCTGCTCCGCCGGCGCGACTGCCCCCGCTCGTCTCCGCTCTTCTCCGCTCTGGTCTCCGGCATGCCTTCACTTATTCCTGCCCGGCAGGAAGTTTAAACAGTAGAGGGCGCTCTACTGTTTAAACTTCCTGCCGGGCAGGAAGAAGTGAAGCATGCTGGAGCCGGAGACCAGAGCGGAGAAGAGCGGAGACGAGCGGGGGCAATCGCGCCGGCGGAGCAGGTAATGTATGCGGCGGGGGGAGCGGCGGCAGCAGCAGCACCACCACAACAGATTGTGATCGGTTTCAGGCTGAAATCGGTTCACAATCTGTTTGCAGTAAAGGTAGCCATACGATCCCTCTCTGATCAGATTCGATCAGAAAGGGATCTGTCTGTTGGTCGAATCTGATGGCAAATCGACCAGTGTATGGCCACCTTTAGTTTACTTTTTACCTAAAGTACACTTTGCACCAGATAAAACGAACAAAACGGTAGACTAAGTACACACAACAAAAGATTAAAAACAGGAAAGGTACTGTGCAGAGGTGAATGAAATAACTAGATAATACCACTGTCTAATGCTAGGTACACACGTTACGTTTTTTTCAGTCGATTCTGCCAATTGATCGATTTACGATTTGTTTTTCCGCTCGATTTTCTTATCTTTTATCAATTTCCATTCACTTCTATGAGAAATAGAGTGGTAAAACGATCAAAAGTAATGTCGGACATGATGGAAATCAATTGAACGCATCTACCGAACGAAAAAACGTAACGCCAGCCTCAGTGATTTGATAAGCATTAACCTTATCCAATATATAGAATAACCTAATGCTTCGTAAAATATTGTAATACCAGAACTAATGGTAAACAGATTGTGTCTTAATGAGATCATAAAAGCTGTAGATGAAAGAATATTTAGAATGAAAGGTTATTATTAGATCTCGTGAATACAGAAGAGACTCTGGTAACCTCTTTGATATCCTTAGCTATAAAACAACAGCACATGCCAAAACAAAGTTAATCTCTGAACACGAACAGCAATAATATCACTCCTGCATCAAAATTTTCCGTGCCATACCAATACTCTTCAAGCAGTAAAATGATACAGAACAGTAAAATTCTGATAAATTGAGTGTGATGGCAAGTTAGCAGAGATGGCAATTTCACAAAAGAGATATTATTCCTTATATCTGCTCATTTCAAACAAATTGTGGCTGATGAGTACAAGAATCCTCAGCGACAGCAAACGGGACAGCTGCCAGGTCAAGCTAACTTAGAGGAACAATACCAGTAATTGCTGGAAACATACACCGATATCAGCTATTAATAACAAGACAGAAAAAGTGAGAAACAACAGAAAGGGATGCAAACTTCTCTTTGGTGTACAAAAATTGATCAGACCTTTTATTCCAAGACAACATTTTAAAGTGGACCTGAAGTCAGAACTCCTCTCTGCTCTATAATATACACAACAGCATAATAATCTTTAAACAAAAAAACATGCATTTGTTACAGCTGATACAAATCTTAAAATAAATCTGCACTGTTTCTACTTCCTGATTCATGGAAGCAGACATATTTGTTTACAGCCTGTGCTTTCAAATGGGCTTATCTGCTTATCTGCCATAGGTAGTCATGTGACACAGGGGAGGATCAAATTACAACTTGTGATTAGACACAAATGAGTGGAAATTAAACAGGCTAAACTCTCTTAATACAGTCAAGGTGCATTTCTCTCCGTTTTCCTTCTGCCCTGTGCAAGAGTTAAGGTCCACTTTAAAGGGACTCCGAGCTCATCTAAAAAATAAAAGTTGTACTCACCCGGGGCTTTTTCCAGCCCAGTGCTGGTCGGGAGGTCCCACGACGGCGTCCTGACTCCTCTCCTACTCCCCGCTCCGGAATGGCTGACCGGCCGCAGCCCGGGCGACACTCGGCCGAGTGTCGGCCTGCTCCTTCCGCGTATGACGCGGCTGACGTCACACGCCGGCCGCCTCGC